>NC_090436.1:288268322-288893322 GCF_031143425.1 Pleurodeles waltl
TATTCTGATTGCCAGGTGTAAGGTATGGGGTGAGTATCCATGGTCTCAGGGCATATGCACTGTCACCTGTTTGACAGAAGAGGCAAAATTAACAGGGCATCACAGGGTTACGCAGTAACATGTCTGTAAGGCATCCGAGTGTAGTCACCAGTACCTAATAAATATCCTTCTCCAAACTCCCCACGTTCTAGGCATTGTTGTATCCCACTGTGCCTGAATATGTATGCATCATGTGTACTCCCTGGATATTTAGCCACAATGTCAGTAATGACATTATGGGCGTCACATACCACCTGGATGTTTAGTGATTGGGTACATTCCTATTGCGGAACACATATTCCAGATTTGCTGGTGAGCAAATTGGTATATGTGTCCTGTCCACTCACCCTATTACATGGGGGAAGTTGGCAATTCTGTAGAAGTCCAACTTGGTGCTGTTACTTTCTGCCTCATTCCTGGGAAGGTAGATATATATCTGGACATGTGTGCGAGTATGGCATCTAGGAAGTGTCTGAAGAATCTTGAGAGGGCACTTTGGGATACCCCACCTGCCATTGCAATCACCCCCTGATAGCTACCCGAGGCCAAGAGGTTCAGTGAGCATAGCACTTGCCCATGTGTGGGGATGGTGCTGCCACGCATTGTCTGGCGTTCTAGCTGAGGTTTCAGCAGTTCAATGATCTCTAGGATAACTGCGCTGCTCAGTCTGTATTTGTCATAAACCTCATCCTCAGTTTGTTGAAATAGTGTCTGCCTGGTTCGGTATATCCTCTTCTGTCTCTGCCTCCTCCTCCTCTGCTGGGCAGCCTGGACTCTCCTCCTCCACGCAATCACATATAGTGCAGCCAGTTTGAGTAACCCAGATGCCTTCTGGGTCTCCTTTTATACTTTAGTTCTGGTTACCACCTGTTCAGAATCAGTGGTAATCTGGGTGTGCAAAACGAGCTTTTTGCGACTAGTCGCAATTTGCGACTGGCTTTTGTATACTGTTTGCGACTCGCAATTTGTGACTTCGTAATTGCGAGTCGCAAAATCAGGTCGCAAATTTTGCAAGTCGGTAATGGGTCACATCGCTATTTGGTACTCCGAAATGGGATTTGTACATCCCATTTCGCATTTTGCTAGATCGCAAATAGCGCTGCGACCCATTTGCGACTCACAAACCTTTGCTACATCTGGCCCATTGTCTCTCTCTCTATGTATAGGGTACTTTTTTGTACATGCGTGGTTTCCCTGGGAGCTGATTGTGACCCCCAAGGAAATCACATGTACAAAAAAAATATGCCCCCATACATAGGGGGTTGGCCTGTGTCATGAGGGCCGACCCCGTCATTTCAGTGCGTATTTCTTTTTAAAAAATTAAAACTGTTTTTCATGCCCCCTGCTCCCCTCCAGGGAAAAACATTCTTTATAATAAAAAATAACACGCTGGTGGGGTGGGAGTCCCACTTACCCTGTGGCTGACCCCCCCAAATAAGATCCCTGGAGCCTAGGGCTGTTTCCTGGTCGTGGATCACTGCTCAGCGATCTACGGATAGAAAATGGTGCCGGGAAGGCATCTGGTGAGGCCGTTTTGCCCTTTTTTCCCCTCCCGGGGAAGGACACTCACCAGCTCCTCCGATCATCCGCGCTGATGTGACAGATGGGCAGGTGGAGAGACAGAAGGAGACACGGAAGCTATTCCACTTTTTTTTTTATTTCTCCGGTGCTTTGCACTGTAGGATTTTTTCAGCCCTCCCTAGTGACTGCCAGTGGTCGTGAACTGCACCAGAAAGGGGCTAATTGTGATGTTTATGTTTATGTTACATTAAAAGATGCGATGCATTGTGGTTCGGTAGTCCATCTTTTTTGCAGGTTTGTGGAACTGAATGTATCATATGGATGTTTGAATTTTGCATTTTCTTTAAAGGAAATCATTTAGGGGTCTAGAAAAACAATATTTTTTTTATTTTGATTTCCTTTCATTTTTTTGGGTTTACAGGACTGTTTCTTTTTTAAAAAAATGTTAGGTTATTTTATGGCTCCTTAGGAGTTTGAATTGCTTTACTGGATTTTAAGGGACCTATTTTATTTTTGCATTTTTTGTGCTTATTTGAAATATTTTTTCTCTTTGTGGAGGATTATATTTTTGACTACATGGTTACGGCAGAAGATTTGCAGATTATTTTGTGTTGGTGGGAAATGTTATATTTTATTATTTATGTGTATTTGATGTTATTGGCACATAATAAATATTGCATTTTATGTGTCGCAATTAATTGTTCCCATTTGGTTTTACTTGTAATTTTTCATTTTGTGGTTGGTGACTGTCATTTTTTATTAATCAATATGTGCATTCATTTGATCCATCAGTCTTACTTGCAGTTGACTTAGTTTGTTTATTTTGCTATTAGAAAGGACTTTCTGTTTCAGGTCCTGAGGTCGCCCCCCACGACCGCAGCACCAACCTGCTGCCTCCTGCCTCTGTCCCCCGACCACGCTGCTGTTTGCGTGTTCGAGGCCCTCCTCCACCCGCAGGCATCCTCCTGCGCCTCATCCCTGGTGTCTAGTGGGCTCTGCCTAGCTCCACTTGACCCGTGTGCCGCTTCCGCCGTCCTGTAAGTTGTTTTTCTGATTGTTTTTCTGATTTTTCTGTGCCTCGCCGCCGGCGCTTCTGCCCCCGTTGTGCCCCCCTGATTGCTGTCTCCCCGATCGTGTACTGTGCCATTACTGTATTTCATACTGTGTGTTTTCTATTGTGATTGTCTTTATTTTGCTCGTTTTTTGTGCTTTTTGCCCCTTGTGCGCTCCCCCAAGCGTTCCGATCCCTGCCGCTGCCTCCCTGCCGCCCCGCCCCCCTCGTGCCCCCATTCGCCGCTCCCTCCCGCCTCCCAGCTGCTCCTCCCTCCCCCCTCCCTTCTTAATGGCTGGCGCTGCGTGTCGCGAGTGAGCGACCTCTGACCTGTTTCAGGTCCTGAGCTCACCCCCCACGACCGCAGCACCAACCTGCTGCCTCCTGCCTCTGTCCCCCGACCACGCTGCTGTTTGCGTGTTCGAGGCCCTCCTCCACCCGCAGGCATCCTCCTGCGCCTCATCCCTGGTGTCTAGTGGGCTCTGCCTAGCTCCACTTGACCCGTGTGCCGCTTCAGCCGTCCTGTAAGTTGTTTTTCTGATTGTTTTTCCGATTTTTCTGCGCCTCGCTGCCGGCGCTTCTGCCCCCGTTGTGCCCCCCTGATTGCTGTCTCCCCGATCGTGTACTGTGCCATTACTGTATTTCATACTGTGTGTTTTCTATTGTGATTGCCTTTAATTTTGCTCGTTTTTTGTGCTTTTTGCCCCTTGTGCGCTCCCCCAAGCGTTCCGATCCCTGCCGCTGCCTCCCTGCGGCCCCGCCCCCCTCGCGCCCCCATTCGCCGCTCCCTCCCGCCTCCCAGCTGCTCCTCCCTCCCCCCTCCCTTCTTAATGGCTGGCGCTGCGCGTCGCGAGTGAGCGACCTCTGACCTGTTTCAGGTCCTGAGCTCGCCCCCCACGACCGCAGCACCAACCTGCTGCCTCCTGCCTCTGTCCCCAGACCACGCTGCTGTTTGCGTGTTCGAGGCCCTCCTCCACCCGCAGGCATCCTCCTGCGCCTCATCCCTGGTGTCTAGTGGGCTCTGCCTAGCTCCACTTGACCCGTGTGCCGCTTCCGCTGTCCTGTAAGTTGTTTTTCTGATTGTTTTTCCGATTTTTCTGCGCCTCGCCGCCGGCGCTTCTGCCCCCGTTGTGCCCCCCTGATTGCTGTCTCCCCGATCGTGTACTGTGCCATTACTGTATTTCATACTGTGTGTTTTCTATTGTGATTGCCTTTCATTTTGCTCGTTTTTTGTGCTTTTTGCCCCTTGTGCGCTCCCCCAAGCGTTCCGATCCCTGCCGCTGCCCCCCTGCAGCCCCGCCCCCCTCGCGCCCCCATTCGCCGCTCCCTCCCGCCTCCCAGCTGCTCCTCCCTCCCCCCTCTCTTCTTAATGGCTGGAGCTGCGCGTCGCGAGTGAGCGACCTCTGACCTGTTTCAGGTCCTGAGCTCGCCCCCCACGACCGCAGCACCAACCTGCTGCCTCCTGCCTCTGTCCCCCGACCACGCTGCTGTTTGCGTGTTCGAGGCCCTCCTCCACCCGCAGGCATCCTCCTGCGCCTCATCCCTGGTGTCTAGTGGGCTCTGCCTAGCTCCACTTGACCCGTGTGCCGCTTCCGCCGTCCTGTAAGTTGTTTTTCTGATTGTTTTTCCGATTTTTCTGCGCTTCGCCGCCGGCGCTTCTGCCCCCGTTGTGCCCCCCTGATTGCTGTCTCCCCGATCGTGTACTGTGCCATTACTGTATTTCATACTTTGTGTTTTCTATTGTGATTGCCTTTAATTTTGCTCGTTTTTTGTGCTTTTTGCCCCTTGTGTGCTCCCCCAAGCGTTCCGATCCCTGCCGCTGCCTCCCTGCGGCCCGCACCCCTCGCGCCCCCATTCGCTGCTCCCTCCCGCCTCCTGCCTCCCAGCTGCTCCTCCCTCCCCCCTCCCTTCTTAATGGCTGGCGCTGCGCGTCGCGAGTGAGCGACCTCTGACCTGTTTCAGGTCCTGAGCTCGCCCCCCACGACCGCAGCACCAACCTGCTGCCTCCTGCCTCTGTCCCCCGACCACGCTGCTGTTTGCGTGTTCGAGGCCCTCCTCCACCCGCAGGCATCCTCCTGCGCCTCATCCCTGGTGTCTAGTGGGCTCTGCCTAGCTCCACTTGACCCGTGTGCCGCTTCCGCCGTCCTGTAAGTTGTTTTTCTGATTGTTTTTCTGATTTTTCTGCGCCTCGCCGCCGGCGCTTCTGCCCCCGTTGTGCCCCCCTGATTGCTGTCTCCCCGATCGTGTACTGTGCCATTACTGTATTTCATACTGTGTGTTTTCTATTGTGATTGTCTTTATTTTGCTCGTTTTTTGTGCTTTTTGCCCCTTGTGCGCTCCCCCAAGCGTTCCGATCCCTGCCGCTGCCTCCCTGCGGCCCCGCCCCCCTCGTGCCCCCATTCGCCGCTCCCTCCCGCCTCCCAGCTGCTCCTCCCTCCCCCCTCCCTTCTTAATGGCTGGCGCTGCGTGTCGCGAGTGAGCGACCTCTGACCTGTTTCAGGTCCTGAGCTCACCCCCCACGACCGCAGCACCAACCTGCTGCCTCCTGCCTCTGTCCCCCGACCACGCTGCTGTTTGCGTGTTCGAGGCCCTCCTCCACCCGCAGGCATCCTCCTGCGCCTCATCCCTGGTGTCTAGTGGGCTCTGCCTAGCTCCACTTGACCCGTGTGCCGCTTCAGCCGTCCTGTAAGTTGTTTTTCTGATTGTTTTTCCGATTTTTCTGCGCCTCGCTGCCGGCGCTTCTGCCCCCGTTGTGCCCCCCTGATTGCTGTCTCCCCGATCGTGTACTGTGCCATTACTGTATTTCATACTGTGTGTTTTCTATTGTGATTGCCTTTAATTTTGCTCGTTTTTTGTGCTTTTTGCCCCTTGTGCGCTCCCCCAAGCGTTCCGATCCCTGCCGCTGCCTCCCTGCGGCCCCGCCCCCCTCGCGCCCCCATTCGCCGCTCCCTCCCGCCTCCCAGCTGCTCCTCCCTCCCCCCTCCCTTCTTAATGGCTGGCGCTGCGCGTCGCGAGTGAGCGACCTCTGACCTGTTTCAGGTCCTGAGCTCGCCCCCCACGACCGCAGCACCAACCTGCTGCCTCCTGCCTCTGTCCCCCGACCACGCTGCTGTTTGCGTGTTCGAGGCCCTCCTCCACCCGCAGGCATCCTCCTGCGCCTCATCCCTGGTGTCTAGTGGGCTCTGCCTAGCTCCACTTGACCCGTGTGCCGCTTCCGCCGTCCTGTAAGTTGTTTTTCTGATTGTTTTTCCGATTTTTCTGCGCCTCGCCGCCGGCGCTTCTGCCCCCGTTGTGCCCCCCTGATTGCTGTCTCCCCGATCGTGTACTGTGCCATTACTGTATTTCATACTGTGTGTTTTCTATTGTGATTGCCTTTCATTTTGCTCGTTTTTTGTGCTTTTTGCCCCTTGTGCGCTCCCCCAAGCGTTCCGATCCCTGCCGCTGCCCCCCTGCGGCCCCGCCCCCCTCGCGCCCCCATTCGCCGCTCCCTCCCGCCTCCCAGCTGCTCCTCCCTCCCCCCTCCCTTCTTAATGGCTGGCGCTGCGCGTCGCGAGTGAGCGACCTCTGACCTGTTTCAGGTCCTGAGCTCGCCCCCCACGACCGCAGCACCAACCTGCTGCCTCCTGCCTCTGTCCCCCGACCACGCTGCTGTTTGCGTGTTCGAGGCCCTCCTCCACCCGCAGGCATCCTCCTGCGCCTCATCCCTGGTGTCTAGTGGGCTCTGCCTAGCTCCACTTGACCCGTGTGCCGCTTCCGCCGTCCTGTAAGTTGTTTTTCTGATTGTTTTTCTGATTTTTCTGCACCTCGCCGCCGGCGCTTCTGCCCCCGTTCTGCCCCCCTGATTGCTGTCTCCCCGATCGTGTACTTTGCCATTACTGTATTTCATACTGTGTGTTTTCTATTGTGATTGCCTTTAATTTTGCTCGTTTTTGTGCTTTTTGCCCCTTGTGCGCTCCCCCAAGCGTTCCGATCCCTGCCGCTGCCTCCCTGCGGCCCCGCCCCCCTCGCGCCCCCATTCGCCGCTCCCTCCCGCCTCCCGCCTCCCAGCTGCTCCTCCCTCCCCCCTCCCTTCTTAATGGCTGGCGCTGCACGTCGCGAGTGAGCGACCTCTGACCTGTTTCAGGTCCTGAGCTCGCCCCCCACGACCGTAGCACCAACCTGCTGCCTCCTGCCTCTGTCCCCCGACCACGCTGCTGTTTGCGTGTTCGAGGCCCTCCTCCACCCGCAGGCATCCTCCTGCGCCTCATCCCTGGTGTCTAGTGGGCTCTGCCTAGCTCCACTTGACCCGTGTGCCGCTTCCGCCGTCCTGTAAGTTGTTTTTCTGATTGTTTTTCCGATTTTTCTGCACCTCGCCGCCAGCGCTTCTGCCCCCGTTGTGCCCCCCTGATTGCTGTCTCCCCGATCGTGTACTGTGCCATTACTGTATTTCATACTGTGTGTTTTCTATTGTGATTGCCTTTAATTTTGCTAGTTTTTTGTGCTTTTTGCCCCTTGTGCGCTCCCCCAAGCGTTCCGATCCCTGCCGCTGCCTCCCTGCGGCCCGCACCCCTCGCGCCCCCATTCGCTGCTCCCTCCCGCCTCCTGCCTCCCAGCTGCTCCTCCCTCCCCCCTCCCTTCTTAATGGCTGGCGCTGCGCGTCGCGAGTGAGCGACCTCTGACCTGTTTCAGGTCCTGAGCTCGCCCCCCACGACCGCAGCACCAACCTGCTGCCTCCTGCCTCTGTCCCCCGACCACGCTGCTGTTTGCGTGTTCGAGGCCCTCCTCCACCCGCAGGCATCCTCCTGCGCCTCATCCCTGGTGTCTAGTGGGCTCTGCCTAGCTCCACTTGACCCGTGTGCCGCTTCCGCCGTCCTGTAAGTTGTTTTTCTGATTGTTTTTCCGATTTTTCTGCGCCTCGCCGCCGGCGCTTCTGCCCCCGTTGTGCCCCCCTGATTGCTGTCTCCCCGATCGTGTACTGTGCCATTACTGTATTTCATACTGTGTGTTTTCTATTGTGATTGCCTTTAATTTTGCTTGTTTTTAGTGCTTTTTGCCCCTTGTGCGCTCCCCCAAGCGTTCAGATCCCTGCCGCTGCCTCCCTGCGGCCCCGCCCCCCTCGCGCCCCCATTCGCCACTCCCTCCCGCCTCCCGCCTCCCGCCTCCCGCCTCCCAGCTGCTCCTCCCTTCCCCCTCCCTTCTTATGGCTGGCGCTGCGCGTCCGCGCCGCTGGCGCGCCAGAGGCGCGCCAGAGGCAAGCCCGTCTGCGCCCGTCCGCGCCTGGACCGCGCCCAGCGCCACCCCCCCTGGCCCTCACGCCCCCCGCATCACCCGCGTCCGCTACTCAACCAACGAACTCCGAGCACTCAACCCCGGCACCTCCGCAGAGTGCTTCCTTGCAACCCCAAAGCACACAAAAGGACCTTTCTCCTGCCGCACCTTCAACTTCTCCTGCGACAGAACGGCGAAGCCAACAACAAGAACTTCCAACACCAACCACCTGAACTGCATCCTCATCAACACACGCTCCGCACGAAAACACGCCATCGAACTCTGGGACTTACTCGACACCACCGCCCCTGACGTGGCCTTCCTGACCGAAATCTGGTGGAACGACTCCTCGGCCCCGGACATCGCAATCGCCATACCGGAGGGATACAAAATCACCAGAAGAGATCGAACCAACGGAATCGGCGGCGGAATAGCCATCGCCCACAAATCTACCCTCAAAATCCACACCCACACGGACGACACCCTCAAGACAGCCGAACACCTCCACTTCCAGATCCACACGGACCCCAACACGACCCTCAGAGGAACCCTCATATACCGCCCTCCAGGACCAAGAGCCCCCTTCAGCGACACAGTCGCCGACCTCGCGAGCACCCACGCCCTCGCGTCCCCAGACTACATCCTCCTGGGAGATCTAAACTACCACCTGGAAAATAACAACGACGTCAACACCGCATCTCTGACCTCCAACCTCCTCAACCTCGGACTCCGTCAACTGGTCAACACTCCCACCCACATCGCCGGACACACTCTTGACCCCCTCTTCACCTCAAGCAACCACATCTCTTTCAGCCACACCTCCGAACTCCACTGGACCGACCATCACTGCGTCCACTTCTCTTATACGAAAATCACCGAACACCACCGCATCCCTCGACCTCCTCACCGCCGCTGGGGAAAAATCACCCAAGACCAACTAACCAGCACCCTCGTCAAAGACCCTCCACCCGGCTCAACCGACCCAAGCACTGCCGCCATCAACCTCCATCAATGGATCCTCGACTGCGCCAACACCTTAGCCCCACTCAAGAAACCCACCGCCAACCAAGGAAAGAAAAAACCAGCCTGGTTCACAGACGAACTGACCGCCTCCAAAAGCCTCTGCCAGAAGCTCAAGAAGAAGTGGATCTTAGAGCGCACACCCGACAACCTCGCCTCCCTCAAAAACTCCAACCGTGAACACCACCAACGGATCCGAGTCGCCAAGCGCGCCCACTTCACTGAACGCATCAACAACAACGCCCACGACTGCAAAGAACTCTTCGGCATCGTGAAGGAACTCTCAAACCCCAACGCCAACTCCAACGACATCCCGCCCTCCCAGAAACTCTGCGACGACCTCTCCACCTTCTTCCACCAGAAAATCACAACCATCCACGACAGCTTCAACGCCACTCCGCCGCCAGACCCCACCCCTGACATCTCCACAGACGCCTGCCGCCTCACCGCCTGGACCCACGTGGACGACACCGAAACAATAACAACCATGAACACCATCCACTCAGGCTCCCCCACGGACCCATGCCCTCATCACGTGTTCAACAAAGCCAACGCCATCATCGCCCCCAAACTCCGCGAGATCATCAACCTCTCCTTCGACTCCGCCACCTTCCCAGACAGCTGGAAACACGCAGAAATCCAACCCCTCCTCAAGAAACCCAAGGCTGACCCCAACGACCTCAAAAACTTCCGACCGATCTCTCTCCTCCCTTTTCCAGCAAAAGTAATCGAGAAGATCGTCAACACACAGCTCGCCCACTTCCTCGAAGACAACTCCATCCTAGACCCCTCTCAATCCGGTTTCAGACGAAACCACAGCACCGAGACTGCTCTCCTCTCCGCCACAGATGACATCAGAACCCAAATGGACAACGGCGAAACCTCGGCCCTCATCCTCCTCGACCTATCAGCCGCTTTTGACACAGTCTGCCACCGCACCCTACTGACCCGCCTCCATGGAGCCGGCATCCAGGATAAAGCCCTCAACTGGATCCTATCCTTCCTCTCCGACAGAACCCAGAGAGTCCGACTCTCCCCTTTCCGCTCCAAAGCCACCAACCTCATCTGCGGCGTCCCCCAAGGATCCTCCCTCAGCCCTACGTTGTTCAACGTCTACATGGCCCCCCTCGCCAAACTGGCCCGCCAACATCACCTCAGCATCATCTCCTACGCCGACGACACCCAGCTCGTCCTCTCCCTGACCAAAGACCCACTCACCGCCAAAACCAACCTCCACGAGGGACTAAAAGCCATCGCCGAGTGGATGAACGACAGCCGTCTGAAGCTCAACTCCGACAAGACGGAAGTCCTCATCCTCGGGCGCACCCCTTCGGCCTGGAACGACTCCTGGTGGCCCACCGATTTCGGACACCCACCCACCCCAGCCAGCCACGCAAGAAACCTCGGCTTCATCCTGGACTCCGCCCTCACCATGTCCAAACAGGTCAGCGCCGTCTCCTCTTCCTGCTTCAACACCCTTCGAATGCTCCGCAGAATTTTCAAGTGGATCCCAACAGGAACCAGAAAGACGGTTACCCAAGCCATCGTCAGTAGCAGACTTGACTACGGCAACGCACTCTACACAGGCATCCCAACAAAAGACATCAAACGACTCCAGCGTATCCAAAATGCATCCGCCCGCCTGATCCTTGACATACCCCGCCGATGTCACATCTCCCCTCACCTGAAGGACCTCCACTGGCTCCCCGTGGACAAGAGGATCACCTTTAAACTCCTCACCCACGCTCACAAGGCTCTACACAACACCGGACCTACCTACCTCAACTCCAGACTCAACTTTTACGCCCCCACTCGTCAACTCCGCTCTGCCAATCTCGCCCTCGCCATCATCCCCAGGATCCAGCGCAAGACCGCCGGCGGCAGATCCTTCTCCTTCCTCGCTGCCAAGACCTGGAACTCTCTCCCCACCTCACTGCGCCAGACCCAGGACCTCCTCGCCTTCAGGAGACTCCTCAAGACCTGGCTCTTCGACCGCTAACAGCTCACCCTCCCCCCCCCCCCCACCAGCGCCTCGAAACCCTGACGGGTACATAGTGCGCTTTACAAATGTATTGATTGATTGATTGATTGATAAGTTGTAGTGATTAGCTACCTCTGTGGCAGAGAAACAGGCTAGTGCAATAGATGACTGTTGCATATTCTGCACAGTACAGATTGTTGGAAGCGTCTCTAAATGCTTCGGTTAAGATGGTAGTAAGGTGGGTAAAGTTTAACAATAGTTTGAATCATGGTTTATTCCAAATCTCTTAGTATTTTATGGCGGGTGTTAGAAATGGAGTTTCTGGGGGCGTGGCTATGCCAGCAACCAAAATGGTCATACGGCATTAGAGCTCCACCAGGTCAATCCCCCAAGCTCTGCCATATTAGATGCCCCCAGACCATCTGGATTCGGAATCCATGGGGGGTGACTGGCAAAAACATCTGGGTGGGGGGCGCCGGCTCCACTGGCGGCGAGCGAAGGTTTGATGTTGATGTCTGGACCCACGGCCCTGCATGCACCTTCCCCACAGCTCAGAATCCCCATGGCAACAGGGGCCATGGGTGAGTCTGAGTTGTGGGACAGTAGGGCTGCACAGTGCTGTGCTCTCCCACCTCACCCCTGGGACCTGATTGTGATTGCTGCTCCACATCACTGCCCCTGGAGCAAAAGTTGGCGGTTCACCAGAGCACTGGCGGTGCACTCTGCAAAAAGCCTTGAGGATTACGTGTGCTTAACACAAGTACTGCCATTTATGGACCTGGTCTGGACCCTTGCATGCAGTCAAGTTGTGTGCATGGAAAGGAGGTAGGGCTGTTCCTCTTTTTAATAGCCTGCACACTACAAAGTGCCACTTACAATGCCCCACAATTGCCTCAGGTTGTGGCTTCTGCCCTCCTCCTAAATTGGCGCTGGCTGTCCACACTGTAAACTACCCCCCCCACCTATTAACTATGGTGCACAGGGACCCCAAGAAAAGGGAACTACCATTTATAAAGTAACACAAGCATGTGCAGGAACAGCCATCCACAATGGAAACGGGGGCTATCATCGTCAATCAATTAATCAGGGTTCTTATATAGCGTAACTACTCACCCATGAGGGTCTCAAGGCACTGAGAGGGGGGTGGATCCATGGATTAGTTGAAGAACCAGGTCTTGAGGTCCTTTCTGAATTGCAGCAGCAATGGTGATTGCTTGAGGTGCAGAGGCAGGGGGTTCCAGGTCTTCACAGCAAGGTAGAAGAAGGATCTTCCGCCAGCCGTGGTCTTGCAGATCCATGGGATGGTGGCCAGGGCTAGTTGGGTAGAGTGGAGATGTCTGGTGGAAGTGGAGAATGAGAGGCCATGGTTGAGGGTTTAAGGTTGGGTGTTGTGGAGGGCTTTGTAGACGTGCGTGAGGAGCTTGATGGCAATTCTTTTGTTGATAGGTAGTCAGTGAAGGTTTCTCAGGTGGCCGGTGATGTGGCTGCGATGTGGGATGTTCAGAATGAGTCTGGTAGAGGCATTCTGGATGTTCTGTAGTTTCTTTAGGAGTTTCTGGGAGATACCGAAGTGCATTGCTGTAGTCAACTCTGCTGCTAACGAGTGCATGGGTGACCTTTTTTCTGGATTCAGTGCAGAGCCACTTGAAGTTTTGTCAAAGCAGGTGGAGCGTATGGAAGCAGGAGGGCGAAATGGGGTTGATCTGCCAGTTCATTGAGAATGAGGAGTCCAGGATGATGCAGAGGTTTTGTGTGTGGTCCGTTGGTGTGAATGCGTGTGGGGGGGTTCTGAGCGCTGCGGGCCAGCAGGAGTCGTCCCAGACAGAAAGGTGCAGCCAAGGATGAGGATTTCGGTCTTGTCCGAGCTAAGCTTGAGACGGGCCAGGCAGCAAATGCTTCCACCATCATTTCTGAACTTCGTGCTGGCTTTAGGGCCATCAATGCCCAATTTGACAGCATTGCCAGTCGTCTCAGCCCTATGGGAGGATGCCTAGGCAAGCAGGACACTAGACTGGGAAATTCAGAGGAGCAAATGTCAAAACATGACAACCTCACTGCTAAAATAAACAAAAGACCTGAAAAAGCTGAAATCCGGACTGCGTTCAGTTACTATAAAAAATGATGACCTAGAAGCTAGACGATGGTGGAACAACATATGCATTATGTGCATTGCTGAGACAATGGCTACAGACCAGATGGCCCTCTTTGTAGAGAGCCTGCTGTTGGAGTTCTTGGATCAAAGCAACTTTACCTCTACATTTATGATGGAGTGTGCCCACCGGTCCCTCGGCCTCCGTCTGGTGCCAGGTGCTCCACCCCACCCAATTGTAGCCCTCCTCTTAAACTATCAGGATCATGATGTGGTGCTCTATTTGGCCTGGGAGAGGGCCCGATTCAATATCAGGGCACAACAATTTCCATGTAACCTTACTTTACCATTGTGGTTCAGGAGGTGAGGCATAAATTCAATAATGCCAAAAATGCACTTCGCAAGCTGAGCCTATGCTATGGAATGATGTACTGTGCGAGGCTACAAGTGGATGTTAACAGCAAATCACCACTTTTTGACAAGCCTGCAGACATGAAGGAATTTTACAAGAAGTACTCAAAAGGTGCACTGGCGATGGCTTGCTCCTCTCCAGAATGATCACCATCATCCACTCCACAGGCCTCTGTTATAGACTCCCCGCCTCAGGATTGATCATCTAGTCATGTGACCAATGATCTGACTGCAGAATAACTAGTAAAATACAATTTAAATTATAACTAACTTGTGCACCTCATCTATGTGACATTCACTATGTTATGCCTATCAAAGATGGGAGGCTACCCGTTGTTGCATTGCCACCCCTCCATGGTTGATACCATTCTGTCTACTATTGAGGTTTTATTATGGCTGTGTTGGAATTCTAGGAATTCACCAGGCACATTTTCACTGGGTGCTGGAGTGGGGCTGAGAATGGGTTTCATTAGCCAGATTTAATACTGTTGGAATCTCTTTGTTATTTATGTCCAAGATTGACCATGCAAGACACCAATGTCCAAACTTTTCATACACAGATGACTAACTCCACTTCCACTAAGAGGACTACACTAGATGTTGCGCTCATATCCTGGAATATCCGAGGATTTAATAATCCTGGAAAGGGAAGCAGGTCCTGCAGTTTCTAAACAGACACAGCTCCCAAATACTGTACCTTCAGGAGACCCACTTGGCATTGGCTCCTCAAAATATGTATGCACACTCATGCATGCAAATCTCCCCTTCCAACTGCATCACACCCTTGGAGACGATCAGGGTTGGTACTTATTGGTAAGAGGCCCCTTAGAAGCACGCCAGCTATTAATACTCATCGTATATGCCCCAAATGTAGACTCCCCATAGTTTTTTCCGACACTGCAGACACATATTGATAGGGGGGATGCAGGCCACATACTACTAGGTGGAGATTTAAATTTACTCTAAGACCTTTGGCTTGACACCACAGCTCCCCACGCGTTTGTCAAAACCCGCTCCCTGCAGGTTCTGCTTGACCCTTGAGACACTTACTCTTTGTGCGACCACTGGGACATTCACCATTCCACCGCTCTGGCAGATACTTTTTATTCCACCCCCATTAATAAGTGGTTGCGCATAGATCAGTGGCTTGTATTGTCATTCCTACTGCTCTGGCTTGACTCTACTATATACCTCCCACATACATTAGCCGATTACTCCCCAGTTAAGCTCACAATGCACATTCCATGCTCGGGCCCCAGGAGAACCCTTGGTGCTTCTCTGCTATGGCGCCACGGGATGAGGTGTTCCTCTCTGAGCTTTTCACCATGATCGTGGAATACTTCGACCTTAACAAAGACTCAGTTAACTCACAGGCCACATTGTGAGAATCCTTCAAGGCATATACCAAAGGAATCTGTATTGCCAAGTACTCTGGGGTCCTTAAAGACAATTGTTGGAGCATTGCATAGGTCAAGGCTTCCCTGCCCAGGCTAGACCAAGAAGACATGTCACTAAAGGCCAGGCCATACCATCATAAGCGTTCCTCCCTTATGGAGGAGATTTGTGAGCTTGCAGAGCATGGGGTGCATTTCCTGTGTAAACATGTTAGGGCACACTGCTATGGAGAGGGCGACAGACCGGGCCACACTCTGGCTCGCCTGCTCCAACCATCTTGTTCTGCCTCATACATATCTGAACTACAAAAGTCTGATGGGACTACTGCCTCTACTGCAGCGGAGGTACAGACAGAGCTCCCTCAGTATTGCACACAGCCCTATTTCTTGTGAATGGATAGCTGCTCCCCCGCACTAGTGCAGTATCTCGAACAGGTTGCTATGGTTTGGCTCAATGAGGTACAGTAAAATTTTCTTAGTGAAACCTTCACTTATGACGAGATCATACTGGCTATTGACTCTTTGGATGTCTCTAAAGCACCAGGTTCTGATGGTTTCAGCAGAACCATTTACAAAACATACAAGCATATACATGCCTCCCACCTATTAAACATGTACAAAGAGGACCTTGACTGTGGCAAGATCCCACCTTCTCTGCTTGAAGCGGTGATCACACTGCTACCAAAGCCAGAGAGGGACCCGACAGTGTGGGTCATACCTCCCACTATCATTAATGAACTTTGATAATACAATCCCAGCTAAATTCCTGGCCAACCGCTTGTCCCTACTAATGGGCCAGATCATCTCTTCTGCCCAGTCAGGCTTTGTCTCCCACCGTTCAACATCTTTAAATTTATGTACGGTCTTCGCAGTCCTGCATAGGGTGGCTCCCACTGTCCCTGTCATGGTGGTCCTGTTAGATGCAGAAAAGGGGCTTGATTCACTAGAATGTTTTTTTCTGGAAGCAGCCCTCCACAAACTTGTCATGTGATGAGGTTACATCTCCTTTATTATGCTCCTTTATTCCCTCCCTACCACTGGAATGAGAGTTTGTGGCACCTTAACTTCCGGTTTCTTCATTGCCAGAGTCACCCGACAGAGATGCTCCCTGTCACTGTTACTTTTCATTATTGCAATGGACCTTCCTGTGCTACACCTACAGGAGAAACACATACACAGGGGCTTGCAATGCCGAACAGGCCCGTTGTTAATTTCTATCTGTGCAGACAATGTTCTGCTGTTTCTGAGACAAGCACCTGAAAAGCTGGTGCTGATCCTATGGGAGATAATCCGTTGTGGTTGTTTTTCTGGGCTGAAAATCAATTGGCAGCCCAGAATCAGAATTATTTCCCTTGCAGAGGTGACGACTCCTTTGCGCTGTGAGTTTCCCCTTGGCAGGACAACCATGTTAAGTATTTAGGAATTTATATCCACTGTGAAGGAGAACAGGTAGTTAGGCTTAAATACGGGCCTGCCATCAATGAAGTAAACACTCATATTGACTTCTGGATAAGGCTACTCCTTTCTCTGGCTGGCAGTATTGCCATTAATAAAATGATGATCCTGCTTCACTTCTTGTACTTATTTGTAAACATTCCGATTCCTCTCACCAACTCCTTTTTCATGACCCTCAGGGGTTCTCTGCGGTGACTGGTCTGGACGGGAGGCGCCCACGGATCTGGTGGGAAATCTTGAGGTTCCTGTGTGAGATCGGGGGGGGCTTGGGGGTCCCCATTTTCAACTCTACTATCTTGTTGAAAATTGGCTCGCCTTTTAGCCTGTGTCCTTCTGTATTCCATTACGATTCCATTGGCTGAAAACCAGTGGTTCCAGATCACTCAGGAGAAAATGGTCAAATGCATGCTTTCTTCATTAAATCTACACAGATTTGGGGTTCTTTTTCCAAGTATGGATGATGAACATTTCCTCTTCGCCACTCACATGGATCATTTTATACTGTGTTGCATCCAGACTGCACTGCGTGCCCTATTGGCCTCACACCCGTTGGCACTGAATGAATTCCACCTGCTCACATTGATCATTATAAAGGATATGAAAGCTGGATTGACATCTAAACTATATCATAAATGTTTTCACCTCCTCCCAACTTCCAATCGGAGAATACGTGAGGCATGGGAGGAGGACCTGGGTACTTTTTTATCAGATAAGGTGCGGTATGCTCGCTGCGCTCAAACACGCTCGTTCTCCCTTAACCATCATCACAAACTAGTACACTGTGGAGCATATTTATACTCTGTTTGCGCCGAATGTGCGTCAAAAACTTTTGACACACATTCGGCGCATACTGCACACCATATTTAAATTTTGAAGCCTGCGGATGTCAAAATTCCTCTGTGTGAGTCATTTTTTGGATGCGGGAAACTGCCTTGCGTTAATGACATGCAAGGTAGGCGTTCCCGCCCAAAAAATGTCTTTAAGGCCTGTGTGCCTTATTTGTACTCCTGTGTCATTTTGATGCACAGGAGAGGGCGGGCCTTAAAAAACGGCGCACAGCCTGATGTGCACCGTTTTTTAACGCCTGGGTCAGGGCAGGTGTTAAGGGACCTGTAGGCTCACGTCCATGGTCTCTGACCATGGAAGGAGTCCAGAGGTGCCCTTCCCTGTCCCCAGGGACACCCCCTGCCACCCTCGCCCACCCCTGGAGGACACCCATGGATGGGGGGGCCCATCCCAGGTAAGTACAGGTAAGTTGAGGTAAGTAGTTTTTGTATTTTTTTATAGTGGCATGGGGGGGCTAATTTAGGCCCCCCTCCATGTCACTGTGCCCAATGACCATGGCTTGGGGACAGAAGTCCCCTGGGCATGGCCATTGGGCAAGGGGGCATGACTCCTGTCTTTGCTAAGACAGGAGTCATTTCAATGGGGGTTGTGCGTCATAAAATGGCGCAAGTCCAGTTTGAGGCATGATTTTTGCCTCTAACCTGACTTGCACCATTTTTTGACGCACAACCCCCATTTTCCCCTACGCCGGTGCTGCCTGGTTTGAGTCTTTTGTTTTTACTCTGACCAGTCTGCAGCGCCGGCTAACGTCATTACTTAAATAAGGCGCCCGCATGGCGCATAGGAATGGCGTTAGCCGACAGTAAAAATTTTGACCCAAGCCAGTGCTGGCACTGGTTTCCATCAAAAAGTATAAATATGGGCCTATAAGTTTCTACATAAAGCCTATATGACTCCTGCTGCCATTGCCAAAGTGAACCCCACGCGTTCCTCTAACTGCCCCAAATGCAAGACTGCCACTGTAGATTTTGCGCACATTACCTGGACCTGTGACACTGTTGAGGCATACTAGGGTGACATATTTGATAGCCTAGCCTTGATTTTAGGTACCCCCCTTTTACTTGACCCACTGATGGCATTACTGGGGAATGTCTAGAGCATCCCTAAAGCTACATGGCATTTTGCAAGTATTACCTTACTGTTGCCCAAGTGAGAGATAGTTTTGCGAGGGGCTCCAAATCACTACTCACAACTAAAACGTGGCTGAAAAGCCTCATATATTGTATTACGACACTACCAGTGAGTTGTTTGCCTCTTTTCAACCACGTACGTCCTGACCTAGGGACATATGGCAACCCTTAAGAGACTACCTCCTGACTCTAGATGATTTGGAACTTGACAGATCTCATTGACTGCCACCCTTTTTACCCCCGCATGTGCACCGATATGCTAAAATCCCCTATAAATGATGGATGGTGGACTCACTGCGATGTTATAGAAAATTGACCGGACCTCTACATACACTGTATCTGCACAATCAAATTGTAAATTCCTAGCAAATTGAATTATATGCAACTGTATACATGTTTCTATTTAGTTTTTTCCCCCTATGGGAGGAAGTTGTTGTCTATGTATGGGCTGGATGTATAATAAATCAATAAAAATAATAATAAAAAAAAAGAAATGGCGTTTCAGGTTGGCTAGGTTATGCAGCCAGAACCCAATACTCTAGTCATGGGCAAGTCAGTTACACACCAAAGACAACCTGTGCTCACCCTTTGGTAGCTTGGTGCAGAGCAGACAGGCTTATCATCAGACGAATGTGCGCAACACACTTACACAGAAACACAATGAATGCACCACAAAAGAGACCACATGCAGGATTATATAAACATATATAGTATATTGTACATAACTTAGACCAAAGAGATAAGAATCATAAATATTGTGCATACTATGCAAGTACTGGAATGGTACTCGATATCCTGGACAATGCAAGGTACAAACAGCACTTATCAGTAGACATTTGCAAGTCATGCAGACCTAGAGGAAGGCTCATAGTTTGCAAAATGACTGACTTACATAATTTGTGCCAGAGGGGTAAGCGAAAAGCTCATATAACCAAATAAAATGAATTATATACTCAGTATCAGCAGTGCAAACTTATTTAAAAAACTGCATATATTACGCTGTTTAGGGTGCCGTAACACCTGTACTCCTATGAGGCTTGTAATATTCTCCCAAGGTACAGCTTCTTCGAATGGAGGCCAGAACCATGCCTCCTAAGATATGACCTCAGCACAGAGGATACACACGCTGCAGACTTCAGCAGGGAGACCTAGTTGGTTCTCCCGTTTTCTGCATAAGCAAAAGCAGTTGCCTGCAAAACCAGGAGTTACGAGCAATCCCTTTGAACTCTGCCCTTTTCTAAGTCGGGGCGCCCACAAAGGAGTGCAGTATGGCGGTGTCCTCTCAGTCGTTCCCCTCAGTACCTGACATGCTCTGAATATTCCTTGAATCCCTAGAGACCCGATCCTGCAGCATACAGTGGAACGCCAGCCAGACTCTGGAGGCGACATCCTTCTACCCTCCGGAGACGTGCCAGAGCCGTGCAGTGCCTTCACCTGAGTGGTCAGACCACACTTTGCGGATCCAATATGAGCCAATGCTGGGAAGAGAGAGCTGCTGACATGAACCTTCAGCGCAGCATCCTTTACTTGGCATTGCAGCTCACCAGTATGAAGGGTCTTTCGAAAGGGGAAGTTCGTTTAGGGTGGTAGCTTGAGAGACAATATGCTGCTCTCTTCAAAGGAAAGCAAGTAGAAAACACTCAACACACATCGTTGATCGGTCTGTGACCTTGCTGCTTTCTGCAGTGCTGCCTTCAGCATGGGAGGTGAACACACACTCCACTCTATTTGTACCATAAGAAGCGCACCACACGCACTGAGTTTCAAAGGTCAGAATTGCCAGATTCAGGGCCTTACGGCAGGGTTAGGCACCAGTGAACCCTTTTAGATCACTAAGAGTCCAACAGAACAGGGAAAGGGCCAGCATACAAGGCCCTGGAGAATGCTGAGGGGGGCACAAGCAGAAAGTGGGCAGCAAGACAGCATATAACGCAATTGGCAAAGTGCCAGTCACTTCTGCAGCCCAGCAACCAGTAGGCACCAGACCAGCACAACAAAGCAAGCAGTCCCAATGGCGTTCCAACCAATACAAATGTGAAGTATGATCAGCCTCTCTGTCTCCCAGCCCAGGAAGACTATCAGTATGCAGATGAATACATATGTATCCCCAGTCACATCCAGCCCTTCCTGTGTTGTGGCTGTCTAGAAAGTATGCACACAGTTTAGTTGTCACCCAGGCCAGATCTGGGTTGAAGACAGGCTGAAAAGCACACAGAGTTATAAGTACTGAGAAATGCCCACTTTCTAAAAGTGGCATTCCTAAAATATATATTTGAAGTCCAACTACACCAGTAAGTAGATTTTATTATCACCATTCCAACCATACCAAACATGACAGAGCTACTCCTTTCTGATCAGGAATTACCACTAAAAAGGGCATAAGGGAATTCCCAAGGCTAACCTATGAGAGGAACAGGCCTCACAGTCATGGAAAACAAAATAGGCTATTTGTCACTACTAAGACATGCAAAACATAAACATACATGTTCTACCTTTTACTTACACAACACCATGCCCAAAGAGCTACCCAGCGTTCACCTTAGGGGTGATGTACATGTAATAAAAGGATAGTTTAAGGCTTGGCAAATAGTTTAAAATGCCAAGGCAAGGTGGCAGTAAACTGCACATGCAGGCACTGAAATGGCAGGCCTGAGACTGGTTTAGAAGACTACTTTTGTGGGTGGCACGATCAGCGCTGCAGGCTCATGGTATATGGGATACCACAAGGTACTTGCAAGTAAATCAAATATGCCAAACTGGTATAAACTGATTATACCATGTTTAGAGGTAAGATCCCATGCACTTTAGCACTGGTTAGCAGTGGTAAAGTACCCAGAGTCCTAAAGTCAACATAAGAAGGTCAGAAAAATAGGAGGAAGAAAATAGATTTCGGGAAACCCTGTAAAAAGGGCCAGGTCCAACATTGGGAGTAGTTGTTTATTTCAGTTTTGTGGTTTAGCAGTTTGTGGGAAATGCTACTTTGTTTGTTAGGTGGCAGGGTGTACATGGATGTAAAATTAGTGTTTTGATGTTCACCATGTATGAATGAATAGTTTGGGACACATTTTGAATGCCCTATCCAACACTGGCTTAGTTTTAATATGTTATCTGTGGTAAAACATATTATAATACATGCATCATTGTTATGGCTATCATGTAAGAGGAAAGGTTGCTCATTGTGAGGGGGTAAGTGTTCATTAATTTGATTATCTTGGTATCTTCTAGGGGCAGGAGGAGTTATAACTAGTGGCTTTTCTGTTTGTGTTAATAAGAATTTTAAGGTGGTTATAACTGGTAGTTGGCCTCTGACGTTTTCTGGGACTTTTGGGAGTATTTCTTTTAGTATTTTAGTTGTGGGCTTCTCTTAAATCTTGTAGTACATGCCTTATTTTGATTTCAGTGCCATTTGGGAGGAGATTTTGGGGGTCATTTTGACCCTGGCGGTACGGGACCGCCAGGGCTAAAACGACAAAAGCACCGCCAACAGGCTGGCGGTGCTTCCAGGCGTATTACGACCGCAGCGGAAGCGTCGCGGTCGCACTGCCGGGGCCGGCGGTATTCCGCCACTTTTGCCCCGGCGGTGATAATCCACCAGGGCAGTGCTGCTTGCAGCGCTGCCCAGGGGATTACGAGTCCCCGGCCGCCAGCCTTTTTCTGGCGGTTTGCATTGCAGAAAAAGGCTGGCGGAACGGGGAGTCGTGGGGCCCCTGCACTGCCCATGCCACTGGCATGGGCAGTGCAGAGGCCCCCTGACAGGGCCCCATGCATCTTTTCACTGTCTGCTATGCAGACAGTGAAAAGCGCGACGGGTGCAACTGCACCCGTCGCACAGCCGCAACACCGCCGGCTCCATTTGGAGCCGGCTCCTATGTTGCGGCCGTGATCCCCACTGGGCTGGCAGGCTGAAACCAGGTTTCCGCCCGCCGGCCCAGCGGGGATCTCGAAATGGCAGCGGCCGCATTGGCGGCCGCATGGGGATCAGATCTTGGCGGGCGGCTGATGCCCACCCGCCAAGTTCATAATGACCCCCTTTGTTCCTTTACATTAATAATATTTTGTAGTGCGACTACCATAGCAAGAATTAGAGTAATATTTAGTATATTTCCAACTGATAGTTTTTGTGCTTGTACTTTCTTGGCTTTTAGTGTAGTCCATGTGAGAAAATGATTGGTTCCCTTTCTGTGAGGTGATGAATTTTGCTTTTTCAGTCATTATGCCTGAAAGAAGTGTAACAATTCAAAGTATTAAGGTGCTCATTACGAGTTTGGTGGTCCTAGGACTGCCACAGTGGCGATGACGGTCATAACGCGGGCGGCTGATGGAAAAGACTGGCATATTATGAGCATGGTGGTGTTCCCAACAGAACACAGCCAATACACTGCCAGTACCGTCAGTACAGACAGACATCTGCGGCCGGTGTCAGGCATTCCCCAGCCGGCAGAGACCATGTTTACACCAACCATATTACGAGGTTGCACACTGCCAGAAATTCTCGGGCAGTCTCACTGCCATGAAAAGGGTGGCAGAAACAAATATAAAATGAGACACTCACCTTCAGGAACACAGACACATACGCAGCCGCCATGGAACCCGCTGCTCCCGCTGGCCATACCACTCCAGAACCTGCAACAACGATGAAGACAACCACTCTAAGTACACCCACCTAGCACACTGGAGGGAAGGCAAATAGTACACACCGGCACACAACACACAACCCCAGCATGACTAGCCACGGCCACACAAACACACACACACACGCAAACATACACCAGTACTAACACATACACACACATCTACATACACACACTCACACACAAACAACACACATCACGGCCAACATACATGTGCCATACACTCACCACAGCACACACACCACTGTCAAACACAAACTACACCACTGAGTCACACAACGAAAATACCATCATGACCACACAAACGCATTGGCAGATAGGCACACTGCACACATCCACAGGAAAACACATACTGGCAGCAACACGTAACAACGGCACACAACCAATACAAACAATAACACTGCCAAACAATGTGCCAGATCACACACCACGTCCACCCAACACACAAAGTACATTGCTGAAGCATCACAACACACACACCACTACCACACAATGCCACACAACACCAACACATCACAACAAGTCCATAGCACAACTCACACACCCAACTCATGCTGCTACACAAACACATCACATACACAGAAGACACACAAAATTGCACATGTACAACACATACATGTAGAAGGAAAGGCAGGACAAGTTTGTAACCCTCGACACCAATGGTTCACTGGTACAGATTTAATAAATATATATAATATGATGTCCAAAAAACTATGGTGGTCATTAAAACCCTGGCGGACGGTGTTAAAGCGGCGGTAAGACTGCCAACAGGCCGGCGGTAAAAATATTGCAATTACGACCGTGGCGGAAACCGCCAACAAAGACAGCCACTTTAACACTCCGACTGCCACGGCTGTACAAACAAACAGCGCGGCGGTCACCGCCAACAGACAGGCGGGAGACAATGTACCGCCCACAATATTATGACAGGCCAATCCGCCACCTTTTCCGGGACGGATTCACCGCGGATAAAAACACGGCGGAAACAGGAATTTCGAAGGGAAAACGCTCACCTCTACACACCCCACGAGGAACGAGGACACCATGGAGCCGGAACTCCAAATTCTACCTGTGATAGTCTTCCTGCTCCTCTACCAGGAGCACGAACGCCAGCGGAGAAAACCACGGTGAGTACTGCACCTACGACACAGGGGAGGGGGAGGCAAAAAACAGAGACACACACACGCAACACCCCCACCCACACCCTCACCCACTACAACACACACACTAATACAGCATGATACATTACAGTTACACCCCACAACCCCACTGGAAGAATGCAAAGACAAAAGGAAATGAGTGTAACCATTGTAATATATTAAAATCCAGTACTCAAACATATATATGCACTATAAACAAATATATATACCAATAATACAAGTCCAGGTATTGCACCATTTATAGACCACTGGGCCCAAAATGCATGGGCCAGGCCCACACTCGATACCCGATCAAAACAGAGAGAACACTGCAGGGGCATTAGATAGAAATACAACAGGCACCTCAGGGGGAAGGGAAGGGGGGGCACCTCAGCCGGATGAGTGCACGACGCCAGATCCACGAGGGGGCTCAATGCCCACTGGTCCATCCTGGGAAGTGCAAAGCCACAGTCTCTCAAGTCTCTACAGTGGGTGGGTTGCCCACTGCCATATCCTGTGGAGTGCAAAGCCACAGTCTCTCAAGTCTCTACAGTGAGTGGGTTGCCCACTGCTGCATCATGGGGAGTGCAAAGCCACAGTCTCTCAAGTGGATAACAGTCTCCACTGGTTCTGGAGGGGGACTGGTGCCCAGAGTGCTTCATCCTGTGAAGGACAGAGGTAGTGGATGCATGTCTCCACTGGTTCTGGAGGGGGACTGGTGCCCAGAGTGCTTCATCCTGTAAAGGACAGAGGTAGTGGATGCATGTCTCCACTGGTTCTGGAGGGGGACTGGTGCCCAGAGTGCATCACTCACCCTGTGACGGACCCAGTTGCGTCAGTGCCCCTGCCGCTCATGGGCTAGTGGTGCTTGATTTGGCGGTGCCCTGTTCAGTGGTGCTTGAGTTGGCGGTGCCCTGTTCAGAGGTGCTTGAGTTGTCGGTGCCCTGTTCAGCGGTGCTTGATTTGGCGGTGCCCTGTTCAGCGGTGCTTGAGTTGGCGGTGCCCTGTTCAGCGGTGCTTGATTTGGCGGTGCCCTGTTCAGCGGTGCTTGATTTGGCGGTGCCCTGCTCAGCGGTGCTTGAGTTGGCAGTGCCCTGTTCAGCAGTGCTTGAGTTGGCGGTGCCCTGTTCAGCGGTGCTTGAGTTGGCGGTGCCCGGCCCAGCGGTGCTTGTGCTGGCAGTCCTTCATGGCCCAGCGGTGCTTGTGCTGGCGGTCCTTTGTGTCCCAGCGGTGCTTGAGTTGGCGGTGCCTGGCCCAGCGGGTCTTGTGCTGGCGGTCCTTCATGGCCCAGCGGGGCTTGTGCTGGCAGTCCTTCGTGGCCCAGCAGGGCTTGTGCTGGTGGTCCTTCATGGCCCAGCGAGGCTTGTGCTGGCGGTCCTTCAGGTGGTGGCCTCCTGGGCAGCTGGGCTGGGGCTGGCGGGGCCCTCCTGGGCGGCTGGGCTGGGGCTGGCGGGGCCCTCCTGGGCAGCTGGGCTGGGGCTGGTGGGGCCCTCCTGGGCAGCTGGGCTGGGGCTGGCGGGGCCCTCCTGGGCAGCTGGACTGGGGCTGGTGGGGCCCTCCTGGGCAGTGGGGATCATGGCGGTCTTCTCTGCTGTGCAGCTCTTCCCAGACTTGCCAGGCTTCTTGTGGCCCTTCCCCACCTTGGGAGGTGTAACATCTGAGTGCACACTCCCACCGGGACCCCTGGGAGCAGCTTTGGTGACTGGAGTCTTCCCCCTCTCCCGCTGGGCACTGGCCAACTTCTGATGCTTCACAGGGGGGGGACTGGCTGTGCTGTGGCTCCGTGCAACACTGGCTGTCCTGGTGGCGGGCACACTCCACATACCTGTGACAACAGGCACCACTGGTCCCGTAGATGTTGTGGCTGAGGTGCTACTTCAGGACCTATGAGATGGACGGGGTGGGGGAGGTGTGGGAAAAAGTTCAAGGCTGGACAGGAAAAGTTTTTTTGAGACACTGGGACGGGTAGCTGGAGGGGGTTTGGGAGTGGAGGAAGAGGTGGTGGTTGTAGGAGGTGTACGTTTGGTGACTTTGGGTGCAGGTGCATGCGCTGGAGGCTGTCATGAGGTGGATGGCTGTTGGGTGGGTGTGTGCCTGCGTTTGTGGATCTTGGGAGGGGGCGTCACAGACACACTGGGAGAGGACACAGGGGACATGTGAATGGTAGTAGGGGTGGTGAGTGCACGTGAGCGGGGTGTGGTGATGGGTGTGCTGGTGATGGCAGTAGTGGCTGTAGAAGTAGTGCATGCAGGTGTGAGTGTAGACGAGACTGGGAGGGAGGAGGGAGACGAGGAGGAGGGGGACACAGTGGAGGCAGTGGATGTTGGTGTGTCTGCATGTGTGTGTTGCTTGCGTGAGTGCCTGTGGGATGTGTGGTGCTTATGTTTGCCTGAGCTTCCCTTGTGTGGTGAGGTGTGTGCAGGCTGGTCTGATGGTGTGCTTGGGATAGGCAGAGGTACAGGGGATTGGGTCTGGGTGGAGGAAGTTGGAGGGGGGAGGCTAGAGACGGGGACAATGGCTGCCATCAGTGCTGAGGCCAGAGTTTGAAAAGCTCGGTGAAGGGCCACCTGACCAGAATGAATGCCCTCCAGGAATGCATTAGTTTGTTGCAACTGCCTTTCTACACCCTGGATGGCATTCAAAATGGTAGACTGCCCAACAGGGACCTGAGGAGGTGTCACTGTGCGCAAAGTCAGCTGAATGAGGGTGTACTCACCCCATTGTGTCTGCTGTGATGCCCTCAAGCGTCCATCCAACTCTGGGTAGGCCACCGCCAGGATCCTGAACATCAGGTGCGTCATGGTTTGAAGGGCACCCCTCCCACATTGGGAGGCCATCCCCAGCTGAGCCTCCGCCATCTTCTTGCTCCAGCGGCGAATGTCCTCCCATCTTTTCCGGCAGTGGGTGCTCCGTCTGTGGTAGACCCCCAGGATCCGGACGTCCTTGGCGATGGCACGCCAAATATCTTTCTTCTGGTGGGCGCTGACCTACATGAAATGTACAGGGGAAGAAGAGAAGTCATTACCAACTGCACTGTCAAAGTGAGTGGCCCCCATCCCTACCCTTGCCATGTGGCACATGCACTCACCGTCTTACATGCATGCAGCACTCTGCCCCCTTCCTTCTTACATCCAGCCCTCTCCACACAGGCATAGCCCATACAACATGCTCCCTGTGTACTTACCTGTTTGTCTGGAGGACCGCAGAGTAGCGTGTACTGGGGGAGGACCCCATCAACGAGCTTCTCCAACTCCTCCGATGTGAAGGCAGGGGCCCTTTCCCCAGACACACGAGCCATTGTCTCTTCCAGACTGAGGTCACAGCGGCACTTGCAGTGTAGGTCCTCTCCTGTCGAAGATCAGGTATCGAGTGATTGAAGTGATAGAAAATGCGGGCCACGTCCGCTGCGGTCACGTCCGCGGCGGTGCGTACCAACACCGCCGGCGTACGTCGTCATTGGCTCCTGGGACCCATAGAGTCCAATGTTAACCAATGCAGCATTGCGCCGCGGTCTCCGACTGCCTACCGCAACGGTGTACAACGCCAGCGCAGTTACCTCACATCCCATTGTCCCACTTTAGAGGTCAGACAGCCGCCATTTCAGGGGTCCACATGGCCTCATTTTCAACTGCGTCACACATACCTAGGCCTAGCCTCAACACACATACAGGCCACCTTTTGTGTATGATTGGTGTTCTGGGTAAACTGTGGCTACGTACCTCTGAGTTGTTTGACTCTGTGCTCGCTGTTGTCCTTCATAGGCACCGTCCGCTGGGATATGTGAGGAGATGGTGGCATCCTCCGGTGTACCGACCGTTGGTGGATCTGTCGACAATGGAGGAGCGACATTTGATAATCACCTACAGGTTTGACCATGC
Organism: Pleurodeles waltl; assembly: GCF_031143425.1. Lineage (NCBI taxonomy): Eukaryota > Metazoa > Chordata > Amphibia > Caudata > Salamandridae > Pleurodeles > Pleurodeles waltl. The sequence goes on from NC_090436.1 coordinate 288,296,155, forward strand.
CACAATCGAGGAACTGTGTACCCAGTTGGAGCCAGACCTGATGTCAGCAATCCGCCATCCCACAGGAATCCCCCCTCAAGTGCAGGTGCTGTCAATGCTCCATTTCCTTGCAAGTGGGCCATTTCAAACAACAGTGGCCATGGCATCAGGGATGTCCCAGCCTATGTTTTCCAACGTGTTGTCCAGAGTCTTGTCTGCCCTTCTGAAACAAATGCGGAGCTACATCGTTTTCCCTCAGGTGGAGGATTTGCCTACTGTGAAAGGTGATTTCTATGCCCTGGGACATATCCCCAACATCATAGGTGCCATTGATGGGACCCATGTGGCTTTAGCCCCCCCCCGCAGGAGTGAACAGGTGTACAGAAACCAGAAGAGTTATCATTCCATGAATGTACAGATGGTATGTTTGGCCGACCAGTACAGCTCCCATGTGAATGCCATGTTCCCTGGCTCAGTGCATGACGCTTACATCCTGCGGAATAGCAGCATCCCTTATGTGATGGGTCACCTCCAGAGGCACCGTGTGTGGCTATTAGGTGAGCACCTGGAAGCAAGTCAGTGGGAATGGTTGTCTGGGTCTGGGGATATCCCTGCAGGTTAGTGTGTGTCTAACAGTTGTCCCTCGCCATTTGCAGGTGACTCTGGTTACCCCACCTTCTCATGGCTACTGACCCCAGTGAGGAATCCCAGGACAAGGGCAGAGGAATGCTACAATGAGGCCCATAGGCGAACTAGGAGGGTGATCGAGCGGACCTTCAGCCTCCTGACAGGTGGATCCCTATTCTACTCACCAAAGAAGGTGTGCCAGATCATCGTGGCCTGCTGTATGCTTTACAACTTCGCTTTGCGATGACATGTGCCTTTTCTGCAGGAGGATGGTCCAGATGGCGGTGTTGTGGCAGCTGTGGAGCCTGTGGACAGTGATGAGGATGAAGCAAAGGAAGAAGACATGCAGAACAGGGACTCAGTGATCCAGCAATATTTCCAGTGAAATACAGGTGAGAATACAATCCTGCCTACTACATGTACTTTAACACTACTACCTCTATCCTGTCTGTCGTTTTCATCCAGTGTATGGTCACTGAGTTGTCACTTTCCCTTACGGTTTCACAGATGTGGGTCCCACTGTGTGTCATCTGCTTACATTCCTCATGGACTAGAGCTGTATGACATAGGTATGTTGACATTACTATTTCAAACACATTTTGTCACTGTAATTGCTAATACACTATTTCGAAATCACAGACAGACTCCAGATCATTTTGTGCTTTAGGTGTGTTTATTTCAATGCAAAATATTGGAGGGGGAAGTTAATTGGTGAGGGGTGATGGCAGAGGAGTGTCCATGGCAGAGTCCAGTCTATTAGTCTCACAGGTGCATTGCCCATATGGGCATAAGAAGTGGAGCTGGGGCAGTTTAATTATGGACAGGGTGACAAGGTGGGAAAGTAGGATGACAATCAGGGTGGTCTCATTTCTTAGCGGGGCATCGTTCTCTGTCTTTTTCCTGGATCTCAGGGACCGCTTGCAGGGTGGTTCTCCATCTGCAGGGGGTGGGGTGCTGGTGCGGTGGTCCTGTGGCGGGGCGTCCTGTCCACTAGCGCCAGCAGAGGTGGTGGGCAGTTCATCGTCCATGCTAGTGTCAGGGGCCCCTTGTTGTGCCACAGTGTCCCTCCTGGTGTTGAGTACTTCCTTCAGCACCCCTACGATGGTGCCCAGGGTGGAGCTGATGGTTCTGAGTTCCTCCCTGAAGCCCAAATACTGTTCATCCTGCATGCGCTGGGTCTCCTGGAACTTAGCCAGTACCGTTGCCATAATCTCCTGGGAGTGGTGGTATGCTCCCATGATGGAGGAGAGGGCCTCATGGAGAGTGGGTTCCCTTGGCCTGTCCGCCCCCTGTCGCACGGCAGCCCTCCCAGTTCCCCTGTGTTCCTGGGCCTCCATCCCCTGGACCGTGTGCCCTCTGCCACTGCCCCCAGGTCCATGTTGTTGTTGGGGTGGAGGGTTATCCTGGGTTCCCTGTAGTGGTGGACACACAGCTGATTGACGTGTCCTGGGGACGGAGGTATGAGCCTGCTGGGTGGGTGCTGTGCTGGCGTTTCCAGAGGGGGAAGGTCTGTGGTGGCCTTTGCCTGTGTGAGGGGAACCGACTGTCCAGAGGTCCCCGATGGTCCGGGCTGGTCATCTAGATCCAGTTGAACAGAGCTTCTGTCATCACTGTGGGCCTCTTCTGTGGGTGGAGTGGACATGTGTGGACCCTCCTGTCTGGTGACGTTGGGTAGGTGTCCTGCAGGGGTGTAAAGGCATGATTATTGCATCTGTGTGTGCCATGGTGTGCAATGGGTGGGTGACCGTGTACCCCAGTGCTGGCATTCCTGTGTGGGAGCTTGTGTGATGATGGTTTAGGGGGGTGTATGGCTATGTGCAGTGTGCATGCTTCAGTGATGGGTGTCCATGCATTGTTGTTGCATGCAGGGCTTGGTGTTGGGATGGGTGGTTTGTGATATTGGGACATTTGTGAGGTGTTGGTGTGATGGGGTGAGGGTGGGGGTATGTGATAGCATGCAGGTAGGGTGGGGGATAAATTAGTAAAGCTTTGACTTACCAGAGTCCATTCCTCCACCTACTCCTGCGAGGCCCTCAGGATGCAGAATCGTCAAGACCTGCTCCTCCCATGTTGTTAGTTGTGGGTGAGGAGGTGGGGGTCCGCCGCCAGTCCGCTGAACCGCCAGGTGGTGTCTTGAGACCACGGAACGCACCTTTCCCCGTAGGGCGTTCCACCTTTTCCTGATGTCCTCCTGATTTCTTGGGTGCTGTCCCACTGCATTGACCCTGTCCACTATTCTTCGCCATAGCTCCATCTTCCTTGCAATGGAGGTGTGCTGCACCTGTGATCCGAATAGCTGTGGCTCTACCCGGACGATTTCCTCCACCATGACCCTGAGCTCCTCCTCTGAGAACCTGGGGTGTTTTTGCCGTGCCATGGGGTGGTGTAGGTGATGTGTGGGTGGAGTGGGTGGCTATAAGCGTAGTGATATGTAGTGGTGTGTTGTGTGAGGTGCGTGGAAGTTGTGTGGGTGATGGTGTTATGTGCCTGTGGATGCTGTTGTATTTGCTAGTGGTGTCTCTCTCTGGCCTTCTTTCTGTATTTTTGGTCGTAGGGGTTTGTGGGTGATGTGGGTGTGTGCTTTATATTGTAATGGGTGTGTGGAAGTGGTGTGTGTATGTGTCTCAGTTGTGTGTATTTTGAATCGTCCAATGTGGCTGTGTTTTGTAGGAGTGTGTGTATTTTGAGCATAGCGGTGTGTACCGCCAATGGAATACCGCGGTTGAAAGACTGCCGCGTGGATTCGTGTGTCATGATAGTGTGGCCGTATTTCTGTTGGCGTGACGGTGGAGGTTTTGTTTTTGCCAGTTTATCACTGACCTTTGGTGTGGCGGACTTGTGTGGGTGTCTGAATTTTGGCGGATTCCGAGATGTGGGTCATAATAGCTGTGGCGGAATTCCGCGGCCACGGCGGTTTGTTGGCGGGCTTTTACCGCCAATGTTGTAATGAGGGCCTATGTGCAACATGGGCCTACTAGCCAGTTCAATTGTTCATAGTGCTCCAGGCACACTGGGCAATGTCTCTGGGCCCAACTTGACTCATGACTGCAAAGTGGCCTCCACATGCCAGGGGTATCAATGGGGCAGGCAGGCACCTCAGGGGTCATAGGGGGGCAGCGGTGGGGTCTTGGGTTTGGCAGGGGGGTCCTTTGGTTTGGGTTTGGAGGGGATTTGCTCTTAGTCTTAGCCTTTTGCGAGGGGTGACCTCAGTTTTTATGGGAAAGTCTTTGCTGGGGGAGGGGCATGGGTAGTACGGGGGGCATGGGAGGACTGGGAGATTGAAGGACTGGGTTTGGGGAGGGTATCAGGTATCAGGTTACTTGGGGCAAACAGGGACTGGGTCAGTGGAAGGGAACAGGGCAAACTCACGGAGGAATCTTTTTTTAGGGGCACAAGGGAAGTCATTGGAGTGGAGAGAGAGGGAGTGCTTGAGAGGTGTGTACATGTATGTGCCTTGGGTGCTGGTGAATGGGTGGATGCCATGTGTGTGCTGGGTGTCTGTTGGGTGTGTGAGTGTGGGCCTTTAGGTGTACTGGGAGGAGGAAGGGAGGAGACGCAGGGAGATTGTAGGGTGGATTTGTGAGTGTCTGTTGGGGTAGTGCTGGTCTAGCAAGGTGGATGTGCTGCATGTGGGGGTGTTGGTAGTCATGGTGAGTGTGCATGTGGTGTATGGGGTGGATGTAAGGGGGTTTGCTATTGCGGTGATGATGGGCATGAGGGGTCTTGCCACACTCCCATGGACTTTTACATAGACATTCCTAGTACTCCTTACTCAGCCGGTTCCTGCATGGCAAGTTAGCATGCCAACAAATCCATTAACAATGTGGCCAGTAATACCTTGCCCCCCTGCAGCTATCTACACCTACAGTTTGAGGCCACTGATTGAGAACTCACCAATTACCTCTGTAATAGTGGCAGCCTATTACTGATGGCATTGCCCTGACACCTCAGGTATACTTATGGTGATGGAAGGAGATGGTCACTCAAAAGATATGAAATGTGTCATGACAAACTCAAACATGGAAGTAAGTCCTCTTATGAGGCACTGTCTGCATGGTCTTGGCACATATAATTGAGACAAATCCTGCCAAGGTAGCTCATACCCATAGTCGATGTGCAAATACCAATGATCTACACTACATCTTCCCACTAGTAGCTTACCCAAACCCATACCTGCCTACCATTAACAAGGTGTGAGTGTGTACTTACCCTCTTGTGACTGCCGTGCTGCCCTCAAGTGCCCATCCTCCCCAGGGTAGGCCACTGCCAAAATGCGGGCCATTAAGGGGGTCTGGGTCCAACGGGCACCCCTCCCTCATTGGAAGGACGTCCCCAATTGGGACTCAGTGGTCTTACAGACAAAGGCCCTCATTCTGACCTTGGCGGGCGGCGGAGGCCGCCCGCCAAAGTCCCGCCGTCAGATTACCGTTCCGCGGTCGAAAGACCGCGGCGGTAATTCTGACTTTCCCGCTGGGCTGGCGGGCGGTCGCCTTCAGACCGCCCGCCAGCCCAGCGGGAAAGAGGCTTCCACGATGAAGCCGGCTCGGAATCGAGCCGGCTGAGTGGAAGCTGTGCGACGGGTGCAGTTGCACCCGTCGCGTATTTCACTGTCTGCGCAGCAGACAGTGAAATACATGTAGGGGCCCTCTTACGGGGGCCCCTGCAATGCCCATGCCCATGCGACCCCCCCTACCGCCATCCGGATCCCGGCGGTCGGACCGCCGGGATCTGGATGGCGGTAGGGGGGGTCGGAATCCCCGCGGCGGTGCAGCAAGCTGCGCCGCCGTGGAGGATTCAATGGGGCGGCGGTACACTGGCGGGAGCCCGCCAGTGGTGCCGGTCCGACCGCGGCTTTACCGCCGCGGTCGGAATCCCCATTGGAGCACCGCCGGCCTGTCGGCGGTGCTCCCGCGGTCCGCCAGGGTCAGAATGACCGCCAAAGTGTCTCAGGTCCTCCCATAACTTTCTGCAGAGGGTGCTCCACCAGGCATGGACCCCAAGGATCTGCACTTGCTTGGCAATGGCATGCAAATCCCTTTCTTCTGATGGGCGCTGACCTGCACGGGTGACACAGACAGAAGAAGAAAGTCATGTAGAGTGGCATCACAGCAACAGCAGTGGACTTCACACATCAGACACATCTCATGACCACACAAACGTGTCTTTATGGCAGTAACACACCAACCCCCTTGCCATCTACATGCATCCACTCTGTGCGCGTCCTCTCAATGCCTTTCAACCCCACACACCTGACTATCAGACAGGACAGGAACATTGGACTCACCTGCTGCTCTTGCACCCCATATAACTGTTCATACAGGGGTAGGACCCCATTGACTAGCTTCTCTAGCTCCTCCTGGGTAAAGGCAGGGGCCCTATCTTCTGCAGGATGTGTCATTATGGCTCCCAGAGACAGGTGACAGCAGCTCACACAGTAAAGGTCTTGCTTGCACGAGAGTCAGGAGTCAAGTGAGCTATGCAACAGAAAATGGCAGTCAACCACCGTGTAAATGACTACATGACGGTTACCACCGGCGGTGATCATCATTGGCCCCAGTCTGCCATAAGCAACAATATTACCCTAGAGGAGTAGCACAGCAGTTGAGACCGCCATGATGACTAACGCCCGTGGAATTAGGTCACTTCCATCTGTCCTGTGCTTGCAGGACAGACGGCTGCCATTTTGTGTATTGTAGGTGAATGATAAGTTCATCATGGATGATTTTAAGTGATGTGCAACGATTCACTATGTTCACACATCAGAGCAAGGTTCGCACATGTGACATTCATGGAAAGTGTAGTTATATGTACTAATAACTTTGACACAACATGTACAGTCACTTGCTGGCTCATAGATGGGGTAAACATATCTATATGCTCAAATGTCACATACACCTTATTACCTGTGAGAATAAGGTGTTGTTACATGGAAGTGTCAAATGTTTTGTGTGTGCCAAGCTGTCTGTCTGGGGCTGCAACTGTCATCAAGGATGGCATATATTGTCATTCTACATCCCCAAATGGATTCAGTGTACTTCAGCATCATGTCCACAGTACTCTTGTGTGCTACATGTATAGTGATCAGTGGCATGTGAACTGTTGACATCAACTTGTGGCTATTCCTCTCTCCTATTCCTAGATACTGTGCAATGGTGAGAATGAGGCATGGACCGGTGTACTGGACCCTAGTCGACTTTGCTACCCTGGAAGAGAAAAACATCATCCAGACCTATTGTCTGAACCATTGGACCATCATCGAAGTGTGTACCCAGTTAGAGCTGGATCCCTTGCCTTCCAAACGTAATCCCCATGCCATTCCTTCAACAGAATAGGTGTTGTCTGTTCTATACTTCCTTGCCTCAGGCTCATTCCAGATTACAGTGGGCTTGGCAGCAGGGATGTCACAGCCTACCATCCGCCATGTGTTGAAGGATGTACTGTGTGCTTTACTCAAACATCTGGAAAGCTACATCAGGTTCCCCCAACGTGTGGATTTGTCCACTGTTAAAGCTGACTTCTATGATATGGCACATATCCCTCATGTGATAGGGGCCACAGGTAGCACCCATATTGCTTTGGTTCCTCCCAGGGCAAATAAACCAGTGTGCAGCAACAGGAAATCTTTTTCTCAATCAATGTCCAGGTGGTGTGTCTCGCTGACCAGTATATCTCCCAGGTGACAGCCAAGTTTCCAGGTTCTGTGCATAACTCCTACAATCTGAGGAACAGCAATGTCCCACACATGATGGCACAACAACTCAGAGACAGGTCCTGGCTCATTGGTATGTATCCAATAGTATATGTGCAGCTGTTATCTCACCTCTCTTCACAATATTCCCTGTGCCTCTACCGGTTTTGTGATAGGTCAGATCTTTGTGCACCCAGGTGACGCTGGCTATTCTAACCTACCATGGTTTCTGACACCAGTGAGATACCTGACCACAGATGGAGATCACTGTTTCAATGAGGCCCGCGGCAGGATGAGCCGTGTCATGGAGAGGACTTTTGGGCTACTGAAGGCCAGATTCCGCTGTCTACATGTCTCCGGAGGCACCTTGTTGTAAAGACCACTGAAAGTCTGATAGATCGTTGTTGTCTGCTGTATGCTACACAACCTATCCTTGAGTCGTCACACCCCATTACTGGATGTTGAGGAGGTGGCAGCTAGACCAGTGGCTGATGATGGTGACATAGATAGTGATGAGGAGGCAGATGATGAAGATGCAGCTGACTCCAGAACGGAGTTGATCCAACAATACTTCCAATGAAATCCAGGTATGTGTTAAGTGTGTTGTATGTGAACTGTACTGCTGTCTGCCTTGTGACATTGCTCCTCCTGGTGTGTACCATCAGTAGAGGTGTTGCGTGCAGCTATCCCTCTGTGTGGGGTCGATGATAAACGTATTGACCATCAGGGGAGGTGTTACTTTTCTAATATCAGTGCCAATTCTCAATATGCTGTTGTTTAGCATCACATCTGCAAAAACTTGGGCATGTTGTATGTTCCCTGTATTACTATCTCAACTGCAATAGGACTGCCAAACATATTAGTGTTATCAGTATTGCTACCTATCCTCACTATACACAATGGACGATTATGGAACGTAACTTCTACTGACAGTGGAACGTGCCTTTAGTGGAGTTGCCTCAGCTGTGAGGGATGGACAATTGGGAATGCATGTCTTGAAAATGTGGGTCTGTCATGGTGATATGTATTAACATTCCACTTGCCAATTCACAAAAGGGAGGTCGACACTGTACTGCAGGTGTGTTGAGTGGGCAACATTGACTCTTGTCATGAAAGTTGTCCCTGTGTTGGTCTGTTTGCAGATATGTTGGGTGGTACAACTCTGGTTTCAGGCTTGACTGTTGGCTCCCTTGACACACGAGTTCAGAACATTGCTCCCCCTTCTGTCCATATTCCAGACTTTATATGGTCAATGGTTAACTGTAATGACATATTGTACAACAGAAAACCTTACTTGTCACAATAAAGACAGGTGAGCAGTAGCTGCGCTCAATGGTGTTCATTGTGATTCACAAGTGTAATGGGTGATGAGTGGGGTCATGGTGGATGAAATCATCAGAATAGCTGGACCAGCTGTAGGTAGTATAGATCCAGTATCCAAGGGGCCATGGTAAAATGGAGACATGACAGTGGACACTCAACAGGGTGTCTTAGTGATACACAAGGGCGAATGTTCAGAAGGTCACTTCCTGGCAGCAGTTTTGGTCTTGGCACCTGGTTCTGCAGGATGTTTGGATGGATGACCTCATTTGCGCGGGGTTTCCCCAGCTACAGAGTGAGGGGTGATGGTGGTCTGCAGGTCCTCTGACAGGGCCTCCATTCCACTAGCTGCAACAGAAGTGGATGGCTTAGTTGGTATGTGGCTATTGGAAGGGGCCTGCTGGTGGGTGGAGGACGCATGCAGGATGGCAGTAAGTTCCCTCAGCACTCCTGCAATGGATGCAATGGTGGCATTGTGAGCCTGCCACGGCTGCATGGCCTCCTGGTGGTATTCCCCCTGCATCCTTTGGTTCTCATGCAAGGTTGAGAGGATCTGGCCCATCTTGTCCTGGGATTGCAGGTTTGCTCCCAGGACTTCGGAGATGGCCTCCTGGCCAGTCATTTCCCTTAGGGACCCCATCCTTTGCCCTCCCACTGCTCCTGGCCCCCTGTGCCTGTGCCCTGGCACAGTATGCCCAATCCCAGTTTCAACAGGTCCTTCACTGTCTTGGGTGTGAGGGGTCGACTCACAAGGGGTCCTGTACTGTGGTGCACAGTGCTGATTGTACAGTCCTTGGCACACAGGTTTGGGGATAAGGAGTTGGCTGTACTGTTATTGCCACTGGGGTGGGGGACTCAGATGTGGGCAGGGTGGGGCTGGTGGTGGTGGACTGACCAGTTGTCCCAGATGGACCAGGTAAGTCGTCAATGTCTAGACATCCACTGGGGCCTTCATCCTGAGGAGGGCTGTCTGTCTCTGGCATCCTCTGCAGGGTGGCAGTGGCAGAGGTAACTATAGTTGGAGAGGGAGAGAGTTACATTGTGGAGGTGGGCATGTTAGTTTCACAGTCTGATGGATACAGTGGCTTGACCTTCTTCCCAGTGATGGCAATGACAGATGCAGCACTGTAGACATTGTTTGTGGGAGATGGATTGTGACATTGTTTTCATGTTCCATTGTGGGTAGTGGATAGCTTTGCTGTCATTGCCATGTAGTAGTACACAGTCAAAACATCCATTTTGTGTAGCATGTGCGATGGTTTTATGTGCAGGTGTTCCACTGTGAGGTGGGAATGGTATCTTTTCATGGGTAGAGAGTAATGCATTGTGGGAGTTGTGGTGCTTGCCTTTGTGAGTGCTATCCGTGCACTAGGGAGGGACTGTGTGGGGATTGTGGGAGTCAAGTAATTTGGCATGCAGGGGAGGGGCATCAGGTAATTGGGGGGCTGGGGGCCGAAGTGAGAGATTGGATGAAGTGGGGAGTGATAGGGTGGTGGGAACACATCCTGTACAGGAGTCATTGGTGCGAGGAGAGTGTTGTTGACTTACAAGAGTCCAGTCCTCGGGTCATTCCAGTCAGGCCCTCTGGATGCAGGATGTCCAAGACCTTCTCCTTCCACGATGTGAACTCTGAGGGAGGAGGTGGGGGTCCATCGCTAGTCTTGTTGATGGCACTCTGGTGTCATGATGCCATGGAACACACCTTCCTCCGTAGGTCATTCCACCTCTTCCTGATGCCCTCCCTTATGCGTGGATGGGTGCCCACTGAGTTTTCTCTGTCAAATATCCTCCACCATAACTGCATTTTCCTGGCTATGGATGTTTGCTGAATGTGTGCTCCCAACAGTTGTGGTTCTACACTGACGATTTCATCAACCATGACCCTCAACTCTTTGTCTGTGAATCGTGGGTGCCTATGGTGTATCTGTGGTAAGAGATGGGTTTGTGGGTCCTCGCTGTCTGTGGTTGTAGTTGCAAAGGATTGGGTGGGGGATGTTTTATAGTGGTGGGTGTGGGTGTGTGTAGTGTGGGTACGTGTGTCAGGTGTGGGGTATTCATACTGTCCAATGTGCAGTTGGGTTCTGGTGGAGGTGATATTTGACAGCAGTGGTTCGCACCGCCAATGGCTTTCCTCTGTACAACAACCACTGTGTTAATTTGTGGGTCGTAATATGGACCACGGAATGTTGCCAGTGTGGTGGGGCTGGTGGTGGGACTGCCTCTCTCTCACCCTCGGTCGGCCTGGTGGTGTCAGATTTGTGGCTGTTTTTGGGCAGTCTTCAGTATGAGACTCTTAATACGGTGGTCGGGATATCACCTTCACTGGCGGTATTTTCGCAGCCGCCATCACAGCGGTCTTCTGCAAAGACCGCCAAACTTGTAATGAGGGCCCAAATGTCTAAAAATTATATTACATTTATTATAGACATTCAAAAACTGCTCTCGCTGATAATTGCTGTCTTTCTTTTCAGGTTTTCCATTTGGGGTGTTGTAATGTGGGCCAGCTGCTTCCTTTTCGGTAGAAAGAAATGGTTTAGTTTTATTTTAAATGTCTGGTGGTAGTTAGTGGAGGATATTTAATTTAATTTTTATAGTTTTAGGGTGAGGTAGTATTTAATATTTATTTTGTTTTATTTTTCTTTTATGTGCTTTTTGGTAGGTATGTCATGTAATTGCTGTTGTTTTTCAGTAGGTTAGTAGTTTCTCGATGATGTAGGAATGTTTTTGTAGGCTTTATAGTTTACGACCTAACAGGAGAAAGGTATTTTGTTAGTCAATGAATTTTTAACATTGTTCAAAATGTTAATTTATAAGTTAGTTTAAATAAATGGTTTATCTACTTTTCCGCTTCTGTCTTCAGGTTGTGTTGGGAAAATCCAGCAAATAATCAGCTTCTTTCACCTTTTGGTGTAGTAAGTAATATCATTTTTTGTGCCTTGTACATTATTAATTTAGTTGATTATATAAGTGTATTGCCTACTTTGCTTCAAGGATTGTTTCTATTGGTTAGTGTTTGCTTAGTTTGAATTTTTAGTTTGAATTTTGATTAATTATTATTGTTTATACTTCTAATTATTTTTTTCTCTTTAAATGTTAGTATTAGTTGTAAATATTTTTATTAATATCTTTATCTATTGAAAGGTATATATTCTGGTGGGTAGTTTACGTTTATTCTAGTATTATAAAACTGTTATAATGTTAGAATATATATAGATATTTAATTTTAATGTTTTTTTGTTGTAAAACATTGTAATATGTTGTTCCATGTTGTGTTTTGAAATTAGAATTATTTATTTTTGGTGACAGTAATAGAGTCGGTATTGTGTGTTGTGATATTTTTGACTATTTATATGTTTGGTTAAAGGTCATTATATTTTTTTTCCCAATATTTTTGTCATCCATATAAGTAAAAAAATAGATAATTTAAACTTCAATAGTTTGGTCATTGATATTTGTGTTTTTATTAGTTAAGTATAGGAAGGCAATATTTTTACCAACTATATTGATTTTCCAATGTTTGTGAATCAATATAGTTGATTCAATACAGTCAATATAGTTGTTATCAATATTATGCCACTGATCTGCACTGGGATGAGGGCTTGCTGAATGAGGAGTTTTATCTCATACAGTGCTAGGCTCTGTGAACTTGCTCCATAGTCTACAGAAAAGTGAAAAGCGTGGCTTTGGATGTTTGCTTGTGTTATAGAGCCTTTGGCGTATTTCTGTGTTAATGTGAGTGCTTGCTAAAAAATATAAAAATGATCAATGTGTACTTATAATACACTTCACTTCTGGTTAAGTGTGGGGTGTAAATATGATTTTGGCAATTCTTTGGTATTTGAACATGATTTGCACTTGTTCTGGTTATGAGGAAGCAATTGGTGCTAATTTCTAATGTGGATATGGTTACTACACCACTTATTACTGGAGTTTCTTTCTTTCTTTCCCCATGCAATGATCCTACTTCACATAATTGCTTGTTTGTTACTGCATGTGAATACATCAGATGCAATATTATGATTGGTGATTCCAAATGTGGTTAACTCACACACAGAAAGAATTATAGTCAGATGGAGCAAAATTAACACATAAAAACATGCAGTAGTTTTGCTTCTCTAACTCATACTCAGGGCTAACATCTTATAGTCCTGCTCCCAAAAAACAAATATCTATGGTAACTGGTGAAGCCTAGCAGGCCAACTCAAAAAACTTTGTGGCATAATGAGCTAATGTGCACTGACTCGGACCAGTGAAACGTTTAGCATGTCTGGTAGGTGGGACTCTGTTCAGATGGTTTGGAGGTGACCCGCTCTGCTCAATTTAACTGGAGCTGTCACACCAATGTGGAGAGAACAGGGCTCATCTGCCATTGATGTGAAATTAGCAATTCTGCTCCACTCAAATGGGCAATTCCAAAATCTGATACTTTCTCAGACAGGGGTGAAAACAAAGTGTTTTGGAAGGGATTGTCACTCCTTTCTTCAGAGGACCCTGAAGAAAACATACTACAACAGTGACCATACCATAGGGCAAACACTTGAGGATAACAGAAGGGTGCAGTACAATACACTGGAATGGACATCCATATAATACAGAACAAATAAAGACTATTTGAGTAAAACTCCATGGGGTAACAAAATACACAATGAAGCAAGACAGATATAAAAGGCCTGAATTCTTAGCAAAGCAGGACAGACAGTAAAGACCTAGGGCCAGATGTAGGAAGCACTTTGCGAGTCGCAAACGGCAAAATTTGCCGTTTGCGACTCGCAAATGCGTGATTCCTATGCAGAAATGCATTTTGCGAGTCGGGACCGACTCGCAAAATGCATTTCCGAATCGCAAATAGGAAGGGGTGTTCCCTTCCTATTTGCGATTCGCAATGGTATGCAATTCCATTTGCGACCGCGTATGCGGTCGCAAATGGAGTCGCAGTTACCATCCACTTGAAGTGGATGGTAACCCATTCGCAAACGGGAAGGGGTCCCCATGGGACCCCTTCCCCTTTGTGAACGGACCCCATATTATTTTTTCAGGGCAGGGAGTGGTCCAAGGGACCACTCCCTGCCCTGAAAATTCCGAAACTAAAGGTTTCGGAATTTTTTGAAATGCAGCTCGTTTTCCTGTGAGGAAAACGGGCTGCACTTAAAAAAAAAAAAAAAAACCTTTATTTAAAAGGCAGGTCGCTAACATGGAGGCCTGCTGACGTCAGCAGGCCTCCATGTTAGCGAGTGCCTATACTCGCAATGGGGTCGCAAACTGCGACCCACCTCATAAATATTTATGAGGTGGGTCTTTGCGACCCCATTGCGAGTTGCAGAAGGTGTCTGAGACACCTTTCTGCATGTCAAATTGCGACTTGCAATTTGCGAGTCGCACAGACTCGCAAATTGCAAGTCGCAATTTGATTTTTTCCTACATCTGGCACTTTGTTATTTAGCAATAATCCTTATCACCTTCTTGCCCATTTCCTACTTTTAGGCATTACTCTCTTTTGAGGTGAACTTCCCTGACAGGCAGACATTAAATTGTCCTACTTTCAATTTTCCTAAAGAAAAACACTTCTCCCACCACTTTATTGGTGGATAAAAGAACCACCCACTTGGAAGACATCCTGTACAGTCCTCAAGATTTGCCCCTAAAAATGGCCTAAAACTTTCTTTACTCGGGTCATTACTTTCCTGAAGAACACCAAAGCAAAACAGAGCAATATTGGGCAAACAACAAATACGCATGCCAACATATACACATACAAAACATTTACTGATGGACCTAAGAAATATTGTAATACATCAATGTGGAGAAATATATTTGACTTTAAGAAACAACTGATAGAACTCTGTAACCAAATGCAACTTATCCTTTATCATTACAAACAAAACGGTAATGGTTTACAAAACTAGAAGGGACTGCTCAATAGCAGCTCAATGGTTCTCCATAATAGACACAAACTGAACCTCCATCCAGGGATCAAACATTCTCCTAATTGATTTTCCCTCTATCCTGCCAAGACAAAGGATGTGATTCTCTGCATGGCCTGTTAAAATAGCAGACCAAACCCATAGACTCAAAGTAGGAGTGAAAGGTTTAAATCCCTTCCTGAATCAAAGTTCAGTAAGAAAGAATCAATCATCTTAAAAGCAGTCATCCACTCAAAATACATCAAGATGTCTCTTTTGTCTTCCGAACAATTAAAAATATATGCTGTGTGGTTCATGGGTTTAGCATAAACTCAGGCAAAGTAACTTTCTGATCCAAACAGAAAGAAGACTGGACATTAGGAACAAAATATCGTCCTAACCTTGAAAACACCCTGTGTGGAAAAATCCTTAAAAAACTGGCCTCCAAGTAAGGTAACATAATTCTCCGAATCTTCTTTCAATATTATTTGCCAAAAGAAAGCATACTATCCCTGTCAAAAATAGGAAAGTAACCCTCTGCAAATGTTAAACGGGAGGATGCTGAAGCTTTGTGAGAGCCAAATGGAAATCCTAATCCAGTACCAAATTCCTCTTCAAAGGACGAGAGAAAAGAACTCCAAAGCAACCTCAAGGCATAAGGTTTAAAGACACCAAGGCCCACCACATGGCTCCCTGAGAACTTTGAGAGCAGCACTAAGAAGTCTCAGCGTAGCTACTTATAAACCTGAAGAAAAAACTTAATGTAAAATTCTCAGAATGTTAACTTCTCATACTAAAGGGTCTACTTTGTTTACCCTACATCATTGCAGTGGTGCGGTAGAACAGCATGGTTGAAGGTTCCCTACTGGATTGAACTGCAATCACCGACTTCCGAGATTTCGCTTTCCTTTTATGGTCTACCCTCTCAACATAAGCAGCAAAGATGAGACAACACTAGCTCATGCTTGAGAAAAGAAAAGGTGACGATAGGGTTCGGATCACCCATTATGGAACTCTTGCCATCTGACGCAGAAGAGGAAACTAAGAGTGGGACTAAAGAGGAAGAACCTATGGTTGCTGGGGCTTTCTCCCCCGAGACCTTTGCCAGAATCCTCAAAATGAGAGGAAAATATGGAAATGCATAGATTAGAACTCAATGCCATTATCATGACATCACATCTATCTCCTAAGCCCTTCCTCTCTCGACCTGTAACAAACATTGGTGACAGAGCATTCTCCGTGCTGTCAGCCAGGCCTCTTACTGGCTGATCCCATTGCCTGCAGATCTCCATGGAAATAGCTGAACTTAAATAATAGTTCTGGAAAGGGGAAGCCCCCTGCTGAGCTTGACTCTCATCATATTGTCCACCACTTTGTTTAATTTGCTGACAGAGACTAGACATAGCGCTCCACCCATTGTGAAATGAGACAATCATAGTTTCCTAGACATATGGAATAAGTTCCCTCCATTTTATGTAAGATTTGGCTTTCATGTTGGCTGTCCTGACAAGAACTTCAGGCAAACCAAAACAATGCACTCCTGACTGTTTACAACACTTTACAGTTTGACAAATGACTCCTGAACCGCAAGTATCATCTGCAGTGCAATGGCAAAGATTCCAGAGTTGTTCAAACTGTTTAAACTGTCTTCAGGGGTGGCAACAACACAGATGCCCCTGCTCTCTCATACTAAGGATCCAACCACTAAATAATCACATTTCTGATGAAGTAATTTATGATGATCTGAGGTTAGAAATTCGTAGAGCCTGGACTTGACGCTACCAGAATATTGTGAATAAAAATGCCCAAATGAGATCCGGCCCAATGAACTATCATATTTTAAATGTTTTGAATATTTATTATTCCGTTTTTCAGGAAGGATTAGTTGACCTTAGTCTGTCTGAAATCTGGCTCCTATAAACTCTATTTCATGACCCGGAACCAGTTTTATTTTCTTTCAAAGCATCAGAAACATATACCTCAGAAGCAGAAACATAGCCTACCAGAGATGGATCTCTGGATCGTTGAGGGAGAGTGAATCAACTAACTGTCCAATCTGGGTGCACTTTCAGAGAAAGTAATGTGACTGGAATGAGGAAGAATGGACTCTGAGTAATAGAATTACTAGCAAGCAAATACAACTTTAATCATAGATAAACTTGTTGTCATCCCAATAAACATACTTCTTTCTCCCTCTCAATGCATTCCATGTTTTAACTAGATAGATTGTGGCATTGAATTGGATAGTAAATAACAAGAGGTTAATATGGTCTGAAGCCTTTTATGATTCGTGATTGTATGAGGTAGCTGCATAACAAATGTTCCTATTTAGGTCAGTTGGTTTAGTGAGACAGAATCATGAATGTCTCAGAGTATGCTGGCACACTTCCTGTATGGAAAAATTGGGATGAAGCAATGTAACACTGTGGCTAATTTACAGTAAATAATTTGGCTACAATTAGTCATCAACCTGGCTATGGTGCACTTGGAATAAAATGATGACTCTCATCTTAGAATTAAAACCTTGAAATAGCAAACAGTGCAATATATAGTTTTGGTAAAGAAGCAGCACTGACAAGGGTGAACATAGTGTATTGAGCAATGTTAATACCTCAGCTTTAAAGTGCTTCTGGTAACTGATACTCTTCTCATTTCAACAACTACAATTTCGTAATCCTGCTCTAAAGTAAAAAAAGCACAGCCCAGCCCCTTTGCCTGGACTGTAGTGGGTGATCTAGTTTAGTGCAACCGTTAAGGGGTGAAAGCAAGAGCCATCTGAAATAAGTAAGGGCCGGATGTAGGTATAATCTGAATTGTGACCCACAAATTGCAAGTCAGAGGGACTCCCAATTTGCGAGTCGCAATTCGGAATGTTGGATGGTGTCCCTGACACCATCTGCGAATAGCAAGGGGGGTCGCAAAGGTCCACCTCATGAATATTCATGAGGTGGGTCGCAATTTGCGACCCCCTTGCTATTAGCGGCCCTCACAGGGATGGTGGCCTGCTGCGGACAGCAGACCACCATGTCTGTGACTGCTTTTTAATAAAGCATTTTTTTTTTTTTTGTAATGCAGCCCGTTTTCCTTAAAGGAAAATGAGATGCATTACAAAAACGAAAAATGAAATATTTTCGTGACCACTGCCTGCTCTGAAAAAATGTTTGCAGTGCCATCCTCAACAGGGAAGGGTTATCACCCAGTACAAAAGGGTGCAAACTGTGATTGGTTTGAGCCCGCGTTTGCGGTCACAAAGCAATCCTGCATAGCACTGCGACTCGCAATTAGGAAGGAAACACCCCTTCCTAATTATGACTCACAAACCCATTTTGAGATTCAGTAACCAGGTTACCGAATTGCAAAACGAGGTCTGTGCATTGCAAAGTGCATTTTGCACGTCGCAAACAGCGAAATTCGCTGTTTGCGACATGCAAACTGCTTAGCACATCTGGCCCTAAATGATCTAATGACAGACACTGCAAATGAACAGTGTCATCTAGAAATAGTGACCATGTGCTGTATGTCCCTTTCCATGGTATCACACATCCCAATGCAACATCGGTGGAGAGAGACAGCAAAGGATTAAATGGTTAAGGTAAAGGAGAGGAACTGGCTAGTCCTGTCGAAGGATTGTGGATTCACTCGCACAGGGTTCAGCCTCAAAATCCCCAAAAGTCTATTTACATTTCTTGTTTATTACTTCTTTATTGTGGTTTTGTATAGTGCTGACAAGACTCGAGGGATGGCAGATTTTTTTAGATGTGTTAAATGCGTTTGGTTGTAGCTAAAAAGCAGGCGAACAATTGAGCTTTACAAATGAGAGTAGTCATTGCATGTAGACACTATAATAATTTAAAACGAAATATTGTTAATTTCTATACGATCTATTTTAATTACAATAACACATCAATAACATGCAGGAGTATAGGAGATAGCTCCAGAGAAGTAGCTCAATAATGATATTAGTATTTAAGAGAGACAACAGTGGTGTTATCCTAAGACAATAAATTGACCAACATTGGAATTCTGCAAGATATTACAAGTTAAAAGGGAATTTGTTTTGAACATTTTGTAAGAAAGAATGCTTCTAATTGCAGAGGAGATGGAATTCCATAACTTTGGAGCACTGCTAATTTTGAGGGGTATTTTCTCTCTGGGATGAGATGCATATTCTCTATCACTTCCCTGAGATAACCAATTTATCATTTAGATTATTCATACTGTTGAACTGTATAGTTTTTTGGATGATGCAGGCAAGTTTAAAGGTGATTCTGCCAGCAAGTTCATGGATATCAGGATCAGATATATGATAATGGTTATATGAAACAATATCAGGGGTGTGGCTTGCTACGGCAAGATAGCAGTTGAGTTTTGGGACCGCCCTGTCCGACGACCCTCGATCTAGTGCTCCCTGCTACAGTCCAACCTATGGCAGCCTTCCTACTGGGGGCCCATGTTGTGGAGGAATGTCTGTCACCAACTGAGCAGCGTTTGGACCAACAAATTGGTCAAGAAATAGCCATCACAATCACTATTCAGCTCCGACCAAGTGGCCTGCTGACGGGCAGCTCGAGGTCATGGACCTGACCATGCAAATCAAGAGGACTCCTGCCATGTGTTATCGGACCAGGGGACACTATTTGAATATGAAGTTTGACTTGTTAATGCTGCCCCATCCAGTGATGGTGACTCACGCTCTTTGATATCCTTGAGGTCCATCTGGCTGCACATTACAGGAAAGTGGGCCTGGTGCGGTTTTAGTGCCTGGCCTAAGGGCCCGGCTTGTTTGCTGATTATGCCCCCACCCATGACACTTGCACCCTCTCAGAGGGGACTTCTTTCACCCATGGAACACTATCTAAATGCTGATGGGGCACAGAGTAGCACTGTAATGCCTGCACAAACTAGCCTCAACTTATGCTGCACCCACAGAACACTCACAACAATACAGTGGTGACCTACATGGAGGGAGTAGAGTACATATGAACACTTCAGATATTGCTTTACTTCTCAGCACTTGTGATGCGCCTGAGAGAGCTAGTTATGATAGGCTTGCTTAACCCAGGACCAATTGCAGTATGTGGTGGGGGAGTTCTATATCACAAACATTGACAGGTATGGCATGGGACATGCCTACTACTTCCCATAACCCTATCGCTCTCCCCTTTGCTGCCGGGCAATCCCACCTTTCAATGCCTACTCTCCTTCCTCCCCCTGTCTCTGAGGCCCACCACAGAGGCCTCTGGGCAGAGCTTGGACTGCTCGTGCCCTCCTTAATGTGTCTTACCTGGAGTTAAGAGGTGAGCTGGGTTCTGACAAAGTGCACAAGCAGAAGACGACCGACTAGGGACTTCTGCTGGATGGCACGCAGGTATCACCTTGCAACCAGCAGCCCCCTTCCTGTACATTGCCTGCTGCCTCTGGTGGTTCTGAGCAGAGTGGACCACTGCCACATGGTGCTGCCACTGGCTCGATCTGCCTGGCACTTCTGCAGACTGATCGAGACTCCTTCAAACGTTGACAGCAAAGATTAACGCCTCCTTGTAAATACAGCCCCTTCACACACAGCACTTTGCGTGGAAGGGGTATGCTGTGAGTGTGCCACAGCAACACCCATTGCATTTTGATGCCGCCTCAAATTTACAAGTTTTCATAAACCTGAGGGAGCGCCAAAATTTAACGCCACCCCAGAGGTGACATAAGCAAGGTGCAACGAGGAGGAATAGTTTTATTCCTCCTCATTTTTTGCTTTTTCTATATGTGCTGCATTCTGCAGCACATATAGAAAGAGCAAAATGACAGAAATGATTATTCATGTGTGGGAAGGTGTCCCTTCCTGCACATAAACAATCAATTCAAAACAAAGCTTTGGCACTTCTCTGTGTGCTGCATTCATATAGTGGAGTAGCAGCCAAAGGACTAGCCTAGAATGGAGTGACGTAGAGTGGAGTAGCATATCATGGAGTGGCAAACAGTGGAGGAGCGTAGAGTGGAGTAGTGCACAGTAGAGTGGCGTAGATTGGGATAGCTTATAGTGGAGTAGCATACAGTGCAGTGCCGTACAGTGAAGTGGTGCATTCTCCTATACAGAGTATAGTGCAGTCTTCTACAGTGGAGTGAAGGGGTATAGAAAGGAGTAAAGTGTTGGAGAAATAAATATAGTGTAGTAGAGTGTTGTACAGTGGATTGGCATAGAGTACTGTGGAGTGTGAAACAGTGGAGCTGTGTAGAGTGGATTGTTGTATAGTAGCGCAAGGTAAGGTAAGGTCTCATGCGGGGGTCTAAAGTCAAGTGGAGTAGCATACACTGGAATAGTGTATAGTGGGATACTTTACAGAGGAGTGGCATAGAGTGGAGTGGTTTACAGTGGAGTGGAGTAGGGTACAGTGGATAAGCATAGAGCAGGGTGGCATACATTGACAGTTGTGTTGCATTTAGTCGAGGAAACTATTATAAATTAGAGTTCTATCTCATACAGTAGAGTGAAATGCTGTGTCATACAGTGTTGGAAAATGCCTTAGCATGGAGTAAAGTGTTGTACAATAGAGTGTACAGGCATTGAGCTGAGTGAAAATTTGGACAGTGTACGGGATAGCATGGAGTAGAGTCTAGTAGAATGGCATAGAATGTAGTAAAGTTTTGTAGAGGGAAGTTATATGGAGTAGAGAGTACACTGGGTTGGTGTAGAGTGAAGTAGCATGCTGTGAGTGGTATAAAGTGGAGTAGCATAAATGGGAGGGATGTACAGTGGAGGGGCGAAAAATGGAATAGTGTACATTGTAGTAGGGTACAGTGGAGTGGTGTAAAATATAACAGTGTATAGTGTAGTAGTGTTCAGTGTAGTGGCGTACAGGGAAATGGGTGAGACTGATGTTGTGTATTGTGAGGTGGGGTAAAGCGTAATAGCTTACTGTGGAGTGGCGTAGAGTTGAATACCATACACTAGAGGGGCAAAGATTGAAGTTGTGTAAAGTGGAATAGCGTAAAATTGATTGGCGTACAGTGCAAAAGCGTAGAGAGAAGTACAGCGAAGTGGAGTGGAGTAGAATAGCATAGAGTAAAATAGTGTAGAGTAGAATAGAGTAGAGTGGAGTGGCATACAGTGGAGTGGTGTAGATTAGAGTAGTGAACAATGGAGTACAGTAGAGGGAAATAGCATATAGTGGAGTGGCATCCAAAGGACTAGCCTACAATTGAGTGGAGTAGCATATCATGGAGTGGCAAACAGTCGAGGAGAGTAGAGTGGAGAGGTGCACAGTAGAGTGGTGTAGACTGGGATAGCACATAGTGGAGTAGCATACAGTGCAGTGGCATACAGTGAAGTGGTGTATACGGGAGTGGCATACACAGGAATGGAGTAGAGTGTAGTAGCATACAGTGGAGTAGTGTACAGTGGAGAGTCATCCAATGGAATAGCATAGAATGGAGTGGGGTAGAGTGAAGTGGCACACACTGGAGTGACATAGTGTGGATTAGCATACACTGGAGTGACATACAGTGGAACAGAATAGAATGGAGTGGCATACAGTGCAATGGCATAGAGCAGAATAGCATATATACTGGAGCAGTGTATAGCTCAATGGCATACAGTGAAGTGGCGTACACTGCAGAGGTGTAGAGGAGAGTTGCAGACAGAGGAATAGCATAGAGTGGATTGGTGTAGAGTAGAGTTGTGTGCAGTGTAATAGCATGAAGGAGAAGAGTGCTGTACAGTGGAGTGGCATAGAGTGTAATAGTGTATAGTGTAGCAGCATGCAGTGGACCAGAGTATAACGGAGTGGTACCAACTCAGGTGGCTTGGGGTAGAGTGTAATAGCATACAGTAGAGTGCTGTACACTGGAGTGGGGTCCAATAGAATAGCGTAGAATGAAGTGGTGTAGAGTGAAATGCCATGCCAATGAGTAGCGTAGAGTGGAGTAGCATACAGTGAAATGGCATACAGTAGAATAGTGTACAGTGATGTGTTGTAGAGTGGAGTGGCATAAAGTGGAATAGAGTAGATTTGAGTAGTGTACATAAGAAAGGTGTAGAGTGGAATAGGGCATAGTGGGGTAGTGTTCAGTGGAGTGATGTACAGTACAGTGTTGTAGACTGTTGTGGCGTACAGGGGTGTTAGGTATAGTGCAATAGCATAGAGTGGAGTGGCATGGGGTGGAGTCTCATATCATGCAGAGGCACAGAGTATAGTGGTGCTGACAGACATAGCACATAGTGGATTGGCTACAGGTGTGTGGTTGATGGATGTATGTGAAATATAACAGCAATGCAGATTATGGTGTGCAGAGTAATGCAAAACAGCAAATTGTTCTGCCTTGCGTTTCTCCAGGTTTAACCAGAAATGTAGGGCCTTCCATTCCTTTGTAAATTTTACTTAAGTATTGCATTGCCTATGTGACACCATGAGTGATGCATGGATACCACAATCCAATAATACAGCTAGACCTCAGTTATATTTAGAGCCATGGATTACTGTGAAACCTTTGCAGTTGTGAACACGCTGCAGCCAACATGTTTCAGCTAATACCTCTGTCACAAGTTACCCATGACAGAGGTGTTAGATCCAATGAATAACTTAATCTCATTCTGTAGTACCCTGCGCATAGCTCCTTGCTCTACACATGTCCCCTCACTCAGTACTTTCCTTAGCGAGCACCTAGGGTGAACAAACAAAGGTCATTTCTCACTCACTGTAGAAATAGAGCATTGCATCACCAAAAGTCAAACTTTTGAAAGAGCTCACCATAGGAGCCTGTCTAGTAGCTTAACAGTGGCTGCACTCTTGAAAGGTCCAATGACGGGCTCCCAGAATTGAGCGAGCAAACTGCCTGGTCATGACTAATGCAGGCCCCCGGACTAACAAGTCAAAGGAGGGATGGTCATTTTCACAATCCACAGTGCCCGCATTGGCTGTATTCAGTATTCTGGTCCATCTACCATGGATTAATAACTTCCTTGAGCTGTAGAGTTGAGGGTATTCAGGAGTCTCCTGGGCAGGGCGCACTCGCTGTCAACCAGGGATTCTGATGGATCTTTGTAGTGGATATCAAGATCAATCCCCGCTGTCTCTACTGATGCAAACACAGCAGACATGGTCTCACACGGAGAAGGGAAATATAGAAATCTATATCTTAAGATCCTACAGCTTAGACATGAGCATCCATCTAGGGTGCCATTTTGCTTATCTTTCCACTTTTTTAAAGTTAGAAGTAAACCAATGTCAACTATCAACAAAGCACACATACCAGTGGAGAAATATACCAAATCACCCACAAACTGTTCTGATCCCAAAGAAAATGTTCTCCAAATTCTCATAAAGCCTTGTGTATGTTTCTGTGATCTGCATTGCTCACCTTGCAACATGAAATCCCGTATTCTAATTGGGATCCATGGAATTATACGATCATGCACCCTAGTTTTAAGTTTAGATTTGAATTTAGTTCAATCAGCACATAACCCATCATGTGTTGGATAATTTGTAGATGATATAAACCAAAATGTTTCCATGTCAGACTTAATAAAAAAAATACAAAACATGTGGTGCATCCATTACCCCACAGATCTCTGCACTCTGCAAACATTATCTAGTCACCTTTCATCTGTTGATGGCTGTACTTGGGCAGTAAAGAGATGAGAATTGTGACCAGATGGTGGTAATATTTTAAAGTAACGAACTTGGGAAATACTATAGGTTGCAACAGTAAATACATATTAAAATGTAATTCAAACATGGAGGGAGGAATGATTGTCTCTTTATCATGAGCATGTTTTGTTTCACAAGTCATACAAACTGATTTTTTCTCCAACTGTCTTGAAAATGGCAGTTATTTCAAAAGGGCAGCCAGAGTGTAGAAGAGCCTTAAATATTTTGCATCCCTTTTTAAAGTTTGATGACTAGAATCCTAAATTGATTCCTTTTAAGTGCTTAAAGGATAAGCAGAGCCCCTGAAGTTTTATAATATGGAATTATATGATTTTGACGGTGCTATATTTTCCACATAAGTATGGATTTGCAGCAATTACACATAAACTGTCATCTGCTGCATCATCTGCAGATTTCAGCAATATATGTTTTGCCTCAAGCTCAAACGGATCAGTGAAAGGCCTTTCGCAGATGTTGACTGGTCACCTTTTCATTGCTTATTTTGTATTTGTGCGTCAAAGTGGTACCAATAATGTGAAAACTTTGCCCAGAAAGAGTTTATGTGTAAAAATGCCAGCCATAATTTGTCTTTTCCTACTAAATGTTATAGTCAACCCTGCTGCATAATATGGCCCTCCTCTACTGCATAACTCCAGTAGCTCTGATAATAAGAATATAACATGCAATACTGTTCGGCAAGTCAATTTCTTGCTGTCCAGAGGAGTTTCCAAAGGCCCCATTGATCGATCAAAAAGTAAACATAAAACTGAAGACAGGTTTAAGCATATCTTGGATGGCAGAGTTAAATAGACGCATAGTTTTCCAAAGAAGTGCGTACATGACAGCTTCGTTCCCTCTAAAAGGAACTATGTACATGTATTAAGCTATTCTACTCTTAGAGGTAAAAATAATATTGTTTTATAAAATGCAATTCCTGTGGTATGTCATAGAATTAAAAATTAAATCATTGGTTACTAGTGTACAACAGGCTCTATTGAATGATTGTGATTTTCTTAACTCTGCCAATGATTTGATCTTCAGCTCATATAAGCCTGCAGAGACTTATTGTACAGCTTCAAACGTATAAAGGTGACAAAGTTTATCTCTAACTAAAGTAGTTATTTGTTGGGAAAAATTCCTCAAACTTTAATGGTACAATTAAAATGTTACACTTCAGCTAGCGGTGCGTTATCAATATTTGAGTATTGTCATAGATTCCAATTTAAATTTGAAACATCATCTAACTATTTTAAGGCACACTGTGGTCAGTGTATTAAATAACTCTTCCTTATGGATTAGCTAATTTTAGGAGCATTTAAACCTGCATGTAACGTTATTCATGCTACTGTGTTCTCAAATTGTTGGTGCTGTGGATATCTACCTTTCAATTAATGATTCACATTTAATTTGGCCAGACTGGCCAACAAACGTGCCTTACTTTATTAAATGTATTGTGATAAAGCTGTGATTAATGCATTTGTTTCAGATAAACAAACATGTTTTTGAACGAAAATCCTTATGATTACCGGTTGAGAAAAATACTATAGTATCATTTAGGGTCCCTGGAAGATTTACCTTTGTTGAGAAGAATATAAAATATCATTTAAAAATCTATCCTGGAAGATTCCTTTTCCAAGAAGTAGAATCATGCAGATTCAATTTAGGAGTCAACTATGCAGTTACAATCATATTTGCACTCCAATTTATCAGCCTTGGCCAAAGGGGGTATTTGAGATTTCAACGTTTGTTCTCTCTTCAGATTTGCAGTTTACAGGATCTTGGTATTGTATCGCAAACCTGATTATAAATGCTCACTATGTGACTACCAAAACAATCAATCACATTTTGTTGTGCCTTTCTTTTCGCTGATGTCACAAGACAAAGCTTCTACAGCCAATATTCAGGGAGGCGGGCTGCCAACCACTGTTATCATGGAAATACTAATGGAACAATAAGCAGAGAGGTAACGTTTGTAATTCTTTTTCTCAAAACCGAAAGCCCATTTAATGTGATACACAGCTAAAAAAAAAAGCTTCTTTCAGTGGACAGTTTCAGTGAAAATGTAAGAAATTATTGGCTATTTCTCCCCCTTTGCTCCACATCAGTTTCACCAGTTAGCAACAATGACTTAGGTGGTCATTACAACCCTGGCGGACGGTGTTAAATGTGCGGAAATACCGCAAACAGGCCGGCGGACAAAAAAAGGTAATTACGACCCTGGCGGAAACCGCCAACAAAGACAGCCACTTTAACACACAGCCCGCCACGGCGGTACAGACAAACAGCCTGGCGGTCACCGCCAACAGACAGGCGGGAGACAATGTACCGCCCACACTATCACAACACACCAATCCGCCACTTTTTCCAGGGCGGATTCTCCATGGATAAAAACACGGCGGAAACAGCTTTTGCTATGGGAAAACGCTTACCTGAACACACTCCACGAGGAACGACGACTCCATGGAGCTGAAACTCCAAATCCTACCTACCCTTGTCTTTCTGCTCCTCTACGACCAACAGCGACGTAGGCGCAGAAGATACCGGTGAGTACTGCATCTACAACACGGGGTAGGGGGGAGGCAAAAGTTAGGGGGACACCCACCAAACACCCCCATCACCACCCTCGCATATCACAACATACACACCAATGCAGTAAAAAATATCACAGTAACAACCCACAATCCCCCCGGAAGAATGCAAAGACAAAGCGAATTGCGGTCAAACATTGTAATGTGCCAATATACATGTCATACAAAAATATACTGATATATATCTCTAAATCACTCATAATTATATATACAATACAAGAAGTAGTGCAGATATGTACACAACAATATCCGTGCACCAACAGTCCAAAAATGCATGGGCGAGGCCCACAATAGATACCTGACCAAAATTGGAGAGAACACTGCCGGGGCATCAGATAGAAACACTACAGGCACCTCAGAGGGAAGGGAAGGGGGGGCACCTCAGCCAGATGAATGCAAAGCCAGATCCACGACGGGGCTCCATGCCCACTGTACCATCCTGGGGAGTGCAAAGCCACAGTCTCACAAGTCTTTACAGTGGGTGGTTTGCCCACTGTGCCATCCTGGGGAGTGCAAAGCCACAGTCTCACAAGTCTTTACAGTGGGTGGTTTGCCCACTGTGCCATCCTGGGGAATGCAAAGCCACATTTTCGCAAGTAGATGCAGTTCTCTACTGGTACTGGGTGGGACTGGTGCCCAGACTGGATGAGTCTCCCCGTGAAAGTTTATGTCCTGTCACTGTCCCAGCTGCACATGGGATAAGGATGCCTGATGTGGCGGTACATTCATTCCTACACGGTGCATGCCCTGTTCAGCGGTCTTCACCATGGCGGTCTTTGCCCTGTTCAGCGGTCTTCACCATGGCAGTCTTTGCCCTGTTCAGCGGTCTTCACCATGGCAGTCTTTGCCCTGTTCAGCGGTCTTCACCATGGCGGTCTTTGCCCTGTTCTGCGGTCTTCACCATGGTGGTCTATGGACTGTTCAGCGTTGCTTTGCCATGGCGGTCTTTGCCCTCTTCAGCGGTCTTCACCATGGCAGTCTTTGCCCTGTTCAGCGGTCTTCTCCATGGCAGTCTTTGCCTTGTTCAGCGGTGCTTAGCCATGGCGGTCTATGGACTGTTCAGCTGTGCTTTGCCATGGCGGTCTTTGCCCTGTTCAGCGGTCTTCACCATGGCAGTCTTTGCCCTGTTCAGCGGTGCTTAGCCATGGCAGTCTTTGCCCTGTTCAGCGGTCTTCACCATGGCAGTCTTTGCTCTGTTCAGCGGTGCTTAGTCATGGCGGTCTATGGACTGTTCAGCGGTGCTTTGCCATTGCGGTCTTTGCCGTTTTCAGCGGTCTTCACCATGGCGGTCTTTGCCCTGTTCAGCGGTCTTCACCATGGCAGTCTTTGTCCTGTTCAGCGGTGCTTAGCCATGGCGGTCTATGGACTGTTCAGCAGTGCTCTGACATGGCGGTCTATGGACTGTTCAGCGGTGCTCTGACATGGCGGTTCGGATACTGACACTGGTGTGTGGCATGACGAACTCCACACTGGACATTGGTGTGTGGCATGACGAACTCCACACTGGACATTGGTGTGTGGCATGACGAACTCCACAGTGGACATTGGTGTGTGGCTTGACGTTCCATCATTGCCCAGCGGGGCTGTGGGATCCTGGCCCCTCCTGGGCTGTGACTCTGGCGGTGGTCTCCTGACCAGTAACGATACTTGGGCCCTCCTGGGCTGTGACTCCGGCGGTGGCGGTGGTCTCCTGACCAGTGACGATACTTGTGCCCTCCTGGGCTGTGACTCCGGCGGTGGTCTCCTGACCAGTAACGATACTTGGGCCCTCCTGGGCTGTGACTCCGGCGGTGGCCTCCTGACCAGTAACGATACTTGGGCCCTCCTGGGCTGGGACTCTGGCGGTGGTCTCCTGACCAGTGAAGACGGTGCTGGCGGTTGTGTCAGGACCGCCGGAAATGATGGCGCACTTCTCCGCCGTGACACTCACAACAGGCTGGGGAGACTTCCTCGGGACCTTCTTTGGAGTTACAGCTGACTCACCAATCGCCTTGGATCCCATTTCAGTTGTTGTCCCACCAGGAGTCTTGACACGGTCCCGTCGTCCACTCTCCAATTTCAGAGCTTTTACAGGGGGTGGGCTGACAGTGCCTTGGCTCCGGGTCCTACTGCCTGCCCTGGTGGACGGTGCACTCCAAAAACCTGGAACACGCACCACTGGTACTGGAGGCTTTTTGGCTGAGGCGCTACGACGGGACTGATGAATTGGAGGGGGGGTGGCGGCAAAAAGGTCAATTTGACATAGGGACAGTTTCTGACGGACACTGGGATGGGTAGCTAGAGGGGGTCTGGGAGTGGAGGAAGAGGAGGTGGTTGTAGGAGGTGTCACTTTAGGTGTTTTGGGTGCAGGTGCAGGTACTGGAGGCTGTTGTGAGGTGGATGGATGTTGGGTGAGTGATTGCCAGCGTTTGTGTACTTTGGGAGGGGGCGTCACAGACACACTGGGAGAGGACACAGGGGACGTGTAAATGGCAGTGGAGGTGGTGAGTGCAGGTGAGCGGCTTGGGGTGCTGGGTGTCCTGGTGCGAGTCCTAGTGCCTGTAGATTTGGTGCATGCAGGTGTGTGTGTAGACGAGACTGGGAGGGAGGAGGGAGAAGAGGAGGAGGGGGACACAGTGGAGACAGTGGATGTTGCTGTGTCTGTATGGGTGTGATACTTGTGTGAGTGCCTGTGGTGTGTGTGGTGCCTATGTTTGCTTGAGCTACTTTTGGGTGTTGACTTGTGTGCATGCTGGTCTGTAGGTGTGCTTGGGATGGGCTGGGGTACAGGGGATTGGGAGGAAGTTGGAGGTGGGAGGCTGGACACATGGACAATGGCTGCCATCAGTGCTGAGGCCAGAGATTGCAGGGTTCGCTGAAGGGCAGCCTGACCAAAGACCAGAAGAAAGAGAGTTTTAGTGCATGGTATACCGCTACCGTTGGTGGACAAGACAGACACAGCAGCCCCATGCATTACGCCGTGCTCCTGGCCTCTGCACATGCAATTTCTGGGATATGGCCTGTATGGCAATGGTAGAAATCTGCGCACATGGATGGCAAAGGGGCAACTATACCTCAACTTGCCACTCTTCTGAGCTGGGGTAGAGTGCCACATGGCCTACATTATGGAGGGGCCTTGCCTACCTAACTCGCCCTGGCCTAGGGACACCCACAGCCCACCTCCCCCACCCAGACCCCTCCACTGCATGCAAAGTCCGCTGAATGAGGTTGTACTCACCCCCTTGTGTCTGCTGTGATGTCCTTAAGCACCCATCCAACTCCGTGTAGGCCACCGCCAGGATCCGGAACATCAGGGGGGTCATGGTGCGACGGGCACCCCTCCCACGTTGGGAGGCCATCCCCAGCTGAGCCTCCGCCCTCTTCTTGCTGCAGCGGCGAATGTCCTCCGATCTCTTACAGCAGTGGGTGCCCCGTCTCTGGTGGGCCCCCAGGGTCCGGACTTCCTTGGCGATGGCACGCCAAATGTCCCTCTTCTGGTGGGCGCTGACCCACATGACATGCACAAGGAAAGAGGAACAGTCATTACCTACTGCACCGTCAATGTGAGTGGCCCCCTCCCAACTCTGGCCATGTGGCCCATTCATCCCCATGCATTTCTGTTCTTAGAACTCTGCCCCCTTCCCTCTCCCACCCAGCCCTGTCCACCCAGGCCTAGCCCATCCAACGTGCTCCCTGTGTACTGACCGGTTGGTCTGGAGGACCGTAGAGTAGCATGCACTGGGGGAGGACCCCATCCACAAGTTTCTCCAACTCCTGTGCAGTGAAGGCAGGGGCCCTTTACCCAGACGCAGCAGCCATCGTCGCTTCCAGACCGAGGTCACAGCAGCACTAGCAGTGTAGGTCCTCTCCTGTCGAAGGTAAGGTATCTAGTGACTGAACAGATAGAAAATGGTGGTGACGTCCGCGGCGGTGACGTCTGCGGCGGGGCGCATCATCACCGGCGGCGCACCTGTTCATTGGCTCCTAGAACCCATAGGGTCCAATGTTAACCAATGCAGCATTGCGCCGCGGTCTACGACCGCCTACCGCGGCGGTGTCCAACGCCAGCGCAGTTACCCCACAATTCCATTGTCCCAGTTTAGAGGTTAGGCAGCCGCCATTTCAGGGGCCCACATGGCTTCATTTACTACTGCGTCACACATACCGAGGCCTACACTCAAAACATATCCAGGAAGGGTTAATTGTCTGTTGTAGTCTTGTGTGTGACTGTGGGTACATACCTGGAGGAATGGTGACTGTTTCTTCGCTGTTGTCCTTCTTAGGCACCGTCAGTTGGGACATATGGGAAGATGGCGGAATCCGCCGGTGTACCGACCTCTGGTGGACCTGTTGACAATTTAAGAGAGACATTTGACCGTGACCTACCGGTTTGACCGTGCCACAATCCAGCAACTATGTACCCAGTTGGAGCCAGACCTGATGTCACCAATCCGCCATCAGACTGAAATCCCCCCTGACGTGCAGGTGCTGTCAGTGCTCCATTTCCTTGCAAGTGGGTCATTTCAGACTACTGTGGCCATGGCATCAGGGATGTCCCAGCCTATGTGTTCCAATGTCTTGTCCAGAGTGTTGTCTGCCCTGCTGAAATACGTAAGGAGATACATCATTTTCCCTGAGGTGGAGGGTTTGCCTACAGTTAAAGGTGATTTCTATGCCCTTGGACATATCCCCAACGTCATAGGTGCCATTGATGGGACCCATGTAGCTCTGGTCCCCCCCGCAGGAGTGAACAGGTGTACAGGGACAGGAAGAGTTATCATTCCATGAATGTCCAGATGGTCTGTTTGGCAGACCAGCACATCTCGCAGGTAAATGCAATGTTCCCTGGCTCTGTATATGACGCCTACATCCTGCGGAATAGCAGCATCCCTGATATGATGGGTGAACTCCAGAGGCACCGGGTGTGGCTATTGGGGGACTCTGGTTACCCCAACCTGTCCTGGCTATTGACCCCAGTGAGGAATCCCAGGACCAGGGCAGAGGAACGGTACAATGAGGCCCATGGGCGGACTAGGAGGGTGATCGAACGCACCTTCGGCCTCCTGAAGGCCAGGTTCAGGTGCCTCCATATGACAGGTGGGTCCCTATTCTACTCACCGAAGAAGGTGTGTGACATCATCATCGCCTGCTCCACAATTTGGCATTGCGATTCCAGGTGCCTTTTCTGCAGGAGGATGATCCAGATTACGGTGTTGTGGCAGCGGTGGAGCCTGTGGAGCCTGTGGACAGTGATGAGGATGAAGCTGAGGAAGAAGAAAACGACAACAGGGAGTCAGTCATACAGCAATATTTCCAGTGAGACACAGGTGAGTACATTTTCTGGTTTAACATTACATTAACTTTCACACGTCTACCTCTATCCTGTACCTACATTTCACTCACTATTTGTTAACTGAGTTGTCCCCTTCCATTTCAGTTTCACAAATGTGGTAACCTACGTGTCAACAGCTTGCACCCTTGAAGGGCTTGTGATGTGTGACATTGGTTTGTTGGCCTTCCAATGGGTAACGTTTTTGACACTGTAATTGACAATACAAAGTTCAAAATCATAGACTGACTCCAGTTTTATTATTGTTTCAAGGGTGTTTATTGAAGTGCATAAAAATGAAGGGGGGTTGTGAAATGGGGATGGGTTATGGTGGAAGAATGTCCATGGCAGAGTCCAGTCTATTAGTCTCACAGGTACATTGCACATCTGGGCATTGGAAGTGGAGCTGGGGCAGTTCCAATCTGGACAGGGTAACAAAGTGGGACAGTGGGGGGACAATCAGGGTAGTCTTATTTCCTGGGGGGGGTCTTGCCATCTTGCTCTGTCCTGTTCCTGGATCTCAGGGACCGCTTTCGTGGTGGTTGTCCGTCTGCAGGGGGTGGGGTGCTGGTATGGTGGTCCTGTGGCGAGCGTCCTGTCCATTACCGCCAGCGGAGGTGGTGGGCAGTTCATCATCCTGGCTAGTGTCAGGGGCCCCTTGGAGTGCCACGGTGTCCCTCAAGGTCACTAAAGATCCCTGTCACCTATGGAGCCCCTCTTCCCGGTAAGCGCCTTTTACCGCCAATGTTGAATTCGTGGGTCGTAATGGCATGGGCGTGTTTCTGTTGGTGTGGAGGTGGAGGATTAGTTTCCGCATGTTTATTGCTGACCTTTGGTGTGGCGGTATTGTGTGGGTGTCTGAATTTCGGCGGATTCCGTGATGTGTGTCATAATAGCTGTGGCGGGCTCCCGCCGCGGCGGCGGTGTATTGGTGGTCTTCTGCGCCGCGGTAAGCGCCTTTTATCGCCAATGTTGTAATGACCCCCATAATTTTTTAGATCGTCACCTCTTTATAATAATTGCTTATGTAAAGAAGCTTTCTAAAAAGAGTAAGACATTACTGGTTATTTCTTTTCCTTTTGTCTCTAAATTAGTTCCTATCATTCTATCATTTGCCAATAATGAATTTGAGTTTTAGATTATTGTAATTTTGGCTGTTGTTCGTTTTGGGCCTTGGCTGGGTTTTTATTGAGTGTTGGGTGGGTTGTTTTCACTTGTATCATCGTCTTTAACATAAACACTTTCAGACACACCTTCCAATCGACATCAGTTTGTGCACATATGCATGTCCAGGTCACTAAAGATCCCTGTCACCTATGGAGCCCCTCTTCCCCACCCCCGGGGCTCCATACTGTCTCCTATCATCTTCAGTTACATACATTGAGCCACTCTAGTGTTCTACTTACTAATAATAATTATATCAAGATTCACCAATACGCTGATGTTACACATCTGCATTTGAAAGCCTCCAGTGCTTCAGACATCCAATGCCTCTAACACTGCTTGCGCTTCATCGAGCCCTAGATGTCCAGCGCCTACCTGAATCTCAACCTCACCAAGACAGAATTCCTTTTATTTGTCAATAACAATAAACAAGATGCAGTAGAACCCTGGCTCTATGACATCAACCTTGACGACTGCGATCCCTAATTTTAATCAAATGCCATGTCACCTGGATTCACCTGGGCACCAACCTCACCCTAAAAGAAACACAATGTTAAAAGAATAAAGTTGGCCTGGAACCAGCTCTCTCTTCTAAAGAAAGTCAAATCATTTCTTTCAGAAAGCGACTTAAGAGCTGCTCGTCAAGCCCTCATACTTTTGCATCTGGATGGTGGACATGCCCTACTCTATGGCCTCTCTGAATTCACACTGGGACCCTCTATGGGCATATTTTATGCTACAGCACATCTCATCCAGGGCCTGAAGAAATATAATCAGAATCACCCCCATCCTGATGTAGATACATCACCTCCCTTAGCCAGTCTGCACCATCTTCAAAAACAGCTGAATCTTTTACAAAGCTATCAGGACCAGCACCTCTGCTCATCTTGCAGACAAGCTCACCATCTCTGATGGATCTTGGCACACCGACAAACAGGACACCATCAGACTGCAGACTAAGAAGTGTAAAATAGAAAAAAACAAGAGAGCATGCCTTTTCCATATATGCAAACAGGATATAGAACAATTTCTAGTATCAATCCAGATCTCCTCAATGCTGCTCTAATTGAGGAAAGAGTTGAAGACTCACGCCTTTAATAAGCACTACATCATAATGAATCAATCGTCCTCATTCCAGCCTCATCTCCTTCTACTTGTTGACTTTATGCTTGTCTATGACATGGACTGCGT
The DNA here is from genome assembly GCF_031143425.1 of Pleurodeles waltl. Classification (NCBI taxonomy): domain Eukaryota; kingdom Metazoa; phylum Chordata; class Amphibia; order Caudata; family Salamandridae; genus Pleurodeles; species Pleurodeles waltl. The sequence goes on from NC_090436.1 coordinate 288,330,558, forward strand.
TGCTGCCTTTTGACTACGTTCACATATAAATGTTAATAATACCTACTTGATATTGCATCTGTGATTTCTGTATACGCTCGGTGTATGCTGATCCTTTTTGACTGTCTGACTGGGATCTTGGTTGACTTGTGGTTTACCCTTGAATTATTTCTATCTATACTTTTTACGACCTACTATTACTCTGTTTGTGATTATTGGTAAGTTGTTGAGGAGGAGTTGTGCTTATATACTTTGACCTTTGGACCACCTGAATTATTGTGGTTTGTTGTGTTTTATATTGGTGGCATTCATGTGCATCACTATTGCTATTTGGATGACCTGAATTTTTAATGGCACAACATTACATTAAGGGCCATTCCTTGCATTTAATCAAGGTACTTAAGACAGATGACAGTGTCCTGATGAGACCCGACAAATATTCTTTTGAGTTGAAACATCGACACTACACCCTAGGCAATTTTCTGGTCTTCTCATACTAAAGATCCTTAATTAGTTAAATCCCAGGATTAATTTTGTTTAGTAGCAGGATAGTTGCCATGGGTGGTTATTCAGTGTTTTTAAGCATTCTTGTATTTGGAGGTTTCAGTTCCCTGAGCACTATTATCTGCACTTAAATCAGCTTGTAGGTAACCTGTTTTTAGACTCATTTGAACAAGTACCTTATGCATTTGATTTGCAGAGGCTCTGACTATCCCTTTTAATTGTTTTTCTTTATGATTGGCAAGACTTCTGGCACTAAGTGATCTCCTGGACTATTGCCTATTACCTGCAAATTGGTTAGCATGGTATGATTTCAAAAGAGACCCCTGGGCCCGTTGTTGTGCTTCTTATAATTACCCCAGTCCAAGTGCAGATACAGTGCTGTCCTACACTCCTACTGCAGACAGTGTAACCTTACAGGCTCAGGCACAGAGATAGCATAAACCATGTAAGATGGGGATTTCTATTGTCACTCTGCCTTTTCAGTGAGTAAAGAAAACAAGCATTCTGCCTCCGACTGCTGTCTTAAATACTGTCTTAAGACTCTGCTGAATGTGAAGTATCTTTCCTGCAGTAAGGAACTTCTCTTGGTGCTTAATAATTTCAATATAGATGTATGTATTTTGACTTAAACTTGGATGAATAAAGGATCCTTTCCAAACATTGGGAATGCTACACAGAGAGGATGTAATATCATTCGGAAGGATAAAAAAGACAGAGTAGGAGGAGGTTTGCATTTAAATATTATTATTAACAAAGCTATCAAATTTGGTAAATACTTTAATACTTTCGGTATCCTGCTCAGTTTATGTTCCTGCCATTTAAGACCTCATGACTCACTCACAGTCTTTTTTTTTGGAAAGGATTACTAAAATCGCTTGTTTGTTGCTGATGTATTGCTCCCAGTTGACTATCCAGGGAGATTTTTATCTTTGTTTTTTAGAGCCATTTTGGGATTTATCTTATTTGTAAACCAACCCATGCATAAAGGACGTCCACCTACTGTAATAAGGTTCAGTTCATCTAACCCTACAGGCTGAACGGACCATTTTCTTGATCCATTTGGCCTTCTGGTACCAATTAATTCTAGGTGTGGCTTGGCTTGAACTAGAATAGCCCAAACTAAGCGATTTCATCTCGGTGTTGCAGCAGTTTGACTCTTCAGAGGCTTCTAAAAATTTTGTCACTTTTGGTTGGACCTGTCAATCACACCTGACCCTGAAATTTCCTTTTGTTACTTTAATACCTGTTTAGCTACCACATTTGATGACTCTGCGTCTACGGCTTCCAGGTAATTTCACTACACAAATGACCCTTCTGTCCATGGTATTCGGCCAAACCTAGAGCCGTGATATTATGGGTCATGCAGGCAGAGAGAAAATCACGTGTGATGCATGGTACTGTGTCATTGTTATTCTGTTATAAATCTCTATTGAATATTTATATGAACTGTGTTCCTCAAACAAATATTTCCTATCACAGCGTCCATCTCCAATGCCAACTTGTGGCCTAGCAACTTAGAAGCCCTCTCTTGTCCTCTGAGTGTTGTAAACCAACTAGGCTTTATACTCTGTGGTACTCGCTTGTTCCTACCATCCGAAGCTCTTAAATAAGTGCTTAATATTACTCCCTCATGAAAACTGAGCAATGGTGGTGGCAGCATTAATTCTTTCAAGGGTGGACTATGCCAGAGGTTGTTATCTATGTCTCTCTGCAAAGCTATTTGCTAAATTGTGAAGGAATACAGCAGTCGAACATGTTCTTTGTCTGCATAAGTTTGATCACGTCACTGAAGCGGAGCTTAAAATTGCATTAGGTGCCCTTAGAACAGAGAATACGCTTAAAATCTTTGGGCCTGAGTCACACACTGCACTTTGTGTCACGTTTTACAGTACTTACAAAACTTACTACAAGTTGCAATTCATTAACTACATCCAGAGTTTTACAACTCTACATTACCTATACGTATATTTGCGGAGCTCTAGCCGCGATTGCGGAGTCTTTGCAAACTTACGTATAAGTTTTATTTGTAAATGTGGGTGGTGCACGGGGAAGTGGTTTATGAAAGTGGCAGCCTAACTCCAAAAGGCAGTTGGATTAGGGTGGAGTAAAAGGGGTTGAGAGGGGGGTGTTATGCACCCACACAAGAGTTAGCCAATTGCTATACTCACAGGGTGGAGACGTGTGGCATACAACTTTGTAGTAAATTTACACTTGGACTTTGTGAATACTGAAATGTAGCAAACTTACTCAAAAATGTAAACTAACACAAAACTGTAAGTCACCTTTGTGAAAAAGGCCCCAATTATTTGATCCACTAAGCTCTATATACTACCAGAGCCCATGAAAGCAAAACCTGGATCACTAAACATACTCCTGTTCATGCTTTGCACACCATCGCTGATTACATGCGTTTTTTTAAGAAGTGAAAAACGTCCATATTTGCCTATGACTGCATTCCTTTTCCTGGCATCATGCCCTAACTAAACAGTCTTGGATGCCTTATATCTCCTTTCTTTCTTATGTGCTTTGCGTCAAGATATCTATTAGCTGTATGCTACATTGATAAATACTTGTTTTGTTCATTCGTTCATCTTCAGCTGACAAGTTTATGTTTTGGAAAAGTGGACGTTGTAGTCCAAAGTCAATGAAATGCTAAGGCAGTAAGCTTGTATATTAAGCGATCAGCTTGTTGACAATCACTGACTTAATTAATGCAGTTCTGTAGCATATTGCATAGATTCAGGGCCGGTTCATGTGGTATAAATGATATATATATAGATACTATCTCTATTTACCTTTCACAGTGACTAACTTTTTTGGTATATTGTAACTTTATGACTGGCTACAGTGAAATAGCATTTTTTGCATTTATATTTTAATCGTTTTTAATTGTCTTTCTAACTGTTCATCGTAACTGAGTTAATAGTTTATAGAGTAAAACCCTTTCCAAGATTGTATTACTTCATTTAAAAAGAAGAACAGCCCGGTAGTTCTGTAGTATTAGCATCCTCTTTGTCTGATTATTAAGGGTGCGCAGAACTCAGTTTTACTCTATGAAATTCCACAGAGTTACATTAAAATTCTGAGGGATTCCACGATTCCAAAGAGTTCCACAAGCAGGTGGAATTAGAGCATGTTGAGCTGCTTGCACTGATTCTCAAGTTCTCGCTCATACTTGTCAATTTAGCGTTGGAAAGCCGCACGCAAGACAAAACTCCTTCAGACAGCGGTTGGCAGAGTTTTGCCTAAGCACCGTTATCCAAGTGGAACAGGGAGTGGGCAGAACTCTGCAAACTCCACCAGCAGAGCGGAATTCTTCACCAACCCGTACTAAATATGTCTTATAATGCAAATATAACTCAACAATATTTCCATTGAATGGGCAACAATTAATCTGTGATTATTTTGCATGCCACATAATATGACTTTCTTTTCCACATAATTCTCTTTTTTTCTCTTCACGCTGTTTAGTTAAGCATGCTGCATAATGTGACAAGGGAAACTCAACAAACAAATTAGGCAAATTGCTTTATTGCTCTGTGATTCAAATTGAAATTATGGAATAAGCGGTTTCATAGAATTTTGTCTCATGCAGCCCAGAACCTACTTGCAGCAAGATTCGAACAATATTAAAACACGAAATAACGTTAACTCAAAATCTAGAACAAAAACACATGGGCAATTTTGACTTAATTATAGGTACTTCACGATATGTTTCAAGGATGTTCGTAATGAACATGGGTGTATGTGTTTGTGTGTGCTAACAGATTATATACGTTGCCTTGACGTGCCCCTGTTTTTAGAGCTGACTATAAAAGGAAACAGTTATTTAATTTGTGAAAGTAGTGACACACAATTTGAACTCACAGTTCCTGTCTCAGTAAACAATGCATTAATCACTGTACCACACTTCCTGTCAGAAAGTATTTGCTTTTATGAACATACCATTCAATACCCCTAACAGACAAAAAAATGCTAGTGGCATGATTAAGAGGAAACTAAAAGAGAAATGAAGAAGATGAATAATTTCCTGGAATTAGAAGTATGCAATGTTTGAGTGATGGTTGGTAATATATCTGTCTGGCAGCCTCTAGGACAAAAGCAAGCACAGAACAGAGTAAAAAAGAAGATTAGACTATCAGCTTTGCTGCCAACACCTTCAAGCTGCTCAAATGGCAGGCCCTTATTATAGATGGGCAAAGGTGAGGTTTACCTAAGAGGGTGAGAAAACTTCAGGAGCTTTGTCTAGGTTTTCGTAAAAATGTTGAGTTGCAATGAAACTACATAAAACTTGGAAACGTCCAGGATGTTATTGGATGAAGTAGTCAAGTATTAAACATGTAAAACCTCTATTGTAACATATTAATAGCATCACAAATAGATGTCCGCAAAGATATTTAGGAGCCGGTTTACTGAACCAGCAATACAACATACCGCATGGCTCTGAGAATTCACAGACACTCAGGTGAGTTCACAAAAATCGACTTGCCTAGTTTTAGGAAGGTGATCTTCAACCAGTCCTATTTTTTAGCATGCTGTTCTTTGAATAACTAGAAAAAAAACACACGCAATTGAAAGTGACTATTATAACATGGGGCCTATGGAACACATAGATTAGTGTTCATATGCGAATTATGATGAGAGTTTCACCGGTGCTGAGGTCCTCATTACGAGTCAAGTGCTAATGTTGATGGGACCAATAACATTAGATACTGGCCCTGTCACGATCATAAAGTCCTTGGCAACTCCACTGTTGCCGCCAGACAATTCGTCTGCTGCAATCTGCCAAAATTACAGGTGCAGTTTTTCAGATTTCCGTGGTAACCTTTGGGGTTCATTGTGTAATATAAGGTAAGCCTCCCACAGCCTGGAAAAAACCGAAACGATCAGTTATCCCAGGATGGGAATATCAGATCGTCTTCCCTTCCACTTACAATGGTACACTAGGATGGAATTGCACTCAAATGCAAACTTAGAACAAATAATGTGTTCCAAAGGCTTTAACTACTTTTGAAAATGTCTGGAAACATCTGGAGACAGCAATTCTCACTTTCCATAAAAGTTTCTCACTATGGACCTGTTTCCCAAAATGCATAATGTAGCATCTGAAATAGCGCTATAATGGTACTGCTTACTACAAAATGCAATTTATAAAACTACAATCGTAAATCTCCACCTCTTATTTTGTTTTTATGTGGAGCTCCTCATACATGTAAGTGTGTTGGGGAGGGGAGGAAAAGGCCGCCCCACACTGACCAGTGCTACATAGTGCCACCATCACTCCCGCTGTGGAGTACACCCAACAACAGCCTGATACTGGGAATTCATAGGGGTTTCAGGTCCCAGGATACCACTGTGTCTTGAGGAGGCAAAGAGGAGGCGGGCGCCTGCAGCTACCAGTGCTACATAGAGCTACCATCACTCTCACTGTGTGGGCCTGGCGAAGCCGAGGCCAAGAGCGGGCCCAACCACTTCCATCAGTGACCCAAGGATGCAGAGCTGAGCCACCCTCCTTTATTTGAAACTGGCTGAGAAAGTGCAAGAATATGGGTAGTGTCAGCGTCTTGCCCAGAAGACCCAAGGAATCAACAATTGCCTGCGAGCTGTTACCATCATCACCATTAAAATTAAGCTCCCAGAAAGATGTTTGTCTTGTGTCTGGTATCCACTAATCCTTCTCCAAGGGTTGATGGACCTTTGTGTGTTCCAGTAACCACATTCCTCTTGATTGAGACACATCCCAATGCCCTACTGATATAATTTTATTTCCACACATGTTATAGGTGATGAAGCGCAACAAAAGAGAGGTCCACATCCCCAACAATTTCTTGATAGAAGGGTGAATACCTGTAATTAAATGGCAACATCTGCCCCCACTATTGCCCGAAAGGTTTATATTATTGATCAGATGTGCCACAGACTAATTTCTTTATTAAAAGATCTATACAGCCCATAGTCAATAAAGTTGTATGCATCAAAACCTATTTGGCCAAAATAATTCAGGACAGTCCAATACAAACTATTGTACATTCAGAATCTTTGGCCCCACAGCCAACATCTTCATCGGATCCATCTAAGTCATTTTGTAGAGTGGGGATTACCCTTGCTTCGGGCAGCACGGCAACATGCTCTGCTCCAATTTGCTGCCATGTGGTTCAACATCAAGTGCCTACAAAGCAACCAAGTCTGCCTGGTGACCTGAGCAGCAGCCCTAAGAATATGCTGCCTATCGTTATCCACTGAAATAAAGACTATGGCTCTCATTATGGGACTGCCGCCAACATACTGCCGCCGCAGCAAATTACCGCCACCCATATTATGACCCCCACATAGCAATCCGTCACTATACAGCCTCACACACACGTCCGCCAGACCATAGGTAAGTTATAAACTGGCAGTAGCAAAAACCTCACTGTTACGCCAACAGAACTACGCCCACAGCATGTGGAGGAAATCATCCGGGTAGAGCCACAGCTATTCAGATCACAGGTGCAGCAGGCATCTATTGCTAGGAAGATGGAGCTATGGCGGCGAATCATGGAGAGGGCCAACGCTGTGGGACAACACCCCATAACAAGGGATAACATCAGGAAGAGGTGGAACGACCTACTGGGGAAGGTGCGTTCCACAGCAGCAAGACACCAAATAGCTGTAGAGAGGACTGGCGGTGGACCCCACCCTCACCCAGAACTACCAACATGGGAGGAGCAAGTCTTGCCAATCATGCATCCTGAGGGCCTGGCAGGAGTAGGAGGAGGACTGGACTCTGGTAAGTCAACTCTCCATTAGTATCACCCGCCCCCTACCTGCATGCCATCACAAACCCCCACCTTCACCCTCACTACCATCACTCCACCACCTCACACACACCCCACCATCACAACCCACCCCTCCCAATACCAAGCCCTGCATGTAACACCAATGTACGGACCCCAATAACAGACCTGCATGGACACCCATCACTAAAGCATGCACACTAGAGAGAATCACCTAGCCCACAAAGTAACTACTCACATAAGGCAAAGCTGACAGAGAAATAACAACCATAGAGGGCAACACACCCATGCACAAGATGACACACACAGAAACAATAACACTTTATTTACATCCTCACAGGTCTCCCACCCAACGTCACCGGAGAGGAGGTGCCAGCAACATCCAGTTCCCTCCCAGAAGAGGCCCACAGTGATGACAGAAGCTCTGGATGCCTGGATCTGGATGACCAACCTCGTCCATCAGGGATCTCCAGACAGTCGGTACACCACCACAGAGCCTACCCCCTCAGGAAACATCAGCACAGTACTCACCCAGTGGGCCCATAACTGTGTCCCCAGCACACATCAATCAGCAGTGTGTCCACCACTACAGGGACCCCACAAACACAGGACAATCAGGGACCTGGGGTCAGTGGCAGTGGGAACACAGTTCAGGGGACAGAGGCACAGGACAACAGGGAAGCTGGGGCGACTGCTGTGTGACAGGGGGAGGACAGGCTCAGGGAATCGACTCTCCAGGAGGCACTCACCAACATCCTGGGAGCATACCACCATTCCCAGGAGATGATGGGCCAGATACTGGCCAAGATGCAGGAGACCCAGCGGCTGCAGGAGAGACAGTATCTGGGGATCTGGAAGGACTTGAAGGATATCAACACCACCCTGGTCACCATTGCAGGGGTGCTGGCAGACATGGCCCACACCATGAGGGAGGCAGTGGCACACCAGTGGGCCCCTGACACTAGCCAAGCCGATGAACAGACTTCCACATCTGCTCCCGCTAGTAGACAGGAGACCCCATCACAAGAACAACAGGCCACCAGCACCTCACCCCCTACAGAAGGAGAACCACCCCACAAACGGTCCCTGCAATCCAGGCAGAAGGCAGATACTATTGCCAAGACCCCCGCCAAGAAATAAGACTCTCCTGATTGTCACCCTTGTGTCCCACTCTGTCACCCAGTCCACCTTGAGCTGCCATTGCTCCACTTCCTATGCCCCTTGGACAATGCACCTGTGATACAATTAGACCGGACTCTATCCTGGACATTCCTCCACCATCACCCCAGCCAATTGCACATCCCCCTCTACTTATTAGCACTTAAATAAACACCATTTGAATAAATACAAGTATGGAGTCTGTCAAATGATTGAAATATGTATTTGTTTAACATGCTTTAAACACTTCAATACAACTGTACAGTAATGTATACATAGAAATGACCTGTAGTTGGCTGCAGTCAACACACCAGGAGTGATAGTGGGGCACAACTATCTAAAAATAGAGATGCCAAAGGGTACAGTAAATGGCCATAGAAGTGGGAAAATCAGCCTTTCAGTGACAATGTCAAACACAAAACTGTCAATGTAAAGTGAAATTACAGTGTCTTACCTGTGTGTCATTGGACGTTTTGTCATATTATTGCACTTCTGTTGTCCTCATCCTCATCCTCTGCCTCCTCATCTTCACTGTCCACAGGGTCCACTGCTGCCACACACCCATCTCTAGCCTCATCCTCCTGCAGAAAAATCACCTGGCAACATAAGGCAAGGTTGTGCAACATACAGCATGCCACAATGATCTGGCACACCTTCTTGGGTGAGTAGTACAGGAATCCACCTGTTAGATGGAGGCAACAAAACCTGGTCTTCAGGAGGGTGAATGTCCTTTATATTATTATTCTTGTTCGCCCATGTGCCTCATTGTAACCTTCCTCTGACCTTGTCCTGGGATTCCTCACGGGGGTCAGCAGCCATTAGAGGTTGGGGTAACCAGAGTCACCTGCAAATATTGAGGGACCACTGTTAGACACAGACTATCCCTTGGGGCCCACACCACACCCTGACACCAACGCCTACTGGGTAGGAACCAGGGTTCACGTATTAGTCACACCCGGTGCCTCTGGAGTTGAGCCATCACATATGGGAGGCTGCTATTCCTCAGGATAAAGCATTATGCACAGACCCAGGATACTTTGCATTGACATGGGAGATGTACTGGTCCACCAGGCACACTATCTGCACATTCATGGAGTAAAAGCTCTTCCCATTTCTGAACACCTGTTAATTTCTCGGGGGGGGACAAATGCAATATGTGTACCATCTATTGCCCCAATAATGTTGGGTATATGTCCCATTGCAAAAAAATCTTCTTTCACTGTGTCCAAATCCTCCACCTGGGGGAAAATGATGTAGCTGCATATGTGTTTAATCAGGGCAGACGACACTCTGGTCAGCACGTTTGAGATCATTGGCTGAGACATCCCTGCTGCCAAGCCCACTGTCACTTGGAAGGAGCCAGTTACCAGGAAATGGAGCACTGACAGGACTTGCACAAAAGGGGGGATCCCGGTGGGCTGACGGATATCAGATATCAGGCCAAGTTCCAATTGGGCACACAGCTCTGTGACTGTGGCACTGTCCAGTCTACAGGTGAGGATAATGTACCTGTCCTCCATTGCTGCCAAGTCCACCAGGGGCCTGTACATGGGGGGATATCTCCATCTTATATTCATCGGCAATGGTTGCAATCTAGGGTCCAAACGGTGAGCAGTTGGTCAGTATTCCATATTTCCAAACACTACACTGCATTGCATGTTGTGACTGTAACAGTATATTGTTGGATAGGCCTAAACGGTGCCTATGTGTACTGTGACGCAGTTAGGTGCCAGGGCCTGCCCCCCCCCTGAAATGGCATCCGCCTGATCTGTATGGAGGGACAGGTGGAAATGAGGTAAATCCGCTGCTGTAGTGCGTCGTTGCGGGAGGTGGTTAAGAACCGCTGTGCAACTCCTTTTTGGATACCATTGGACTCTATGGGTTACAGTGGCCAATGGTGAGGTATGCTGGTGGTGACGGTACGCACCGCCACGGACGTGATCGCCATTTTCTATCTGTTCACTCACTGACCTTCAACAGGAGAGGACCTACACTGCAAGTGCTGCTGTAACCTGTGTCTGGAACCAACCATGGCTCGTGTCACCGGGGAAGGGCCTCTGCCTTTACCACTGCAGAGCTGGAGAAACTGGTGGATGGGGTCCTACCCCAGTACCGAATGCTGTATGGGCCTCCAGACCAACAGTTGAGTACATTGTGAGCACGATGCATGGGGCATGAATGCATGGAGTGCTGTGTGTGAGGGCTTCATGTAGGGGGGAGTTGTTGGAAGGGCCCTGGGCAGCGTGCTGCATGTATGGTGAGCAATATCTGTGTGTAAGGGGATGTGAGGGCTATGGTGGGCCATGAGTGTAATAGGCAGGACGGTTTGACTGATACCTTTTCCTATGTGTAATTCTTTGCAGGTCAACGCCCATCAAAAAAAGGGCACATGGCATGCCATCGTCAAGGATGGGCGGACCCTGGGGGTCTACGGCAGGCGGAGCAGCAACTTTGGCAAACGGTGGGAGGACCCGAGACACTGAGCACCGAAGACGGCGGAGACCAATAAGGGGATGGCATCCCAATGAGGAAGGGGTGCCCGTCGATCCCTGACCCCCCTGATGGCCCGCATACTGGTTGTGGCCTATCTGGAGCTGAATGGGCGCTTAGGGGCATCACAGCAGCCACAAGGGGGTGAGTACAGTGCCCCAATATACTACTAGTGCGTGGTGGGGTGTCATCCGGGTAGGGGATGTGGGCCTGTGGGTGCCCCTGGGCCAGGCTGGACATTGCAGGGTAGGGCCCATGTTGGGCAGGGTCTGATGTCACCTTCTCCAAACAAGCTAGTAGGCATCCACTACTGTACAGGTGTCTGTGGGTCTCAGGTATGCTGCAATTGGCATTAGGTATCCCTGTCCATGGGCTAGTTACCAGCATTGTGACTATTAGTGCATTGCCCAGTATGCAGGGCTGTTCCCTGTGTATGAGTGTCATGTGTGCCAACGGTGGTGTTGTTGTCGCCATTTGCTAAGGGTATCCTTTGTCTCACCCCCCGTTCTGTTTTGTTACCTTGTCCTTATGTGCATTAGCATAATCTGGTGGAGGAGCCGAGGTACCGGCCACGGGGAGAGCTGCATCTTACAGGTCCCAGGAGGCCGAATTTACCGACGGTGAGGGCACCAGTGGGATGGAGGGCAAGGGGAGCACCACGGCAAAGACTGGAGGACACAGTTCTGACACTGATACCTCCTCTGATGGAAGCTCCCTGGTGGTGGCGGACACCTCTGTGCCCACCCAACCTACAGGTACAGCTGCCACCCCCTTACCAACACCGCCCTCCCAGCAGTCCCTCAGCGTGTTTCTCGTGCCTGCTCACCAGGAGGGTGGGCATCTCCTTCACCCGAGGCACCTCAGGCCCTGCCCCAGTTAGCCCTGCTGCCCTGAGTGAGGAGGCTATTGACCTCCTGCGATCCATTTCTGTTGGGTAATCAACCATTGTGAATGCCATCCAGGGGCTGGCAGCCCATTTGCAACAAACAGATGCTTTTCTGGAGGGCATTCACTCTGGCAGGGCGGCCCAACAGTGATCAATCCAGGCTCTGGCTTCGTCCCTGATCGCAGCCATTGTCCCTGTTTCTAGCCTCCCACCCAAACTTCTTCTGCCCAATCCCATTCCCATCAGCCCCAAACTATCCCAAGCACACAGGCAAACCAGCATGCACCCAGGACAACACACAGGAGAGGTTCAGGCAAACACAAGCACCACACATCATTCCAGAAGCACTCACACAAACACCATCCAGATGCAGACATACCAACATCCACTGCCTCCACTGTGTCCCCCTCCCCTTCCTCATCCACCTCCCTCCTAGTAGCGTCTACACTTAGACCTGCATGCACTACATCCTCATCCACTACCACCACCATGCCTATTACTACATGCCCCTCACTGGCAGTCATCACCCCTACATCCATGCACACATCCCCTGTGTCCTCTCCCACAGTGTCTGTGCCCCTCCTCCCAAAGTACACAAACGCAAGCACTCAGACACCCAACAGCCATCCACCTCACAACAGCATCCAGCCCATGCACCTGCACCCAAACACAGCAGACAGACACCTCTTACAACCACTTCCTATTCCTCCACTCCCAAACCTTCACCCTCTTCCTGTCCCAATGTCCCTAAGAAGCTTTTCTCTCATTGACCTCTTCCCTACCACTCCCCTCGTCCTTCTCATCGGGCCAGGGTGGTCAGAACCCAGGCGAGCACCCCAGCCACCCAATCCACGGCCACAGTAGTGTCGACAGCTACTGCAGGTGGGAGAGGATACCGAGCAGCAACACTGACAGCGTGTCTGCACCAGGTGCATCAAGGAAGGGCAAGGAGGCACCACCAGCTGCGGCAGGGAAGGGCAAGGAGGCACCACCAGCTGCGACAGGGTAGGGCAAGGAGGCACCACCAGCTGCGACACGGAAGGGCAAGGAGGCACCACCACCAGCGTCTAGGAAGGGCAAGGAGGCACCACCAGCTGCAGGAGGGAAGGGCAAGGGGCAATACCCGGCTGCTGACAGGAAGGGCAAGCGGCCTGCACCAGCAGGCAGGAAGGACAGGAGGCCAGGTACCTGGACTCATTCAAAGAACCCACCACCAACCATGGTGGTTCAGCTGTCTGAGGTTGCAGGGGATGGGATGGAGCCTCCCCCCACCACTGCCAGCACTGCCACAGCACAGCCACCAGCACCACTGCCAGCAGCAGCAGCTCCAGTTGGCAGCCGTCCGAGGCTGCGGGGGATGGGCTGGAGCCTCCCCCCACCACTGCCAGCACTGCCACAAGCACCGCCACCAGCACTACTGCCAGCAGCCATCACAGCCGGTGGATAGTGTGTAGTCCTGCCTCCATGGGCTGTTGTGCCTTGTGGCCCCTGTGGGTCTGACACCCAGGTGAGAGACTGTGACCTTGCACTCCCCAAGATCTGCATCACAGGACACAATGCCGCCTTCAGAACTAGATTAGATCTAGTAAAAGCAACGCACGAGGGTGTCGCTTCTGCACATGCTGGTATTTTGGCCACGATAACACTCTTACAGAAACGCTTCTGGTGGTCTGGTCTATGCAGACGGACAAATATGTCCTTTGTTGTGACATTTGCCAGCAAATAAAGGGCTCCAACATCAAATGCTCACCACAGACATCCCTCTTAGTGTCCAGCAGGCCACTACAATGTGTGTACCTGGACCTTTACGGCCCACTCCTACCTGATGGTGCATACAAATACATCTTAGTCGCTGTAGATTCTTGTTCTAGATTCCTGTGGGTATGGCCCCATCGGTCGGCTGACGCTCAAACTGTTATAAAAGTCTTGCTGATCTTTATCAGTACATATGCGGTTGCAGCATTCCATTCGGACCAGGGCCCTGCATTTGCCTCTAAGGCTTTCAGGGACACCATGGGGACGATGGGTGTTGAACTCCATTACTCCCCACCATACCATCCCGAGAGCAATTCGGCCATGGAGAGGTGGAACTGTGATCTAAAGCAGTCCTTAACAACTTGAATATTAGGTTCAGTCCGCAGTTGGCTTCATCACATATATGGGGTCCAGAGAGCACTGAATAATCTGCCAAGACGGACCTTGGGGGGACGCACTCCTTTGATGTTCTCTTGATGCATCTGGTTTGGTGGCAGCAGAAACACCATTTGACATAAATGAACGTCTCACTGTCTTACAGGAGCTTCAGCAATTTTATGATGATAAATCATCTACCAGTGCTGCCACCTAAGGAATAAGGGATTTAGAGAAAAATTTGACTGGCAGGATTCCTAAAGTTGGGGATCTGGTTTGTGTCAAGATCGCTGTGAAGAAGAAATTCAGTCCATCATACAGAGCACCAGTACCGGTCTTGGGAATTCAAGGTACCAGAACTGTCATCTTACCACCACTGTCTGGTTCCCGAACGAACAGATTAATTTCCATTGATGACATCCAACTACACCATGTGGCCGATCCTTTACAGTAGACCAAGAGGTCCCTTGGGTGGTTCCCGATCCCCACTCACTACCCAACAGGACATACCTCTACATAGCAGAATGAACAACACTACTGCGGACTATTCAACAATGTCCAACGCTGTAACAGATACCTTCTCGACCATGGGGCGGAAAACGAACTCTTGCTAGTTACAGTTACCACTTCAATGACAACACCTGTCCAAGATTTGGCTGTTTTTTACATGAACACTTCACAGACTGATGACACCGTCTACCAAGAGCCTCCACGCAAAGTGGACCAATGTACAAGTAATGCACCGGATCCAGTATTTGCAGAGACTGCCTCTGGCTATTTCGTAGACATTGATGACTTTTCCTCAGACTCATCCACTCTCGTGATTGACAATGTTTCAAAAATACGTAAGCTGTATCAATGACTTAAAATGAACTATTTAAAGTACTCATGGAACTATTTATGGTTCTGTTTGACATTTTCAGCATTATTTTTTTGGGGTGGTTTTGTGACTGTTTTCTTTTTGTTTATAAATGGTCACTATATTCCTGAACGCTCCTCTGTTGAGCCTGTGGATGAAGTCTTAACTCCATATCATTCCTCACATAAGGTCCGAAGAGACTTGTCCCTTGTGAATATTACAGCAATACCGAATTCTGATGGGATTGTGTGGGACAATGTTCCCTTTGATATATACCGGCTTACTGAGGTTATTCAAACTCCATACGTGTTCAAAATATCTATGACAGATGTGATTACACCTGATGTTGTATCTGATGATTGGGATGTCCAAACAGTTGATTCCATGCTAGCTGAAATGAAGGACTATTCCGTATTTGAAAGTGATGATGTATATGAACATACAATGAATTATGGGGAGAATTATGTGCTACTAGACACAGGCCAGCATTGAACAGTGGGAACACTGTTCAACACCACCAGTGGGGCGCCCAAAACACTATACAGATAAACTCACAAACTTCACTGGGCATGACACGAAAAATGCAGAGTCATATTATTTTAAGTTACCTCCGTCACAGATTAGGAAAATTTTGCTAACTAACACAGAACTGATTTATTCAGATCCCTTTGTTACTGGAAGAGCACTATTGACTTAAAAAGTGTATGGGGAACACAAGATTGGCAGATACAGGGTAAGGAAGCTTTATTTAGAGCATGCCTGATACCTGTGCAAATGATTTTTTTAAATGGCACGATTCAACAGACATCCTGTCTGGGGTTAGCAAAAATTAAAGATATGAACGCGTCCAGTATCCCCACACCGGCAGTTTAATGATTGGCAATATTTCCTTAATATCACAGAGGAAACACTAGATGCAATGGTTAAGGCTGGTAGCTATAATTCTTCACTTTGCAGTCCCGGCGGGTGGTTAATATGGCCAACTGACACCAATAGGTGTCAAGCGCATTTTCTGAACTCTTCAGGGGTTTTTTCAATTCACCGGCCAGACCCTCACTTTGTATCGGGTCAACATTTACAACGTACAGTTTGGGTAAACTGTGCCAACAGTGTCTACAGACTAACATGTTAGCCGCAGTTAAAAAATATCTGAAAACTCTTTCTGAAGATGTAGACTTGCAGGATTTTCTGCTAAGTCCTAGGAAACAGCGCTCTAAAAGGTTCCTATATGCTATGTATAATGAGATCTGGAAACTTTCTCAGATAGAAGCTGCTGCACATTTGAGGCAATTAGATAAGGAAAATTTAGAGAAGGCTTTAGCAGTTGTCGACAACGGCATGAACACTCTGTCCAACAGGATTTATTCACTATCAAACATTGTGTCGTCTGCTATTGATATTACTCAGACAGACTTGTCCCGGTTATATCATGGACAAACACAGCTACGTTCCATCATGCAGCTGGGTTGGACATCACAGAGGCTGAAAAATGGCCACATTCCATGGAAGTATAGTAACAGTAGTGAATTGTTCACTGCTTTTAATCTTTCAGTGGAACAACAGACAATGGCTAAAAGGGAAGCTAGTTTCACCATGCCTCACACTGAGAAGTTAGACAAGTTGCCCTTCACGGTAGCAGAGAGTCCTTCAACTATTTGGCTCTTACATGGCATAATTAACTTGCCCATTTCCACCTTTTGTTTCTCACATTGCTTGAAACATTTTGCAGTGGGTAGGTTCGAGCAACCAGGCGATAGCTATATTAAGGAAGAGTGGGAGCTGCCCTTTGAGTATACATTTTTGAACAGCAAAACAGAAGTTTTTCTGAGCGGAAGCGAACGTGAGACTACTGTTAGTCATTCAATGATATGTAAGCAGGTGTCCCTTCCTGGCCTTTACAATGGGGTGTCGCAAACTTGGCCTGTTTTCTGAAGGGTACTCCCGTCCCTTTGATTAGACAGGTATTTTGTGTACTTTCCAAAGGAAGTTATGTGGTACTGAGCGATCAAAGTTGTTGCGGCATGCGACCAGGAATTGCCTCCGCAATCTCGGTCTCGAAGGTCGCTACGTGTTTCTGACATGTTTTATTCCCCCCCACACGAGAGATAAAAGTATCTGACATGTGGCCCCACATAGATACTATTAATGTAGATTATGACAAGCTGAGCAGACTAAGGGCCAGATGTACAATACAAACCGTTTTGCATGGCGTAAACTGCGAAATTCGCAGTTTGTGCCATGCAAAGCGGGCATCGTGATGCACATTCCCATTTTGCGAGTCGGTACCGACTCGCAAAATGGGAATGCGACTCGCAGATAGGAAGGGGTGTTCCCTTCCTATTTGCAAATCGCACCGCGATGCAGAATTGCTTGGTGACCACGGTCGCAAAGCAATTCGCAATTAGCACCCATGTCAAGTGGGTGTTAACTCATTCGCAAAAGAGATGGGGTCCCCATGTCGGCAAAAATATTTTTTCAGAGCAGGCAGTGGTCCAATGGACCACTGCCTACTCTGAAAAAACGAAACCAAATGGTTTTAATTTTTATTTTGTATTGCAGCTTGTTTTCCTTTAAGGAAAACGGGCTGCAATACAAAAAAAAAAACTGCTTTATTGAAAAAGCAGTCACAGACATGGAGGGCTGCTGTCTCCAGCAGGCCACCATCCCTGTGAGTGCAGGGAATTGCAAGGGGTCGCAAATTGCGACCCACCTCATTAATATTAATGAGGTGAGTCTTTGCGACCCCCTTGCGATTTGCAGAAGGTGTCTGAGACACCATTCTGCATATGATTTTGCTAGTCGCACTGACTCTCAATTTCCGATTCGCAAAATCCTTTCTTGCTACATCTGGCCCTAAAAGCGCTATTGTTTCAAAAACAGGTCACGTTGACATCCGCTAGAGAGACGTATGCTGCCCAGATAGCAAGATCATCAGCCGAGATACAATCCCTATTAAATACTTACTTCCCCAAGCCCTTTGGAGAATTGGTATCCAGACTAGTCAATGCTTCAAGCACTGCTGGGATTGGACTACTACTGCTATTTCTTCTGATTCGCAATGGTTGTTTCTTTCCAGCTACGCAGAGCAATGGAGCCGCTCCCACCAACTCAACTGTGCCGTAAACGCATGGTCCGGATCTTCAGTGCCCCTTTGCTGGTGGAATTGTAGCATGATTGGTCATTGTCATTTCAGCCACTTCTCTGGTGCGTACAACCAGTTTTCTGCTGCGTGTGGTGCCTCTTCGAACACCTGCCTATGGTGTGTCTTGCTGTTGCACTGGCATCTCCTGTGGACCACGAACTGCTGATGTCCCCTATGAGGGTTCATACACGGTCCTGCCCCTTGAGACTAAGGTTGCTCCGCGTGGCCACTTATGAGCCTTCCATTTTAATGTCTACCATGGACGATGGCACTGCTGCAGATGGTTCTACACTAGAGACTGACATGCACTACTGCTCTGTGGATCTGTTTGCCCGCCCGGAGATCGATTTAACATCTGACGATGTGGACTCATTTTTGAGGTCCTTGGTTTGTGACTTTGATGATACTCTTCGAGATCATGACTATAGCAAATAATTTGATGAATTGGTTTGCCATTCCCGATTAAACGTATGCATCCAAATTGCCTTTACTTTGGCCTGCTGTGCTTGTCATGGTTGACATTAACATTCTCTGTATGTATTTTAGATAATATGTTTTACTATCTTTTAACATATTTTAAACTTTTTTTAGCTAGTTTTATGCTTTTAGCTTTTTGGTTCAGAGCAATTTTAGTGTTTGGGTTCCTGTACCTTCGTCATACCTGTTACGGCATTTGGGAGGGTGTGGTGAATCCTAGTTTGTTTTAATGGGATGACAGGAGTTAGCTTAGTCTTCGGCTGGCAGACTCATGCCCCCGTCACCTAGTGACTTTTAACCTACTTAGCTTGCTCTGTCTTAGCCCATTTAATTATTTAATTCTTCTAAGATGGCTGCCTTGTTTATAGTTAGGCCACTTGTTATGCTTTGCATTATCAGTGCCACTACGTTAAGGCGTCAAGATCAGGTGACAAAGACAAACAAACATTAGGTGTTCACACTTAGGGACTTTCTCTCTCCATACTTTCAAGGGAATTATTTATATTAATTGCCGCCCCAAGCATGCCTGTTATCTATTGTTTGGGAACACACCTACATCAGGGGTCCAAGTAGATCTGTATAAATACATCACACTTTAGACAGATAATCAGAGGGATTCCGACCAGACGGCATCGCCACCATCGCTGATGTCGATGCTGCACGTCATCTTGGCGGTGACCCAGGGGGTCATTCCGACCGCTAGGGCCGCGAATGACGGAAGCACCGCCAACAGGCTGGCGGTGCTTCCCTGCCCATTCTGACCGCGGCGGTAAAGCCGCGGTCAGAAAACCGGGTCCGGCAGTTTCCCGCCGGATTTCCCCCAGCTGGGCGACAGCGCCGCCATGGGGATTCTGACCCCCTTCCCGCCAGCCTGTTTCTGGCAGTTTACACCGCCAGGAAGAGGCTGGCGGGAACGGGTGTCCTGAGGCCCCTGGGGGCCCCTGCACTGCCCATGCCACTGGCATGGGCAGTGCAGGGGCCCCCTAACAGGGCCCCAGCCTGCTTTTCACTGTCTGCCTAGCAGACAGTGAAAAGTGCGACGGGTGCAACTGCACCCGTCGCACACCTGCAACACCGCCAGCTCCATTCGGAGCCGGCTTCAGTGTTGCATGCCCCCTTCCCGCTGGGCCGGCGGGTGCTAACATTGTTAGCGCCAGCTGGCCCAGCGGGAAGGTCGGAATGGCCCCAGCGGTCTTTTGACCGCAGAGCGGCCAAATGGCGGTTCCCGCCAGGCGGGCGGCGACTGCCGCCCGCCCGGGTCAGAATGACCCCCCCAGTCTTCGTGTCCCTGTGGAGTCTGAGATAGAGACCTCATTCCAAGGTAACGAGGGTTGGGGGCTCCTCTCCTGGACATGGCATTGGCAGATTAGGTTTAACAAACCCAGCTCTCCTTTAGGTAGGAGGTTTGGCCTATCATATTAGGGAATTAGGACATATTACACACCTTATGCCTTTTCATGCTATTGCAAGATGGTGGGGGTCTTTGTAATAATGACTCTTGTCTTTACAATCCTATTTCTTGCATTGTTCATTAGCCTAATCATTGCAGCCCATGCAACTTATCGCAGATTGCAGTTGTGTTAAATAAAAACTATTGAAACTTTACTGCAACTTCGTTATTGCCTGTGTGGATGAGACATGATGTATCTGTGAGAACAGGGTAATCTCTGCTTAACCACAACACTCCCTGAGATGTCATACTCTTGAGTCCATGCGTAAAGGTTGCCACAAATCACCTTTTACTATTTGGGTTTTTGGTGAGGTGCTGCTAGTGAGCTGGAATGGTTGGGACGACAGCTGTGACTTGTAGTAGGATAGGCATAGTCACCTACAAACATAAGTACTGTCATCCTTAAACCAGCAGTCTTGCCTAGAGCAAGAGTCCAAACTACGACAAGACAAAGCCATCCACTCACCCCAACCTTCCTAGGACAAAGCACACAGGGCACAGTGCCCCCTCCAGAACCAGTGGAAGAAGCCATCCACTCACCCCATCCTTCCCAGGATGAAGCACGCTGGGCGCAATGCCCCCTCCAGAACCAGTGGAAGAAGCCATCCACTCACCCCATCCTTTCCAGGATGTAGCACGCTGGGCACAAAGCCCCCTCCAGAACCAGTGGAGAAGCCACCCACTAGAGAGACTGTGGCCTTGCACTCCCCAGGACCAAGCAGTGGGCAAACCACCCACTTGAGAGACTGTGGCCTTGCACTCCCCAGGACCAAGCACAGGGCATGTTGCCCCCTCCAGAGCATGTGGGCAAATCACCCATTTGAGAGACTGTGGCATTGCACTCCCCAGGACCAAGCAGTAGGTAAACCACCCACGTGAGAGACTGTGGCATTGCACTCCCCAGGACATCGTACAGGGCATGTAGCCCCCTCCAGGACCAGTGGTGTTGTACCATCTCCCAGCTGATGTGCCCCCCATTCCCTCTTCCCGTGAGATGCCTGTGTATTTTCAACCTGATGCACCTGCAGTGTTCTCTCCATGTTTTTGCAGGAGTGAGGTGGGGCCTTATCCTATGGGATGTGGCCCTGTGGCCCTCGGACATTGAGGACTGGGCAGTGTCCCTACATTTGTAAATATGTATATACTTTAGTATTTTGATGCACTTATTCATGTTATTTTATTGCATTACACTCACTTTCTTCCAATTATTTTGTCCTTGCATTATTCCTGAGGGTTACAGGGTGGATTGTGGTACTGAAAATTCTGGACCCGTGTTATAAACATCGTCGTATCACAACGATTTTGGTATCAGCAGACCCGGAATGATTAGAATAGTATGCACAAGCATTGTATTCATATTCGGGTAACAAAATCACCCGAATATCAGAGTTTCCGTCCTGAACCCTTGTGTTCCATTTAAACAACAGCCATTTTGTGATTGCCCTCACATAGGCCAATGTCTAATGCTGAAAACAAGTCTGAAGGACACGTACACCTTTGCTGACTCCTCTGTGACCTGGGCAAGCTGACTCCACTGCCTGAAGCCAAACCTGTTCGGCCAGTTTCTTTCCCAGTGGCCGAATGAGATTAGTATCAAGGCACAACACATCATAAACCTTTCATCACACACAAACCATGCCTAATCTTAAACACACCTGTCCCTGTTTCTTTCTTTATGACTTGCTTTACAAGGAGGAGGTGCCCGTTTATATTGGGGGTCCGTCGATATCTGATGAAAGTACTAAGCCTTGCCGGGTAATTGATTGAGGGCTGGACAAACTGAAATATGGGCTTGTCATCATAAACCTGCTATTTCTTTGTAGTGAAAATATGTGAATGGTCAACTGTAAAATAAGGAATGTTTGCCTAAAGCATAATATTTTGTATAAAAGAGAAGGTTAGCTTTGCAAAGGGAGCAGTCTCCTGAGAATATACACTGTGTTGTACTTCTAGGATACCTGTTACTGGCTGCAGCCAATAAACAAGATCTTTGACTTCACCAAGAAGACTCTGTGTTTCTGTAGTCTGAAACAGGAAGGACTCGAAGTCTTAGGGTGTGTTCCCTGGCACCACTGGGTTCTGAAAAACCCAGTACTGCAGTTGGCGCCCAACGTAGAGCGATTTCAGCGGTACCGGTCCAAGCCAGAGGTTCGTGAGGAGCTTCGTGTGAAAATTCTGGAGGAAGGCCGCCACTTCATCGACCCCTGTATGTCGATGTGGTCCGAAAGTCTTTACTGCGAGGTTCCCCGCTTTCCGATAGCTACGAAGGACTGCTGCCCTGACTATCGCCCTGTTTTGGACCCTTGATGATTTGGTAGAGCGAAACGATAAACGAGTCTTCTGGTGACGTCATCGATACCTCAGTTAAGTATAAGTGGAGCGTCTCCCAGTCCTTAGTTTGGTTCTTAGTTTGGTATCCCCTTGGGATCTTTGATTTGGAACTTGCAAGTACCAAAGCCGAGGGATTCGTGTATTCACAAGACTATCGTATTCGATAATCCTTTGAAGTTTGAAGCTAGACTAGAGAGCGAAGATGCCTGGTCTTAGCAGATATGGAAATTTGTTTTGTCTTGGTTATAATAGGGATTCCCGATTGGAGGACTCGTGTCCGGTTCCTCCGATTGGAACTCCAACCTATGAACTATATGTGAAACATGGCATAGGCCCCCTCACATATAATGAAGTATGGATCCGATACACCAGGAAAGATGGTGTTTTAAAATGGCCCCAATATGGTAGTTTTGACACAGAGATTCTGAATAATCTGGAGGTTAAACTTTTCAAGAAGAAAGCCCGGCCGGCGATGTTTGACTCTTTCCGCCTATGGCGTAAGGAAGCCAAACAGAAGGAAATTAAATTAGCAAAGAGAAATAAGAGGGAAGAGGGTATCTCGATAATGCAAGCTGCCATGCAGTTTAAAGATGATGAAGAAAAACAGATGAATGAGCAGTTGCACAGGCAACGTAAATTGGTGACCGATAAATGTTATCCAGTTCTTCCGCTTCTTCAGCAAGATGCAGCAAAAGAACTTGAGAAAGATCCTTTAATGTCACACTTGTTGAGTTCGCCACCCCCTTATGCGCAGAATGCTACTGCACCTCCGCAACCTTTAGCTGTGCAACCTCCGGTTATTGTGCCTCAGATTCTTCCACAGCCGCCAGCTCCTTTTCAGTTGGCTCCTACTACTATGGCGCAGCCCCTTCAAGGGCCGCCGACTTCGCTACCTACTCCATCTGTACCTCCTGCGACTTTATGTACTACATCGACTGCCTCTTCTGGTGTTCTTCCTGATACTGCCTTTGCGTCTGCTTCTGCGTCTGCCTTGCCTCCCTCTGTTTTTCCTCCTGTTCTTTCATCAACTTCTCCTTCTGTCCGACAGAGAATGACAGATACTGTTGCCAGCCTTATATTTCCTCTCTTTGGGTCGTCTGGTGTGACCCCAGATTCGGAGTGTAAACAGTCGCGTAGTCAACTGCCTAATTCTCAAGAGAGAGAGATGTTTGACCGTATGGCGCGTAAATGGGTTGTTTACCCTTTAAGATACGATGTAGAGTGCCTGTTATGGATGTCTTCCGCCAATGGGAAGCACCGAAACAAAGATATTTTTTTGAGAAAATGTGTGCTTTCCTTTGTGAGGAATTAGAAGATAATGATTTGGAAACAAATCCGCCTGATTTGTGCTGTGTACGGTTTGAGTTTGCAAAGGGCACGATTGTGGGTTCGGATGTTGAGACAGCAGTTGCGACGTTGTTGTCCTTTAGGAATAAGGATCCTTCTCAGTCATTGTTCCAACATGACTCCTCTGTTAAAAAAAAAATTGCGACAGTACCCAATGAGTGAAGTCCCTCCGGTATGGAAGGACGCCATTGGGGCTGATGATGCTAATCAAATTGAAGCTGTCCCAGCTCATTTTCAGCGTGTTTGGGTACATGTTCCGTGGAAGCGAGCGGAAGTTTTAGCCCTTAAGCAGACTTTGCCTGATCCCTGTAAAAACCCTGCAGGTATTATAAGGAATTATCACAGACTGCAGACTCATGCATTATGAATTTAGCCGACATAGACATGTTATTTGGAAATGTTGTTCCACAGCCTTTGTGGGGATCGATTCGCCATACAGATCATGCACAAGAGTTAGGTGACTCATGGGCTAATATTAGTGCTGCAAATGATAGACAAGTTGGTGGTGCCAAGCCTGAGCC
Source organism: Pleurodeles waltl (assembly GCF_031143425.1). Classification (NCBI taxonomy): domain Eukaryota; kingdom Metazoa; phylum Chordata; class Amphibia; order Caudata; family Salamandridae; genus Pleurodeles; species Pleurodeles waltl. The sequence goes on from NC_090436.1 coordinate 288,354,608, forward strand.
TTTGGTAGCAGAACTGCCTGCTAGGATCATTACTTACATGAAGACTTTAATGCCTGCGATGCGTGTGAATTGGGATAAATTGTCTGCATGTAAGCAGAAGAAAGATGAAACAGTGTCTGATTTCTTCACCAGGTTTGAGGAAACGTTTATCGACCACAGTGGTCAAGATATGAGTACAGAAGGTGGTCAACGGTTGTTCGTCGACAAGTTTGTGCACAATTTGCTTGCCGAGCTGTGTAAGAAATTGAAGGATTCAGAGAGTTCTTGGGCCGTTTCCTCTTCAGCACAAATATTGGCTACTGCACAGTACTACGAAAATAGGGATAAAGATGAGAAGGATAGAGCAGACAAGAAAACTAAAGAATTAAAGACGAAGGTTCTTTTACAACAGGCGTATCCGCCACGTAGTGGTCAGAGTAACTATCAGCAACCTCAGCAGTTCCAGAGAAACTCGCAAAGGTTCGAGTTTTCTCAACCACGTGTTCCTGTAGGTCCCAATCAGTGTTCATATTGTAAAGAAGAGGGTCATTTCAAGTATAGTTGTCCTATTTTGTTACAGCGTACGAATGGTGCTTCTGGCGCAAGAGGTCGAGGTGTTCAACAAGCTCCTAGAGGTAGAGGACGTGGAAATTTCCCACAGAACACGCGTTCCTTTCCGTCTCAAAACTCAATGAATAGTTTTGACCAGCAACATAACGCGTCTGGTAGGACGGCTCAGTACTATGCTGACGACTACTATGGAGAAGATGAGAACTTGGAAGGTAATAATTGCTAGGACAGCCATAGACGAAGAGAGGGAGTTTTTTTAGTTCCAGTAGATCAGAATGGACCTTATGTTAAGGTGATTACCTAGGTGTGTCGGAGCCTTTTCTGTTGGATACTGGTGCTACAAAGAGTTCTATTATGCACTCAAAACTCCCTGGCGCACCTTTGTCTGTCGAGATGAATGTTTCAGTAGGTTTTTCTGGCGCCCCGGTTAGAAACCCGATTTCTAGTCCTATGTCCCTTTCTGTTGGACCTTGTGAATTGGAAGCACCCCTTATTCTGATGACAGGTTGTGGTGAAAACTTGTTAGGTTTGGATTTGTTGAAAAGATTGTATGCAACATTATATTGTTCTCCTTCGGGAGTACAACTACACTGGGTAGGAAAGTGGTCTCTCCAATCTAATGTATTTGTCAAAGGATAAACTTCCGACCGAATTGTCGTTTCTTCCTGATACCATTTGGGCTACTGGTCCTAATGACGTGGGTCTGTTGGAAATACCGCCTTATTTTGTGACATTGAAAGCCAATGTTAAATTACCACGCATTCAACAATACAAGATCTCTAGTGAAGGTGAAAAGGCGTTGCTAGCGATCCTTTATGATTTAATTGAAAAATATGTAATTGAAGAGACAAGAGGCAACGTTTGTAATAGTCCTGTTCTGCCTGTTTTGAAACGTACTGACCCCTCTAAGCCACTTGTTTACAGGCTCGTGATTGATCTTAGAGAGGTAAATAAAATAGTTGTGCCACAGTTTCCAGTTGTTCCTGATATCACTGCCATATTGACTATGATTCCAGCTTCCGCCACCTGGTTCTCGGTGATTGACTTAAAGAATGCTTTCTTCAGCATCCCGATTGCCGAGGAGAGCAGGGATATTTTTGGATTCAGTTTAGGAGGCCGAAGTTTCCGCTTCAAACGCGCTCCTTAAGGCTACTGTGAAAGTCCATCAATATATAGTCAGGCTTTAAAAACACAGCTTGATGCAATTGTTTTACCTGACGGCGCTACCCTTATTCAGTACATTGATGATTTGCTAGTCGCTACAGATACTGAAGAGATTTGTAAAGAAGCCACCTTGTTGTTGTTGCGTCATTTGTCTGATTTACATCACAAAGTGTCCCTTTCAAAACTGCAATATTGTCGACAAGAAGTGACTTACTTAGGTCATCTCTTATCGAAGGAGGGAAGGAAACTGACCTCAGAAAGAATTCAGGCAATTGCAAAATTGAGTGTGCCAAGGACACAGAGAGAAGTACGTGCTTTCTTGGGCATTACATCATACTGCAGACAATGGATACCGAATTTTTCTTTGCTGGCCAAACCTTTGGTAGCATTGACCTATAAAGATACACCAAACCCCGTTCCGTGGTCTGAAGATTGTCAGATACGTTTTTCCGAATTGCGTAATGCATTGTGTTCGGCTCCTGTGTTGGGTACCCCCGACTACAGTAAGCCCTTTACACTGTATGTCCATGAGAAAGAGGGTTGTGCATTGTCAGTGCTGACACAGTCTTTTGGAGACAAGCAGCGCCCATGCGCATATTTTTCGTCAACTTTGGATCCGGTAGCTAAAGCACTGCAGAGTTGCTTGAGAGCCACAGCGGCAGCAGCTGTTTCTATTCGACAGTCTGCTGGGTTAGTGATGAATAATATGTTGATTGTGATGGTTCCACATGCAGTGGACACGTTGTTAAACAGGACCAAGACACAGCATTTAACTAGTGCTCGATTGTCAGGTTACGAGTTGACACTGTTAGCGAGTCATGTGCACATAAAGAGGTGCAATACGTTGAATCCAGCCACGTTATTGCCGATTTCAGTAGAGACAGATGATGTTGAACAACATGACTGTTTTCTTAGGACAGAAGAAGAAACGAAAGGGAGAGTAGATCTTAAAGATACTCCTCTTGTAAAGTGTGATGGTACCTTATGGGTGGATGGTTCATGCTTCAAGCTTCCGAATGGTGATACGACTGCAGCATATGCTGTCACAACTTTGCATACGATTGTTGAAGCTGCACGTATACCACATAATTCAGCTCAAGCAGCAGAGCTGATTGCACTTACGAGAGCGTGTGCGTTATCGAAAGGAATGAAAGTGACCATATATACCGACAGCCAGTATGCGTTTGGTGTGGCCCATAGTTTTGGACGATTGTGGAAAGAACGTGGGTTCCTGACTTCGCATGGAGCTAAAATTCAGCATGGTCAGTTGGTGAATGAGCTTCTTGAGTCACTGACCTTGCCATTACAAGTTGTGATTGTGAAATGCAGTGCACACAAGAAGGTTACTGATGATGTCGGTCGTGGCAATGCATTTGCTGACGAAATCGCAAAAGAAACAGCAAAAGATGTGATGAATCGAATGTATGTTGCAGGCCCCGCAAGATGGGTTGGTGACATTGGAATATGTGAAGATACGACAGAGGGTGTGAAGTCTATTCAAGCTGAAGCTTCAGAGAAAGAGTTGAGTGTGTGGAAAGAAAGTACGGGTAAATTGGATGAAAATGGTTGTTGGGTTGACTTGTCAGAACATCAGCGATGGTTGTTACCCGATGCGTATGTGCTTGCAGTGGTGACAATGGCTCATGGAATGGCCCATATCAGTGTGAAAGGGATTTGTAAGTTGTTGGCTCCAGTATGGCAAAATGCTGGAATTCCTAAATGTGCAGAGAATGTGGTCAATAATTGCATGGTGTGTCTGAAATACAATCCTGGTAGGGGAACCCCAACTCCAGCTGGTCATTTTGCACCTCCAACGTATCCGTTCAAGGTTTTGCAGCTAGATTTCATCCACATGGAAAGGTGCAACAATCTGAAATACGTACTCGTTGTTGTTTGTGCTTTTTCAAGATGGGTAGAAGCATATCCCTTAAAAGACAACACTGCCTTATCCACAGCTAAAGTCCTTGTCAAAGAATTCTTCCCTAGGTTTGGAATGCCGAGAATGGTCTGGAGTGATAATGGGAGTGAATTTGTGGGTCGAGTGATGAAAAAAGTATGTGAAGGGCTAGGTATTCAGCAAAAATTCCACGCTGCAAATCATCCCCAATCAGCTGGACTAGTAGAGTGCTAGACTATGGCACGCTAAAACTGAAGTTGGCAAAGATACAAGCGAGCTCTGGTCTTAAATGGCCTGACGCTCTGCCTTTAGCACTCCTATCAACAAGAATGACTGTGCATTCGCGAGTGGGACTTAGTCCCTATGAAATTGTGTTCGGCCGCCCGGCCAACATATGGGGAGTGCCAAGACCAACAAAATTCAGTGAGATCGAACACCCTGTACTGCTTGATTATTTGTATGAATTGACGGCTAAATTGCGTGTTCTACACCAACAGGTTCACGATACTCTGCCTCAGGTCTCTGAAGCTCCAGGACATCTTATCAATCCTGGATCATGGGTACTGGTCAAGAACTTCCAGCGGACAAAGAATGACCAGCCCCGTTGGACCGGCCCCTACCTCGTCCTTCTCTCAACAAGATCAGCTGTTCGAGGGGAAGGGAAAAAGAACTGGATCCACGGCGTACACTGCAAGAAGGTCCCTTTTCCTCTACCATACGACCGGTGGGTCCAGGAGGGGATCGCTGACTCTGAGACTGAGACTGTGCCTCATTTTTTGACATTTAGCGATGCACGTGTAAAAGGAACAATTTCTGAACAAGAAAGTGACAATAATTTGCAAGAAGCTGTGCCACCGTCAATTCACAGATAATCCTCTTTATCTATGCTACCTTTTATTATTAAGATCCAAACATATAGGGCCTTATTACAACCCTGTACTATTGTCTTGCCTCTAGTGCTTCTACCAATCTCTCTTTAGTCTTTAACCACATTTCTGATCCTGAGTTTGTCTCTTTACTTACTTAATAGTTTAAGTAATATCAGTTGGAACATTGCATGCTTCAATTAAAAAAAGTAATCCGAGGGAATGGCTATTACAAACTAATGCCTATGATACAATTTTACTTAATGAGAATAAGGGCTTGATTTGATTTGTGAGGGCTTTATCTGCGTTCTGTCCTTGCTATCCCCTCTCATTCCGGTTGGGCTAAGGGTGATGTTTCAGTGTGGTTTGGGATGACCTTTTATCTTAATATTAGATCTATTGATGTGAAAAGCAATGCAATTCAGGAATTTTATGTTAAATATTGTAAATACTGTTTTCTGACTGGTCAATGTTTATAATGAATATTTTACTACCTCTAATCACTGTAATTTTCATTTTTTTTTTAAATATTATTGATTTTGTGACTGTTTAAAGCCCACTCTCAAAGGATCTAATTTGGTCTTTGTGGTGATATCAATGCAAAATTCAATGCTCGCTCTGTCATGGCTGCCAAGTCATCCCAACTCGGACCAATTCTAGAGGTGCTACACTTGGTAACTATAGGCTAGATGTATGAAGCCTGTTTGCATTTCTTAATGGTCAGACTCTCTAACTGGGTTTTTCTTATGTACAAGCCCTTTAAGGAATCACAAATTGTGATTTCTACCCTGTAATAATCACAATTTGTGATTCCCAGAATAGGAAATTGCAAACAGGGATTTTCTATTTGCGATTCCTATTCTGATGTACCATGCATTTCCTAAATGCGACTTTTAGCATTTTGGCGATGCAATTACCATCGGCTTGAAGCCATTGGTAATCAGGTGCAATTTCAAAAAAACACCCCAAAGTGCTTTTTTCAATTGAAATTGAGCACACACATGCTCCTTATGCATATGTGTGCTCTACAGGTGCACCCCTATTTTTGGGGTGCACCAAGGGGGGCCTTTTGCCCATTGCCATCCTTGGTCTTGCATTTCCTAAATATCAAGTTCCTAATAAGAAACCTCTATTTAGGAAATTCAAAACCTGCCCATTGACTCAAATGCAATGGGATTCCTAATTAGTGACTTTGTAGGAATTGCTATTAGGAAATCGGTATCTTAGTACATTGCAATTTGGATGACTTAAATAATGATTTCTATGAAGTCGTTATTTGAGAAATGCAAAATTGCATTTTTGTACATCTGGCCCCATGTAGCTCAAAGATATTTAGGGGCATATTTATACTCCGTTTGCGCCGAATTTGCGTTGTTTTTTTCGACGCAAATTCGGCGCAAAACTAACGCCATATTTATACTTTGGCGTTAGACGCGTCTAGCGCCAAAGTATGAGGAATGAGCGTAATTTTTTTGCGTGAACGCCTTCCTTGCGTTAATGAGATGCAAGGTAGGCGTTCCCGTCTAGAAAAATGACTGCGACGCAAATGCGTTGTATTTATACTCCCGGGCAAAAATCACGCCCGGGAGTGGGCTGGGCAAAAAACCCTGCATTTGCGCCTCTTTTTAACGCCTGGGTCAGGGCAGGCGTTAAGGGACCTGTGGGCTCAAAATGAGCCCACAGCTGCCCTCCCATGCCCCCAGGGACCCCCCCTGCCACCCTTGCCCACCCCAGGAGGACACCCAAGGCTGGAGGGACCCACCCCAGGGACATTCAGGTAAGTTCAGGTAAGTATAAAAAAAATTTTTTTTTTTTTTTTTGGCATAGGGGGGCCTGATTTGTGCCCCCCTACATGCCACAATGCCCAATGACCATGCCCAGGGGACAGAAGTCCCCTGGGCATGGCCATTGGGCAAGGGGGCATGACTCCTGTCTTTACTAAGACAGGAGTCATATAAATGGCGTCTGGGCGTCGTTAAAAATGGCGCAAATCGGGTGGAGGCGATTTTTTGCGTCAACCTGACTTGCACCATTTTTAAGACGCCCTAGCGCCATTTTTCCCAACGCCGGCGCTGCCTGGTGTACGTGGTTTTTTTCCACGCACACCAGGCAGCGCCGGTCTGCTTGCGCCGGCTAACGCCATTCAATAAATACGGCGCCCGCATGGTGCTTCAGAATGGCGTTAGCCGGCGCAAAAATGTTTGACGCTAAACTGCGTTAGCGCAGTTTAGCGTCAAAAAGTATAAATACGGGCCTTAGGGTCTAATTACGATCTTGGCAGATGGGATACTCCATCACAAATGTAATTGACATCCCGAATGCCATACTACCATGTATGGTAATATGGCGGACGGGATATCCATCACATTCATGACATATTATCCCATCCGCCAAGATCGTAATCAGGCCCTTAGTCGAGATTCATCATTCATGATTCTGATTGTGTCGAATCAGCAGCTGTGCTTACGCGTTTTTGCATGTGGATGTGCTTCCACCATTAACTATATCTTTATATCCTGCAGTATAACCAGTTGTCTTGTAGCAGGTGAGTTGCTCAATTAAAAACTTTGATGACCACAGATCCCTAACTGTGGGTTTTGTCACAACGGCCACAATCTTTGCCTTTCAATTAAAAACAATGGCCTGAGATTGGTCAGGAAGTTTCCAGATCCTTGAGTGTGCATTGACAAACTGATCAAAAAACATCAGCTAACACATTTTATTATTTGTCTGATGAGGTTAGTAAGACTGCCTTTACTTTATCAAATGCTGCACTATGTTTGTCGATTAAAACTCCTTTCCCTAGCCCGTACACCACCCAGATCTTAATATGCCCTGGTAGTTTGATGCAGTCTGTTCTTTAGCTAAAAGCATTGTCTAAAGAACAGAAACATAGTAGAGATTGCCAATCAGAGAGCTATCTACCAAAGAACTTTAAAAAGAAAAGAGCCGAGATTGTGCAATGAAGCTGTAATCTGTTAATGTCTGCATGTAAAAAAATGATTTTTCTGGCATACAGTGAGTTAGAGTCATGCCACCAATGAGGTATCATTCAAACATGGGGAGAATACCACTGCTGCAAAATGGGTGTCCCATTTTTCTGGCATTTATTGTTATAACTCTACCAGTACAAGTGAACCCTTCCAGTACTTTGCGTGATGAGCCAAGAATGGCCTTATAGTTGACCTTGGCAAGGTGGTTTCTGTTCCAGTGATCAGCCCGTGGGGCAAAACCCACAAAAACCCACAGGCCCATCGGAGTCCCCATGAATTTGTTCAAATCAAATATTAATCTCTGTTAACCACAGCTTACTAACATTCCTAACAGCGCTTGTCACACCCAGCTCCCTCCTTACAGGTCCGCCTCAGCTATTTATCATTTGTGTATTCAAGAAATGTAATCAGCATGAACCACGCTGTTATAAACAAATATCACTTGTTGACTCCACGGTCAATGATGTCTGTAAACTTCTTTACAACGGGGATATGGAATAGGCTAAAGAAAATGGGACTCTGTGAGAATCCCAGTACAGCTTCAGAAAAGGTCATGGTACAAATGAGCAGTGCTTGAATCTTCAGGTTGTTATTGTCAAATACACTGTTGCAAAGAGTTGCCCATTTTACCTGGCCTACATGGACCTCTAACATATTTTGGCCCAGTCAATTAGTCAAAACTGTGATGGCACTTACTCCAGATCCTCAAGTAGTGAACTTTTTATCTGATTTGCATCCTGATTTGATGGCAAGGGTAAGAAATGGGAATAATAGTGAGTGCACATGGCTTTCAATTTGAAGAGCGAAGTGCACTACTGTAGTGTGCTCACACCTGTATTATTTATTATATATTAATAATTTAAATTTGTCTCTGGTCACTAGTGGCCAAGATGTGCCTCCAATCAATCATAAATCATTTCCGGCACTTTGCAGATCATGCAGTGCTTGTAGCACTTATCTCTAAGACTTTAAAAACTCTGATGAAGTATTTTACCTGCTTTATGTCAGATTTAATGACATATTTATACTTTATTTCCACTGAAATAGCGTCATTTTTTGACGTTATTTCTTTTCAAACTTAACTCCACATTTATATTTTGACTCTAGACCTGTCTAGCATCAGAATATTGGAGTTAAAGTCCTTTTTGCCTGTGGAAAAATATCTTGCGTTAATGAGATGCAAGGTAGGCGTTCCCGGGCAAAACATTTCTCTAAGGCCCAGGCGCCCTATTTATCCTCCTATGCAAAAAGGGTGCACGAGAGGAAGGCGGGCCTAAATATTGGAGCTAGGCTTGCTTAGTGCCATTATTTAACGCCTTGGTCAGGGCAGGCATTCAGGGACCTGTGGGCCTTTTTCCATGGTCAGAGACCATGGAAAGAGCCCACAGGATTTCTTCCCTGGCACCAGGGACACCCCCACCCACACCAGGAGGACACCTAAGGATGGAGGGACCCCATCCCAGGTAAGTAGAGTTGATTATATTTTAAAAAACATTTAAGAGCTATGGGGGGGCCTAACGTGGGCCCCCTTACATGGCACTGGCCCTAGTGGCCATACCCAGGGGACATAAGTCCCCTGGGCATGGTCATTAGGCTGGGGAGCATGACTCCTGTCTTTACTTAGACAGCAATTATGTCCATGGGGGCTGTGCACCAAAATATGGTGCTAATCAGGTTAGAGTCATTTTCTGGACTCTAACCTGACTAGCACCATTCTTTGACACACAACCTCCAGTTTTCCCTACGCCCTCTCCACCCTGTTAGCATCAACCATTTAGATGTTAACTGGGCCTTACTGTTGACTAATTGCATTCCATAAATATGACACCTGGCTGGCGTCTTGGGGTGGCACTAGCCAGTGGTATACTTTTTGGTGCTAAACTGCATTGTCCCAGTTTAGCGTCAAAAAGTATAATTCAGGGCCTTAGATGAAGAGACTGTAGGTCTCACTTACAAGGCCCTAGTAGCACACTGCGCCACCGGAGCATAATCTTTTTTTACACTTCAGTGGCACAGTGTGCCAGCCCATATTTACAAGGCCACGCAAAGCCACCTTGCGTAGCTTTTCATGACCTTGTAAATATGAACCCCTTTCATGCATACCACTGTTTGAAAGGGGCATTTGATGGGTGGTGCTAGGGGTGTTCCCATGTAACACCCACGGAACCTAAAAAGAATCTGATGTATTCCCAGATTTACAAGTCTGGGAATGCATCAGATTCCTACGTCACCTCAGGGGTAGTGTAAGAATGACAGGGGAGAAATATAGGGCCTGATTACAACTTTGGACGAGGGTGTTAATCCATCCCAAATGTGAAGGATATACCACCTGCCGTATTACGAGTCCATTATATCTTATGGAACTCGCAATACGGTGGGCAGGATATCCATCACATATGGGATGGATTAACGCCGTCCTCCAAAGTTGTAATCAGGCCCATAGTTATTTCTCCAAATTTTTCCTCTTTATAGGTGTGTTGCATTCTTGTAGATACAGTGCATTTCTGCTCTTTCCCACTGGCGCAGGGCGGCGCAGCAAGGCACTTGCTGTGCTGCCCTGTGCCATGGGCCTTGTAAATGAGTCCCTAATTTTCCTAAATTCCGAGACATGTCCTTCACAAATGGTAGTACCCCTGAGAAGGTGCATCCATTTATTTTTATTGATATTGTTTTTGACTCTAGTAATTCATGGTCTTCAAACATCACTGTTATACGTCAAATATTTAGCTGATCAGAGGGCATGGTATTTAATGCTAAATCCAAATTGGGCAGCAAAGCCATTATTCCCCTAATTTAAATTTAAAAGACATAGGCCCTCATTATGACCCTGGCGGTCTTCTGACCTCCAGGGCTAATGTGGCGGTATTACCGCCAACAGCCCGGAGCTACATACCGCCACATTATGAGATTGACTTCTCCACTGATACCGCCATGGCGGTATGAGCCACCGGGCTGGTTGACTTAGTATTGCCCATGGCATTATGAGCCACCCTACCACCATGGTTTTCGTAGCATTAGCAATGCCACGAAAACAATGGCGGGAGGCCCTACTGGTGACAGGAATTACTTCCCTGTAACTGGTAGGTGGCTCCCCCACCAACACTCACCTGACGCCCCCACACCCCCTCCATCCAAACTCGAACATACACACACTAACTCCCACACCCCTGACACACAAACTAACCCCTCACCCCATCCAATACATGCCCTCTCCCCTACCCCTCTGATACATTCACACATAAGCCCACCCCATGTGATACATTCACACACACACCCCACCCCCACACACACACACACACTTGCAGACACGCACACAGCACACAACTGACTCCACCACCACAGCCACACATGCAAAAATCACCCCTCCTTATCCCACCCCCACTACAGTCACAGTGCCTCTCACCCCATATCCCCCTCCCTGCATACACACACAGACACTCACACACACCATGCATACACCCTTTCACTAACACTCACATACACCCATTGAATAACACTGCATACACGCATTCATACACACATTGCCATACACACATTCATACATGCATACATCCAGACGTTCTCACAGATATTCTTACACAGTCAAACTGACATGCAGACATGCACTTACGTCACCATTCTTACACACACTCACACACTCAGACACACACACACAACGCCTCCCACCCCCCTGCCCTGTCGGAAGCCCGACTTACCTTGTCCGGCGTGCAGGTCGTCTGGCAGGAAACAAGAAGGGACACTGCTACCGCCAATAGCCACCCTTCCAGCAGAACACTGCTACTAGTTATTAGTCATAATATGGTTGGTGGCGTTCTACTGGTTGGGCGGTGCTGGTGTTAGCAGCGCCAGCTTACCACTGTCCACCACCATGAGCACTGCCAGATTTCCTAATTGTGGCAGAAGTCAGACAGTGCTTATAATATGGAGGACGAATGGTAGCCACTGTGGCGGTATGTTAGCAGCCATCACCGTGGCAGTAGGTGGTATTTACCGCTAATGTCATAATTAGGCCCATAATGTCATACGGCGCTGGAATTTGGAGTAATACAAATACAAACTGGTTGCACCTTGAAGAGAATCGGTTTTGCCGCAGCCTCCTTTCAATTCTTTTGAGTTGTCCTTTTTTGTGGGGTGAATTGGGACTCTCGTACATTAAGCATTATATTGAACTTGCTCCTTTTTTGCTATGGATTTTAGAGTGGTACAACCTCCATGCTATTTTGAATTTATCTTTCTTAAATGTTATTATTTTTATGTTAAAAGGTTTTTAATACTTCTTCTGAAACAATATAATTAAAAAAAATGTAGACCAGCATTGCGTGCAGATGTGCAGATGCTGTCAGGGCAAGGCGTCTATTCCTAAAATGTGTAGTGTTACATAGAAATGTTATGCTTTTTTAACTGTTGTTCAATAAAATATGTGCTTCTACTTTTATAACTATATTCTTTGTAATTTAATAACTATAACAACATTAATAATAATAATAATAATAATAATAATAATAATAATAATATTAACTTAAGCTAATCAAATATTTATCCAGAATTAAGTTAATAGTGTTGTAGCAGTTTAATACATATATGAAACTAATTTACATTAATATTTTTACTATTTTTTGAAGTTTATTACACTTTTTCCCATACTTTACCATAGGGATGCCTCACCCTGGTGGTGAATTCTGTCTTCATGTCAAAAATTAGTAATTGTAAGTTTACATTAGAAACTTGGGGCCTGATTTAGATGTTAGCGGTAACGATCCCACTGTCGACTTCTCAACTGAAAACCCATTGCTGCAATAGTGCACCAGCTGTATTTATATGTTGGCGATCCCATAGATGACAACCTGCTTTCAGACCGCAGTCTCTGCCAAGAAAGACCACCCGTATCGATGAGGCAATAGCGAAAATTGGCTGACAGCAGAACCCAAGACACCCTACCCACAGTGCAGATTTGGATGGGCCATACCACGAGAAAAAAAGTGGCGGTCCGACCTCCATATTTGAGTTGGCGAATTGGAGGAGAAGGGGTGAAAACTCAACTTTTTTCCACATTCTACGCCCGTCTTCGACTCAACACAATTGGACAACAACTGCCATCACTGCTGCCACTGACCCAGAGAGAAAAACAACCCTCCTGTTGCCCATTTCCAAGGTAGGGATGCCTCATTGCCAGGGTACGTTGGGGTGGCACTGCACAGGAGGTCGGACACTGCAGACATACATGTCACAGTATTTTTTTTGTAATTACTGTGACATGCATATGTTGGGGACACAAGTGAGTTAGGGAAGCACACACAAATGGGTTCCTAAAACTATAAGGAGAGAGAACCAGGGAACAATTCTAACAAACAAGAACACCTCTCCTATCTCATAACTACAAAAAAAAACAAGATAGTAGAATATTCCTATTCTGTTAAGAATGAAATACCTTTATTATATATCAAAAAGACAAGCCTACAAATACATATGGATAACGAAAAGATAAATAATGTGCCTCCAAAGGCAAGTCAATCAATAAACACTACATAGACACGAACACACCACATAAGACAACATTCACCCAACTATATCAAGGACGAACACACATATATTAAAGATCACAATATACAAAAAAAATAAGAAAAATAAACTGGTGACAGAGTACCAAAGTTGGTCATACTGTCAGGTCAAGAATTACGAAAGAGCTTTTGGCGCAAAGAAAAAAAAAAGAGTCTTGGGATCCATTAAGTAGAAGAAAACTAGATATACATCTTGAGGATTTATGTGATACATGATCCGGAGACTGAACAGGAAAATAGAGTGTAATGACAAGGATGTGGCATATAACTTCAAGGATTAAAGTAATATTCCAGGATGTAATAGACAATTTTGGAAATTAGAACGAGATTGGTGGAACAAATATCGAATAAGTCAAACAGTGAACTATATATAACCACCAAGGACAGACAAAAGTACATGCTTTGTGCCTTTTTTTGTGCATTTTTTGAGTAATATATCAAAAAAATGTTTGTGTATATAACCTTTGAAGAAATTATTCACTTGGTTTATTTGTCTTATTTTTTTGTATATACTGGGATATGGCATGTATTATCTGCATGACCATGGTTTTGTGCCTTTCACCATGGCATGATGAATTTTCTCAGCGTTCTCAAACACATAGGTTCGTTTCTCAAGCAAACCTGGGTGCTCTTTCTGGTGACGTTTGACATTGGCTTGGTCTCCCTTTTGATGAATAGCCCCCACATAGAGGATAGTTGTTGAAACACTGAACCTCCCATCGAGCAGTATCTGCCCATACCAATCCCTCCTTCCCTCTGCAAGTTTGTCTGAGAATGCCAGCCAGGTGTCCATAATATAGAGAGTTTAAATCTTGGACAGTGTGGTAGGGAGACAGTGTCAGGTTTACCTATAAGGGAATCTGGCAGTGCCAAAAGAGCTGTTCTGCCTGGTCACTGTGAGGGCTGGTTTTTAGGCTGTTTCTGGGCCTGTTGTATGATCTGGTGTGCAGTTTTTTCCTCTTGATTTGCCCTGAAAATTACAATAAACATTGCCTACAGCAAGCACAAATGTGTGCAGCTGCTTCCAAAACACCTATACAGCATGTCTGTACAAGTTCAAAATTCTACCAGTTTGCAAAAATGGCCCACTTTTTAGCCATATGATTTGCTAATTGGAATCCCTTGTCTTTCAGTGCCTGTGCCCTTCTTCCATTGTAGTTGAACCCTGTAGGAAAATTGTTGAATGAGGGAGAAGTCCTCCTAACCAGGGTTGCTTCTATCTCATAAGACTAAGTGCAAGCCTAAGTTGCACTGGTACTGTAGGGTGGTGCCAGAACATCAACTGAATTACCTTTAGGTAGAGGACTGGTTTGAGGAGAGTACTTCAGTGCCAGATATTCTTTTGTGAATTTATAGCTATTGCCTGGAGTCTTGCAATCCATTGAAGTTCCCTAGAAGGGACACTGCTGGACGGCCATTAGGTCTTTCTTGAGATGTTTTCCTGGGGAAGATCAGCAATATTCTCATCTTACACTGAGGAGGCTGCAGACATAGCAGCATGCAAGAGGTAGGGAGATCTTACAGGATTGCACACCTTCTTCCACTTGTGGATCGTACAGCATCATTGTCAGGTGGCTGGCCCCCAGCAGCTAAATGAAAATGTTAATATTACTACTAATATTGGTATTGCATAATGTGTATATCCATAAAGCAGATGTGTTGTACAGTAGATATATGCAACAGCTGATACGTTAGCATAAATATATGATATAGGATAATATCATACCCAGTTAGTTAAAGGTTAAAATATGCCCATACAAATGAGATATGACTGTCTTATCTGCCACTGATACTTCCTAAATGTGATCTGCTGAATCTGTATCCCCGAAGAAGGTGGTGGACATGTGTTCCAAGATCCAGCAACTTGTGAAAAAGGTAAATAAACAGATGCAAATTTTAATAGTGGGTCCAAGGAGAAATAAGAAGTGAGAAAACTGGTATGAAGGCTGAAAAACATTAAACAGATCTATGTCATTTTAATTCATAGAAATTGGTCAAAATATAAATGTCTGTTATAACTGACAATGGATGAATAAAAGTTAAAAATGGATGTAGATATTAGTACATGTGCTGTGTTAAACAACTTACCTGACCAACAGATGGTAGTGAGCGGAACTGTTAGAAAGATGTCTCCTGATAGGGGCACAGCAAGCCACATGCAGAGATTGATGCACCTTTCTACCCTTTCCAGCACCCACTACCATTTCCCCCCTGTGTGTGAACCTGGACAACCTAGAGGAAATGTGAGTGCTACATCTGCAACCCCATGCATCAGAGAAACCAGAGGAAGTGCTGGGACATTCTTGCACTGTACTAGAGGGTGAGAATTTTGGCTATTCCACCCTGTTTGAGGAAGAGATGAAATTGTGTCTGACGGTTTGGTCATGAGACAGCCGTGCTGCACAAAGACTGAGGCATAGGCTCGGGAGGAAGGTCTAGCCTCCTGGGGCTTGATGAGAGCTTTCACACCACCTTCCTTACTAGCTTTGAGGTGCAACTGTCCCAAACAGTGAAATCAATATGACATTACAATAACTGGTCACTCTTTAGAGCACTTAGGTATTTGGAGACGTGTTGCACCGGGACCATGAAAGACCCTAATGATGGCATGCACTCCGAACTGGACAGCTGCCCGTCACATTGGGCAGGACACTTTAAATTGACTGGCACTTCTAAACTGTGTGCCTAGAGAAGACTCAGGTGGTCATTCTGACCTCGGCGGTAAAAGGCGCCTACCGCCGGTCAGAAATCCTCCATAATCCCGCCGCGGTCGCGGAAACCCGCCACGGTCATTCTGACCCGCAGCAGGCAAACCTCAGAAAATCCGACAGCCACAACAGACCGCCAGACCAGCGGTCGGCGGAAAAGTGGAGGTGACAAAACCTCCACCGTCACGCCAACAGAAATACGCCCATACCATTACGACCCACGAATCCACGCGGCGGTCTTTCAAACGCGGTATTCCATTGGCGGGACACACCGCCGCGGTCAGAATACACACAAACGAACAAAACTCAGCCACATTGGCCGATTTGAATTCCACACACCTGATACACATACACACACCACTCCCACACACACAATACAATATAAAACACACACCCACATCACCCACAAACCCCTACGACCAAAAATTCTGAAAGAAGGCCAGAGCGAGACACCACCATCCACAAACTAGCAGCCACAGCCACTCAACACCATCACCCACACAATATCCACACACAAAACAACACACACCACCACACTCAACACACTTAACTACACATACTCCACCCCACACATCATACACACCACCCCATGGCACCCCAAAGACACCCCCGCTTCTCAGACGAAGAACTCAGGGTCATGGTGGAGGAAATCGTTCGGGTAGAGCCCCAGCTGTTCGGCACACAGATCCAATACACCAGCATTGCCCGGAGGACGGAGCTATGGCAGAGGATTGTCGACAGGGTCAACGCTGTGGGACAGCACCCCAGAAATCGGGAAGACATCAGGAAGCGATGGAACGACCTACGGGGGAAGGTGCGTTCCATGGTATCCAGGCACAACATCGCCGTGCAGAAGACTGGCGGAGGACCCCCACCTCAACCCCCACAATTTACAACATGGGAGGAGGAAGTCTTGAACATCCTGCATCCTGACGGCCTCGCAGGAGTCGGCGGAGGAATGGATACTGGTAAGTTGAAGCTTCACTACTGCTTCCCCCCCACCTGCATGCCAAATCATACCCCAACCCTCACCCCCATCCTCGAACCCCACCCTCACCCCCACCCCCATCCTCACCCCCACCCTCACCCCCACCACCATCCTCACCCCCACCACCATCCTCACCCCCACCCCCAGCACACCTATTCCCTGCCAATGTCTCACCATCACAACCCACACATCCAAAAACCTAGGCCTGCATGCGTCCACTAAGCATGGACACCCATCACCAAAGCATGCCCAATGCATATACACATCCCCCCCACAAGCCACCCTCACCAAAGTCCCCACACACGAATGCCAGCACTTGGGGACACGGGAACCCACAGATACACCCATATGCCACACATTGAAACTATAACCATACCTCTATACCCCTGCAGGACCCGACCGTCAACACACCGCCGCGGAGGGCCCAGAATTCTCCACACCCCCCACCCAAGAGGCCGTCTCGATGACAGCAGCTCTGTCGACCTGGACACCGATGACCAGCCCGGACCATCGGGGACCTCTGGACAGTCGGTTCCCCTCACACAGGCCCAGGCCACTACAGACCCAAACCCCTCTGGGAACACCAGCACAGCTCCCACCCAGCGGGCCCATGCCTCTGTCTCCAGGGCGCGTCAATCTGCGGTGTGTCTACCACTACAGGGCACCCAGGATAACCCACCACCCCAACAACAACAGGGACCTGGGGGCAGTGGTAGTGGGCACACCGGCCAGGGGGCAGAGGCCCAGGGAAACAGGGCAACTCGGAGGGCAGCTGTGCGACAGGGGGGGGACGGGCCCAGGGAACCCACTCTCCACGAGGCCCTCACCACCATCATGGGAGCATACAACCGCTCCCAGGAGACGATGGCGACGGTACTGGCCCGGTTCCAGGAGATCCAGGTACTGCAGGCGGAACACTATCGGGGGTACAGGGAGGACATCAGAGCCCTCACCTCCACCCTGGTTACCATGGTAGGGCTGCTGCAGGACCTCATCAACACCAGGACGGACACTCAACAACACCAAAGGGCCCCTGCCACTAGCCTGGACCAAGAACAGCCAACCACCTCCGCTGGCGCTAGTGGACAGGAGGCCCCCGCACAGCAGCAGCCCACCAGACCCCCACCTCCTGCAGGAGAAGAACCACCCCGCAAGAGGGCCCTGAGATCTCGCAAGAAGACAGAGTAGGATGTCAAGACCCCCGCCAGCAAAGGATACCACCTGATGTCATCCCACTGTCCCACATTGTCACCCTGTCCATCCTTGAACTGCCCATGCTCCATCTCTCCACAGGCCTCTGGACAATGCACCTGTGTGACTGTTACTCTGGACTCTGCCATGGACATTCCTTCACCATAGCCCCCACCCACTTGAAACCACCCATCCCATTTTGAGCACTTAAATAAACACCTATTTTGCACAAAACTATCTGGAGTCTGGCTGTGATTTCAAAATATTGTAATTGACATGACAGTGCAAATATGTCCTTGTACATAGTGAAGTCAACAAACAGCTGCCACAAAGCTGTAGTCCATGGGGAAACGAAGCACAGGACTCGTAGTGGGGACCCCAGATCTGAAATAGGGAGGGAAAAGCCACAACTCAGTCATCATACACTGGGGCAAATAGACAGGCAGCAGAGATGCAGGAGAGTAGTTCAGATTTACTAAATTATCTTTGAATTGTTACCTGTGTCCTATTGGAAGTACTGTTCAATGATTCTGTCCCTGTTGTCTGTTTCAGCCCCGTCGTCTTCCTCCTCGTCACTCTCCACAGGTTCCACCGCTGCCACAACACCACCGTCTCGACCATCCTCCTGCAGGAAAGGCACCTGGCGGCGCAAAGCCAGGTTGTGAAGCATGCAGCAGGCCACGATGATGTGACACACCTTCTTAGGTGAGTACATTAGGGATCCACCTGTCATATGCAGGCACCTAAACCTGGCCTTTAGGAGGCCAAAGGTGCGTTCGATCACCCTCCTAGTACGCCCATGGGCCTCATTGTACCGTTCCTCTGCCCTGGTCCGGGGATTCCTTACTGGGGTCAGTAGCCACGACAGGTTGGGGTACCCAGAGTCCCCCAATAGCCATACACGGTGTCTCTCTAGCTGTTCCATCCCGTAAGGGATGCTGCTATTCCTCAGGATGTAGGCGTCATGCACTGACCCTGGGAATTTGGCATTTACATGCGAGATGTACTGGTCAGCCAAACACACCACCTGGATGTTCATGGAATGGTAACTTTTTCTGTTCCTGTACACCTGCTCCCTGTCTCTTGGGGGAACCAAAGCCACATGGGTCCCATCAATGGCACCAATGACGTTGGGAATATGTCCAAGGGCATAGAAATCACCCTTCACTGCAGCCAATTCGCCCACCTCAGGGAAAATGATGTAGCTCCTCACGTATTTCATCAGGGCAGACAACACTCTGGATAACACCTTCGAAAACATGGGCTGAGACATCCCAGAAGCAATTCCCACTGTTGTCTGAAATGACCCACTTGCCAAGAAATGTACTGACAGGACCTGCACCAGAGGGGGAATCCCTGTGGGTTGGCGGATGGGGGACATCAGGTCGGGCTCCAGCTGGGCACACAGTTCATGTATAGTGGCACGGTTAAGACGGTAGGTCAGGATAATGTGGCGTTCTTCCATTGTCGACAGGTCCACCAGCGGTCGGTACACGGGAGGATTCATCCGTCTCCTCGCCAAACCCAGCGGACGGTGCCTAGGAAGGACAACATGGAGCACACAGTCAAGCAACCCACAGGTACGTACTCACAGCTAGCACAGTAAACGATTCTCTATGCAGTGAATGGCGTGTCTGAGTGGCTATGCAAGGCCTAGGCCTGTGTGACGCAGTTGAAATTGAGCCATGTGGACCCTCGAAATGGCGGCTGCCTGACCTGTGAAGTGTGACAATGGGATGTGAGGTCAATGCGCTGGCGTGGCACACCGCGGCGGGCGGCGGGCGAAGACCGCGGCGGGCGGCGGGCGGCGGGCGAAGACCGCGGCGCGAAGCCGCATTGGTTAACATTGAAGCCTATGGGTTTCAGGAGCCAATGGCGAAGGGCGCCGGCGGTGGCGGTACGCACCGCCGCGGTACGCACCGCCGCGGACGTGACCGCCATTTTCTATCTACTTATCCACTTGTGACTTGAACTTTCACAGGAGAGGACCTATACTGCAAGTGTTGCTGTGACCTCGGTCTGGAAGGGACAATGGCTGCTGCGCCTGGGGAAAGGGCCCCTGCCTTCACTGGAGAGGAGTTGGAGAAACTTGTGGATGGGGTCCTCCCCCAGTATGCGCTACTCTACGGTCCTCCAGACCAACAAGTGAGTTTAATTCAATATGGATTTGGGGCCACTGGCTGGCTTGGGGGCCTGGCGGGGGGCCTGGCGGGGATGGGGGGCATGTTGGGGCTGGCGGGGGGCCTGGCGGGGATGGGGGGCATGTTGGGGCTGGTGGGGGGCCTGGCGGGGGGCCTGGCGGGGATGGGGGCATGTTGGGGCTGGCGGGGGGCCTGGCGGGGGCCTGGCGGGGATGGGGGGCATGTTGGGGCTGGCGGGGGGCCTGGCGGGGATGGGGGGCGTTGGCCCACTGGCAACGAAAATGCAGACAAACTTGAACGTGGTATTTCTCCCTCCCTGTACGTGTCACATAGGTCCGCGCCCATGAGAAGATCGGGATTTGGCGTGCCATCGCCAAGGAAGTCCGGACCCTGGGGGTCCACCATCGACAGGGCACCCACTGGCGCAAGAGGTGGGAGGACATCCGCCGCGGGACCAAGAAGACCGCTGAGTCTCTGCTGGGGATGGCCTCCCAACGTAGGCGGGGTGCCTGCCGTCAACTGACCCCCCTGATGTTCCGGATCCTGGCGGTGGCCTACGCTGATTTGGATGGGCGCGTGAGGGCAGCACAGCAGACACAAGGGGGTGAGTCCAAGCATTATCTACTCTGTTGTCGCGCAGTGGAGGTGTCTGGGTGGGGGAGGAGGGCTGTGGGTCCCCCTAGGCCAGGGCGATATCTGTAGGCTGGGCACCCCCGTAAGCCCCTGTGTCCCCAGCCAACACCCTCAGTAGTGTGTCAGTACAGCCATCCCTGGTCCGTGTCATCCATGGGTGCAGTTGTCAACTCTAGGCGTGTAGGGCATGTTCCACGGAATGCGTAGCGGACCCCAAGTGCGCAACTTAGTGCAGGGGGCATCTGTGTCTGTCATGTCCGCTAACTGTACCGGAGATCCATGTACTCAATATCCCTTTATTTCTCTCTCCCCCCCCCCCTTTTTGTTTGTCTTTCTGTGCTTGTGTGCATCAGCATCATCAGGCGGAGGAGAAGTGGCATCGGGGCAGGAGGGAGCTGCATCTCCCATGGCCCAGGAGGGCCATGCCACAGAGTCTGACTGGACCAGTGAGACGGAGGGCGAGGGGAGCTCCACAACGGGGACGACTGGACCCTGCAGCAACATGGACACGTCCTCGGAAGGGAGCTCCCTTGCGGGGGTGGCACCATCCGTGCCCCCCGCCATTACAGGTACAGCCGCCACCCAGCGCACCATCACCGCCCTCCCAGCAGCCCCTCAGCGTTCGCCCCGTGCCCGCTCTGCCAGGAAGCCGGGCATCTCCTTCGCCCCAGGCACCTCAGGCCCTGCCCCTGTTACCCCCGCTGCCCTCAGTGAGGAGGTCATTGACCTCCTCCGAACTCTCATTGTTGGGCAGACTACCCTTTTGAATGCCATCCAGGGGGTGGAGAGGGAGGTTCATCGCAGCAATGCGTACCTGGAGGGCATTCATTCGGGTCAGGCTTCCCATCAGCGATCGTTTCAGGCTCTGGCCTCAGCACTGACGGCAGCCATTGTCCCTGTCTCCTGCCTCCCTCTACTAACTCCCTCCTCCCAGTCTCCTGTTCCTCTGCCTGTCCCACCCACACCATCAGACCAGCCTGCACACACCTCAACACCCAAGAGAAGCTCATCCAAACATAAGCACCACAGATCACGCAGACATTCACACACGCAACATTCCGATGCAGACATGCCAACAGTCACTACCACCTCTGTGACCCCCACCTCTTCGTCTCCCTCCTCCCTCCCTGTGACGTCTACACTCACACCTCCATTCACCTCACCATCAGCCAGTGTTTCCATCACCAGCACACCCTCCAGTCCAGTCCGCACACGTGCAGTCACCACCCCCACTGCCATTTACACGTCCCCTGTGTCCTCTCCCACTGTGTCTGTCACCCCCTCTTCCACACCACACAAACGCAGCCACCCACCCACCCAACAGCCATCCACCTCACGACAGCCTATCCCTCCTGCACCTGCACCCAAAGACAGCAAACGTGACTCACCTTCAACCACATCCTCTCCCTCCACTCCCATTCCCACTGTACCTACCACTCTCCATTGTCCCAAGAAACTCTTCCTCGCCACTGCTAACTTCTTTCCTGACCCTGAGCCCCCCCCTCCTTCTCGTCGGGGTAAGAAGAGCACCTCAGCCACCACCAGCCCTGCAGCCCCCTTGACAAGGGTGCAGGGGTATTGGAGCCCACCAGCCCGCATGTCTGGATCTTCGCCCAGCAGCAAGGGGACAGCCAGCCCACCCCCTGGGAAGAGGAGCAGAAGGCGGAAGGGGCGCCGCAGGAGCCCGGCTTCTACATCCCCCCCGGACACCACCCAGACACAGTCACCAGCCACAGCTCCAAAGGGAGGAAAGGGCCACAGACTCCCGACTAAGGAGGGCAAGGGCAGCAAGTCGGAGAGGTCAGGCTGCAGGCCTGCTGCCCAGGAGGAGCCCACCACCCCCATAGCCGCTGGCCAGGAAGGACCCAGCCCAGCTGGCCAGGAGGGCCCCACCACCCACAGCCCAGGTGGGCATTGAAGGAGCACCATCCCCGCTGCCCAGGAGGGCACCACCAGGCAATGAGCAGTTGGCCATAGACCGGCCGCCGTCTCAAGAACCGCTGAACTGGGCCCCGCCGTCTCCAGCACCGCTGAACTGG
Organism: Pleurodeles waltl; assembly: GCF_031143425.1. NCBI lineage: Eukaryota > Metazoa > Chordata > Amphibia > Caudata > Salamandridae > Pleurodeles > Pleurodeles waltl. The sequence goes on from NC_090436.1 coordinate 288,377,335, forward strand.
GCCCCGCCGTCTCAAGAACCGCTGAACTGGGCCCCGCCGTCTCAAGAACCGCTGAACTGGGCCCCGCCGTCTCAAGAACCGCTGAACTGGGCCCCGCCGTCTCAAGAACCGCTGAACTGGGCCCCGCCGTCTCAAGAACCGCTAAACTGGGCCCCGCCGTCTCAAGCACCGCTGAACTGGGCCCCGCCGTCTCAAGAACCGCTGAACTGGGCCCCGCCGTCTCAAGAACCGCTGAACTGGGCCCCGCCGTCTCAAGAACCGCTGAACTGGGCCCCGCCGTCTCAAGAACCGCTGAACTGGGCCCCGCCGTCTCAAGCACCGCTGAACTGGGCCCCGCCGTCTCAAGAACCGCTGAACTGGGCCCCGCCGTCTCATGAACCGCTGAACTGGGCCCCGCCGTCTCAAGAACCGCTGAACTGGGCCCCGCCGTCTCAAGAACCGCTGAACTGGGCCCCGCCGTCTCAAGCACCGCTGAACTGGGCCCCGCCGTCTCAAGAACCGCTGAACTGGGCCCCGCCGTCTCAAGCACCGCTGAACTGGGCCCCGCCGTCTCATGAACCGCTGAACTGGGCCCCGCCGTCTCAAGAACCGCTGAACTGGGCCCCGCTGTCTCAAGCACCGCTGAACTGGGCCCCGCCGTCTCAAGAACCGCTGAACTGGGCCCAGCCGTCTCAAGCACCGCTGAACTGGGCCCCGCCGTCTCAAGCACCGCTGAACTGGGCCCCGCCGTCTCAAGCACCGCTGAACTGGGCCCCGCCGTCTCAAGAACCGCTGAACTGGGCCCCGCCGTCTCATGAACCGCTGAACTGGGCCCCGCCGTCTCAAGAACCGCTGAACTGGGCCCCGCCGTCTCAAGCACCGCTGAACTGGGCCCCGCCGTCTCAAGAACCGCTGAACTGGGCCCCGCCGTCTCATGAACCGCTGAACTGGGCCCCGCCGTCTCAAGCACCGCTGAACTGGGCCCGCCGTCTCAAGAACCGCTGAACTGGGCCCCGCCGTCTCAAGCACCGCTGAACTGGGCCCGCCGTCTCAAGCACCGCTGAACTGGGCCCCGCCGTCTCAAGAACCGCTGAACTGGGCCCCGCCGTCTCAAGCACCGCTGAACTGGGCCCCGCCGTCTCATGAACCGCTGAACTGGGCCCCGCCGTCTCAAGCACCGCTGAACTGGGCCCCGCCGTCTCATGAACCGCTGAACTGGGCCCCGCCGTCTCAAGAACCGCTGAACTGGGCCCCGCCGTCTCAAGCACCGCTGAACTGGGCCCCGCCGTCTCAAGAACCGCTGAACTGGGCCCCGCCGTCTCAAGCACCGCTGAACTGGGCCCCGCCGTCTCAAGCACCGCTGAACTGGGCCCCACCGTCTCAAGCACCGCTGAACTGGGCCCCGCCGTCTCAAGAACCGCTGAACTGGGCCCCGCCGTCTCATGAACCGCTGAACTGGGCCCCGCCGTCTCAAGAACCGCTGAACTGGGCCCTTCAAGGCAAGACCCGCTGAACTGGGCCCTTCAAGGCAAGAAGCGCTGAACTGGGCCCTTCAAGGCAAGAAGCGCTGAACTGGGCCCTTCAAGGCAAGAACCGCTGAACTGGGCCCTTCCAGGCAAGAACCGCTGGCCCTTTGGCAGATGTGGCAGTGCAGGATCTGTCTCGGGCAGGGCTGCAGGATGTCCTCTGGCCAACATGCCTCCTCCAGTGGCAGTGGAGTCTGTTATGGACTGTTTGGACTGTGGCTTTGCTCTCCCCAGGATGGCCCAGTGGGCAGGCCACCCACTGTATGGACTGTATGGACTGTGGCTTTGCTCTCCCCAGGATGGCCCAGTGGGCAGGCCACCCACTGTATGGACTGTATGGACTGTGGCTTTGCTCTCCCCAGGATGGCCCAGTGGGCAGGCCACCCACTGTATGGACTGTATGGACTGTGGCTTTGCACTCCCCAGGATGGCCCAGTGGGCAGGCCACCCACTGTATGGACTGTATGGACTGTGGCTTTGCTCTCCCCAGGATGGCCCAGTGGGCAGGCCACCCACTGTATGGACTGTATGGACTGTGGCTTTGCACTCCCCAGGATGGCCCAGTGGGCAGGCCACCCACTGTATGGACTGTATGGACTGTGGCTTTGCTCTCCCCAGGATGAGCCAGTGGTCATGGAGTCCCCTCGTGGATCTGGCGTCGTGTACTCAAGTGGCTGAGGTGCCCCCCCTTCCCTTCCCCCTGAGGTGCCTGTCCTATTTTCTTTCTGATGCCCCTGCAGTGTTCTCTCCGTGGAGTTCTTGTCGTGGGACTGGGCCTTGCCCCTTTGCACAGGACCCTTGTGGTCCACGGACAGTGGTTGGACTACATTTAGTAGCTGTATATATTTTGTACATAGTTTATTTATTTATTGGGATTACTGGTGTCCATATTTCAATATATCTGCCCGTTTATGATCTCTTCTTTTGGTCTTTGCATTATTTCGGAGGGGGGGGTTTGTGGGTTGTGACAGTGATCTGTGGGAATGCATTGATGTGTGTGTTGTAGTGGGTGTGGGTGGGTGGGTGTGTGCCGGTAATCTTTTCCCTCCCCTGTGTCGTAGGTGCAGTACTCACCGATGTCTTCCGCGCCGCCGGGCGTGCTCCTGGTACAGGAGCAGGTATAGGAGTGCGGGGATGACCTGCAACTCGGGTTCCATACTGCCGGAATCTCGCGTGGAGTGCGTAGAGGTGAGCGTTTTCCCGTTCGTAGTCTGTTTCCGCCGTGTTTTTATCGGCGGTGCTCCCGCCCCGGAAAAGGTGGCGGATTGGTGGGTCGTGATAGGGTGGGCGGTACATTGTCTGCCGCCTGGCTGTTGGCGGGGACCGCCGCGCTGTTTGTTTGTTCCGCCGTGGCGGGCGGAGTGTTAATGCGGCGGGCTGTGTTGGCGGTTCCCGCCAGGGTCAGAATTGCATATTTTGGACCGCCGGCCTGTTGGCGGCTTGGCCGCCGCATTATCACCGACCGCCAGGGTCAGAATGAGGGCCTCAGTCTTGAAATTGGACCAGATCCTGGAGGCCATCAATATATCCTGAGAACTCCTAGAAACAGAATTGACAAGATTGACATAGACCTGAGTGTTCCATGTGGCGATCATTGGAGATTGCAGATACATTTAAACACTCTGAAATGTTACAGGGAAATACACCCTGAAGTGATCACCCTGCAAGACAAGATGGTAGAAGAGAGTGGGGCAACTAGACAGATGAGCGGAGGATGCAGAAGGACGTAGTTGGAGACATATAAGAAAAGTTGGCTTGTCTGAAAAAATGGAAGGCACAAACATACTTGCCTTCCTGGAAGCATAGTTGGGGAAGTATGTCTCTCCTGAGGGTCTATTTAAGTTTTTTGCACTGGATTCTGGATCCTGGACCCCTGCCATTTGGGATTCACCTAGACCAGTGGTGGTACGTCTGCTTATTTCCACAATTTGGCCAATTCCACATTGATAATACTTCAATAGAAGTCTTCTAGGATTAGACACTTGCAGTGCAGAGGCCAAGGGCATCCTTTCTGGCAGTAAAAAGGAGAAGCGAGAGTTAGGCATCTGGCACATGCTTTTGTTCTCAGCTCAGCTCAAAGTCCTCATAGATGATTGCTTTTTGTTCTTCAAGAATCCAATGGACTCCTGGTTCTGGTTTGAAAAACACAAACAAAATAGGACCTCATGTTGAGACCTGGAGTGTTTCTCTGATGCCCTAGTGACCACATAGACAATGTTGAGAAATGCAGTAGCAAAACAATGGTTAAGGAAACAGGTACAACAGAATCATGCTGTGGCACTTCAGACCATCAACAGCTTTGGTGCCTGCATACACTGGCTACAAGTGAGAACAATACGGACTCCACTTCTGAAAGCTCAGACTCTGAGACACAGTGAGAAGTTGTAGGAGGGTGCCATTTAATTACTCTGAGTACAGCAGATGACTTATGAGAAGTTGTTTGAACTGATGCTATTGCACAGGTCTTATACAAAAGGTGATTGGCAGCTCTCCAGTACTGTGGGGTATGTTGCTAGATGCTCCTGGATTTAAATGCTTGGTGATTTATTTTTAAGGTGAGGGCATGTTGTGGAGTGATGGAGTGCAGGTCTTCTTACCTAACTACCCCTCAAACTTCCTCTGCTGTAAGAGCCATGGCAAGTTGGAGCGAGTATATGCTTCAAGAGTTGTTGTTCGGACTGACTGCTGTTGCCAATCTGCCATGGGGAAGGGGAGTTCGGGATAGTTCTGTGCATGCGCAATACAGCTGTTCAAAGGTTGTATTCTAATAATTGACACTGTTATATATCTTGTTTGAGAATGAGGCTGAATTTATTGGATGAGCTGTGGCCCTTGGAAGACCTGAATTAAAGTAGATGGTGGGCAGTTGGTGTCTAACTATCATAATTAATCTAAGGTTGACTAGATATATGTTCCTCTTGTGGAATGTGAGGGGCATGGTAGCACTTAGCAACAGAGAAAAATTCTTGGCATTCTTGAAAAGGAAGGGACCTGGTCTTCCTTTAAGAGATACACCTCACTGATGATGAGGTATCCACATTAAGGAGGAAATGGAGGGGAAAGCACTTTGTGACAAGGTTTGCTTCCTTCTTTAGGAGAAGTTTATTATGGATCAGGCCTGAGGTGCCATTTGAATCTACTCAGGTCAGGTATGTTTTGATGCAAGGGAAATTCAATGAAATACAAAAAATGCTATTTTGTATATATGCCCCAAATGTGGGACAGGTGCAATTTATTAAATCTTGACACCCTTACTTTTTCAAGATACACAAGCTCCAATGGTTTGGGTAGGCAATATTAATTATGTGACAGATTCTCAGGTGGATGGGTCCATGCCCCCACTGGCAGAGTGCCCAAGTGCACAACTGATGCAGGACATTTGAGAATGGTTGAGAAACTGGGGAATGGTTTATGTGTGGAGGCACAGCAATGGGAACAGATACACATGTCTGATTGGATAAATACGTGTGCTCCCTTGGGTAGGTAGAATACTTTGGCTATATGCTTTCTGACCATAACTTAGTACTGATGAGCTTAACATGTGGTAGATGCCCATGCCCCCATTCCGAACTGGAGACCTCAAACATACTACTTACACAAGCCCATATTTAGTGATCCTTTCGCTGATGGCATCCAGGAATACTTTAAACTCACCATCATACTGCTGAACATACAAATATAGAATCTGACGCCTTTACGGCAGTAGTATGAGGCAGTAAGGATTTTAATGATGGAGGAAGAGTTGACACAATTAGAATAAAAAATCCTGTTATTAGAAAATTGGCTTTCAGACTCCCCCTTGAGCAGATCTGAATTACTGGACAATAGTGCTTATCCAGAGGTAAGTCACAGGGTTCAGATGGGTTGCATACTGAATTCTATCAGACTTATGCATCTCTTTTGGTCCTGTGATTTGGCAGAAATGTATGCTACTGCTTTAAAGAGAGGGTCTTTGCCAGCCTCCATGAGGGAGGCCTTCTTAGTCGCTGTATTTAAACATCCAGGAGATCTGGCTGATGGGGTGGTGTCTGAACTACACACAAATTGGGAGGAAACGTGTACCTTCTCAATGTCAATTAAGTCACAAAGGATGCTGTGGAGATATCAAACATTAAATAGGAGGCCAAAGTATTTCACTACTTTAGACTGAACTTTTATTATTGTAGTAAGAATATTAGGAAGAGGAGCTTGGGCAGTGTCTAAAGGGCATTAAAAAATATTGTGACATTCTGGCATACCTTAAAACTCATGTTATGGCTAGAACTGCCTTATTTGAGATAGTTATACTACTTCTTGCATTATACTTTTCACAAACCTCCCTGTTTGGGTCCTGATTATTTTAAAACCCTGAATACAATGCCACTGGAATTGATATGTGATGGGAGACAATAACAGGTCTTTCTGCAAACATTGCAATGCCCCACCAGAGAAGGTGAACTTGGTGTGTCTAAACTTGAAATGTATCATCCGACTGCACAGTTGTTGTGACTAGCTCAATGGTTAGCGGGATTGCCCTTTGCTAAAATAGGATAATTTGGAAAAACACAAGCATTGGGAGCGCTGGTGGCATTGTTATTGAGGGTAAAATTGAAACTGACCGGAAAATCTAGGCTGTTAACAGTGTCATGGCAAGCTAGTCATGGGCCATTAAGCAAGCTAAGCATAGACCACTGTATGCACCGTCCCTACCCCAGATTTGGAGACCCCTAGCAGGAGCTAGGTACGTTACAGCATAGCGTTTGCGTCACTGGACAGACGGAGGTATGGTTCTTAGAATATGGGGTGTTGCGACATGCATTGTTGCAGCTTCTGGTGAACATCACTCTCTCTGGAAGTGTAAACACACAAACTTACAAACCAGATGGGAAGGTATATTAAAGATACAATTCATTTCAAGGCACTTTTGCATGTGCACACTATTTCCTGAAATACCTGATTCAAGTAAACACAATTTAGCTATGTCCACCAGGCATGTCTTCCGCTGCACAGAATAAATGTCAAGTTGCACACTGATAATATATGATGCCCCAGATGTGATCTCATGAATGCAGACTTTGCTCATATGGTGTGGAGCATTCCTGCTAAACTGGGTTCTGGTTGGGGGTATAAGTAAGGTGGAGAGGACCTTGAACAGGAGAGATTTGTATAGCATAGAGATACGCCTGCTGGTTTGTATACTAAACAGAAGCAGAAAAAAAACAGATAATTCATTTTTGGACCTAGCTTTGGGAGTTGCCAGGTGAGATATCACAATGCACTGGCACTCCTTGGATGGCCCTCTGCATAGCGGATGAAAAAAGGAGATTAAAAAATGGTCTATTGCAGAAGGAGCCACTATAAGAATAGAAGAATGTAGAGGTCAGAGACTGAAGCTTTTAGAAGATCTCTTGGGTGGATGGCTTTTATGGATTCTGATCTCCAACAAGGGTGCTATTGGTCTCGGAAATGATCGGGGCAGGATAGTCATCAAGATGGTTAGATACCCAGCAATACAGAGGTATTATGCAGTAAGAGCAATATTGTAATAAGCAATTGGATCGATGAAGAAGGAATACATATATTTTAGACATATGACCTGAACGTGCACAAAGGTGGGCTACACTGTTCATGTTTTACATTTGTTTTCTCTTTCTTAGATACATTTATGCATAAATGATAATCCTATGCAATCATGAATGAGTATAATTCAGAAACATATTAAAGGTACCTGCAGACACTTAGGCCCTCTTTATGAGCCTGGCGATCTCTAGACCACCACGGTCACAGTCGTGGTAGAACCACCACCAAAGTGGCAGTCCGACTGCAAGATTCCGACCGTGGCATTACTGCCACGGTTGGACTGCTGCCACCTCCACTTTTCAGCTGCCCAATGGCCTGGCAGTGCCGGCGGTCTCAATCCACCAGCTGGCGGAGACAGGGTGTGGGGGCTCCAGGGGAGGGGCTCCCGCACTGCTCATGCACTTGGCATGGGCAGTGCGGTGGCCCCCCTAGCCAGCCCCATCCCGCAAATCACTGTCTACTTTGCACAATAGTGATTTGCGTGACGGGTGCTGGTGCACTCAATGCACAACAGCCTTGCTGCCAACTCTATTATGAGCCAGAGTCAATGTTGTTGTGCATTTCGTGCAGGGGGAAACTCATAATAGGTCTGCGATTAGCTCTAGTGGTGTCCTGATCGCAGGAGTTTGACGGGCAGCCTTTTCTCCCGCCAAACTCGTAATTAGGGCTTTAATGTATTGCTACATGTCAAATTAAAGACTATTATGATATGTATTAGAGATGAAATAAAAAAACATATATTTTTTTTAAAGGGCTGTTGTATCACTGAATCTGGGGAGAGACATATATTGTTACACAACAAGTTTAAGTGTAGAGCAAAAAGTTATTGAAATTCAGTATAAAACCATCCACATAAACATCTCCTGGATAACAGCTATTGTTATAAAGTTGTTGTTTGCTACGTACATTGGCATGACATGATATAGTGCTAGTTAATGTGGCAAAAACATACAGCTTACTTGTGTACAAGGAGGACACAGTTGGAAAGAGTGGATGACAAGAGGAATATGAATATACATATTAAATAAGCTGCACAATGTTTGCAATTTGGTATTTGCAACAAATTCTGAATCTGAAATTGTGAATCATATTTCCATATGTATTATTTAATAATGTGTCCTAGAATTAGTGTTTCCAAAAGAGTTGCATTTTTATGAACATTTCTAATCATTATTTCCAAACCAGATTGAGTTGCAATTTGCAAATGTTGTCCTGCCAGCAAGTTATGACATCACAATAAATCTATAGACCACCACATGCTCTGAGGAGTCCAGGTGAGAGCATTGTATAAATCCAAATACATCATGGACAACTAGGACCCATCAAGGGGGTAAGGAGCTAGAAAATGCAAGCAAACCTTTTCAGAAAATAAACTGGAAATGTTGGTTGAAGAATGCATGCAGCATAATGATAAATTATTTAGAAAAGAAACCTGAGTGTCCCAGAGCCCAATAAATGAAAGATTTGGCTCAAAATACAGGAACTATTAAATGCTGTTGGGGTCTCTACAAGTACAGGGTGGATAGCAGAGGCCCCCTGACTTTTTTCCCCCATTTTTCACTCTTTGCTGGTGTTTTCCTGGGCCAGTGCTCTGTGTAAAGTCAGTATGAAAAATAGGCTAATTATAATTGGCTATGTCAACCTACCTATAAGTCCCTAGCATATGGTATGGCATGTAGGTTTAGGGACCCAGCATAGGTAGTGCACCCATAGGTGCACTGCTGAGGTGCCAGTGTAATTTTAAAGGCAGGCCTGCCTTGCTGGCTGCTTTTAAATTAAAGTTACATGCAAATTTGACTTTGGAATTAAAAGTGCTTCCTAAGTCTTAAAGTACCTTATTTTTACATATGTCACACCTAACATGCGCTGTATGTGCCACTAGGGCTGGGTGCCATATAACTGTAAGCAGGGACCTTATAAAAATAGTTTTACAAGCCCTGCTGCCGTAAAACAGCCATATGTGTTTTTCCCTCATTGTAGTGAATGGCCTCCGTAGGCTAGAATGGGTAGACTTTATTTTAATTTATAAAGTCCCCTTAAGTTTCAGATACCTCAAGTTTGGTATCAAATTAATTGTTATAATAAATCCCACAACTTACAGTTGTTGAATTTAATATAACTTGTCCAGGTAAAGACTTTTAAACTTTACCTAAAAAGTTGCCAGCTTCAGACCTGTAATGCTCTTCTCTGATTGGCCAGCCTCTGGCAGCCTGGCAAGGCTGCTTGATGAAGTGTGAAGTAGCATGGGCTGAACAACACAAAGGAATGTGCCTGTGGGACGAGATCTTCCCTCAGCAGATGGAGAAGTGGAAATGGAGGAGGGCTGCAAAAATGGTTTTCAAAGGCCGGGAAGAACATTTGGAGCGACCCAGGTCCTCTCTCACATCCTGCAAACCCAGACCATTAGGTGCCCCCTTGATTAGATTAATAGAGGGCAGGAGAGGGGTGTGTTTATATTTTTAGCCACACCTGACGGTGGGCTCCTCCAGATGTAACCTAGAAGTGTTCATCACAGGGGGAAGGACCCTGCACTTGATTGGAGAACCAGGACCCCTCTGTTTTTCACCCAGGAGGAAGGATAAAACTGGCAGACCTGCAACCACTCCTCAGATCCCTACCAGATTCCAACAAGAAAGAAAAACAGGAGAAGAAGGACTGTCGTGTTGGACCCCTGACCTGCCCCTGACACTGCACTCTGGAGGACTGCACCAGCTGCACACTTGGGCTTCACCACAAGAAGGACTTTGCCTGGCTTCAACTGGTTCAAGTAGGGGCTCCCTGTTTGCTACAGGTGAAAAATTGCTAACCAGAGTCCCCTGCACCAACTCCTGAAGAAACTGACTAGCTGACCACTGTCCAGTGGCCTTTTTGAAGTTTGCGCCAGGTGAATTATGGGAGTTGTAGTCTGCACCCTCAAGGAGCATCTCAGAGCTTCTGAAACCTTGTGGTGAGCTGTGGACACCAAAAGAAGCTTAAAAGAACATCTGGAAGAAGAACCAGAAGTTTGGGGAAGTTTGGAGAGCTTTATGAAAAAAGCTTCATAAAGGGACTAACCTATCGTGGCAACTCTACTCAGCTTGCCTCAACCGCGACCCGGCCTGACGTGCATGTTCATCCCAGTGAAGAAAATCTCAGAAAAAGTAACTAAGTCTGAACGTAGAAAGTTGACCGGGACCTCCCCGGCAGTATATCTGAAGAGGGCTCCAGGGTTGTCGGATCAAGATCCAGGTTTGCCCCGGTCGAAGGATTTTCATCTTGAAAAAACAACTAAGTCTGAAGGTAAAAATCTCCACAGAGGGCTCCCGGGACGCGTATCCGAGGAAGAGTTCCAGGAGGTCGGATTGGACTGGCTACTTGGTCCCACTGAAGAAAATCTTCAAGAAAACGACTAAGTATGAGGGTAAGCTTTTGATCGGGGCCTCCCGCAAGCTGTAGCCGAGCAGGGCTCCATCACAGTCGGCCTCAGACTTTGACTATGCTCTGGTCGAGGAGCGACTAGATGACTAGATTGGCGCTATTCATTTCTAAGCCCTAAAAAGCATTAATTCTTTAAAAATTCATATCTCCGGTTCCCCTTATCTGAATTTAATCATTTTTTTGTAATTTTAAAGATAAGAATGTACTCTATTTTTATAAATCTTTTATTTATTTACTGTTTTGTGATTTTTAAATGCGTTACAAATTTATCTCCTAAGTTAAGCGTTATCGTTCGTTGCCAAGCTTCCAATGGTTGAGCTGGGTTTAATTTAATTATACTTCACTGGACCTGAGTGGAGGTTAGTGGCCTGTTGCTAAGTGTAGGTACTTACCTGCCTTTAAAAATAATCCATTTTCCAACAGTACCATTGATGAAATTCACTAGGAATGTCAATGCCTTCACTCCCCAATGTAAGAAAAGTTAGCCTTTATTTGAATTAATAATATAAATGTTACAAATACAATGAACAAAATTATTGTGCTACTTAATATAGCTTGTTTTTAAATTGTAATTTTATGTTTATTTGTCAACTGCTAACAAAAATATGCTAATGTCTGTTTCTTTTTTAACTATAAACATTTATAGTTTATAGTTTTAAATTACTTCAAGTGTGTAATATTTTATTAATTTTCATTTAATTCAAATAATATGTTTATATGTTTTGTGTTGTATTTATTGGGGATTAGGTGGGTGGGTAATGTTTTAGTATTAGAGTAATCAGTAATCAGATTTTGAGTGTAATTAATGTTCATGCTAATTATATTTTTCGGTGATGTTTTAAATAAATTTAGAATGTCTTTTTTTGTTATTAATTGACTTGTGAAAAGTTATGATTTTAAGCTTTTGTGCTAAGCTTCTTTTGAAATCTATTTTATGGTGTGCATTTTGTTTTAAAGAACACCATATCTGAATATTTTACAAAATGTAAAACATGTGTTTGGGCAATAACTGAGGAGGTTAGGATGGTATATTTGTGCCCTCCCACACACATATTTTGCCTTTCTCCCAGTGGTTGAGGGCCTGGAGTTACAATACTAGATTATGCTTCCTCAATTTTTGACATAATTGTTTGCCATGTTTTTGGCAGAATATTGCACTCCCTTTTGTGCACCTTCCTCATTCTTTGGTGGTACCTGAAAATAATAGTAACAATAGTACATCCTCCCGTCCACTTACTCACTTTTCATAATGTTCGTGCAACCGGAGTTAGTTTACTAAGGCCCTCATTACATTGCGGTCAGTGTTAAATCGGCGGTAACACAGCCAACAGGCTGGCGGTAAACAAAATGTGATTACGACGACGGCGGAAACCGCCAACATAGACAGCCACTTTAACACTCCGACTGCCAGGGCGGTAGCAACAAACACCGCAGCGTTCACCACCAACAGACAGGCAGAGGACAATGTACTGCCCACCCTGTTATCAGAGGCCAATCCGCCAGCTTTTCCGGGGCAGTACCAACGACATCAAAAACATGGCCGAAACAGTACATCGAAGGGGAACCACTCACCTTCCAACACTCCACGAAGAACCAGGACGCCATGGAGCCCGAGTTGCAGATCCTCCCCATTTTGGTGTATCTTCTCATACACCAGGAAGTAGAAAGAAGGCGGCGACAACGGTGAGTACTGCACCTAGCACACGGGGGGGGGAGGGAAAAGAGAGTGACACACACGTGGCATGCAACACCCCACCCCCCACCCTCACCCACAGCACCATACACAAAAACACATCCAACAACATTACTGATACACCCCATCACCCCCTGGAAGAACGGAAGGACAAAAGGAAATGAGTCTAACCAGTGTTATATTGGAACATTCAGATATAGCAATAGAATTTTAAATAATCAGTATATACAAAATTTTACATTATGTACACAAGGCCATACACTATCCCTTGTAAATGTCCGTGGATCAGTGGTCCCAAAAAGCATGGGCGAAGCCCACACATGACATCTGCCTCAAAACGGCGAGAACACTGCAGGGGCATCAGGTCGAAAAGAAACAGGCACCTCAGGGGGAAAGGTAGAGGGTCACCTCAGCCGGATGATGGTATGATGCCACTGCCCCTCGAGGGGGCTCCATGCCCACTGCCTGGTCCTGGGGAGTACAAAGCCACAGTCTCACAAGTCTCTCAAGTGGGTGGTTTGCCCACTGCTTGGTCCTGGGGAGTGCAAAGCCACAGTCTCTCAAGTCTCTCAAGTGGGTGATTTTGCCCACTGCTTGGTCCTGTGGAGTTCAAAGCCACAGTCTCAGAAGTCTCTCAAGTGGGTGGTTTGCCCACTGCTTGGTCCTGGGGAGTGCAAATCCACAGTCTCTCAAGTGGATGGTGTCTTCCACTGGTTTTGGAGGGGGCATTGTGGCCAGAGTGTTTCATCCTGCCAAGGATAGGGGGAGTGGATGCATCTCTCCACTGGTTCTGGAGGGGGCATTGTGCCCAGAGTGCTTCATTCTGCCAAGGATAAGGGGAGTGGATGCATATCTCCACTGGTTCTGGAGGGGGCATTGTGCTCAGTGATGCTTCACCTGGGGTGTGGCAGTTAACATCCTCTCACCTGGGTGTCTGAGCCACGAGATGTACATGGAACAGGTAGCATGATACTCCATGGAGGCAGAGCCACACTCCATCCTGCGGCGACTTAGGCTGCAAACTGCTGGCAGTTCCAGTGCTGGTGGTGGTGTCTCATGTGGAGTGTCTAGGGTCCAGGACATCACCTGCAACCTCGGACGGCTGCCCACTGGGTATGCTGCTGACATCCGATATAGTGGCACCGGTTGGGCACGTGGCAGTGCAGATGGTGGTGCAGGTGGTGGTGCAGGTGGTGGTGCCTGCGGCGGAGGCTGCAGTGGTGGCTGCGGCAGAGATGCTGTTGGTGCTGCCCATGGTGCAGGTGTCTGTAATGGTGGAGGGAGACACCAGACCATCTCCGGCAGCCTTGGATGGCTGATCCTTGGGGAGGATGCTGCAGACTGATGTTGTGGCAGTGGCGGTGCAGGCGGTGGTGCAGGTGGCGGTGTAGGTGGTTGTCTTTGCAGCAGTGGTGACCGTGGTACAGGTCGCTGGCATCTCTGAGGAATTGGTGGTCACCAGCCCCTCACAAGGAGGCATCGTGCCCTGAGGTGACTTGCCCTTTGTCTTGTGTCCCTTTCCCACCTTGGTAGTTGCTGATGGGACCTTGGCACTGTCCTCTTTGTGCTTGGATGAGGCCTTGCTTGGTGAGTGGTGCGACTTTCCCCTGCTGCATGCTGGCCCCTTCTTGACCTTGGCAGGTGGTGGAATTGGGTGGTCCTTCACATCTGTAGGTGGCACACTGGCAGCTCTGACGGGTGCCCCCTTTGATCCACCCGGACTTGCAGGGATCACAGAAGATGCAGATTTGGTGGCTGAGGTGTTGGGCTGGGATCTAGACATCCTGGCCCTAGGGGAAGGACGGGGGAGGTGTAAGTAAGAGGTTAATGTTAGCTTGGAAACGTTTTTTTAAACACACGGGAAGATGGAGGGGGTGTGAGGATGGAGGAAGAGGCAGTGGTTGTAGGAGGTGTACGTCTGCTGAGTTTGGATGAAGGTACATGGGCTGGAGGCTGTTGTAGGGTGGATGGCTGTTGAGTGGGTGTGTGCCTGCATTTGTGCACTTTGGGAGGAGGGCTCACAGACACACTGGGAGAGGACGTGTGAATGGCTGTTGGGGTGGTGATTGCTCGTGAGCGGTGTGTTGTGATGGGCGTGCTGGTGATGGAGGCAGTGACTAATGATGTAGTGCATGCAGGTGTGAGTGGAGACGAGACTGGGAGGGAGGTGGAGGATGTGGAGGAGGGGGACAAAAGGGAGGAAGTGGATGTTGGTATGTGTGCATGAAGTGTGGTGCTTATGTTTTCCTGAGCCACTTCTGTGTGTTGATGTGTATGCATGCTGGTCTGAAGGTGTGCTTGGGATAGGCTGAGGTAGAGGGGATTGGGTTTGGGTAGTGGAAGTTGGAGGGGGGAGGCTGGACACAGGGACAATGGCTGCCATCAGTGCTGAGGCCAGAGCCTGTAATGCTCTCTGTTGGGCCGCCACGCGAGAATGAATGCCCTCCAGGTATGCATTTGTTTGCTGCAAATGCCTCTCGACACCCTGGATGGCATTCAGAATGGTTGACTGCCCAACAGTGAGAGATCTCAGGAGGTCAATAGCCTCCTCACTGAGGGCAGCAGCGCTGACTGGGGCAGGGCCTAAGGTGCCTTGGGTGAAGGAGATGCCCACCCTCCTGGGTGAGCTGGCACGGGAAACAGGCTAAGGGGCTGCTAGGAGGACAATGCTGGTAGGGGGGTTGGCGGCTGTACCTGTTGTTGGGGTGGGCACAGAGGTGTCCGCCATAGCCGGGGAGCTTTCGTCAGAGGAGGAGTCACTGTCACTGGTATCCATTCCTGTCACCGTCGTGGAGCTCCCCTCACCCTCCGTCCCACTGGTGCCTTCACCCTCCATGGATTCACTCTCATGGGCCATGTGGGATGCAGCTCCCTCAGTCGCTGGTGCTTCAGCTCATGCACACAAGGACAGGGTGACAAAACAAGAAGGGGGGAAAGACAGAGGACACTCCCGAAGGCCAGATTCCGGTGCCTCTATCTGACAGGTGGCTCTCTGTACTACTCACCAAAGAAGGTGTGCCAGATCATAGTGGCATGCTGTATGTTGCAGAGCCTGGCATTGAGACGCCAGGTGCCTTTTCTGCTGGAGGATGAGCCTGGTGATGGTCTTGTGGCAGTGGTGGAGCCTGTGGACAGTGAGGAAGAGGAGGAAGAGGAAGAAGATGTTGACAACAGAACAAACATCATCCTGAAGTACTTCCAATGACACACAGGTAAGAGACTGTCACTCCTCTTCACATATCAGTTTAGTTTAAGACATTGTACATGGCAGCCTCTTAACCTCTGTCTATGGACATTGACTGTTCCCTTTGGATTTCATTTTTTCAGATCTGTGTACCCCATTCTGCCTTCTGCTATGTATACTGCTGCCCAACAACTGTCATACATTGGTATGAGTAAATGAACATGTACCTTGCAAATTTTTGCTAATGTTGTAGTAATACATTTGTGAATCATCAGACTGACTCCAGATTGGTATTTGATTAAAGGGTGTTTATTTAGGTGCTAATGGGTATAGGAGTATGTGCAAGGGGCTGGGGTAATGGTGGAGGAAGGTCCATGGTAGAGTCCAGTCTCTTGGTATCACAGGTGCATTGTTCAAGGGGGCATAGGAAGGGGAGCAATGGCAGTTCAAGGTGGACAGGGTAACAGAGTGGAACAGAAGGGTGACAATCAGGAGGGTCCTATTTCCTGGCGGGGGACCTGGCAATGTTCTCTGTCTTCTGCCTGGAACGCAAGGACCGTTTGCGGGGTGGTTCTCCTTCTGCAGGGGGTGGGGTGCTGGTGGCCTGTTGGTCCTGTGGCAGTGCCTCCTGTCCACAAGCGCTGGTGGAGGTGGGAAGCTGTTCCTTGGTTTGGCTAGTGTCAGGGGCCCTTTGTTGAGCCACTGCCTCCCTCATGGTCTTGCCCACATCAGCCAGCACCCCTGCTATAGTGACCAGGATGGTGTAGATTTTGGTGAGGTCATCCCTGATCCCCATGTACTGTTCCTCCTACAGCCGCTGGGTCTCCTGAAACTTGGCCAGTACCGTGCACATGGTTTCCTGGGAATGGTGGTATGCTCCTATGATGTTGGTGAGTGCCTCCTGGAGAGTGGGTTCCCTGGGCCTGTCCTCCCCCTGTCGCACAGCAGTCCTCCCAGATTCCCAGTTGTCCTGTGCCTCTGTCCCCTGAACCGTGTGCCCACTGCCACTGACCCTAGGTCCCTGATCGTCCTGGGTTTGTGGGGTTGCCTGGGGTCTCTGTTGTGGTGGACACACAGCTGATTGACGTGTACTGGGGACAGTGGCATGGGCCCGCTGGGTGGGTGCTGTGCTGGTGTTTCCTGAGGGGGGAGGCTATGTGGTGTGTTGGGACTGTGGCAGGGGAACCGACTGTCCAGAGGTCCCAGATGGGCAAGGCTTGTCATCCTGATCCAGGCGTGCAGAGCTGCTGTCATCACTGTGGGCCTCTCCTGTGGGGAGACTGGATGTAGCTGGCACCTCTTGTCCAGTGACATTGGGTAGGGGTCCTGTTAGGATGCAAATGCATTGTTATTGTATCTGTGTGTGCCATCTTGTGCAATGGGTGTGCTTCCCTTATGGAATTGTGCTTTCGCTGTCGCCTTGGCCTTATGTGATTGCTGATTGTGTGGGATGGGTGAGTCTCTCTAGTGTGCATGCTGTGATGATGGGTGTCCATGCAGCTCTGTGATTGGGGTCCATGCATTGGTGTTGCATGCAGGGCTTGGTATTGGGATGTGTGGGTTGTGATAGTGGGGTATATGTGAGGTGGTGGAATGATGGGGTGAGGGTAGGAGTAGGAGTTAGTGACAGCATGCAGGTAGGGTGGGGGGATACTGTAGCAAAAATTTGACTTACCAAAATCCAGTCCTCCTGCTACTCCTGGGAGGCCCTCAGGATGCATGATTGCCAAGACTTGCTCCTCCCATGTTGTTAGTTATGGGGGAGGAGGTGGGGGTCCACCGCCAGTCCTCTGTACTGCTATCTGGTGTCTTGATACCACGGAACGCACCTTCCCCCGTAAGTCGTTCCACCTCTTCCTGATCTCATCCCTGGTTCTTGGATGCTGTCCCATGGCACTGACCCTGTTGACGATTCTCCGCCATAGCTCCATCTTCCTTGCAATAGACGTCTGCTGCACCTGTGATCCGAACAGCTGTGGCTCTACTTGGATGGTTTCCTCCACCATAACCCTTAGCTCCTCCTCAGAAAACCTGGGGTGTCTTTTAGGTGCCATGATGTGGTGTGAGTGATATGTGTGAGGTGTTATGTGGGGTGATGTGTTGTAAAGTATTATGTGATGTGCATGGATGATGTATGAGTGATGGTGTTCTGTGCCTCTGGGTGAAGGTGTGCTCTTTGCTTTTCTCTCTCTGCTTGTTACAATTTGTTAGTTGAAAGGGTTGTGGGTAATGTGGGTGTGTTTTTTATAGTGGTATGAGTGTGTGGGTGTGGTGTGGGTATGTATGTCAGGTGTGTGTATTTTGATTTGACCAATATGGTGTAGTTTTGTAGGTGTGTGTGTATTTTGAGCGTGGCAGTGTGTACCGCCAATGGTTTGCCGCAGTTTAAAGACCGCAGCATTGATTCGTGGGTCATGATACTGTGGGCGTATTCCTGTTGGCGTGACGGTGTGGGTTTTGCTATTGCCAGTTTATCACTGACCTTTGGTGTGGCGGATTTTGTGGGTGTCTGTATTGTGGCGGTATTCTCTGTGTGTGTCATAATACCTATAGTGGAATACTATTGCGGTCACAATATGTTGCAGGCTGTCGGCATGGCGGTAAGCGGGATTTACCGCCTGGGTTGTAATGAGGGCCTAACTCTTAGCCCACCTCTTTAATGTTTGCACTGTGATGTTTATCAAGAATTGACTTAGAATAGCAATTTATAACCCCGATTGTGGCACTTTCTCTAATGTATATGGGGCTAGAGGTACAAAAGTAACTTTTACTTAGTTTGTCACCTAATTTGTGCACTTCCCTTTTGTTGCAGACTGGAGCTAGAACAGTAAATGTTTGTCCATCCATTTTAACTATAAATAATTAATAAAACAATGTTTATGTTTATTAAATTATAAATACTAAATAATAAAAAAAGAAGTAGATTGTTCTATTAGAAAGTAAATGAAAAATGTAAAATATTTACATATAACATTATTATAGCATTTTATCTTTAAACAAAATAAGTGTTATACAAATAAAAGTAGTATCACATAAGTAGGTACATTTGCTAGTACAATAAAATTAAAGATGTTTCCTAACATCAAAGTTTAATATACATATTTATGTCAAGTAACTTTAAATATGTTCTTGCCTATCATCAAATACGTAATTGTCTTGTAAGTTAAGGTTTGACCAGTATTGAAGATGACTATAATGATAAGGACATTACAGTAGGAAGAGATTTCTAGTGCAATATCCCAGTAAATAGAAAGACTATAAAACAGATGCTGCACATTGAAGTTTGGACACCACCTACAGTTTAAGATTTGCTGTGCATGCATTTCAAGTTGGGATGTATCAGCTGAGGAAGGTGAGAAGTGGTTTGGACTGGATCCATTTATTGCTTTTGAAACCAAGACCAGTCGCCTGCAGAGAGCCATGTTTTCAGCTGACATTCGGTCAGCGTGCTGATGTATTTAGAGGCAAGTGTGTGCTTTAGATGATTCTAAAGATCCTTGACCCAACAGAAAATGTTTACAGTTACTCAAGTTTGCTAAGGATTAGTGAGGATGTCAGTGCCTTTGCTGTGGAAGTATGTTGACATATTTTTTAAATGTTCAATAACTGAAGTCTGTCTCCTGTAGCTGTATTTGTTATGGGTGTTTTTATACTCCTAGATAGGATGAAATGTACAGCAAGGTTTGTGGCTGAATGTAATGAAGTTAAGATTTCTAAGGAAAAGTGGATATGTTAGGCTAGAGAGGCGGGTTCATGAGTGTCAGGGAAGTTGCTTTAAATTTTTGAGGAAGCATGAGAGTAGACAGACAGTACAATAGTTAGCAGGGGCTGATGGGTCAGTAGGTTGATGTTTTAGTAGGGTACAGCTACTTCTACCACTACTAGAGGTTTAAGACAAGGTGGATATATGCCTGTATTAAATGAGTGATTATTGAGAGATAACAAGCTAGGGCAAGAGAGTAAATATATGAGGATTTGATAATTTGATGACCTGAGGGATTAGATGGTGCACTCATTTGGATGACAGCTTTAAGTATCAGTTCATTGGGTGATGTTGAGAGAGAAGGCAGATAGTTTGCAAGAGATAATACGAAATCAAAGAGAGGAAGAAGGAGATGGTCTTAAGACAAATGTTGCAATGTTAGTTCTAATGACCAATATCTCAGAGAAGAAATAAAAGGCAACGTCTTCAGTAGTGAGGGAGGAATGAGTGACTGGTATGCAAGGAGGCCATAGAAGATTATTGATGGTGATGGCAAACCTTGAAGGAACTGTCGTGAAGAGAGGGGGTCTTTACAATTGGAGGATTTGACCTTGGTGATAGTAGATATAGGAGCACTTGAAGAATGTACGCATTTTGATTTTTAATACTTAGACCGATTGTAGTAATCTGAGGTTGCAAATAAGGGGCAACAAGGTGAAGTTATGATAGAATAATGTAAATCAAATGTGATTCACAAAGTGTCACTGAGTAGCTAAAAATAGATTAAGGTTAGTAAAGCTGTAAGGTTATTGTAAATTTGATTTTTAAATGATGACTTGGCAGTTGGGGAATGTTTGCATTTGGTGAAAGGTGTCTTACTGAGAGGGATGGAAACAGATGTGTAAGATGCTGGGGCAGAAGGGGAATGGATAATGATGGGTGGGGAGCATGGAGTGTATTGGGCCTCTGAATCAGATCAAGTTTTAGCCATGCAAGTGTGTAAGAGTGGATCTATGTCCTCATTTAGAGTTTGATAGATAGATGACCTGGTTTAGAGTTAACCAGATGGGTTACTCTGTCACAAATTTGACAGATATGCCATCCGCCTTATTACAAATGTTATAGGTTATAATGCACTGTAAGGAATCGGAGGATGCAACTGAGTACTTACCCGTAAACATGGATGCTTCATGGTTCTTCTCAATGATGGCTCCAGTTCCACATACAGAAGAAGGAAACAAAGACAGATTAGATGGAGAAAATGAATGGTACCAATAAATGAGAGAAACAGACAAAATACTTCCTCTAGCTCCACAGCCAGAGAAGCTGGCAGAGAGAGCAAAAAGAAGGATGACGGAAGATGTGGCAGCGTGGACCTGGAAGGAGGAGATCTTGAGTGGTGTAGGTATTGGGAGAATGCTACAGAGAAACATGAAGAGAGACACAAAACAAGAACCAACATCGGTAGGCATGCTTTCCAGCCACCGTGCCTCCCAGGAGAGTAAGGTACCGGAGAGGCACTTAGTGCCTGCTATGCTCACCAGGGAGCATTGTTTCTTCAGGTGAGCAATAGCATATGCAAATGGAGAAAACCCAGTGAAAAGGGGGTGGGAGGGAGGAAATCCTAGGGAGGGAAGGTGGCAATGCAAAGTTCCATCTTTTCACTCGCATTTTGATGTATATATTTTTTTCTTTGGTTTGGTTGTTTTATTATATGGAACTTCCCCAGGTGCATGAAGAATGGAGGAAGAAAGATGGCTTGAAACCCCTGAAAAAAGACGAAAATAGGAAAAGACAGGAAGAGTAAACAGCGAAGTTTACGAATATCATAGAAAATGACAAAAAGAACAAAAGCAGGAATTCAGGGACATATAGAGAGACTACAGGGAAGATATTGAAGAGAAACTTACCTGACCTTGTTTCACTTCCGATGGTCTCCAGTACCACCTGGGAGAAGGACATCCTACAAGAAGAAAAGAAGGAAACTTTGAGAAAGAGGACCTGGACTGACAGAAGAAACAAGACAGATGGCAAATCAATAAAAAGCATTCCAGAACAGAATTGTTTTTTACACATAAAGTAAAGGAAACTAACTATTTGACTTAACCACACCTATAACATGTTATAAAGCAGACAGCGTGTCCATCACATTTGTGATGTCATAACCTATATGCCAAACTGTAAATCAGGCACCGTTAGGGCCTGATTATGAGTGTGGCGGACACCAGTCTGACCACCACATTACAACCCTGGCAGTCGGACCGCCAAGGAACCACCAGCTCTGCCAGGATCTCAGATCCCAGTGGTCTGGAGGACGGTAGAGGTCGTAATCCACCAGGGCAGTGCTGCCCTGGGGATTACGACCCCCTACTCTACCAGCGGTTTCATGGCAGGAGCACTGCCATGAAAAGGCTGGCAGAGAACGGGTGGACAGGGCCCACAGGGATCTCTGCACTGCCCATGCACTGTCTGCTTTGCGAGCCGAAGATAATGCTCTAGCCTGTTTCCCGCTAGGCCAGGTTTTTACCCACTGACCTGGCAGGAAACTCTTAATAACTCCGGCAGGGAGGTGGCCGTGGTGGCAGCGGTGGGATTTCCCATCTGCCAAACTTGTAATAGGGCTCAAAGTATTTTCAGTGAATTTGTCAGACTGTCTCAGTTTCTGTTAAGTTCACAAAAAAGGATGAATGGTGTAGAGGCACATGACCCAATTGGGATGGTTGAGTTTCTAAGACATGAAAAGGTCATCATAAAAGGTACTATAGTGTCCCAGTGGGTGGTAGATGAAAACAATGTGAATGGGACGATGATAGTACAAGAGGAGTATTCAAAGTTGGGGGGCAGATATTGGGGTGAAAGCAGTAGCATCTGGTTTGGAAAGAGGCACACTCTTCTGCCCATTTTACTAAACATAAACAATTCAGTAAGAAGGGCAATTGCTTTTGCATAATTTTCCAGACTGATTAGCGTCAATGATTGCAGTGAAATATAGTGGGCAGATATTAGAGAATGGTCAGTAACTTTGTTTTGTTGCAGGTGTATAAACTGTTCCATGAACATAGCAATTCAGTGGTCTTTGTGTTCCATGCGATGGGGAGGATTTTGCACTATATAACCCAGGCAGATGAGAAGTTGAACAGCATCTGCATATATTGAGAACTTCAGGGGATGGTGTAAAATGGACTGGGTTATTTGCAGTGTTCCACAAATTATGGGTTTTATGTATGATAAGGCAGAACAAATTCTAATCTGTTGACTTCATTTTAATAAAAAATACATGCTCCAATGAAGAGCATCTCTAATACATCTTTGAGGTCCACTGTGTTAGATTTCTGGAGTTTAAGCTTATCACCATCAATAAACGTGAGCTGCTCCTCCGTGTGTTTAACTATAGCAGGTACTGAATCCATTTTTAATCTAAAACCCAATTCACTCTCATATAGGATGTTGGTTGATCCAACAAACTCTTGAAGCTATTATGTGAAATCACCTTCTGAAGGGAAGATTCGAGATTGCTCTGTATTTTGTGGTCCCAGGGGGAAGACAGTTGGTTTTTTAAAAAGAGGATTTATTATTGTACCATTTACAGCTCGTGAACTATGTCATGATGTAATGATACATTTACAGTTCATGTGATATTTAAACCAAATAGAAGCATGTGATCTTTTGTTGTCAATTTGGCACAAGGCCTAGTTGGAAGGGCCCACGATTGAATATTTACAGCTTCCTTGCACACATGCTCAAAGTTTTTTCTTGTAAAAGATGGGATTGAGTCCTGAATGTGGGTGTTTCGGTTGGGGTGAAAGAGATTACTGTAAAGTTTCTAGGACATCAGACAATCTTTAATATCTTATTGTCAAAAAAGGTAATGATATTTATTCAGTGTTGTTTGGATATGACTGAGGCCTTCTCAATGCTTTGAAGTCTGTTACATCCTTAAAGGGTTTGGGCAGTTCCTCAGTTCGATTGATAGCCTAATTGACTCAGGTAGTATAGTCTTCAACCTCTGGACAGCCTTGTGGTATTTCCAAATATGGGCTTTAGAGTTCTCTGTCTAAGCTCAACTGTGTTTTTCTCCAACTTCATTCCACATTTCAACACAATATTTAAAACCTTGGTGGGCTGGTACACTAAGATCATAAATGCCTTCATAAGACAAGGCACTAAGGTTAGCTCAAAGCTTGTGCCTGTAGAGGAAGACAGTAAGATTAACTGTGGAGAAAAGGTAAAATGTTATGTTAAAATGAAAGACTGGGGTAATATTATACATGTCTCTTCAATGGAACTCAGCATAGCAACATTGACAAAAGCATCATCCCATAATTTTAGAGATGTTGCAACGTAAATACCTGAAGTAGAACACAGTGTAACACAGAAAGCTTTGTTCTTTAGACTGTGAGGTGAACAGGAAGAAATAACACATCAGATGATCTAACATCATCTCACCTCCATAGAGAGACACAGCCATAACATTCCAAAAATACAAAACAACATTATTTGCGTCTTTAGGGCCAGACTGGGTAACCAAAGCAACCATGGAAAAACTGATCAAGCAAGCCCTCCTCCCATTCCCTTCTTTTCTGCCCTCTTTCTCTCTATTTCCATCCATCCTGTCTCTCTCCCATCTCCCTCTCTCTTTTTTCCTTCTCTGATCACTTTCTCTCTATCCCTCCTCCCTCTTTCTCTCACTTTTGAAGCACCCTGTGCCTGCTGCAGTTAACCTCTGGGGCCCACTCAAATTGACAGAGGCACGAGCAATGGCCCAGGGCATTCAAAACAGATCATCAATTGCTTCAGACCTCGGGGAACATGGTGAATGGAATAAACAGCCAGACCAGCCATGTGTGCCTTTAAGAAATTCATACTTTTCTCCTCATACAAGGGAACATAACATTTAATAGCAAGGCAGAGATGCTAAGATCGTGCAATTTAAAGCCTTGTAACAACCTATGAAGCTGCACTTTAGTTTGTACTCTGCCCATCCTTCACCTCAAAGCTGGAGCAATGGCAAAGTAATTTGTCTCTGGTCTGTGGGTTTTGAAGAGGTTAGCTAAGAAAGCACACTAAAAACCCCATTACACATGTTTACTTCCACTGGTTCTCCTGTTCTTTGAGTCTGCCTGAACTATATTGTATTCAAAACAATTTACATTTGTACCTTGGCCACATCATACCATGGCCTCCCACAAAATGCCAGTATTTACAGCCATTGTGTCATCACTGTGCAAAGGCTAGTATGTTACCAGGAACTACCACCATTGTTCCAGGAGAAGCATTCTGCCAAGAAAACCACCATTGTGCCAAGGTCAGCATGCTGCCAGAGATTACCATCACTGTGCCAGTTTTGGTATTTTATATACCAGGAATTACTAGCATGGTGCCAGTGTCTGCATGTTGATAGGATTTGCCAGTAGCGTACCCGGGTGACTTTTTACCAGGAATGGCCACCATTGTCCCACAGTAAGCATCTTACCAGGTTCTACAATCATTGTGGAATGCCCAGCATTTTACCTGGATTTACCACCAATGTGCCACACTGAGAACTTTGCCATGAATTTCCACCATTGTGGCTGAGCCAGTGTGTTGTCAGGGTTTCCACCATTGCATGCAGTGTCCTCTGCTTCGTGACCAACACCAAATATTTCCTAATGGTATGGATGGATTAGCATCAGAAAATGATGCTAGCCTGGTTGGAGGCATTTGCTTTGCCTCTAACCAGCCTAACGTCATTTTTTGGTGCAAAACCCCCTTCTCCCATACCACCCCCACCCATCTAATATCATTTTTTTTTTTTTTTACGCTAGCCCAACCTTTGCGCCGACTTGCGGCATTCCATAAATTTGGTGCCCGGCTGGCACTCTGGACTGACACAAGCCTGTGCTATACTTTTTGACGCAAACTGCGTTGAGCAGTTTTGTGTCAAAAAGTATCAATATGGGCCAAAATGAGCAAGACCAATTAACGGAAGTCTCTGGAAGAGCCTGGGTGTTGCAGACTCCCATGAAACGCCACAATCTATTAACACAGACATGTATTTTATGGATTAATAACCCCATTGAATATTTGGGCATCAATCTCCTTTCTATGACAAGGACCATTTATGAAAGTAGCATTCTTCTCCTTCTTCAGATGCTATACGAAGACATGTCATGTTGGGGGAGGTTGGAAGTTTGATTACAACTAGCTAAAAAATTAGCTTTTTACACTGTTTTCCTGTATGTGATCGAGACACTGCCTCTTACATTCACGAAAACTGGCATAATTCAGATCAAGAGAAAATAGTAAACTTTGGTAGGACAGAGCACCAAAGTTTCAAAAACACTATAGAGCACCACAGCAGAGGGGGCCAGGGATTCCTCAATATAAATGTTTATAATCAAGTGCCTCAAATTCATCCAATTTTAGACTGAAAACTACAGTTCAGAGAAAGAACCAATCCAAGCATTTTCTAAAGTCCCATTAAAATGCCTGCTATGGCTTCCCCAAGCACGGGCCCAGATCCCACACACCACACCAAGTTAAATAAAACCTCCTAGAATACTGGCAACAAGTAGCAAGTAAAAATGGTGCAGATTCATAACCATTCCCAATGACAAGAATAATTAATTTAGATTTTTTACCAGGCTTAATTGTCCCAATTTCCGTTGCTAGAGGCAGCTTTGGTCACCAGTATTATGTGATCTTTTTGAAGATGTTGACCTTTTGTCAAAGGGGGCAATTAAAGAAAAAATAGGTCTGACTCGAAGAAACAAATACCGACTATCTTGACTATCCCAGGAGATAAAGCACATCTGGAATCTATGTTCAATAATAGATTGAAAGATAGAGGTATTACATGGTTCTACCAACCCATTCAAGATCTAAGAAATCAAATCAATCACAGATACACTCTGAAGTGGGAGAGAGATTTAGAGATAGAGATACCAGAGGAAACTTTGTCAGCAATTTCAAAAAGATCCACCATATTCTCATATGTACACAGCACAAAGAAAAAGCCTATAAAATAAAGCTGCACTGGTGAGCGCGCTTCAGAAAAGTAAGCAATGCGTTGACTCCTTAAACGTGCATTGTTTCTTCGCCGGTTGAGTAGGTGATGTGTTATTTTTCTCTCCTGCAAGACAGTGTCGATTTCTGGACAGAGCACCTCGGATCCGTGCAGGTTCACAATGATTTTGACACCCAGTGATGATGCGTGAGAAATCTGGCCGCATGATGTTTGAAAACCCATGCTGCGGGGAGTTTAGATCGTTTTCAGCAGCTGCAAGCGGGTGTTGCGTCCTTTCTCCAGCCATGATGCAGGTGATGCATCGAATTCCCAGCCGCAATGCAGGTGGTGCGTGGATTTCAACCTCGAGGCGGGTGACGCGTTGTTTTTACAGCAGCGATGAAGAGGGTGCGTCAAAAGTTTCCTGCATGGTTTCCTGTGCGTGGATTTCAGGCCTTGTCCTACCAGCTTCACCTTTCAAGGGCCCAGGGACTGGAAAGGGCACCACTTGACAGGGCAGGAGTCTCAGCAGAGTCCAGGTGCTGGCAGAGGAAGTCTTTGATGGCCCTGAGACTTTAGAAACAGGAGGCAAGCTCAGTCCAACCCCTTGGAGATTCTTCACAAGCAGGAATATACCACAAAGTCCACTCTTTGCCCCCTACCTCAGGCAGAAGCAGCAACTGCAGGATAGCCTAACAAAATAAAGTCACAAGCTGGGGCAGCACTTTTCTTTAGCTCTTCAGCTATTCTTCTTGGCAGAGGTTCCTCATGATTCCAGAAGCAAATCTAAAAATCTGGGTTTTAGGTCCAACCCTTCCAGCCTTTGAAGTTGGAAAAGTAAGCAATGCTTCAAAGGAAAGTCTCTGTTATTCACAAGATCCTGCCATGCCCAGGTCTAGCTCCAGACTCACACCCGGGGCTTGGACACTGCATTGTGTGTGGGCAGGCACAGCTCATTCAGGTGTAAGTGACCACTCCTCCCTCCACTCTAGCCCAGATGGCTCATCAGGATATGCAGGCTACACCCCATTCCTTTTGTGTCACTGTCTAGAGGGGATTTACAAACAGCCCAACTTTCAGTCTGACCCAGACAGGGAATACACAAGCAGGCAGAGTCACAGAATGGTTTAAGCAAGAAAATGCCCACTTTTTAAAAGTGCAATTTTCAAACAGACAAATTAAAAACCATAAGATGTATTTTTAAATTGTGAGTTCCCCAACTCTAGAACTTCATCTGCTTTCAAATGGAAACTGCACTTTAAGGATATTTAAAGGCAGCTCCCATGTTAACCTATGTGAAAGATAGGCCTTGCAACAGTGTAAAACAAATTTGGCAGAATTTCACTTTTAGGACATGTAAAACACACCAGTACATGTCTCACCTTTAACATACACTACAGCCTACCTTAGGGGTGTGTTACATGTACAAAAAGGGAACATTGGGGCCTGCCAAGTGGGTGCATTTGCCATGTCAAATTAAAACTGCAGTGGCAGGTCTGAGCCATGTTTACAGGGATAATCATGAGGGTGGCACAACCAGTATTGCAGGCCCACTAGTAACATTTGATTTATAGGCCCTGGGCACTTCTAGTGCACTTTTCTAGGGACTTACTAGTAGATCAAATATGTCAATCATGGAAAAGCCAATTACACATACAATTTACACAGGGAGCAATGATAATGTGCCCAGAGTACCAAAAACAGCAAAACCAGAGTCCAGCACACAGTCAAAACATGGGAAGCAGATGAAAAAAGACAGGAGCTCATGCAAAGGATGCCAGGTCTAACAGGAAATATATGTCATTGTTCTTGACTGAGTATAAAAGTTCAAAAGGGTATGGTTCCCATTTGTCACCTACGTGAAAAAGTCTTTAGTGTTGGAGGAGATTCAACTGTAATATGCACTATTCCCAAATATGTGCCATGTTTTCCCTCACAAGATATTGATTGTAATGCTACATTGCCATAGTCAAGACTGGGAGGGATGGGGAATAGTGCTGTGTGCCTCCAGTGTAAATAATTGTATATGGATAATGTACTTTTCTGTTTTTCTGCCACTCTCATTATTCAAATGCTGCGTTTATTGATTGAGAGAACTGTTCACTGTGCTGTACACAGAATGAATGTCATAAGAATTATTATCAATATCCGTGCCATTAAAAGTCAATACAAGGATGTTAAAAAATATTTCTAGCTGAGTGAGGATTTTTTATTTCTGGGGAATTATTTTCTGATAAACACCCTTTCCAATTTATTGCCCAGAATTTAAAAGTTGATTAATTTGTCACTGGTTGACTACTTTGCATCTAATTTGCATCTCAAGGACGTATATAGTGCAGCGCAATCATCCTTTCTTATGAATAGTGCATACTGCAGTAATTAAATTGTTAATCAGTTTGAGTTGTTATTATTCACTTTATATTACCCAGTTCACAATGCACGTGGACTGCATTGCTGCACTTGTTTTTAGACATTACACAACAACGGGGTATCCCAAAAGAAGGACCAGGGTAATAAATGATACGTAGTAACAGTGGTCCACTGAGGACAAATTTGCTCTCGGGATTCATTATTTTTTTAAATTTCATTATCAATCTGAAAATCCAAAACGCCCCAAACCGTATAACTCAAGAACCGGGGTAAGCAAATATTGAGGGAAACGTATGCTTTTATCCAATTCAACGTAACACACAGAAAAAATGATAACATTCATAACTTTTTATATTCTGAAAAAGAGATAAAAATGCATTACATACATGTACAGTTGCTACAAAAATCAAGAAAAGAAAAAAGAAATGCTCCAGAAAAGAGTGCTCGTGCATAAAGTGAATAGACATAGGAAAATGAACCCTTACACATATTATTTTTGTTCAATAGTCTGTTTATACATATTCATTTCATCAACATAAATACTGTCCTATCTCAAATGAGGCAATGGTCTCAACCACATTTGACCCTCAATGGAACCAAGCAATAATCCAGGCTGTCGAAGATGTCGACGTTTCGCCCCGGCATAATGTGAAGATGGGGCTGATCTAAGCCTCAAAGCAGGTCTTTTTCAGGAGAGGAAAAAACAAATACAGTTTGGAGCAACCTGGAAACTTCGTTCAGAAGGACCCTGTTAGAAATGGGGTTTCTGGTTGGCTAGGGTATGCACCTCAGCCAGGCAGAACTTACCCACTCTAGTCAGGGCAAGGGAGTTACACGTCCAAGATAACCCCTGCTCACCCCCTTGGTAGCTTGGCATGAGCAGTCAGGCTTAACCCGGAGGCAATGTGTAAAGCGTTTGCACAACACACACAACACATGTGACGCAATATCCCCACCACAAAGGAAACACAACACCAGATTATATGAAAATATACTGTATTGTACACAACGTAATTATCAGACCCAAACATCACATATCAGTACTATCCTGCTACCTTAGAAGTTGTCAGAACGTTACACATTAGTTACTCTGCAACCTAGCAGTAGTCACACATAACACACAGGTTACTAAGTATTCTGCAACATAGTGCAGAAGTCAGGAAAACACGTTATTATATCACAGCACTTGTCATAAGAATATCATAAAATGCCCATAGTAAGAACATTAGAAAACATATGGCAAGTTAGAAAAACATATTAGCAAGCATGTCCATAAAAGGAACATTTGCATACACATATGTAAAAACATCAAACGCAGGTAGGTAATATATGAATCAAACAAAACTCTGTAGAAAGATCATTGGATTGCAACTATATTGGTCCTTTAAACAGTACCTGGTTGGATGAAGGCACCTCCAGTGCCTAGAAGGCGAACAATGGGGCCCCTGGCGCTCCTATGCGCAAAACGGGGGCCTCCCTTATACTCTGGGGTCAGAGGAGGGCGACATGCACCTCCTCTCTTTTATAGATAGGCCCCTCTGGGGACCGTGATTACTGGGGGCCCCCCAGGGCCTCAACCGGCCCTCACGAGGGGGACCAAAGCCAGCAAAAACAACTTAGGGCAGGAGGGGGCCACCACGCACCCCCTCCGGTTTAATGACAGGCCCCTCCCGGGACCCGTGATCTCTGGGCCCCCCCCCCCCCTTGGTGGAATAATAATGCCCGTTTTACCTAACAGCAGAAAAGGAGAGTCCTGCTCCTAATGCAGAGGCCAGGGGGTAGGGGGCTCTCCCCGCGCCTTCCCCTGGTCCTGCCGTGAAGCCACAAGACGATCGGACCCCTCCTGGGGCCCGAGCAGACATTCGCCTGCACCCGATGCAGTGCGCGAGTGTTCTTCCAGCTTGATGGGCGGCTGCGGTGATCTTATTTAAAGGGGCACAATACAGCAAGGAGCCTACGAGCTCCCAAGGCTCCATAAGTGCGCTGCAATCAGCGCTATGGCAGCTGCAACCACGGAGAAGCACCCCTCGTGAAGAAATGGATGCAGAGGTCAGGGGCCACAGCACCCTGCCCCTGGGGAGCAGAATCTTAAGACTAGGTCCTCAGGTGGAGGGCCCAACTACAGGCCAGCACAAGGGAAAGGCAGCAAGTGGCAAGTCCTTCACAGTGACCAGGCAGGTCACAGGTCAGCACAGCAGCAGCAGCCCGTGGCGGTTCCTGGTGAGTGCTTTCAGCCTTTGGTGTCCAGTTCCAAGATGATTCCAAGAGTCCCCAAATTGTGGGGAAAATTCCCCTGTACTTATAGTCAGTTCTTACAGTGTTTTACAATGGTAGGAAGAGGCGGTTCCAGACAGTTTGGTTCTGGGAGTGCCCCCTCTCTCCTTTCAGCACAGGCTCCAAACATCAGTGGGGGGTTAACGACCCTATTGTGTGAGGCCAGGGCACAGTCTTTACAAATGCAGGTGTGCCCCACCTCTCCCTTCTCTCAGCCCAGGAAGACTATTCAGTATGCAGATGCACCTCTGTGACACCTCCACCCTTCCTGTGTACAGGCTGTCTGAAAAGTATGCACAAAGCCCCAACTGTCACTCTGCCCAGACGTGGATTGGAGTCAAGCTGCAAAACACCAGAGTCATAAGCACAGATAAATGCGCACTTTCTAGAAGTGCCATTTCTGTGATAGTAATAAAAAATACACCCACACCAGTAAGCAGCATTTATTATCACCATCACAACCATACCAAACACGCCTACGCTACCCCTCATAAATCAGACAATACCCCTTACACATAAGGCAGGGCATTTCTAATGCAATCCTATGAGAAGGCAGCACTCACAGCAGTGAGACACCAAGTTAGGCTGTTTGTCACTACTAGGACAGGCCATGCAATATGGCACATGTCTTGCCTTTCTACATACATGGCACCCTGCCCATAGGGCTAGCTACGGCGTACCTTAGGGGTGACTTACATGTAGTAAAAGGGGAGTTCTGGGCCTGGCTAGTAAATTTAGATGCCAGGTGCCTGTGGCAGAAAACTGCGCACACACGCCCTTCGCTAGCAGGCCTGAGACAGGTTTAAAAGTCTACTTCAGTGGGTGGTGCAAGCAGCGCTGCAGGCCCACTAGCAGTACTTAATTTACAGGCCCTGGGTATAGAGATACCACTGTACAAGGGACTTATAGGTAAATTAAATATGCCAATTAGGTATAAGCCAATCATACCAACTTTAGATGGGAGAGCACCTGCACTTTAGCACTGGTCAGCAGTGATAAAGTGCTCAGAGTCCTGGAGCCAACAGCGAGAGGTCAGAAAAACCAGGAGGAAGGAGGCAAAAAGACTGGGGATGATCCTGCGTAAGGCAAAAAGTCCAACAGACCCACACTTTGATTGGGTTCCTTAATGTAGGTAAGTTTACTCCAAACCATAAGGATCAAATGTTGGCTACTCAATAACCGTGCAGATCTCAATGGTATTCTTGATACGCTTGATTGAGCAATATCTTATGTTTTTCCTTTGTTAATGTGATGAAAATGTACCTTTTGCAGGAGTGCGGTTGACTTAAAAAAAAAATTATAATTAACTCCTAAACAAGCTTTTCTTTTATCCGAAATGTTTGAGATCTCAAAAGGATACTTAATATCAATCATTCTCACAGTAGCTCTCTGCAGTGGATATAAGCATCCGATTAATGCAACATTTCAAAAGCTCTAAGCAGGAAAAATTCAAATTTTGCACTCAGAGAAGTCCTCTTTCCTCTGGGATATTTTTGGCACCTTCGTCCTGTCAAGATTTTTACCTTCGATTTAGTCTATTTTAGGAGGCTGCATACTTGCTCACCAAGGGTCCACTGAATTGGATTTGCTGCTGCAGACTAGCTCAGAGCAGGAGAAACATGTTTACTTAGCTCTCTGGTGGACATGCTGGATGGTTTGACCTGATACTCCAGAGGTCTGGGAGTCCAGAAATTTTCAAAGTCCCAGGTTTTTAAAGGTGGTATTAGAAGTCTAGTTAGACACAGCCAAGGCTTCCAGGACGTCAGGAACAGCACTTAGGGGTCATTACTCACTCTGGCAGAGCCATCTCCCTAACCAATGGAGTAAACGTTCCCTGGGACAACGCTACCCACTTTTGCAGCAGATCGTGTTTCCTTTCCTGCAATCACACAGTGCCCCTGACTCTCAAAATCTAAGATGGACAAATCCTCCTATTGTGCAGAGACTGTGCACCCACCCAGAATTGTGGCCTAGGTTATGTGCAGTGATCTCCTCCTTGGTCACTTCAAACCAGTGCTGGGGTCAGCTTTCCCCTCAATGGATTTGGTGTTTGTATGAGTGGAAGGGCTAAAGCTGAGGCCTTTCCAGATGTCACCTAACATTACATTTTTGAAGTAGGTAAAGTTCTTGGGTATACCTCAACTGGCCTTCCTGCCAGGGGTAGAGAAAATGCCTTATCGCACCCAAGCCATTAGCTCTGGTCGGGGAGCAGTTGTCATACCTCTTCAGGGATAATCACTCTATTTGCTATTTCTGCTGTTAATACAAATTAGCCTCCAGGGGCTTTAGGCAGGGAAAACTTAACTTTCCAAAAGTTCCATGTCCTTAATATTCCCAAAAATGTGACTTCCGAAGTAAGTTGGGGTTTTAATTAATACTAAGAACAGTTTAGTCTTATTTCTAGCTGGTCCCAGCCCCAAGACAGCAGAGTTAATACTTAATTGAACTTCCCATTGTTTCTCTATGGGCCATCAGCTTTGCTACAGTGAAAATTGCTTTTGTTTGCTAGTCATTGCTAGGACGCATTAACTTTAAATTACTACATGCCTTTGTTTTAAATACCATGCACCCTGCCTTGTGGGCTGCGCTGCCTGCAATGGAGTGACCTATGCATAATTATTTAATATTTAAAGGAAGGTTTTCCTGTAAAAAATAATTATTATGATGGGTCGGGCTGCAGGTTTAAAATTGCAGGAGTTCTGTGATAGGTCTGAAGCCATGTTTTAGCCTGTCACACTAGTGGGTGGCACAATAAGTGTTGCAGTCCACAGGTGGCATTGAACTTTTCAGGTCCTGGGTGTATTTCCATATCATATAATATGGCCATACAGAAAATTTAAATAAGCCAACCAGTGAATAGCCAACTTCTACATGTTTTTGGGGTAAGAGTACCTCAGGTGGTGGCAAGTCCACTGAGCAAGAATCCTGATTGCTTGCCCTGAAAGCATTCCTACAAAGAAGAAGCATATTTGAATGATTGGCTATGGTTGGTGATGCAGCCTTTCAGTCCTAAAAATCTTTGCAAATATGGTTTTGTGCCCTATGGGTGGGTATGAAGGTCCAGGCAATTTCTTTCTAAAATTGTGCCCAAACACCATACTTTTCACATGATCGGCATTTTTGGACATAGCAAAATCAGAGAGCTTAGAGGAAATCTTGAATAAAATATACTTTCTATGCTCAGTTGAGAATGTTATGTTATGTTGTGTTGTGTTGTACTGTGTTGCATTGTGTTATGCTATGCTATGCTGTCACCACACATCTTATAGAGTGAAAATGTTGCTGAGAAAGAGCATCCTGTCACCATAGTTTACAAGAATTACAACACAGTGCTTCTCCACCGCTTCTCTCTATATTATCAAAGAGCAGGATCTTTAGTGCTTTTCTAAAAGGGAGATGTAGGGTTGAGTCTTTAAGGTGCAATGGAGAGCATTCCAATATTTGGGCACAAGGCAGCTAAAATCCTTGCCTCCTGTGAGATCTGTTAATCCTAGGAAGCATCAAATTGTCTTCATGGCATGACCGAAGCAGATGGTTTCGGCAATCTCTCTTATGGATTGCCTGAAAAATCTGACATAAGGATTTCAACACAATCCTCTTCTCCACAGAAAGCCAATTATGTGTACGCATTTATACTCAAACTCAAAGAGCCTTACCCTCTCAATTAGACTGGTCAAGCATTCTGCAACAGAAAAGCATATCATGCTTACTGTAAATAAACCCTCACTCACCAGGGTTGCCACTTGGTGGCATGCCTCATCATTTGGTCCCTTTATCTTCCACTGCAGAACGGGATGTGCTGCTGCCTGTGAACAATACAGGAGCACTAGATGGTGTTCAATCAATGTATTTGGTAGACTAGGAGATGGAGGGGTTGTGTTGTGGGTTACAAATATCTAACTAGTGATAGTTGAATACTTTAATACGTTCTCTAGTTGGTATGATTAAAATCTGGGAAAGAGGTTTGAAAGCTAAAAAGGGGTCAATGACCTTGTGTCATGACATCCACTTGTGCCCTTTGTACTGTGGGTTTGGCGCACGGGCCGTGATGTATTTCCCCAGTGTGTTACTCCGTGGCCTCACCCCTTCGCAAACTCCCTCCCAGAGCACATGAACCTTTTGAACCTCATGTACTTTTGTTCACTTACTTTGTTCGGTTTGAGCTATGTGTTTCCAGGTTTATTGGTTCCAAGTGCCATGACCTATTGACTCAACCTGCTAATGCTTATTGGTTCCACCTGGCCTATTGATTCCATCCGCTAATGATAATTGATTTCACCTATCAATGCTAGTGCCCATGGCTCATGTGGAACTTTTCAGTCTCCCATGTGAGCCACGTGCCCTTCAGGAATCATCCTCACCCATCGAGCATTTAAACGGCACCAGAACCTGAGTTGGGGCTTGGCCTCGTTCCTGTCCTGAGCCAGCATCATCCCTGTACTCACCTTATGAGTTGGCCGGAATCCACCAGCATGGTAGTTTTCTTCAGCCCAAGCCTCCTTGCTGACCCCGTGATCCTGATGCCATCAATGTTGCCTGATCTTCCAGTTCAGTGCAACAATTCCTCATCCTCTTCGGCTCTTTGCACTATAGTCACAAGTTTTCCTCCAGATTCCAGTTGAAGGATTAAGACAAGGCTAAGTACCTGATCACAGGGTAGTAGTCACTGATCTACAGGTTAAACATAAGGCTAAAGACAATACTGAGTTCTTTGAAAGAAAAAACTAATCTTTTCAGAAATCTGACACTATCTTTGTTCTCAGGGTTTCTGTGGTCTCAGTGCTCTGGACACATTTGCAGATTGGGTGTTCTGAACTTTAATTGCATCAGAACTGAAATCCGTCACGTCAGCGTTTCTTGACAAGTTGTTGTAACAAGAACATGAAAAGACTTTAGAGTGCACAATATATGTATTCGAGCTTCAACTGAAAACTGTATGTTAATGTATTCTTGGGAGTGCCAGAAACTCCAACTTTACTTTTGAATTGTACCTGCTCTCATGCAGTGTTTATTATAAAGCCTGTAGATGTATACTAGTGTAAATACCTACTTAGTCACTATATGTTCCTGTCACTAAACTTTACTCCTTGTTGTTTCCAGTGTACTGCATTCACATCAAAATCAAAGGGTCCATGAAGTGCAGACCCTCTTACGCAGTGTTGCAAGGCAGCAGATCAGACCCAGTGCCACAAGTCTACCTTTTCTTATTTAATGCCAAGCCCCTTTTCCCTTGAGGGCAGTGTGAGAATTAAGATTTTGGCTTATTTTTTCATTTGCTGCCCAAAGGAGGATTGGAGGTCCAGTATTGTCTCCACAGTCAGAACCAAGTGAGTGTGTGACACTTTGCTTTCCTTAGGTCCTAAAGAACCCAAAAACAATAAGCCATTAAATGTTTTCATGTATTTATCTACCTCCTTCCATTGACCATGCTAACCCTAGTGAGGAAGATGAAAACCAGAGGGTCCAATTTCAGGTTGGGCAAATCCCTGGATTCATTGTATGCCTGGGGCAACTCAGAACACATACATGTTTGTACTTTGGGGATGCCCTGCACACCCAGCACTGGATATACTCTACAATGTGAATAAAGACAAAACTCTATGGGATCAAGTGGTGCTTAATGGAGAAAAGTTGGAACATCTGTGTGCCTTTTATGTCTTCTGAGCTGGGGATTTATGATAACACCCTATTTGAATCCACCTTCGTGTCCATAAGGCAAATTCAAAGGCCACCTCATCTGTGAGCTGCTGGAGATGCAAATGTACCTGTTCCCAGAGAGCCTGCTATGGGTGATAATGTGATGGGACTAGAAGGGTTATTTTGTACCATGTGGGTAGCTCACCAGGTCATTAGATGCCCTGACCTTCGCTACCCTAGCAGAGGACGGCCCTCCCTATTTGTAAATCTCCCCAGACTGTGGCTCTACTTAGACTGACTGAAATGCAGAGTGAGCACACTTTTGTTTTCCTTTGACTGGTCAGTTCTACTTGTTTTTCACAAACTCCAAACTACAATGTACATGGAGCTTTCTCACTGTATGTGGGTGTCATTGATGAATTTCTGTTACCAGACACACCATGCCTCTTCTGGCAGCCCCCGGCAAGAAAACCTGATTAAAGTTGCTGAGCCTCCTCCAGAAAGGGTAGAGAGGCCACCATTATGAGGTGGGCATTTCCTGTGTGGTGGCTGCAACCTCTGTCATCTAATTAAGAAGCTGACTGAAGTTGACCTTAAACTACCCACAAATGACAACTCAAGAGCCATGCCAACTGCAATAGTAAGAACTGCTTCAACCTAATTCAATGCCCATGTTATCTACAGTGCATTGAAATTACAAGACACCCTATAAAAGTAAGGATTAACATGCACAATCAGATGTGAATGCACAGCAACAAGGTTGAATAAGCATTTTACGGATTACAAGGACACACACATTGATATTGTCTGGCTGATTATTGAGAAACCACAAAATGGCCCAAATATCCAGAAGAAGCTTTTGTTGAAGGAACAAAGGTAGGTGTTCAGACTTTAGACTGATTTAATGGGTCTCAAAGACAAGATCCTCTAAACGTTACTCTCAAAATGCTAGAACATCCTGGATCTGTTCTTCACTTTTTCTCCTGTAACCTAATGATTGGCGGTGAATGAGCATTCAAAATTATTTTTCATTATTTTATTTTTTATATTTTCATTTTTTAATAAACATTTTTGAGCACTTCCTCCTGGTCTTATCAGAAAACAAGAAATTCAAGTCATGTACCTTTGGGCTATTAAACATTTATGGTGCATGCATATCTCATCTTGGGGTACAAAAAAGGACATAATTGGTCTCCAGTCTCTACTGAACCAGATTCCACCTGGAGACATCACTCCTTTTACTGTTTTCTAATTGAAACAGTGCCAGTGTGACTCCATTACAAACTATTGGCCATGAAATATAACCTTGCCTCTTGTTTTGTCCCATGCATTATACATATTTATTGGTTTGAAGCCAATATTACTTCTATGGGTGTGCTGAAAAGAGAAATACACACTTACACGCCTGTATAGACCAAAGGCATTTTTGTCTAGTACCTCCCCTCACACCCCCCCCCATTCTAAAATGGCAACTGTAGTATTTAAGGGCCAGTATGATGTATTTATGTCTTTTTTTCTAATAATTACATAAATGTTACAAACTTGCATATCAATGATCAAAGGCACATATTTAGTTATATGGCTTACTTCTACACTTTTCCATATACTTGTATAATAGTTACCTCATATGATTGGTTTACAAATAACAGTGCAGCTACGTCTTCAAGATGGCAATCACACAGAATGACAGCACACAATGCTGTGATTCCACCCTGAAAAGGAAGGCAGTGATACCCCGGAGACATCTAAGAGGGCCTTCACATGGCACTCAACTGAGAGTGATGCTAGCATTCAGTTACTCTCAGAGATCCAAAGCCACAAAATGTGGAGGCAGGAACTTACGGAGCCAGGAGGTCAAAAGCACAGGTCTCCAGGAAAGCAAGCCTGTAATGGAGAATGATGGGAACAGGACAGAGGAAGACTCACCCTGCCCCAAGGGAACTCCAAAGGACCCACTAGCGGAAATGAGCCCTGCAGTTGGAGGCAGATACACGTGGGAGAGAGGAGAGAAGGAGAGGACAGTGCATACCAGGAACAAGCTCATCGGAGGACCTCACAGCCATGAAGGAGGGGATGCTGTGGACGCTAACCCCATGGCCCAGGAAGGCCGTGGTCTCAGGCAAGTGTTGTGTGCCTTTTCTTCCTTTGGGCCAAGCAATACATTACATTACTAAAGGGGAGCCTGTTGATAAGTTTGCTGTAACTTTGCATGGCTGAAAACACATCACATTTATAAGCAAGTATGCATGCTGTGGTTTCACTGAGGGCAAGAGGGATAACACATGGTGCTGGTGATGAAACCGGTATTCTGCTAAAAGCCCATTACTAAGAAATGGCTCTTGTTTATTTCAATCTTTGTGTGGTGAAGGAGAATCAAATTGAAAGTGCTCTGTAAATGATTCGGAATCCTGCTGGAACTAACAGAAGAACAAACAAACACTTGTGGTACACAAATCAGACATATATGTCTGAGTCCTGCTGTGATTGTCAAACTCCTTCACAGTCATGCTTCGGCTCTAGCCCATACATTAAGCCTGGTTTAAAAATGTCTCTCTGGCGGTCCGAAGTTACCGTTCAGGGACTTCAGAAGTAGGGTAGGGCATGTGCTGGGATACTAGTGATTTTCTGTTTTAAAACAAAACCTAACTCAGCAGATCATGGTTGTTTCTGGTCTTGATGAAATGCATGTGACCATTTGGGGCAATTAGGGGCATGAAACATGTCGACCGCACTTTAAAACTAAGGGCTCATTACTATGGATGATTGGTTCAGTTCTGTTTTTAGTCTTGGCACAGACAGTCACCAGGAATAAACACTATCAAAAGAGGGCCCTAACCCAATTTTACCTTCACCTTCACCTAGTCACTTTCCCTCTTAAACCCACTTGAATAGGGCAGTTGCCTTAGTTGTGGCAATTATCAGAAAAGATCTCCACAAGACAGCCTAATTTATTGGCAGCCTGCTGTGTATTGCAGCACCCACCCAGAGAGGAGCTAGCCAAATAATGAAGCATGCCACCTAAGTGGGAGAGGGCTATTGCCTCCTTTATATAGGACTCTCCATGATAAATGTATGACACTGGATCAACCAGCTGATTTGGCTTTGTGGTGCAAAATAGCACACCAGAACTATTTGCAGAAGGCTATCACTATGACCTGGCATTGGATTGACATTCCACAGAGCCAGATAAGGCTTCACTGGTAAAAGCCTGAATGTCACTCACCTCTAAATGAGGTGGGCAAGCTGTGGGGTTGGGTTGTGTGGGAGCCTTGATGAATTTTGCTGTGGTTTCCACTCCACCACATTCTAAATTACTCCCTTTGTTTTACAAGCATGCATAAAAGTAAACCTAAGCAAATGGAAGCCTTAAATGTCAAGATGGGAATTGTGATGCCTTTATGAGGAAATGTCCACACTATTAAATGATCATGAGTGCTTGGTTTGCAGATGCTATCCCGGGTTCACAAAGGTCATGCATTTAATAGATATATTCCCCCCACTAAGTGAGTTATCCTACTCTGACATGCTGAATGGTTCATCTTCATGCTGGCAGTGCAGCAAGGAAGTGAAGCCCCTGAAAGGCCTAACTGATAAATCCTTGCTTTGCATTACCATATACATTTTATAATCACTACCAACCTAGGCAGCGTCTTCCATAAAAACAAAAAAATCAAGAGGGGTCCATAAAAAGAGGGTATTATCTGCAGCTATATCAGGGTGCTTTCAAGGGAATTTAATTGAAGATCAATTACTTAATCATTAAAGACCTTTATCTTGTCAAGGGAGTCATGCTGACTTTTATTAAAGATGTTGCTCACCTTAGGAGCCACCTAAGGAGGAGAGAGGGAAAGAAACACTCAGAAAACTGAAAAGTATTGTATAGCATTTGGGGTGAATTATGAACTCTGAAGGAAGTGGCTCAGATGTTTTTGAAACCTCTTGGATTTTGCCTGCTTCTCCATGCTGATACAAAGATTGCATGCATGAGATTATAGGATAGATAAGGCTGACATGTCAACTACCTGATTAATAACTGCAGGCTAC
Organism: Pleurodeles waltl; assembly: GCF_031143425.1. Classification (NCBI taxonomy): domain Eukaryota; kingdom Metazoa; phylum Chordata; class Amphibia; order Caudata; family Salamandridae; genus Pleurodeles; species Pleurodeles waltl. Next base: position 288,417,706 of record NC_090436.1, read on the forward strand.
ATTAAAATGAGGTGTGATGTGTCAATGGGACGAAGAAAAAGTTCAGCAAAAGGGCTTTCATACTCTAAATTATAAGAATAAACTATTTGGGGCAAAATGGTATCTAAGTCACTCCAATTGTGTTTCTTAGAGGCCACTTTGCCATACTTCAGCTAATCTTTGAAAGTAAGATCGCATTTTGGCAAAGGGTAGGCACTTTGCTTAATCATTCAGACTGGGAATCAGGGAAGTAGCAGGGTAAGGGACTGGAACTCCTATAATGCCTGAAAGGAAAATCTTTCTCAAGAGCCATAAGCACCACCACATCTGTCTGACTCACTATCAATCTGTCAATATAAAGCTACCTTTTTAGCAAAGGGCTCACTGAGGGAACCAGGCAAAAGCAAAAAGTATTAGTATAATATTCGGTTAGAGGACAGCCCATGGGGTATTATGCACAGTGCCTTACACCTTATCTTTTTCAAAAGACAAAAATACATAATTTAAGCCAGTAATTCAGAGACATGATTTGTTTAGACATGAGAAACTTTCATAGATATATTGCATATTTAGAGGTTACAAAGTGAACTACACTTTGTAACCTCTATTACTAATTCCTAAACTTGGGCAAAATATGAGGTTATTCTTCAGTAAAGCTAAAGAATTGAGTTGGTGAGCCTTAGCACATCCAAAATGCCATGGTTCATCAACAGAGAAACACAATGCCATTGTCAGAAATTTGGTTATTAATTGAGAGGGATAGAAGCCCCACTCAGGCAAAAAAACACAATATTTGTCAGGGTTACCACAAAAGTCACTAAATTACTCAGTCCTTAATCCTCTGGTAGTTTGGCACAAAAGCAGTCAGGCTTAACTTAGAGGCAATGTGTAAAGTATTTCAACAGTACACAAATAGTAATAAAGTGAAAAATCCCCAAACCTTTTAGAAAAATAGAGTACATTCTGGTAAATGAAATTATACCAGAATGTCAAACATCCAATCGGTAGAAAATGGGATATTGTACTTTAGTGTTTTTTCATGAAAACAGCTTCAAGAAGCATAATGTGGCACTCATTGTTACCTGGTCATGCTGGACCACGTGAAAGTCACAAGTTCATGTCAATTGTGATGGAGTGGGGGCCCAGTACAGAGACCAGGTTAGTCCAGCTGAAGAGTTACCTTCTCAAGTTGAGTAGAAATATTTCTGGCCTTGAGGAGGAGGCGTTTGCATAAGGAGCAGGTCAAGAGTTGCGCATGTTCATTGCTGCAATGTGAAGAACCAGTCATTGCTAGAGCTTCACGTTCATTGACCGTAGTGGACAGTCACTGTCAGCACAAGGTACAGGTCTTTCATTACAGGTCATCGCAGATGGTCACCGTGAAGAACAGGTCTCACTGCATCTCTGCATTGTTGGTCAGCACAGGCGGCAGAATTTTGGCACAAATGTGCCCATTCACAGTTGCAAATAACCCAAACTTCAGGATTTTCACTTTTCTTTTCAGGAAGAGCACTAACTGCTGCTAGCCAAGGCTCCAGACCTGAGGGACACCTCTTGGGGATCAGGACTCACTCCAGCACAGGCCAACAGCAGAACTCAGGCAGGATCAGCTGGTGCCTGTCAGTGACAAGGAAGCTTTTGAAAGCTTATTTGTCATATTGCTCACACAGGAGGTCAGCCAACTGACTCTTGGAGTCACTGTGGGTAGCCTGCGATCAAGGAAAACAGGTCCAATCTTCCTTCTTCAGGCAGCATGGCAGCCCTTTCAGCAGCAGGGCAGCCATCCTGACAACAGGGCAGTCCTTCTTCTGAATCTTCCACAGGTGCAGGCGTGTTCAAATGAATGATTCAGAAGATCCTGCTTTTATACCTGGTCCCAGGCTTTGTATAGGAATTTTGTGGCAACTGCAAGGATTTTGTGTGTATTGTTTTTTCTACCTTATAGATACGCTCCCCTTCGCGCTCTGCATCAGGAGTGATTTACAACATCAGCAGCCCAGTAGTCTCCTGTCTGGGGGCCTCACTGGTTAAAGCATTTCTGCTCACCTGACCTGAGTTTTTACTCAGTGGTAGGTCCAGTAGGGGACCTTGGTGCTGCAGGTGAGTGGGGTATTACTGGGGGGGCAAGGTGTGTTCTTTTTAGGAGCATTTTGCATTGTGAGCAGTGTGTGTTTGGGAGGCACTTTTCAGGGTTATTGGCTAACATTCAGATTTAGTATTGGGGCATTATGTGGGCTTTAGTGCCAGACATTTATTACACCAATTAGTAAGCAGCTTGCTTTGTGTTATTTAAGGGAACGTAGTACTGTACATTTTTGGGGATCTGCTTGGTCTGGGCTATAATGTATTGGTTGCATCATGTCTCGGAATGTTCGGAACAATGCCAAGCGATTGCAAACTGAGTAATTGCTGGAGGCCTTGGTGCTTAAGATGGATGCTATGGACCAGGCAATTGCGTTTTTAAAGTCACAGCCACCTGGGGTGCCTGTAGAGCAAGTTGAGAGGCTTAGGAGGGGGGGAGTGCCTCCTAAAGGAGGCATTCCACCCAGTCCTGAAGAAGTCCAGTGCACAGGGAGGAGTAAGGGGGTTTGCAGGGACAGGTAGCAGTTGTCCCCCAGTACGTCTGGGGTGAAGGGTACTAGCCCTTTGGTTGCAGTGCTGGTCAGTCTGACCCCAGTTCTGAATAACTCTCCAGCTTTGGATAACTCTTGCCAGGTGACAGTGCAGTTCAGTACAATGCCACAGCGGTAAAGGGGCTGGCTTTGGTAGCAACACTGGTGCCTCTGAACTCGGCTATGGGTAATTCATGCCAGGTCGCAGTACAGGGTAATGCCACAGCAGTGACAGGGCTGGTGGCAGCTGGTAGCATTGTGCACAATGTTGATGGGATTATGGCTATCGGCGTGACCTCCATGAGAGAGCCCGCCCAGTTGGATTTGATGGCTAATGTGGCAACTGTATTGTGTTGGATCTCAGAGGTGGGAAGGCTGTCTACCACCTAGTGGGGAACACCTTAGTGGGAACTCAGAAGGTGACTTTTTGGAGAGGGCTAGGTGCTTAGTTGCTCTCCTGGGTGGCACAAAGGGCAGCCAAGGGTCTCAAGGGCACTCAGCGGGGCTATGTGTCCACCACAGGGCCTAAATGGGGTTCCCCCCTCTGCTATTGCAGCCCCAACAGGGCGTTGGGCTCAACAGACTGAGGGGCTTCCACACAGCCAACTAACCAAACTCCTTCTGCATCTGGTACCTCTGAATCGTGGCACACCCAAGGGAGCTGCAGCAACAGCGACGTTTCCCCTTGCCTAGGGAGTGGCTACTTCAGCTATGGGGCCTTCTTTACTGGGTGTGGGTTTGGGTGATATTCGCTCTGAACACGAACAGCTGGGTATGCATGTGTCAATGGAAATGAAAGAGAAAATATGGAAGGGTGCGTATGTGGGCATTTTTGATTTTCTGGTGGATAAGTCTGAGAGGGAGGGGGCCAAGGGTTGTAAAGAATGTTCACACTCTAGAGATTGTGGCCATTGACCATAAAAGAAAAAGGGCTTTCTCAAATTATCAGGCCATTATGGCAGAACGCTTCAATAACCTGGGAGCTCAACTGGCATGTTATTAGAATAGGATTGTGTGTGCTCATGACAAATATGGTGGGTCGGCCTGGAAGGACTATGATAACAAACTCAGGAGGGTTAAGGCCGATGGGCCCACCCAGGGAAGAGCCCAGATTGATATCATCACTTGGCTACGTTATATGAAGCGGCTGGTTGCTGCCAATATCCAGCCCTTTCGGACAGGAACAGGATCCACTAATAGCCCAGCAGGGGGGACAAAGAAAGGGACCTGATGGAATTTCAACTGGTGTTCCTCCAGGAAGTTTTAGATTCAAACATTGTTGTTCATTGTGTGGATTAGCATCCCACCCAGAATCCAAGTGTAGTAAAAAGTCAAAAGACAAGGATGCAAAAAAGCAGGAATGAATACTTGGACTTTTGCAAAACTCCCTCCTCAGTTAATTTGACAGCAATGGTCCATTGGCTTAATACTTACACTAACCATTCAGCGGCACAGACATTATATGAGGGCTTTAAGGAAGTCTTCAGGATTCCAGTTGGTGGTTATGTTGGCTCCCCTTTTCATTTAGAAATCAGCAATCTCTCAGGTCCAACCCAGGGGTAGCCAGGACAGAGTCAAAAAGAACTGGGCTTCAGTCAGGTGTTGGGTCTCTTTAACGTAGTCCTGCTTGAGTGCCTCATTTGTTCCTCCCTGGGGGTGGTTCCTAGAAAAGAACCAAGAGAGTTCAGATTGACACATAAACTTTCAGCCCCAAAGGGTCAATCTGTGAATGAGGCTATTGATGAGGCTTTCTCCTTGGTTAAATATGAATCCGTTGATCAGGTGATTCAGATTCCATGGGAGCTGGGTCCTGGAGCCCTTTTAGCAAAGTTTGACATTGAGTCTGCTTTCTGTTTGCGCCCAGTCCACCCTCAGGATTTTCACCTGCTGTTTCCAATTTGAGGGAGCCTTTTACTTTGATAAGTGTATGCCAATGGGCTGCTCCATGTCCTGTTCCTACTTTGAGAAGTTTAGCACATTCCTCAAATGGATTTTCAGGTGGAAGTCGGGACACCAATAGGTGCTGCACTACCTAGAAGATTGTCTCTTCCTGGGTCCATCTGGTACTGAAAGATCCCCTGAGGCCTTGGGGGTAGGCCTTGGGGTTCTTTCAGGATTTGATAGAGGAGTTTTGGGTCCCGCTAGCACAGGGCAAGACACTGGGACCTGCTACCACGATTGAGGTCTTGGGAATTGAGCTGGATTTGGTGGCAGAGGTGTTGAGACTTCTGCTGGAGAAGGTCAATGCCTTTTCCCAAGCTCTGCAGGCATGCCTGGAAGCTATAAAGGTAGGTCATATTACACCAGTTACAGGTTCTGGTTGGGCAGCTCAAATTTGCACTGCAGATCATTCCCTTGGGAGCCCCTTCTCTCAATCCATTGCCCAAACTATGTCGGGCTGAAGGTAGAGCATCATCACATCAGACTGTCCAGTGAGGTCAGGCAGGACATGAAAATCTGGGAGTCACTCCTGTGTGATTTCAATGGAATGGTGGTGTGGCCTGGACATCCTAGAGCCAATGAAGAGCAGGGTCTTTTTACTGATGCAGTGGTTAGCGAAGGGTTTGGTGCAATTTTGAGGACAGCATGGTGTGCACAGTGGTGGCCAAAGGAATGGGTGCAGATGGGTTGGTTAGTATCATTGGTTTTCTTTAGCTGTTTCCAATCCAAGTGGCATTGACTGTTAGGCCCATGCAGTTCTGAAATCAGTCTGTAGTGTTCTGGTCTGAAAATATGAAGGTGGCGGACTGCATCAATTCGCAAGCTGCGTAGTGTAAGATAATTTTGAGTGTTCTGATTAAATTGTACTGCTATGTTTGAAATTGAATGCACTCTTCAGAGCCAAGTATGTGTTGGGTGTGTTAAGCAATGCTGCTGATGCCTTGCCTTGTTTAAGATACAGGTGTTCAGATTACATCATCCAGGAGCGGCGGAGTTCCCCACACCTTTCCGGGACCATCTGTGGCGTCTTGGTTCCCAAGATTACCAGACCTTATGGCAGCCAGTTTAGTGCCCAGGAGCAGGAGGGCCTACAAGGGGGCGTTTAGTGCTTATTGCAAATTCTTGGGGTGCACAAGGACTGTGGATTGGTTTGCTTCATCCTCAGTTATGCCAATCCTGGGGACACTTAGGGATGAGGGCCGGGTGGTGGCTTGCACCAGGACCCACACTTACTAGGATCTCCTTTTTCATGTAAATGCTGGGGCATGCGGGTGGGACCAAGTCCTTCTTGGTTAAAAGGGCCTTGAGGAGTGGGCAGCATCTGGAAGGGACTAGATTGGATTCTAGGCACCCTATTTACACTGTAAAATTGGCAGCAATTCTGGAAGTTTTGAGAGACATCTGTAGGTCCCCGGGGAGGTCAGCCTATTTAGGGCAGCATTTATCCTTACCTTTTATTGAGCTCTTAGGCTGAGCGAGTTGGTAGCTAAGAAAAAGAAGGACACTGAGGAGGAAAGCTTCAACTGGCAGATATTCAGAGGCGGGATGGGGCTCAGACTCTGGCAATTAATATCCCCTGTTCCAAGGTAGACTAGGTTGGTAGGGGTGAACACATCCTATTGCATAGGACCAGGGTAATGAATGCTGTCCTGTCCATAACTTGGAATGTTTTGTGTGTCAACGGGCTCAGGGTGTTGGGGGCCCTGACTGGTGCACACTGATGGCACCCCTCTGACCAGGTACAAGTTCTCTAAGATACTGAAGGGTGCTCTGCAGGTGATGGGGTTTGACTTGTCCACATTTGGAACTCACTCCTTTAGAATTGGGGTGGCCACTGCGGTGGGGGCAATGGGGCTCTCAGGCATGGCAGTTCAAGAGATTGGCAGGTGATCCTCGGACTGTTAAAAGCTCTATGTGAGACTGTATGTTGTAAGTAGTGCACCTGATGTCCGTTTCTCTTCTCCTCTCCTTCTCTTTCCCTTAATGCAGGTGTTATGTGTGAGAACTGAGAAGTGATTTGGAGTTCTGGTGGCCCTGGTACACACACGGTCCAACAAGATCACAGATGTGTGGGTCATTTACTATTTTTATGTAATGTGAACAGGGGAACTATATTCCAGAAGAGTTGTTGCGTCCAGGGTGCAGCTGGTGCGGTACCACCTCTCCTTCTATGGTTGTGGAGGTTTGAAGCCCACACAACTAAGGACTGTGCTGGAGACATTGCTGCCTAGGGGGTGTGCACCCCCTGGCATCATCATACTGCATCTAGGTGGCAGTGACTTGGTTCATATTGACCGGGCACTCGTAATTGAACTTCTGATTTCTGAGATCAGTTGGCTAAGTAAGAGATTCCCTTAGGCAGAGCTAGCTTGGTCGGGTATCATCCCCAGGTTGCAGTGGAGGAATGGCTTTTTGGTCAGATCCCTGATTGACTTGGTGAAGTTTATAAACAACAAGATTGGTAAGCTGTTCAGACCACCCACTCTGTCGACTAAACCACACGTGTACATGAAAGGTGAACATTTTGTCTTGCAGGATATGGTGCACCTGTCATGGATTGGCAAACAAATGTTTATAGAGAACTTGTTAGCCTGGTAGGTACAACACCCTCAATAAGATGACGGTTGGGAAGGCAGATAGTAAGTGAACTATACTGGCCTGTGGCGGGGTGAGATCATGACTGGTAGGGCAATTTGGCATACCTTTCCTTACTTAGACTTGACAGTGATGTCACTGGGGCCTCCATGGAATGCTGGCAGGGAACTGAATCGAATATCCAGTGGTTCGAGATGTGTTTATTATTGCCTATTATGATACAAACCGTTGTTGGGGAAGGGCTATTTCTGGGATTGAGGAGGAAGGCCTTGGCGGTACAGGTGAGATTAAATGTGCCAGTTGGGAGCACTCCAGTTTTGCCATGTGTTAAGGTGAGAGCACAAGCACTTTAGCACTGATTAGCAGGGAAAAAGTGCACATAGTCTTACAAGTCACCAGGTTCAGCAAAGGAAAGCAGAGGAAGACAAAAGTCTAGGGTGACCCTGCCGAAAGGGACATGTCCAACAACTATTTTAAAGGCAAATATTACTTAGAGACCACCTGAGCCCAAGGCAAGGAGAAACAACCCACAATGAATTAGGATAAACTAAACAAGAGTGTTTACAGAATAAACAAAACATTTGCCTTTTTAAGAATCCAAAACAAAATCAAACAGTTGAAGAACAATGTCAAAATAGAAAAGAAAAAATAGCGAAAGCAGACAGTGGCAAAAGGAAACATGTTCGTTATATTGATAAACAGAATAAGGCAAATACCATTATTTGATAGTAAAAAACGAATAAAAAGAGTGCCAAAACAGAAAAGAAAACATAGTGAAAGCAGGTAGTAACAAAAAGTAGCATGTGCGTTAAAAAATAATCAAAATAAGGCAAGAGCTATTATGTAATAGTATAAAATTAGGGTGAGTAAGGACACAGAGAAGAGCGGTACTAAAAAAGGAAACTGAGCTACACTGTTTTGTACTTGGTGCATTTGCTCTGTAACACTCCTGTGTCGGTGAGGTCATGTTTGTGTCAGTACTGCTGAGTAGAATGTGATTGAGTAAAGCTCTTTGGGCTTTACTTTAAACTTGTGTTTCTATTATGTATTGCTAAGTTGCAGATTATGCGTCTATGAGTAGATTGGGGAACCCCTTATCTATAAGAATTGAAAAAAGAGGTTTATTAAGTACAAACTGCTGGTTAATATTATATAAGGCATTTGACCTTTCCATCTAAGGGCCGCATGTGGTATAGGATCAGGTAGGTGGTAAAAAAGTGACTCCAAAAACTTAGATGGCGACCATGGAGTTTCACAATATTGAACTGTTATAGTTTCTGTCATTGTGGCTACCGTTACAAATACTGATTTTTCGCGCCATTGTTTTATGATCATTATTGATATAGCTGAAGGTACGAGAGTGCCTAAGACTCTTGCTCAACTCTACTGAAATCAGTGACTAAATTGTTCCAATCTGTGTTTGGATAGAATGCCTCCGATCCTCAGATTCTTACTATGATGGCTGCAAATGAGTTTTGAAAAAAATAAAAATATTGTATTTGTAAGGAAATAACCAGAAAAAGCTGAAGGTGTTCCTTCTATACAAAGACCTATGCCAAAGTGTACAAGTGTTGCCTGCCTACTGTTCTTTCCAACAGCCACATCATTTTGCATGTAAGCTAGAGTATCCTTGCAATTGCTAATAGCCTTTACTTTCAGAAAGAAACTCAGGAGTATGTTTCAAGAAAGTGGCACAGCGCTGCGCCAAAATTGACAGTGGCATGCTGTGTCACTTCAGAAATGTAGGGATGCTCCATATTTACAGATATATGGCACACCCCAATATATTTACAAATATATATTCCCCTAATACAGCCGCTAAATTTAGTTGCCCAGAGCTTAAGCATACACCCTTGCGCCATAGTGCAAGAGTGCCTGACTTGTAGGGAATGATTGTTTATGTGCAGGAAGATGTCCCTTCCTGCACATAAACAATCAATAATGGTGATTTGTTACTCCTATGTGTGCTGCATAATGCAGCACACATAGAAGTAGCAAATCGTCAATATTTTGTGATTGTTTATTTGCTGGGAGGGACACCTTCCTGCACATAAACAATCATTGATGCCCTCTTGCTCTTTTTGTGAGCATAGAAAAAGCAAACAGAAGGAGAAATATTTCTCTCCTTGTTTTGTCATGCTTATGCCACCCCAGGGGTCACATTAGTTATTGGTGTTGCCTCAGACTGACATTTCCTTGTAAATCTGGGTCAAAAGCGAAGGGAGAACGGATTAATGAAGGAATGAAGAGATGGATGGATGAGTGAGTGAGTGAAAGGTTGGTTGGAGGAGTGGAAGTAAATGTATAGATGTATGGAGTGAAAGGATGGATGGCTGAGCAAAAGGATGAATGGATGATTGAAACAATGGATGAATTAATGAATGGATGTAATGTCATGGATAAGTGAAAGGATGGATGACTGAGTGAAAGGATAGCTATATTTGATGACAAGTGAGTAGCCAGAAAATTTTAAACAAAGGTTATGTGCAAGAATCAAGTGAGGCAAGTCATCATGCCCCTCCCAAAAGAGCTTGCTTGGCTTTTCCATCCAAGCATCTATCATCTTTTCATTCTTCCAGCCACCTGCTGATAGCCCCCATTTTACCATTACATTCTGTCCAGTGGTGTAATAAAACTTGACCCCCCCCCCTGCAAAGTACATGGAAGCACCCCAGGACTCAGGAGCACTCAGGCCAAGGTATTGTACCGAGGGGGCCCCCTGGAGCTCAGCTCAGCACCTTGGGGGCTGCAAGGGTTAATGTTACACAACTGATTTTGTCATCCATTCGGTCTGTCACCATTCTGTCAGTCCATCCCCCCATCCATATCCAAACTTACCGACCATGTAATGCGGGGGTTGGCCTGTATTCAACCTAGCACGGCCCCCCTCCTTGAGCCTTTTACTAAAAGAGAAGGGGGTCACGCGACCACCTGCATGAGCCTAATATGTGCCAGGAATCCCATCCCCTGGGACTTCGTTTCAATATAGGTGGGTGCCCTGGTGCCCACTTGAGGCACCCACAAACAGCACATTGGGGCAGAGTGCGGGAGATAGCATTGCTCTAACTCAGAGGGAGCAACTAATTATGCTTGCTCCCTCCGAGTGGGAGCAATATGTCTCTTCTTTCCCTGCCCGCATAAGTGCAGGCAGAGAAATAGAACACAAGTCTGCTACAAGCCAGCAAGAGCATTTTTACATCTCCCACCAGATAGCAGCAGGCTTAGAATGTTCTCCCATTTGGTGGGAGATTTGAAAATGCTCCTGTCAGGCACGAGGAAACAAGTTTCCCTGCCAGCAAAAGTAGGAAATAGAATGATGGATAGGAGCCCCCTCAAGGACCCTCCAGGGCCAACTCCTGGTATGTCCTGGGTTGCCCCTACCCAGGACATGGCTGCTTGTTTTTGCTTGGTGGGAGCTGACAGCTCCCACTAAGCAAAGCAAACAAACTCCAGTTTCTGACAGCGAGAGCTCTCAAACAACTCCCACTTGCAGAAAGCGGAGTTTTCATCTGCAAATATGCAAAAGGTAAGACAGATGAAAACATTGCTCCCGCAAGAAGGGCACTGCTATTTAATACAGCTCCCTTCTTCTGGGAGCAATGCCAGCTCCCAAAGTAAGGGGGAGCTGGCTAGGACTGTGGGGGGGCAATAATAGGATGGAAGAGAGAAAGAGAGAGATTGTCATTGCAATGGTCTCTCCATGCAATGACTTCAAACTGTCATAGTGGGAAGATGTTTGGTTCGAATGTTATAGTTACGTTTGGATGCAGAGCAGAACAGAGTCAGTTCTGGCCTAATGGTCACAATGTTGTGCTGTCACTCAGGAGGTTGAAGGTTCACATCCAAGTATCAGTTGGCAGTGTGTTTGTTTATTTAATGGTTTTTTCAAATGTTAAACCTTCCTAGTGATGGAACATTCACATTTTTGTATGTCTAGAAGCATTACAGCAAAGAATCACCAATGGCCTAAAGGTTAATGATACAGACTTTTGCATTGAAAGTTTAGGGTTCTTGTCCAGGCGTGTCTGTGGTCATTTCCCTCCTTTAATTTGTTTTCAACATCAAAAGTTTAAAGTTCATAATGAAAGGTGATCTCACTCTTTTTAATTGGCAAATACATTTTTCTTTTCATTTTGTCCAAAAATATCTCATTATAAGAAAATCATTCACCAAAGCCTAAAAAACTCTCTCACCGGCTCACTCTCTTTCTCTCTCTCTCAATTTCTCTTTTTCAATCTCTTTCACCCACTCACACATCCACTCAGACCCTTGTGCAACCTCTCACAGCCTACTCAGACCCTCATGCACCCCCTCACAGACCCACTCAGACACACACACCCACTCACACACCTACTCAGATTCTCACAGACCCACTGAAACCCTCATGCACTCACTCACAGACCCAGAAACTGACGCACCTACTAAGACACTGATGCACCTACTCTAACACCCAGAGAGACACTCTCACCCCCAGATACACCCTCTCACACCTATTCTCACACCTAGGGAGACAGGCCATGGGCAATTCCCATCACGCATGGCCAAAGGGCATGTGATTAGGTGGGTAGGGGGGTTGGCCACAGACCCTGCGGCCAGCCACAGCCGCACACAGGCAAGGGCCTTGCACAGTGGTGGTTGGATTAATGTATAGTAATGAAATTTACTTTACATTTAAAAAAACATAGATATTTGTAGGAGGCTGGACTGGCTTGTAGTGAGTACCAAGTGGTACTTGCACCTTGCACCAGGCCCAGTTATCCCTTATTAGTGTATAGGGTATCCAGCAGCTTAGGCTGATAGATAATGGTAGCTTAGCAGAGCAGCTCAGGCTGAACTAGGAGACGTGTGAAGCTACTACAGTACCACTTAGTGTCATATGCACAATATCATAAGAAAACACAATACACAGTTATACTAAAAATAAAGGTACTTTATTTTTATGACAATATGCCAACGTATCTTAGAGTGTACCCTCAGTGAGAGGATAGGAAATATACACAAGATATATATACACAATAGCAAAAATATGCAGTATAGTCTTAGAAAACAGTGCAAACAATGTATAGTTACAATAGGATGCAATGGGGAAACATAGGGATAGGGGCAACACAAACCATATGCTCCAAAAGTGGAATGCAAACCACGAATGGACCCCAAACCTATGTGACCTTGTAGAGGGTCGCTGGGACTATTAGAAAATAGTGAGAGTTAGAAAAATAACCCTCCCCAAGACCCTGAAAAGTGAGTGCAAAGTGCACCAAAGTTCCCCTAAGGACAAAAGAGTCGTGTTAGAGGAATAATGCAGGAAAGACACAAACCAGCAATGCAACAACTGTGGATTTCCAATCTAGGGTACCTGTGGAACAAGGGGACCAAGTCCAAAAGTCACAAGCAAGTCGGAGATGGGCAGATGCCCAGGAAATGCCAGCTGCGGGTGCAAAGAAGCTTCTACTGGACAGAAGAAGCTGAGGTTTCTGCAGGAACAAAAAGGGCTAGAGACTTCCCCTTTGGTGGACGGATCCCTCTTGCCTTGGAGAGTCGTGCAAAAGTGTTTTCCCGCCGGAAGGACGCCAACAAGCCTTGCTACACGCAAATCGTGCATTTGGCGTTTTTGGATGCTGCTGGGGCCCAGGAGGTCGCAAATTGGACCTGAAGAGAGAGGGGACGTCGAGCAAGACAAAGAGCCCTCACTAAAGCAGGTAGCACCCGGAGAAATGCCAGAAACAGGCACTACGAGGATGCGTGAAACGGTGCTCGCCGAAGTTGCACAAAGGAGTCCCACGTCGCCGGAGACCAACTTAGAAAGTCGTGCAATGCAGGTTAGAGTGCCGTGGACCCAGGCTTGGCTGTGCACAAAGGATTTCTGCCGGAAGTGCACAGGGGCCGGAGTAGCTGCAAAGTCGCGGTTCCCAGCAATGCAGCCCAGCGAGGTGAGGCAAGGACTTACCTCCACCAAACTTGGGCTGAAGAGTCACTGGACTGTGGGGGTCACTTGGACAGAGTCGCTGGATTCGAGGGACCTCGCTCGTCGTGCTGAGAGGAGACCCAAGGGACCGGTGATGCAGCTTTTTGGTGCCTGCGGTTGCAGGGGGAAGATTCCGTCGACCCACGGGAGATTTCTTCGGAGCTTCTGGTGCAGAGAGGAGGCAGGCTACCCCCACAGCATGCACAAGCAGGAAAACAGTCGAGAAGGCGGCAGGATCAGCGTTACAGAGTTGCAGTAGTCGTCTTTGCTACTATGTTGCAGGTTTGCAGGCTTCCAGCGCGGTCAGCGGTCGTTTCCTTATCAGAAGGTGAAGAGAGAGATGCAGAGGAACTCGGCTGAGCTCATGCATTCGTTATCTAAAGTTTCCCCAGAGACAGAGACCCTAAATAGCCAGAAAAGAGGGTTTGGCTACCTAGGAGAGAGGAAAGGCTACTAACACCTGAAGGAGCCTATCAGCAGGAGTCTCTGACGTCACCTGGTGGCACTGGCCACTCAGAGCAGTCCAGTGTGCCAGCAGCACCTCTGTTTCCAAGATGGCAGAGGTCTGGAGCACACTGGAGGAGCTCTGGACACCTCCCAGGGGAGGTGCAGGTCAGGGGAGTGGTCACTCCCCTTTCCTTTGTCCAGTTTCGCGCCAGAGCAGGGGCTAAGGGGTCCCTGAACCGGTGTAGACTGGCTTATGCAGAATTGGGCACATCTGTGCCCAACAAAGCATTTCCAGAGGCTGGGGGAGGCTACTCCTCCCCTGCCTTCACACCATTTTCCAAAGGGAGAGGGTGTCACACCCTCTCTCAGAGGAAGTTCTTTGTTCTGCCATCCTGGGCCAGGCCTGGCTGGACCCCAGGAGGGCAGCTGCCTGTCTGAGGGGTTGGCAGCAGCAGCAGCTGCAGTGAAACCCCAGGAAGGGCAGTCTGGCAGTACCAGGGTCTGTGCTACAGACCACTGGGATCATGGAATTGTACCAACAATGCCAGGATGGCATAGAGGGGGCAATTTCATGATCATAGACATGTTACATGGCCATATTCGGAGTTACCATGGTGAAGCTACATATAGGTAGTGACCTATATGTAGTGCACACGTGTAATGGTGTCCCCGCACTCACAAAGTTCAGTGAATTGGCTCTGAACAATGTGGGGGCACCTTGGCTAGTGCCAGGGTGCCCTCACACTAAGTAACTTTGCACCTAACCTTTACCAGGTAAAGGTTAGACATATAGGTGACTTATAAGTTACTTAAGTGCAGTGTAAAATGGCTGTGAAATAACGTGGACGTTATTTCACTCAGGCTGCAGTGGCAGGCCTGTGTAAGAATTGTCAGAGCTCCCTATGGGTGGCAAAAGAAATGCTGCAGCCCATAGGGATCTCCTGGAACCCCAATACCCTGGGTACCTCAGTACCATATACTAGGGAATTATAAGGGTGTTCCAGTAAGCCAATGTAAATTGGTAAAAATGGTCACTAGCCTGTCAGTGACAATTTGGAAAGAAATGAGAGAGCATAACCACTGAGGTTCTGATTAGCAGAGCCTCAGTGAGACAGTTAGTCACTACACAGGTAACACATTCAGGCACACTTATGAGCACTGGGGCCCTGGGTTACCAGGGTCCCAGTGACACATACAACTAAAACAACATATATACAGTGAAAAATGGGGGTAACATGCCAGGCAAGATGGTACTTTCCTGCACAACCCCCCCCCCAAACGAAGGACAATAAGACTAGCCATTACCTGATGAGTCTTCATTGTCTAAGTGGAAATATCTGGAGAGTCCATCTGCATTGGAGTGGCTACTCCCAGGTCTATGTTCCACTGTATAGTCCATTCCCTGTAGGGATATGGACCACCTCAACAATTTAGGATTTTCACCTTTCATTTGTTTTAGCCAAAGTAGAGGTTTGTGGTCTGTCTGAACAATGAAGTGAGTGCCAAACAGGTATGGCCTCAACTTCTTCAGAGCCCAGACCACAGCAAAGGCCTCCCTCTCAATGGCAGACCAACGCTTTTCTCTAGGGGTCAACCTTCTACTAATAAAAGCAACAGGTTGATCCTGGCCCTCAGAATTAAGTTGTGATAGGACTGCCCCTACTCCTAATTCAGATGCATCAGTTTGGACATAGAATTTTTTAGAGTAACAAGGGCTTTTCAGGACAGGTGCAGAGCACATGGCCTGCTTCAGCTCCTCAAAAGCTTTCTGACAGCTTGCTGTCCATAATACCTTTTTAGCCATTTTCTTGGATGTGAGGTCATTAAGAGGGGCTGCAATGGAGCCATAGTTCTTAATGAACCTCCTGTAATACCCAGTGAGGCCTAGGAAGGCTCTCACCTGAGTCTGAGTGGTAGGGGGAACCCAATCAATAATAGTTTGGATTTTCCCCTGAAGTGGTGCAATCTGTTCCCCACCAACAAGGTGTCCCAGATAAACCACCTTACCCTGCTCTATCTGGCACTTTGAAGCCTTGATAGTGAGGCCTGCCTTTTGCAGGGCCTCCAAAACTTTCCAAAGGTGGACCAGGTGATCATCCCAGCTGGAGCTAAAGACAGCTATATCGTCCAAATATGCTGCACTGAAAGCTTCCAGCCCTTGCAGGACTGTGTTCACCAACCTCTGAAAAGTGGCAGGTGCATTTTTCAAACCAAAAGGCATTACAGTAAACTGGTAATGTCCTCCAATGGAAGAAAATGCAGTCTTAGGTTTAGCATCTTCTGACAATTTGATCTGCCAATACCCTGCAGTCAAATCAAAAGTGCTTAGATACTTGGCAGATGCCAGTGTATCTATAAGCTCATCTGCCCTGTGTATAGGGTGAGCATCAGTTTTGGTTACCAAGTTGAGACCTCTATAGTCTACACAAAACCTCATTTCCTTCTTTCCATCTTTAGAATTGGGTTTTGGTACCAGTACCACAGGAGAAGCCCATGGACTGTCAGAGTGCTCAACCACTCCTAGTTCCAACATTTTCTGAACTTCTTGCTTTATGCAGTCCCTGACATGGTCAGGCTGCCTATAGATCTTACTTTTGACAGGTAAACTGTCTCCAGTATCTATAGTGTGCTCACACCAAGAAGTGGTGCCTGGCACAGTAGAGAAGAGTTCTGAAAATTGTCCTAGGAGATTTATGCAATTATCTTTCTGCTCAGCAGTAAGACAATCAGCCAAAACTACACCTTCCACAAGAGCATCTTGTTCTGTGGAAGAGAAGAGATCAGGTAGAGGATCACTGTCTTCTTCCTGTCCCTCATCTGTTGCCATGAGCAGGGTGAGATCAGCCCTGTCATAGTAGGGTTTCAGGCGGTTGACATGGAGCACCCTAAGGGGACTCCTGGCAGTGCCTAAGTCAACCAAGTAGGTGACTTCACCCTTCTTTTCAACAATTGTGTGGGGTCCACTCCATTTATCTTGGAGTGCTCTTGGGGCCACAGGCTCCAAGACCCACACTTTCTGCCCTGGTTGGTACTGAACCAAAACAGCCTTCTGATCATGCCATTGCTTCTGGAGCTCTTGGCTGGCCTGAAGGTTTTTACTGGCCTTTTTCATGTACTCAGCCATCCTTGATCTGAGGCCAAGTACATAATCCACAATATCCTGCTTAGGAGCTTTTAAAGGTTGTTCCCAACCCTCCTTTACAAGTGTGAGTGGACCCCTAACAGGGTGTCCAAAAAGAAGTTCAAAGGGGCTGAAGCCCACTCCTTTCTGGGGTACCTCCCTGTAGGCAAAAAGGAGGCATGGTAGAAGGATATCCCATCTCCTGCGGAGTTTTTCAGGGAGTCCCATAATCATGCCTTTGAGAGTTTTATTAAATCTCTCCACCAGTCCATTTGTTTGTGGATGATAGGGTGTTGTGAACTTGTAAGTTACACCACACTCCTTCCACATGGCCTTTAAGTATGCAGACATGAAATTGCTTCCTCTGTCTGATACTACTTCCTTTGGGAAGCCCACCCTGGAAAATATTCCCAGGAGGGCCTTTGCCACTGCAGGAGCTGTAGTGGTCCTTAAAGGAATAGCTTCAGGATATCTTGTGGCATGGTCCACTACCACCAAGATAAACCTATTGCCTGAAGCAGTAGGAGGGTCAAGGGGGCCAACTATGTCAACCCCTACCCTTTCAAAGGGAACCCCAACCACAGGCAGTGGGATAAGGGGTGCCTTTGGAGTGCCACCTGTCTTGCCACTGGCTTGACAGGTTTCACAGGACTTACAAAATTCCTTTGTGTCCTCAGACATCCTAGGCCAATGAAACAATGGAACCAATCTGTCCCTAGTTTTCATTTGACCCAGGTGCCCAGCTAGGGGAATGTCATGTGCCAGTGTTAGGAGGAACTTTCTGTACTCCTGAGGAATCACTAATCTCCTGGCAGCTCCAGGTTTAGGATCCCTATGCTCAGTGTACAAGAGGTTGTCCTCCCAGTAAACTCTGTGAGAGTCACTGACATCCCCATTAGCCTGTTTGACAGCTTGCTGTCTGAGACCCTCTAATGTGGGACAGGTTTGCTGTGCCACACTCAGCTCCTCCCTGGCAGGCCCCCCTTCACCCAAAAGCTCAGCAGTGTCTGCTTCCAGCTCCTCTGGTGTAGGTTCTGCACAGGGAGGGAATTCTTCTTCCTCAGAATTAGAATCCACTGTAGAGGGAGGGATAGTAGGAAGTGGTTTGCTTCTACTAGCCCTAGCTTTAGGGAGCACTTGGTCCATTGTTCCAGGATCCAAGCTTCCCTGTCCTTTTTGCTTTTTGGCCTGAGCCCTTGTCAAAGCAAAAATATGCCCTGGGATGCGCAGCATTGCTGCATGGGCCTCCAACTCCACATCTGACCAAGCTGATGTCTCCAAATCATTCCCTAATAGACAGTCTACAGGTAAATCTGAAGCTACCACAACTTTCTTTGGACCAGTTACCCCCCCCCAGTTGAGATTTACAACAGCCATGGGGTGGCTTTGTGTTATGTTGTGAGCATCGGTTACTTGGTACTGGTGTCCAAGTATGTGTTGTTCAGGGTGCACCAGTTTCTCAATCACCATTGTGACACTGGCACCTGTCTCCCTGTAGGCCTGGACCTCAACACCATTTATTAGGGTTAGTTGCTTGTACTTCTCCAAGTTATGGGGGCAAGCAACCAAAGTGGCTAAATCAATAGCCCCTTCAGAGACTAAAGTAGCCTCTGTGGTCTCCCTAATCAGACCAACCCCAACTAAATTACCAAAAGTGAGCCCAGCTACTCCCTTGGATTGGCTATTAGTAGGTTTGCTCCCACCTCCACTGCTATTAGTAGGGACACTAGGTGTAGCAGTAGGGGTTGTAGTGGTAGGAGCTGTGGTGCCTTTCTTTGGACAACTGGGATCTGTTGTCCAATGGCCTTTTATTTTACATAAATAGCACCATGGTTTCTTTTCCTTGTTCTGATTAAAGGAGGATTTGGACCCACCACCCCCACCAGAGTGTTTTTGTGGGCCTGATGAAGACTCATTTTTAAATTTGTCCCCACCCTTGTCAGAAGACTTACCATCCTTCTTTTTGTTGCCATCTTTGTCACCCCCTGTATGAACTTTTCTGTTCACTCTTGTTCTGACCCATTTGTCTGCCTTCTTTCCCAATTCTTGGGGAGAGGTCAGATCAGAGTCCACCAAGTACTGGTGCAACAAATCAGACACACAATTATTAAGAATATGCTCTCTCAGGATTAAGTTATACAGGCTGTCATAATCAGTAACTTTACTGCCATGTAACCACCCCTCCAAGGCCTTCACTGCCTGGTCAATGAAATCAACCCAGTCTTGTGAAGACTCCTCTTTGGTCTCTCTGAACTTTATCCTGTACTGTTCAGTGGTTAAGCCATAACCATCCAGGAGTGCATTCTTCAGAACTTGGAAATTATTAGCATCATTTTCTTTTACAGTAAGGAGCCTATCCCTACCTTTTCCACTGAATGATAGCCATAGGATGGCAGCCCACTGCCTTTGAGGGACATCCTGTACAACACAGGCCCTCTCAAGTGCAGCAAACCACTTGTTAATGTCATCCCCCTCCTTATAAGGGGGAACTATCTTGTGCAGATTCCTGGAATCATGCTCTTTTGCAGGATGACTATGGGGAATACTGCTGCTGCCACCATGGGTATCTAAACCCAACTTCTGTCTTTCCTTCTCTAATTCAAAAGACTGTCTATCCAAATCCAGCTGTTGCTTTTTAAGCTTCAGTCTGGTTTGTTCCACCCTCAACTTATTGAGTTCCCTCTCTAACATTCTGTCATCAGGGTTGGTGGGAGGGACATTTCTAGAAACAGAGCTATGATGGGAATGAACAGAAGGAGACCTGTCCCTTACAGAAGCCAACTTAACAGCTTGGTTTACAGAAACATTACTACCAGTATGGTAAGAATAAATGCTTTTGCTATGATGTGAGACAACACTATTTCTATGGTGTGGCTCATCATCATTACCATCTATGCTAGATTGTCTAGTAATGGGCAGGCTAGGAAGTTTCTTTCCTGAATCTTTTCCTGGGGGAGTCCCTGAATCTGATTGGGAACTATTAGGTACTTTTTCAACAGATGGGGCACCTATGGCCTTATCCTGTTCTCTAAGCATGTTAATTAATAGTTCTAAGGCAGGATTCTTCCCTACACTCAAACCTCTCTCTATACAGAGACTCCTTGCTCTTTTCCAGCTAAGGTTGTCATATGCAAGTTTGGACAGATCAACACTTTGGCCTGTGCCAGACATTTTTTTAGAGAGAGTTAAAGTGATAGAGAAAGAGACAAAAGTTTTCAGAACTTTTTGGAAAGACAGAAAAAAACTTTTTAAACTTTTAAGAACTTTTTGAAAGTTTAGAGGTACTTTTCAGCACTTAGAAAAGAGTGAAAAGAGGAAATGCAAAACTTTTTGGCTATGTGTATATACACTGACCTTGTTTTGTATATTTTTTCTCTTATGAAAAGTACAATGACAAGAGTGGTAAGTAGTCTCAAGCACTTATCCCACCACTGCACAACCAATGTAGGAGGCTGGACTGGCTTGTAGTGAGTACCAAGTGGTACTTGCACCTTGCACCAGGCCCAGTTATCCCTTATTAGTGTATAGGGTGTCTAGCAGCTTAGGCTGATAGATAATGGTAGCTTAGCAGAGCAGCTCAGGCTGAACTAGGAGACGTGTGAAGCTACTACAGTACCACTTAGTGTCATATGCACAATATCATAAGAAAACACAATACACAGTTATACTAAAAATAAAGGTACTTTATTTTTATGACAATATGCCAAAGTATCTTAGAGTGTACCCTCAGTGAGAGGATAGGAAATATACACAAGATATATATACACAATAGCAAAAATATGCAGTATAGTCTTAGAAAACAGTGCAAACAATGTATAGTTACAATAGGATGCAATGGGGAAACATAGGGATAGGGGCAACACAAACCATATACTCCAAAAGTGGAATGCGAACCACGAATGGACCCCAAACCTATGTGACCTTGTAGAGGGTCGCTGGGACTATTAGAAAATAGTGAGAGTTAGAAAAATAACCCTCCCCAAGACCCTGAAAAGTGAGTGCAAAGTGCACCAAAGTTCCCCTAAGGACAAAAGAGTTGTGTTAGAGGAATAATGCAGGAAAGACACAAACCAGCAATGCAACAACTGTGGATTTCCAATCTAGGGTACCTGTGGAACAAGGGGACCAAGTCCAAAAGTCACAAGCAAGTCGGAGATGGGCAGATGCCCAGGAAATGCCAGCTGCGGGTGCAAAGAAGCTTCGACTGGACAGAAGAAGCTGAGGTTTCTGCAGGAACGAAAAGGGCTAGAGACTTTCCCTTTGGTGGACGGATCCGTCTCGCCTTGGAGAGTCGTGCAGAAGTGTTTTCCCGCCGGAAGGACGCCAACAAGCCTTGCTACATGCAAATCATGCGTTTGGCGTTTTTGGACACTGCTGGGGCCCATGAGGGACCAGGAGGTCGCAAATTGGACCTGAAGAGAGAAGGGACGTCGAGCAAGACAAAGAGCCCTCACTGAAGCAGGTAGCACCCGGAGAAGTGCCAGAAACAGGCACTAAGAGGATGCGTGAAATGGTGCTCGCCGAAGTTGCACAAAGGAGTCCCACGTCGCCGGAGACCAACTTAGAAAGTCGTGCAATGCAGGTTAGAGTGCCGTGGACCCAGGCTTGGCTGTGCACAAAGGATTTCTGCCGGAAGTGCACAGGGGCCGGAGTAGCTGCAAAGTCGCGGTTCCCAGCAATGCAGCCCAGCGAGGTGAGGCAAGGACTTACCTCCACCAAACTTGGGCTGAAGAGTCACTGGACTGTGGGGGTCACTTGGACAGAGTCGCTGGATTCGAGGGACCTCGCTCGTCGTGCTGAGAGGAGACCCAAGGGACCGGTGATGCAGCTTTTTGGTGCCTGCGGTTGCAGGGGGAAGATTCCGTCGACCCACGGGAGATTTCTTCGGAGCTTCTGGTGCAGAGAGGAGGCAGGCTACCCCCACAGCATGCACAAGCAGGAAAACAGTCGAGAAGGCGGCAGGATCAGCGTTACAGAGTTGCAGTAGTCGTCTTTGCTACTATGTTGCAGGTTTGCAGGCTTCCAGCGCGGTCAGCGGTCGTTTCCTTATCAGAAGGTGAAGAGAGAGATGCAGAGGAACTCGGCTGAGCTCATGCATTCGTTATCTAAAGTTTCCCCAGAGACAGAGACCCTAAATAGCCAGAAAAGAGGGTTTGGCTACCTAGGAGAGAGGAAAGGCTACTAACACCTGAAGGAGCCTATCAGCAGGAGTCTCTGACGTCACCTGGTGGCACTGGCCACTCAGAGCAGTCCAGTGTGCCAGCAGCACCTCTGTTTCCAAGATGGCAGAGGTCTGGAGCACACTGGAGGAGCTCTGGACACCTCCCAGGGGAGGTGCAGGTCAGGGGAGTGGTCACTCCCCTTTCCTTTGTCCAGTTTCGCGCCAGAGCAGGGGCTAAGGGGTCCCTGAACCGGTGTAGACTGGCTTATGCAGAACTGGGCACATCTGTGCCCAACAAAGCATTTCCAGAGGCTGGGGGAGGCTACTCCTCCCCTGCCTTCACACCATTTTCCAAAGGGAGAGGGTGTCACACCCTCTCTCAGAGGAAGTTCTTTGTTCTGCCATCCTGGGCCAGGCCTGGCTGGACCCCAGGAGGGCAGCTGCCTGTCTGAGGGGTTGGCAGCAGCAGCAGCTGCAGTGAAACCCCAGGAAGGGCAGTCTGGCAGTACCAGGGTCTGTGCTACAGACCACTGGGATCATGGAATTGTACCAACAATGCCAGGATGGCATAGAGGGGGCAATTCCATGATCATAGACATGTTACATGGCCATATTCGGAGTTACCATGGTGAAGCTACATATAGGTAGTGACCTATATGTAGTGCACGCGTGTAATGGTGTCCCCGCACTCACAAAGTTCAGTGAATTGGCTCTGAACAATGTGGGGGCACCTTGGCTAGTGCCAGGGTGCCCTCACACTAAGTAACTTTGCACCTAACCTTTACCAGGTAAAGGTTAGACATATAGGTGACTTATAAGTTACTTAAGTGCAGTGTAAAATGGCTGTGAAATAACGCGACGTTATTTCACTCAGGCTGCAGTGGCAGGCCTGTGTAAGAATTGTCAGAGCTCCCTATGGGTGGCAAAAGAAATGCTGCAGCCCATAGGGATCTCCTGGAACCCCAATACCCTGGGTACCTCAGTACCATATACTAGGGAATTATAAGGGTGTTCCAGTAAGCCAATGTAAATTGGTAAAAATGGTCACTAGCCTGTCAGTGACAATTTGGAAAGAAATGAGAGAGCATAACCACTGAGGTTCTGATTAGCAGAGCCTCAGTGAGACAGTTAGTCACTACACAGGTAACACGTTCAGGCACACTTATGAGCACTGGGGCCCTGGGTTACCAGGGTCCCAGTGACACATACAACTAAAACAACATATATACAGTGAAAAATGGGGGTAACATGCCAGGCAAGATGGTACTTTCCTACAATATTCACTGAAAAAAACAAAGGTTACAGGGACGTTATAGTTAGGCCCTAAGGTAATTATAATTCACACCCCTGCAATGCACTGCTAATTACCACACAAATTACAGCACTCATGACATCTTCGATAACATTATTGTTAATGTCACTATAACATCTGCAGTAAAATTATTGATCATATAGTTACCTGGGGGCACGAGTTAGAGTTACTTTAGACAGCTCTAACTGTAACAGGTGAATTTCTATGGCTTGGTACGCTTAAAATGTGAGCCTAACTATAACATCCCTATAACCTTTGTGTTTTTTTAAGTGAATATATTTTCCTTATGCACATTTTTCCCTCCAGTTAAGCTTTAGTTCTCGTTTTCAGCTCTGTAGCTTATTTAGAAGAAGAAGGTGTTATCATGTGTATTGGTCCCAAGATGGCTGACAGCACTTCCTGGTTGATCGCACCTAAGATCTATGCTTAGGCTCTGCCAAGATATCTATATTTCTTTTTTTTTCAAATTATATGAAAACGACTGAAAGGATTTACGCAAAGTCACAAAAAGGGCTCTTTCTGGACCAAGAGGTACCCTTCTGCCAAATTTGGTGTAATTCTGTCCAGTGGTTCCAGCTGTAATTATGTTTGAAATGTCTGTGGGAAATTGCACTGGGAAAAAGCATTTTGGGACACCTCCTTTTTCTTGGCCCCTGCTTGACAAATCACCCTGAAACTTTCAAGGCAGCATCTGAAGTGAGCAGCCTACTACTGTAGTTTTGACAATTTTGTGAAGATTTATGAAGCGGCACCAAAGTCATTGGCAAAACAAACAGAAACTGGGTCCTAACTATAAATGCTGCCAGTTCATCAGAAAACTTAAATTGCATAAATAATTTATGGACAGATCAATTCCTGATGTGAAGAGATCTGATGAACAAGTGCTCGGGTCCAGCAATCTCTTAGTTTCTGATATCAAGTTATTAGCAGACCTGGATCAACTTGAGAGAGAAATTGAGGACAATGCAAGGCCGTACAGTGAACAAGAACTAATTGTGGAACGAGATTTAGATGCATATGGTAGTATTGCCACTCCTTTTAAACCCAAATCCTCTTTTTGTCCAGTTATGTCACAAGATTTTCTCTGGTTCTGTGAAAAAAAATTCAGAACCTAACTATAACATCCCTGTAACCTTTGTTTTTCAGTGAATTTCTAGGTTCTTTTAATTATGTTTCTTTTTGTCACTGAATTTCCATGTTTTATTTTAACATAAAGTAATTTTCAATGCGATACATTAACACAAACACTGCCATGCACAGCGTTTGGCCGTGCGCAGTGAGGTTTTGGCCACAGGGCCTGCATCCAGCCCCCCATGACCACTAAACCCTGGGCCACTCATGGCCTTTGACTGTGTGTGGCAGGAGTTGGCCGCAGGCGTGTCTCTCTCGGTGTGAGAATAGGTGTGAGATAGTGTCTATGGGTGTGTCAGTGGGTGTGAGTATGTCTGAGTGGGAGTGAGAGGGTTTATGTGGGTGTGAGAGTGTCTGTATGGGTATGAGAGCAGGTTTGAGAGGGTGTCACTGGGTGTGGCAGTGGGTGTGGGAGTATCTCTGTGAGTAGGTGAGTGAGTGTCTGTGTGGGTTTGTGACTGTGTGTGAGAGAGTCTGAGTAGGTCTGTGAGTAGGTCTGTGAATGTCTGAATGGGTCTGTGAGTGGGTGCATGATTTTATAATTGAGTCTGTCAGTGAGTGCGTACGTTTCTGAGTGGATCTGTGAGTGGTGTGTGTGAGTCTTCGAGTGTGTCTGTGCATGGGTGTGTGAGTGTCTGGGTAGGTCTGTGAGTGGGTGCATAAGTGTCTGAGTGTGTCTATGAGTGGGTGTGTGAGATTTTGTGTGGGTGTTTTCAGTAGCTGTGAGAGTGACTCAGCCACAAAGGAACCTCACCTGCCCTTTTATCCAGCAAGGGTCCACAGCTTTGCATGAAACATCTACCTAAGTGGAATTCTTTTTGCCTCCTTGGGTGAATGTCCAGTATGTATTCCACATTATAGCTGTGTAATGGGCCACAAGGAAACATCACCAGTGACCTTGTGTGCATTGTGGCAACATAATTGTTCCTGTTGCCTCTTTTTCTAGAATTCTGCGATAACATGAATCCTCCTATAGAGAGGCCAACAAAACTACAAACACAAATCTCCACCAAACCACGGTCCTTCTTCCTTTCTATATGAAGTAAGTGCTTCTTTGTTTTGTGGAGATGTCCTCATATTCCTTGGCATCAAGAACCTGCCATTAAAATCAGTGGGAAATGCACTGAGGAGCCCTTTGGGAAACTGTCCATCGTCCTGGTAAGATGTGGGAAGACCTTTGCATGGTACTGAGGTAGACAGAGTGAGTACAAGCAGGTGATTTGCAAATGTTGGTACTCGTAGCAATATAACGGGAGAACAATGTACTCTAGGGGAGGGAGACCGTGCAGCCCCCCTCCCGAGCTGAATTTGGCTCCAGGGACCCTATTTCCTGGAGCCCAGCAATTTCACCTACTTAACATACAGCTCTCTGTGTGCAAGATCAATTGTTTCATCTCTTTCCTGCCCACATCTCTGTGGGCAGGGATAGGGATTAAACTTTTGCTTCCAGTGGCAAGAGCACGTTTACAGCTCTCACCTGCTGGAAGCAGAGTGTTTGCTCTGACTTGGCAGGAGCTATTAAAGCTCCTGCCAAGTCAGAGCAAACAGCTATGTCAGGGGATGGGCCCCCCAGTAGGAGCCAGCCCTAGGGGGTGGCTGTCCCCAGGGCCATTATTAGCTCCACAAGGGGGGCTGCGTGGCCCACCACCAATGTTTACGTTAGCCCTGGGGAAGTGGTAGCCCCCTGGTCCAGGGGTCCATGATGGTCCTCTCCATTCTTTCTTTTCAGCCCCAGGGATGTGCCAGTCCTCTGGGCTGTAGGGGATCTGTGCGAGCCCCCCATATAAATTTATATTCAGCCCCGGGGAGGTGGCAGTCCCCAGGGCAGTGGAGGAGGCCTTACAGGTCTCCACCATTAGAAGTTACTGTTTTGCCCTGGGAGGTGGCAGTCCCTGGGGCTGCAGGGGGGGCACACTACCCTCCTGCATGAATTTCATTTTTAGTCCCAGGTAAGTGGTAGTCCCTGGGTCTGTGGGGGAGGCCGTACAGCCCCCCTGCATATTTGTACATCATTGCCCTGGGGTGGTGGTGGGCCCAGAGCCTAATATAAGACCTAGGAGGGGGCCAGTGCACCCCTCCTTTTTAAGGCCCCAATGCCTGGAACCTGGGTAACCCAGGGGCAAAAGAAAAGGGCAGGAAACTACCCTTTTTAAAAACAAATCTCAGAAAAATCCATGGATCCAGATTTTTCAGAGATTTCTTTTAAAAAAATGCTTTTTTTTAGGTCTGGCAGGGTCTGTTAGGGATCCCTAGACTAAGGGTAAGGGCTCAGGGTGTCCCAACCCTGGCCCCTTTCTGTTTTTTAACCTTTTTTGTGGGACTCGGCTAAAGCCAAGTCCCAAAATGTCTGTCATCACTTCCTTGTTGAAGTGTTGGCAGCCAATCAGATATCAGTATGGGGACAATTGAATCCACAGAGAATCTGCTTCCCTAGATATCTATATTTTCAAACTCATACCTCAGAAACTACTGAATGGATTGACACCACATCACAAAAAGCATGCTTTCTGGACCAAGAGCTAGTTTTCGGCCAAATTTAGTGTAATTCCGTCCAGTGGTTCGAGCTGCAGTTGTGTTCAAAATCCCTTTGGGAAAATGCATGGGTAAAATGCATTTTGGGACCCTCCCTTTGTCTCTCCCCCTGCTTGATGGATCACCCCATAAATTTCAAGACAGCAACTGAACCCACAGAAGTATAAGTTTTGAAAAGTTTGTGAAGATTTGTCCAGCAGCACAAACGTTATTGACAAAAATGACTACCTACTGACAGATTCACCATAGGGCTTAGCGCGCCTCCCTGTGTGGTCCACAGTAGATTTGCGGGTCTGCATGGCAGCCCTTAAAAGTGGTCAACAATCTGCTGTCAGTGCTTTTTATTTATATTTTACTTTGTACAATATTAGCAATTGAAAATACATATGCTATCTACTGAGCAGTTTTTGTGCACCAGTCTGATTTTCAGTTTCACACTGCAGTCTAATTTATTTCCTTCCTTCACACTATTTTAGATCCTTTTCTGTAGTAACCATGTTTCCACTAGTATTTGCCTACCATTAGGTTAAACGTTTACAAGACTTTCTCTCAACAGCATACTAGCTTCACATGAACTGTAGCAGGTGTGGTTGACTGTTTGGAATTTCAAGCATATCCCAAAAAACATAACTTTTTTTATTTTTCCAAAGCCAATCCAAGAGTTAGTTACTTTTTTTCTTAAAGCCACTTCCTCGTTTTAGTTCCATGCACATCTCCACCATACAATCAAATACTATCTTTTAAATTTGAGTAGCTGTCCTCCATTTTAACTGTCTTTGTTAGAAATTGGGGTTCTAGTTGCCAGGGGTATGTACCCTGTCCAAGCAGGAACCACAATCCTAGTCAGGTTAAGTCAGATACACACCAGAAATTAACCTGTGCTCACCCTCTGGTAGCGTGACACAGAGCAGGCAGGCTTAACATAAGAGGCAATGTATAAAGTATTTGTGGAACACTTTAACAGTAATAACAATCCACACATGTTAGAAAAATATAGCATAATTTAATTAACAAAATAAGATCAAAATGACAAAAATCAAGTAAGTAGAAGTCAAAATGTGATTTTAATGAATATCTGCAGTGTAGTGCTTAGAAACTTAGAGCGCCAACTGGGAGTAGCTGTTTGTACTAGACTGGGGTAAATACAAAGTTCAGGCCTACCTTGATGGAGTGAGGGTCTAATCTCATCCTGCTGAAGGAGTACTTTGTGTGGTGGGTCAAGGATCTGATGCAAGGAACAGAGAAGACGATGCATCAACATCGAGCTGCACATACGTCGATCCTTGAGCAGTAGTGCAGTGTCAAACCCTTTACGATGAAGGCTATGTATCGTTTTCGAGCCACGCAGCCGGCAACATGAAGGTGATGTGTCGGGTCCAGGGTGATATGTCGATTTTGAGCTACATGGTTGGTGGTGCGATGTCCTCATCCTCAGAGGCAATGCATTGGCATTGAGGAGAGATGTGGCGGTTCTGATTGGCACAGTGATGATGAAGGTGCATGGATTTCTGTAGAACACAACTGCAGAACCCACTTCCAAGGGCCCAGGACTGAATTGCCACCACCTGGCAGGGTAGGGCTCGAAGTTGGCAGAGTCCAGAACCTGTAGCAGAGGTGAGTGAAGTCTTTGATATTGCTGAGACTTGAGAACAGGAAGCAAGCTAGCAAGCCCTTGGAGTCACTTTGGTTCTTGGGGTGTAGAGATTCAGGTCCAGTCCTCTCTCCCAGGCAAGGGAGGCAGCAGGCAGCAGGGCAGGCACATCAAAGCATTAGTCCAGCAAAGTCCAGCAGAGTTCCAGCAAAGTGACAGTCCTTTCAACAGCACAGAAGTACTTCTTCCTGTCAGAATGTCCTCAGTTCCAGAAGTGTGCTGATTTGGTGGTGTCTGGAGTCCAGTACTTATAAAAAGTTGTGCTTATGAAAGCGAGAAACGTAAAAAAAGAGGCTTTGACGTGTGCAATGTCCCTGCCCCTCCCTCCCTGGCTACAGACACACCACCGGGTGTATGCAGCCCTTTGTGAGGGCTCAGGAACAAACCTATTCATGTGTGTCAGCTCCTCCCTTCCATCCTGCCCAGAGTGACCCATCAGGATGTGGATGGCCCATCAGGCACACCTAGCTCCCTTTGTGTATGGCCATCTAAAGGAAATGCACAAAAGCCCAGATGTCACCTACCCGGACGTGTATTCAGAGACAGGCAGAGACACTGAATAGTTAAAATAAGAAAATGACAACTTTCTAAAAGTGGCGTTTTCAGACTTGCAACTTAAAATCCAACTTTATCATCGGGTGTAATTTTAAATTGTGAGTCAATCCCAGTGTTAATCTATAGGAGAGAGAGTCCTTGCAGTAGTGAAAAACAAGTTTGCAAATTTATAGAAGGATATCCGGATGCAAGGATAGCAACCACTACTTTGGTTCGAAGATTAAATGCAGTCAATGTCCATGCATGGAGGTATAGTTTGCAAAGACATGGGTATAAGACCCTGCCTTGCTGATGCAACAGAAGAAGGGGTTTTTCATTACCTGGACATGTAAAATTTTAAAGTGCATGCCCAACTTTATAAAAACACTTCACCCTGCTCTTGGGACTGTCCGCGGCCTACGTTAGGGTGGACTTATATGTATTGAAAAGAAAGATTTAGGGCCTGGCAAGTGGGTTAACTTGTTGGGTTGACATGACAATTTAAAACTGCAAATACATACCTTGCATTCGCAGGCCTGAGACATGTTTCAAGGCCTACTAAAGTGGGTGGCATAATCAATGCTGCAGGCCCACTAGGGAATGTGCATGTACAATTTGACATTGATCAGCAATGGTAAAGTGCCCGGAGTCATAGATCCAGCAAAAACAAAGTCAGCAAACAGAAGGTCAAAAGGCAAAAGGTTTAGGGGAAACCACATCAAGGATGCCAGGTCTAATACCTTTGAGCTATTCCTACTTGTCTCCAAAATAGTGAGAGTGTGGATTGTGGGACACAGTTTTGTGTTTTGCCCAAAAGAGAGTGCAAGAAAGAGTGGCATTGACAGGGACCTAGGTTACTTGGATTGGTCAGAGACAGTAAAAGTGGCATCAGTTGCTTCCTTTGGTTGAAAGCTCTGGGGATTGCCAACATCCAGACCTCATGATTGTGTACTGTGGTGGCAATGACCTAGGTACAATTACTGGAGTAGGACTGGAAATCCTAATGAAAGATAACTTTTGGAAAATTATTGACAGTTTTCCTACATACTGCCCTGGTGTCCTTCAAACTTTGCCAAAGACAGAAGTGGCAGTGGTCAACGATATTTTGTCTGCTGATAAAGAAATCCAGGAAACTGTTTCTTTATTCCTTCCCACAACATGGACTGTATATGCCTTAAGAACTTACAACTCAATATGGATGGATTGTATTGAAAAGATGGAGTCAAATTTACAGACAGGGTATTCCTCAAAAACTTAAACGACTGCATCCTGATCTATGTGTAATTATCAT
Source organism: Pleurodeles waltl (assembly GCF_031143425.1). Classification (NCBI taxonomy): domain Eukaryota; kingdom Metazoa; phylum Chordata; class Amphibia; order Caudata; family Salamandridae; genus Pleurodeles; species Pleurodeles waltl. The sequence continues at coordinate 288,447,978 of NC_090436.1, forward strand.
CTACACATCATAAACATAATTCTTTTTAGAGCCAAACCTTTGCTAAAACAAAAACAGGTTCTTTTTGTTTTTAAATGCTTTTTTTTTCTCGCTCGGATCCGTAGGCCCATCGCAGAACCCCAGCCAAACAAGGGTATGTCTGTTATAGTTTGGGAAAATCTGCAACAGATCCATGGATCTGATGTTGCTCTATGGGTCTATGAGTGAGTGAATGGGTATTTGAGTATGTGAGTGTGTGAATGGGTGTGTGAGTAGGTGTGTGAGTGAGTATGTGAGTGTGTGAATGAGTGTGTGAGTGTGTGTAGTAGTGATTTTGTGGCTGTGTGAGATGGTTTGTGAATGTGTGAGAGTGTGTGAATGGGTGTGTGATTGGGTGCAGCAATAGTTTTTAGGGTATGTAACTGAGTGTGTGCGTGGTTCTGTGAGTGAGTGCACTTTTCTTTTTAAATTGGGGTCTGGACCCATGGATCCATTGAAGATTCACACAGGGGCAGTTCTGAGCACTGCAGAGAATCCACAGACCCTCCTGTGCAGCAATAAAAACATTTTTGGGCAATTTCTATCTATTTTCAATCCTGACCCCTCACATCCTATTTGATTTTTATTTCCCTTCCCCTCAGGAACCATGTCCCACATCATAAAATGGCAGCCACAACTTTCCTCTTAAGTAGCGGCCAGCAATCACTGCATTGCTGTTGGCACATGGATCTGCTGATCCACCACGGTGTGTCCCCGGTGGATCCACACCTCTAGATATATATATATATATTTTTTTTAATAGCTCCTGAATAGATTTACACCAATTTACTAAAAGCAGTCTTTCTGGACCAAGATCTAGCTTTCTGCCAAATCTGGTGTATTTGCGTTAAGCGGTTTGGACTATAGTTGTGTCTAAAATCCCTATGGGAAATTGCATGAGAAAATGCTTTCAGGAACTCCTCCTTTTTTCTCGGTCCTCACTTGAAGAACTGACCCAAATCTTTCCAGACAGCAGGTGAAGTGAGTGGCAAACTAGTTTTGGACATTTTGTGAAGATTCGTCTAACAGAACCAAAGTTATCAGCAAAACAAAACAATTTGCTTTTCCTACGGGTGACCACTAGTTATAGAGAGAGAGAGAGAGAGAGAGAGAGAGAGAGAGAGAGAGAGAGGGATTGATTCACTGAAAAACCAAAAAGCTAAGTATCATAAAAATACCTATTTTCAATTTTAAAAAACCTTAGAAATTCACTGAAAATAACAGATTAAAGTAACACTATAGTTAAGTGAATTTCTCTGTAACAACAATAATGTTTTGAACTACAAAAACACATACATTCACCAGTTATACTTATCAGCACTTACAATAACTTGAACCCCCACCATGCACTGCTTATACCCTGACATATGTCATTTATGACATCACTCATGACATCTCAAATGATATAATTAATGACATTACTGGTACTATCACTGATGATATCTCAAATGATGAATATCTCACTGGGTCCAAGCAAAAAGCACAGCACCCACTTCAAATCAATACTTCATGATCACAAAGTATACTGGAGATCCCAGACCATTAAAAGGGACTTTCAATGTCTTGAGTCATCCATTGGCTAGTATAACAATGTCTCCGGGTCATTATTTTTACTTTAAGTGGGTGACATCACCATATTGTGCTGAAAGATATTGCTGATTTGTAAATTCTGTTCACTGGGACACTGCTTTCCAGAGCTTTTCAGTGTCCAGGGTATGTGTTCTGACCCCTAAAACATGGAGCAAATAGCTAATCCCTGATTGGTATATTTACTCGTCCATAAGGCCATAGCATACTTTGAGGAAACTACACTAAAGACATGAAAGTTAAGTGCCACCTGTAGACTGCAGCCTTTGTTGTGCCATACACTATTCTGACAAGAAGAACTGCTTCAGGTTTTCCATTCTAGCCTGATAGCTGCAGTTTAAACCTACAGTGAAAATAACTCTTTTGACAGGTAAACACCTCCCTTTGAAATATTAGTAAGCAACCCCTGCGTAAACCTTGTATCCTACAGGGTCAGGTGCATGGTATAAAAAGTGTGCCATGTATAAAATTTATGTTAACAGTGACAAGGCCTTGAAAGCTATTCTCTTTGTTGCAGAGGTATCTGATGTATGTAGAAAATCAGATTACAGATTAAAATGCTAATAATGTCTCTCAGGAATGGAACCAGCTAGAAAGATAAATAAACTGTTTATAATAGTTGTTAATCATACAACTCAGTTGTGAAGTTGAATTTTTAATATACTTTTCCAATTTTAATTTGCATGCCTGAAGTTCCCAAATGCTAATTTTCATTAACTGTCCGGCTTCTCCCAGTCTCTGCTTGATCTAAATCAGGTATCAATGAGGTATGAAATTCCTCGGACAAGCCAACAATAGGTGGATCTCAATGGGCAGAGATGACTCCTCTAAGCTCAGTAGAATATGCAAATTGCATCTGTGGTCATTCTGTTGACACTACAAAGTCAAATCCTGGCTGATAGTCAGTTGTTGAGGTGTGCCCAGATTTGGGTCCCATGCTCACTGTGCCACTGGAATCAAGCTATACCTGGCTAAAGAGCAAAAAATAAGGATGAAACCAGTCCTGAGTTGCTTGTTTTCCAGGTCAGGTGGGACTTAGCCTAGATGAAATAGGCAAATTAAAACCATTTCTGGGCCTAAAATGTAAACTAAAAGGTTCTCACAAAACCCAAAGTGTTTCTGGTGACCTCTCTGTCAATCACTGTGTCACAGATCTAGACGGTCAATATGCGACTGTGGATCAAGAGTTTAGGGAGGTGACTGGAAGAAGGTCAAAGAGACCGGGTGGACTGACAAGAAGATGCAGTCCATTACATCCTGTGTGCATATCCGCATGGTGGTATGATGCAGGTGATCTTCATTCTTAGCAGCTTAGCTGAAGATCTTCATGCTTTCTGGTCATGATCTCTCATGGGTTGACCTATTCCCAGATCTCAGTCAACTGGGCAGTGACTGTGCATCCTGTCAATCACAGCACCTCTCCCCACTTGGACAGTGCAGCCACTACTCCTCTGAACAATAACAGCAGCATCCAGCTATCACAGTGGCCCTATTGTTCGTATTAACCTCGACATGATGTATTTCTACTTGCAGATCATCTCTCATAGAAGATGCAGTAGACATCGCTCGCATTCAAACATCAAGCTAGTACCCGGAACTAGCTCCAGGAGACCAGTACTAATTGGAAATTAGATTAACAAAGATTATGCCACCGTCAAATTTATACTACACCCTGAACCAGTCCAAAGAAGTCTTTTGTGAGGTCTGATGCCAGGTTCTCTAATAAGCTCAAAGGGATATGTATATGATCAGTGGAATGTATAAGGGGAAACCACAGGTTACACATCCTAATAGTTGTCAAGCTGTTGAATGGCAGAACGGACAAACAAATTTAATTAATGTGCTGTTGTGGGGAAATATCATGCTTTGACGGCAACATCCCAGACAGTTATGATCTCTACACTGCCCAGCCATCAGAAACTGTTATGTGTGGTTTGGCAGATTAACCAAGACAAAAGCAAGCTTCACCGTGTGCTATTTTAACGGAGTCTGTGGAAGAGGCACCATTCACATATCACATAGGCAGGGAGACTTAAATCTTAAAACGTATGGGGGTGGAATGTATTTACACACAGAAAATGGATGAACTCCTTACCTAATGCTGCAATCAGCAGTGGCAAAGCCAACAACTCTGGCTTTGGCAGGCTGATGCAATGGTTGTCTTTTTAATTTTTTTATTGTAAGGATGTGGCACAAAAAGGAAAAGAAAAAAGAAAACATATGACCACCTAAAAGTGACTGCCAAATCTTTGCATTAAATATTATACTATTTAAAATGCATTCAGTGATGTGTCCGTTTTAGTGGTGATTCTTTAAGATAAAAGCCTTTCAGTTATACCATATGTTTTATAATAATATGTGAAGAAAAGAAAAATAAATCACCAGTTAACAAAGCATGCAAATTGTAGGTAGTTACCGCGTTACATTGTATCCTAAACACTTTAAAACTTTTAAAAGGGGACAGAAAATGATTCGTCATATAACCGGCAACCAAAGTGCAGGTAAAAAAATAAGCGATATTTAAAGTTAATATAAAAAATAAATACAATTAAAAAGCACACTTTGAAAAAGGTTTACCACGTAAGAGAAATGAACTATTTTCACTTAAAAATGTGAACACAGACTTTGTGCAGTCACTCAAAGTCGAGTGAGACAATGGGTTTAGGGGCTGACTCACTGCCCCCCTGTATTCTATGGTGGCTGGAAGCAATAAATAGTGCAGCACACATAGAGAGAGCAAAAGGCCATGAATGATTGTTTATATGATTGTTTATGTGCAGGAAGGGACACCTTCCTGCACATAAACAATCATTCAAAAATGACGATTTGGTACTTCTACTGTATGTGTGCTGCAGCCTGCAGCACACATTGAAGTGGCAAATTGTCATTGTAGACACCTTCTGCACATAAACAATCAATCCCCTCACCGCAGACACCCTTGTACTATGGTCCAGGGATGCCTATGTTGGTGCTGGCATCTAAATTAATTCTGGTGCAGAAGGGTGTGCCGTATTTTTGTAAATACGGTGCATCCCTGTGTTTTTAAAGTGACGCAGCATGACACTGCTAATTGTTGCGCAGCACCATCCTGCGCCACTTTTTAGTAAATCTGACCCCTAACCTGTTAGGCCCAGATTCTCAAAGGTTTAGCATTATGATAATAATATTAAACTGACGCTAAAATTTTTTAGAGATTCACAAACCAAAGCAAATTGGTATTTATGTTGGTTTGTGTGGCAAAGTAACGCAAAGCAGAGCGAAACGCTGGTTTGTATTACTTTGCGTCAAGGGAGTGTTACAAGGGTGGTACATAGGCGTACACATGCTACTACCTATGCTTTTTTACGCTAAACCCTATTCTCAAACATCAGTAGAAAGGGTTTAGCATCAAAAATTAATACCGTAAACATTTCTCCATGCTTTTATGAATGTGCATGTGTACTACACTGTACAGCACACACACAAATTAGGAAAAGCATTTCCACTTGTCTAAGCATAGTATTTTGTACAGGAAGGATTCTCTTCCTGTACAAAACCTATACACACTCTAGCACTATGACACTAAGGTGTGTGAGTGGCGCATGGCATCTGAAATCAGCGCTGGTGCTAGGGAGAGTGGAGGAGAGTGCCATTTCTATGTGAATATGGTGCTCTCCTGCCCCCTCCCTGTCACGCAATGCAGCTCTGCAACTTTGGATTCTGCTGTGCATTTCCTCTCACCTACCAGAATCTCAGCCTTCATTTCCAGGTGAGCTCTCATACTAAAAAAAATAAAAAATTACAATCGACACCTTATATGCTTTTGACTAGAAGTTTAATATATGCATCACAAATGCACTTATTATAGTTAAATGGCAAATAAAAATTTTGACCCTAGTGGACCGAAGACCACCAGGGCCGTGGTGGCGGTCTCACATTATGAGTGTGGCGGGTTGGGCTCTGCCAACCCCCCACATCCCCACTTGTACCTCCAGGGCGGTTGGACAGCCGGGCCAGAGATTAGTATCTCCTACCCACCAGCCCACTGAAGACCGCCGGCGGTATAATGAGTCGGCTTTCCACCAGGGTTTTCACTGCAGTAGCACCGCCACGAAAACAATGGCGGAAAGTCTATCGTTGACAGGAAATTTATTTCCTGTAACTGGCAGAAGACTCCCCAAACGCCACCTGCAAATGCAATACCCCCGCCCCCTTCCAGAACAGCAGCCCCCTCCCCCGCCCCCTTCCATAACAGCACCACCTCCTCCACCCCCTTTCATACCAGCACCCATACACCCCCTTCCAGAACAGCACCCCCTCCCCGCATACATGCACATGCACACCCACGCGCAACTGGCATACACTCATTCACCTACACTTACATACACGCATTCACTCACATGCATCCATACTCACATTCACACAAACATTCCAACACACACTCACTTCAACAATCATACATGCATTCAAACACCCATCCACACAGGCATACACACATGCATTCAAACATCCATACACACACGCATACATACAGGCATGCACACTTACATTCACACACCAGACAACACCCACTCACACATGCACACACAACACTCCCACCCTCCCACTCCCTCCCCAGTCAGACAATCGACTTACGTTGTACGGCAAGGAGGTCTTCCGGCAGGAAAGAGGCACTTCCACCGCCGGAAACCCCCAGCCATCAGGACACCACCAGGCTGTACTACAGGTCATTATACAGCTGGCGGAGTCCTTTTGGCTGCACGGGCCGGTAGTGGAACCGCCCCTGCGCCTCCGACTGCCAGCACGGCTACTGTGATTTCCAACCAAATTGTGGCAGAAAACCTTCAGCACTGGCGGTCTTTTGGCATCCGTGGCTTCGGCGATCTTCTGAAAAGACCGCCAAAGTCATATTGAGGGCCTTTGTATCTCCACCTGGCTGCAAAAAGAGTACTAATGACACACTATTTCAAATTCCCAAAGTTCAGGCTTTTCCGGGACATCTAACCCTACTGCCTTCCCTATCTTAGTAAGTTTTAACTCCACGCTTCAACAAGTCGCAATTTTAGTCCATTAAAACATTGGTACTTCCTGAGTAAAGAAAATTACTTTATGCTATCACAATACCAACTAGACCCTGAGGGGGCTTAGAAAGGAGACGATTCACACCAGCTCTATTGTTTTGGTTTACATTCTAATTTGTGTAACATGTTGATGCTATCTCTATTTACACTGTCTTCAGTTCAGCCGAGCTTGTGTTCACTTACTCTGTAATATGCTATTGCTCCATAAGGCTTCCATGGCCCATGTGTTCACTTACTCTGTAATATGTTATTGTTTGATAAGGGTTCCATGCCCCACGCTGCTTCTGTGTAGAACGTTTATGAAGGTATTCTTTAGATGGGAGTATGCACCAGAGGCAGGCCGAACATGGGATCTGCTTTCTGAGGTGCATGCTTGAAATTAAATGAACCATGACTTACCTGTGAGTTTACTAATGTTTGCAACACCTGACCATGTCAGTGCTGACTCTCTACCACCCCAAAGTAGGCACTGGACACATGTGTATTCACCACCAGAGAGACATGAGCCACTCTTGCCAAGGGTGAAAGAGCTAAAGATTTGTAACACTCGACTATTCCACCCTCTTATGCACCCTACAATCTCAAATGGGATTTAGCTGCAATTTCCTTCACTAGTTCTCTTCCAACCTTTCCAAACAACACCATTTTGTTCACATGCATACCTGCAGATCCCAAATATCCCTAACACCTGCCACCAAGTCTGTGGAGTCTGCCAGGGTTTCATACTGTCCCATTTCATCTTTAGCTTCTACAAAGAGCGGCTTAGTGCTCTTCTTACAGACAAGATCATCAAAATTCAGCAATATGTTGATGATACAGAACTCTACATGAAGGTTCCATCTGATTTAGACATTCAATGCCGCAAAAACTGTCTGCACATCACACAGACTTGGATGTTATTTGCCAAAAACAACAAATAAGACATTTTACAAACCTGGCTCAAAGACATGAACCTTGACAGCTTCAAACTTCAAATTGAGCGAACGCCAAGACACTTAGGCCCATATTTATACTTCCTTTGCACCGAATTTGCATTATTTTTTTTACACAAATTCGGTGCAAACTTAACTTTATATTTATATTTTGATGTTAGACACGTCTAAAGTCAAAATGTAGGAGTTTGCACCATTTTTGAATGAGTGAACCTACCTTGTTTCAATGAGATGCAAGGTAGGCGTTCCCATTCAAAAACTGGTGCTATCCCCATAGCAAAATGACTCAGGGGTGGAAGAAGGGACTAAATAATGGTACTAAGTTTGCTTAGTACCATTATTTAATGCCTGTGTCAGACCAGGCATTAGGGGACCTTTGGACCTTTTCCATGGTTAAACTCCATGGAATGGGTCCACAGGTGCCCTCCCCAAGGCCCAGGAACACCCCCACCACCACCAGAGGGACACCGGAGGATGGGAGACCCCATCCCAGGTAAGTATCTTTCTTTTTTAAGTTTGCCATCTGGGGCCTGAACTTGGGGGCCCCTGCAAGGCACAGGGTGCAATGGCCATGCCCATGGGACACTTGTCCCCTGTGCTGGCCATTGGAGTGGTGGGTATGACTCCTGTCTTTCCAACGACAGGAGTCATGTTTTTGGTGATTGTGTGCCTGGATCTGGAACAACATCCCCATATCCATTAGGACCACCTCAAAACTGCTATAATTTAGGAAATTATTGAATACACACTTCTTTCAAGAACACAACATCACAAAGCATTAACAGTCCACAATCCGGGTACCTCTGCTATCCCTCACTAACTGTATACCAGACTTTGACCATACACAATGTTCTGCTGCCTTTTGGCTAGGTTTCAGCAATTAAGTATCACATACATGCATATATACAATACCTCACACAAGAGGGAGCTACAGGGGTTTGTGTGGATATAGTGATGATATATGTATTTCCCAAATGAGCAATGTACTAATATAGGTTTGTCCTGGCAGATGCATACAGCAGCAGCCTTGTTCATAATTATAAATGCTTACTTCATTCTCTTTTGTGGGCAATTGTAGGAGGCTGTCCTGGTTTGTAGTGGGTACCTTGGGTACTTACACCATATACCAGGTCCAGTTATCCCTGATTAGTGAAATGTAGTAGTGTTCTAGCAGTTTAGGCTCATAGAGGTAGGTACAGCAGAGCAGCTTAGGCTGAACTAGGAGACCTGCAAAGCGCCTGCAATACCACTTATAGTTACACAGTACTTATACACAAGTAAAGACAATACTCGGTTTTACCAAAAATAAAGGTGGTTTATTTGGGTGACACAGTACCAAAAATATCTTATAGGCATTACTCCATCTGGATTATACACAATATACACACTAGACACCGAAATAAGGCAAGTAATTAGTCATAGGACAGTGCAAACAATAGGAAATGCTATAGAATGCAAAGGGAGAAAATAGGTCTAGGGGCAACATCAACCATATACTAAGAAAGTGGAATAGGAATCAAGAATTTCCCCCTAGACAAGTGTAGTGTGTGAAGAATCCCTGGGAGAGTAAGAATACAGTAAAGGTAAGTAAATTACCCCACCCCAGAGCCCAGAAAAGCAGGAGTAAAGTACTGCAAGTTCCCTTAGGACACACTATACCTCGTGATTGGAATTATTGCAAGAACCAACCAAGTCTGCAAACAACAAAGAGTGCATTCCTGGACCTGAAGACCTGCAAAAGAAGGAGACCAAGTCCAGAAGTCAAAAGAAGTTCCAGGAAGGACAGTAGCCCCTGCCAACCCAGAAGAGGGTGCAAAAGAAGAGTCCCCGGTTGGACAAAGACTGTAGAAATACACCCTAGGAAGATGCCAGTGGGATCCTGCATGATGCAAAGGATGTCCCATGTCGTGAAGTTGTATGCAGGTGAGTTTTGGTGCTGGATTCCTCCAACAAGCCTGGGTTCCAGCAAAGTCGCATGTTGCATCAACTAGGCACTATCTGGACCTAGCAGGGACCTGGGGGCCTCAACTCTGTGTGAGGAGGAAGGGGGAGCTCTCAGCAGTTCAGAGAGCCCTCAGAGCACCAGATAGCACACACGGGTGCCCCAGGACACGGGGACAAAGGAGGTGCAAAATGCAGTTGGTACATCACTACAAAAGAAGGTCCCACGCTGCCGGAGATCAACTCAGTGAGTTGAGCGTCACAGGATAGAATTTTTGGGACCTGGGCCAGGCTTTTCACGAAGGAATTTTGCAAATAGTGCACAGTGGCCTCAGGGGGTGAAGAAGATGCAGTGCACAGGGGTACTGTTGTTCTGGTGGAAGGCAAGGTCTCACCTCCTCCAAATTGTGACAGCAGGAACTCAGGACAGTCTGTGTCGATGGGGTCTACCCTCTGTGTTCCAAGGAGTATGCTTGTCGCTGTGAGAGGAGTCCAAGAGAATCGGTCATCGACTTAGAAGGTGCCTGTATGAGCAGAGGGGTGACTCTGTCACCCCACAGGAGATTTCTTTGGTACTTCTGGTGCAGGGTGAAGACAGGGAGTCCTCAGAGCATGCACACCATGGAAACAGTTGCAGTTGCTGGCTGGAGCTGAAGTTGCAGGAGAAAAGTATCCCTTGTGTACACTTTGTTGCTGTTACAGCGGTTCCTGGAGCCGGCTGCGGTTGATCTGAGGTCAGAGGATGAAGTAGTATTTGCAGAGGATTACTGCTGGAAACTTGCAAGTAGAATCTGAAGAGAACCCACAGGAGAGACCCTAAATAGCCCTGAGAGGAGGATTGGCTACCTTATCAGGTAAGGACCTATCAGGAGGGGTCTCTGACATCACTTGCTAGTGCTGGCTACTCAGAGCCCTCCAGAGTGCCCCCACACCTTGCAAAGCAAGATGGATGAAGTCTAGGACACACTTGAGGAGCTCTGGGCACCACCCCCAGGGTGGTGATGGACAGGGGAATGGTCACTCCCCTTTGCTTTGTCCAGTTTCGCACCAGAGCAGGGGACAAGAGGTCCCTGAACCAGTGTAGACTGGCTTATGCAAGGAGGGCACCATATGTGCCCTTCAAAGCATTTCCAGAGGCTGGGGAAGGCTACCCGTCCCCAAGCTGTAACACCTACTTCCAAAGGGAGAGGGTGTAACACACTGCTTCCAAAGGAAATGCTTTGTTCTGCCTTCCTGGGACTGAGCTGCTCAGACCCCAGGAGGGCAGAACCCTGTCTGTGAGGTTGCAGCAGCTGTAGCTGCAGTGCAAGCCTCAGAGAGCTGGGTTGACAGTACTGGAGGTCCATAGTGGAGCTCCCAGGATGCATGGAAGTGGCTCCCCAATACCGGATTTGGAATTGGGGGACAATTCCATGATCTTAGACACCTTACATGGGCATATTCGGGGGGTACTATTGTGAGGCTACATATAGGTATTGACCTATATGTAGTGCACGCATGTAATGGCGTACCCGCACTCACAAAGTCCCGGGAAATGGCCCTGAACTATGTGGGGGCACCTTTGCTAGTGCAAGGGTTCCCTCACACTTAATAACTTTGCACCTAACCTTCAGCAAGTGGAGGTTAGACATATAGGTGACTTAAAAGTTACTTAAGTGCAGTGAAAATCGCTGTGTGATAACGTGTGTGTTATTTCACGTAGGTTGCAGTGGCAGTCCTGTGAAAGGGCTTGCCTGAGCACCTTATGGGTGGCAAAATAAGTGCTGCAGCCCATAAGGATCTCCTGGAACCCCAATGCCCTGGGTACCTAGGTACAATATACTAGGGACTTATAAGGGGGGTCCAGTGTGCAAATTGAAATTGGTAAATGAAGTCACTAGCCTATAATGACAAATGTAAAAGCAGAGAGAGCATAAGCACTGAGGTTCTGATTAGCAGAGCCTCAGTGACACAGTTAAGCACTATACAGACACACACATTAGGCCATAAACTATGAGCACTGGGGTCCTGACCAGCAGGATCCTAGTGAGACAGGCAAACACATACTGACATACAGGTAAAATTGAGGGTAACATGCCAAGAAAGAAGGTACTTTCCTACAGCACTAGATAAACAAAATTCTGGATATGGTACCAAGCCTGATGAGTATGAGTTATTCTTGTACCAAGGAGTGGGTCATGCAAATAGGGATTTCTGGTCCCTGAAAACCATGTAAAGTGTTAAATCACTTGTTACAAAAGACCAGGTTTGCCTCCTGCTCCCATGCAGGTCAGAGCCAACCCCAGGTATACTCTCCAATGGAGTAGGTGTCAAAATATATACATTGGGACTACACTTTATTAAAATGTTAATGTGTCCTAGTACCAGGATTTTACAGACATGCCTTTGGCCTCCCTGTTACACTTCACTTTCCCAAGCCACTTTGAACGGGAGGTAGGACATAATTCCTCCAGTACTTGGTCTAAAGAAGTATACCTCTGCTTTTTGCTACCCACATTTAGAACACTCAGAAGACACGCATATGTTTGCCCCAAACTGAGAACTTCAAGTTTTATGTGGCAAATTTGATCACCTTGATAATGCAAAGCCTACATATGGAGCTATAAATAGTTATTAAAGGACCAATACTAAGCTGTATTCTTGAATGTTCGTTTTTAAATTCAGCATTGCACACATTGATTTACATATTTAAGTATATTATCTTATGTCCACAGAAAGTTATTATAGAGATATGAACATTACTCATGTAACAATATTAACTTTGAGGTTTCCTCAACTGCATCCTATTGTATTCTTACGCTTGCTTTCTAAGGGAATTTCCCTAAGCCCCCTCTTAATTTTATTCCACTCTCATCCCCCTTCTCCTTTGAAACCAAACTTAGGATGTTACTGTTTCTTGGAACAGCTAAAATATTCTGCCTGTTAATATTTCTGATGGCTTTATTTGCTCTCCAGCAGATGTGTCTTTCATTGCACACACTAGAGATGGTCCATTGTTATCAAGAAACTTTCACAGCAGTGTCTTGCTATGCTGAAAGTACACACAACCAAGCCACAGAAGAAGGAAGCAACTGTCATCTCTTACCAGGAAAGGAGGTGACAGGTGTGTGTTGATAGCGGGTTATAGTTCAGAAGTGAAGGTCTTTATATCTGTGTTAGAAATTGGGTTTGTGTTTGGCAGAGGTATGCACCCTGTCCAAACAGGAACCATACCCCTAGTCAAGGTAATGCACCACACACCCTAAATTAACCTGTGCTCTCCCCCTGGTAGCTTGGCACAGAGCAGTCTGGGTTAACTTAAGAGGCAATGTTTTAAGTATTTGTGCAACACTTCAAACAGTGAAACAGTGAAAACACCACACAAAAAGATACTACGTCTGCTCAGAAAAATAGAGCTTAATTTAATGAACCAAACAAAACCAAAAAAATAACAAAAATCCAATATGTAGAAGATGAGATATACATTTTTAAAGAATAAATGTAGATGTAGTGCTTAGAAACATAAAGCCCCAACTGGGGCTATCTGGTCACGCTAGACCAGGTCAAATCTGAAAAGTCAAGCTGACCACAATGAACCGCGATTCGGATACAGGGACCAGCCTTGACCCACTGAAACAGTACCTTGGTTCAGAGTTGCATCAAAATCAATAATAAGATGCAAGGAACAAAAGGTTTGATGCATTGGCGTAGATTCTAAAGATGTAGGCGATGCATCAGCTCCGAGCCTCACAAAGTTGAGGATGCATCAGGAATGGAGGCAATGCATTATGCATTTTCCAATGCGGTGTTCCCCATCTCCGCAACAACAGATGCCCATGTGTTGATGGCAATGTGGTCTCCTTAATCTTCGCCACAGCGGAAATGCATCGACATTCATTGAGATGTGCCGGTTCTGAGCGACGCAGCAGGATCGATGTGTGGATTTTGGGCTGGAGCAGCACTTTATACCCACTTCCAAAGGCCCAGAACTGGATTGGCAGGGAAGGACTCTCTGATGAGTCCAGAAGGGGTTTGAAGCGCACAGAGGTCCTCTTTTTTTGCCCTCACTACAGGGAGGTATGCAGTTCTTTGTTCAGGACACAGTCTATTCAGGTATAAATGTGAAGCTGTGGCTAAGTCCTCCCTCCCATCCTGCCCAGGATGGCCCATCATGATGTTAATGGCCCATCAGTCATACCAACGCCCCCTTTGTGTGTAGCTGTCTAGAGGCAATGCACAAACCCAGCTGTCACCCCACCCCAGACGTGTATTGGAGACAGGTTGCAGGCAGACGGCCCTAAGAGCAAGAAAATCACCTGAAGAGAAAGGTCCTCCTCCTAGTATGAATGAGGGACCGGGACCGGGGGAAACAACAAACTAACAAAGTATAAAGCCCCACTAGACCTCAATTTTCTTTCTATATACTTAACCAATTGATATCGGTTCTGATCCTCCAATAGGCAAAAATGTCATACAGAAATTAATTTACTAAACTTACTTTATGAACTTTGTTTATAATAGCATAACGTCAGCCATGAAAATCAATAACATTATTACTCAAAGATCTCACAAATTTTCATTAAATATTTTTCTTTTCTTTCTATAAAATAAACAACAAATACAACAAATAACATACTACAACAAAACAAACAAGGAGAAATACAAATTCATCTTCCCCTTTCTGTTCACTCACTCCTACGCACATAAAAACACATTCTCTGTCATACTCACCATTCATATTCCATTCCAGTCATTCTACACATACAAGACACCATACAGCAGAAAAACTATTTTGATTTCTAGCCGCTGAAATGTTGTGAGCTCAAATCCGCATGTTTCGGTATGAAAAGGATTATTTATCCAGTCACCTTCTTCAGGATCACCCTGCAATGTAATTACTTCAACATGGTGAAAAGGGGGCAGAGTACTAATGTAAAAGATACATCAGCAGTGAAAAGGGGACAGGATACTGATGTATCTTTTATACCCTTGTCCAAGTAGGGAACACAATTCTAGTCAGGGTAAGTCACAACATAATCCAAATTATCCTGTCCTCACTGTAGGAAGCTGGCCTGGTGTGTGGTAAGCACCTATGGTGTTATCACCTTATACCAGGTATCCCCTATTAGTGAAGTGTCTAGAAAGTCAGGGTTTTCTAGAGGTAGCTGTGGATGGGCAGCCAAGACGTATTTAGGAGACATGCAAAGCTTATACAATACCACTATAGTCACACAGTACTATCACACATGAAAGAACCGCACAGTCTTACAAAAATAAAAGCACTTTATTATGGTAATACAAATACTAGAACACTAATAGGTAGTCCCCCCAACTGGAGGTAAGTGAACACACTATTATATAATCATTAGCAATCAGTAAAATAGCATGAGAGCAACAAGCATTGTCAGAAGTTGGAGAAAACAATGAGAGCCCTATGGGAAGGCAAAACCATATACTAAGAAAGTGGAATGTGAAATAAAGTCCCCCACCGAAGGATGTGGAATCATTAGAGGGGAGCTGGAGCTACTAGGAACCCCAAGATGCGAGTACCAGAGTGACCCCCAGTGACCAAGAGAGGAGAAGTAAGTACCTGGTTTTCCCCAAAAACAACAGAAGGACTTTGAAAAAGGATTATGAAAGACCCAAACCAGACTGGAAGAACCCAAAGGCGGATCCTGGCAGAAGAGGACCTGCAAAGGAAGGGGACCAAGTCCAGTTTGTGATAGAGGGTCCAGTTGTGGCAGGAGCCACTACCCACCCTTCTGTGGATGCAGGACCAGGTCGTCAGTGGACGAAGAAGACCAGCAGTGCCTCACAAGAGATGAAGAGAAGTCCCAGAGGTGATGCAGGTGGTGTCCCAAGTTGTCTGTCGGGTTGCAGTTGGTCAGTGGTGCTAGAGAACCACCAACAACCCTTGGCAAATGCACAAGAAGAAGAAGACGAGCTACAAGGCTGAAGAGGACCAGCAAGGCCTGGGGGACTTGAAACAAGGAAGGGGAGTCTTGGGTGACCCTCAGCAGTCAGGAGAGTCACAAGAAAAGGAGGCAGCCCCTCAAGCCATACGCTAGCAGTGAAGCCCACTCAGCACACCTGAAGAGGAGTCCCATGTCGCTGGAGAAGCAGAGAGGGGACTGTGATCGGCAGGAAGAAGTGTTGGGGCTACCTGAAGCCTGACGATCCCTTGGAGGAGAATCAAACAAGCCTTGGTAGCTGCAAGAGTCGAGGCACACATGGGTACTGTCCTGCAAGGAGAGGCAAGAGCTTACCGTCTCCTAAGTTGGATAGGTGGCAGAGAGGACCTAGGGGCCCACTCCAGACCACCACCTGTGATGCAGTTCTAGATGAGAGAAGACCCACGCAGTCAGTCATCATTGCAGTTGGTGCCTGCAGATGCAGGGGAACGACTACTTCAGTCCAAAGGAGATTCCTTCTTAGTTCTTGGTGCAGGCTGGAGTCTCGCCGACCTCAGAGGATGCACAGCTGGATAAATGTTGCAGTTGCAGGACGGAGCCAGAGAAACAATGTTGCAAAGCAGAGTCATCGCTGGAGTTGCAGATTGTTGGTTCCTGTGAAGTCCAGTTGCGGTTCACTTGGCTAGAGGATGACCACCTATCAGGAGGGGGCTGTGAAATCACCTACCTGACCTGGCCACTCAGATGCTCCCAGGAGCCTCTGCACATTTTGGATTAAAGATGGCAGAATCAAGTGGCCACCTGGAGGAGCTCTGGTCATCTCCCTTGGGGTGTTGATGGACAGGAGAGTGGTCACTCCACTTCTCTTTGTCCAGTTATAAACCAGAGCAGGGACTGGGGGTCCCTAGATTGGTGCAAACCAGTTTTTACAAGAAGGGCACCAAATGTGACCTCCTTGCATAAACTTATTGGGAAGGATCCTTGGGGAGGCTGCCCGTTTCAAGCCATGTCACACCTATTTCCAAGGGGAGAGGGTGTTGCTTCCCTCTCCCACAGGAAATCCTTTGTTCTTCCTTCTCCTGCCTGATCTGGCCAAGCAGCAGGAGAGCAGAAACCTGTCTGGAGGATGGCAGCAGTGCAGGCTGCTTGCAAAACCCTGGAAGACTGGTAGGAGCAATACTGGAGGGCCTCAGAGTGCATGGAATCATACAACCAATACCGGCAAAAGTATTGGGGTATGATTTCAACATGCTTGATACCAAACATGTCCAGTTTCGGAGTTACCTTTATGTAGCTGGACACTGGTAAGTGACTTGTGTCCAGTATACGGGTAAAATGGCTTCCCTGCACTTACGAAGTCTAGTGCAATGGAGCTGTAGTTCAGAGGGACACCACTGCTCATGTAGGGGTGCCCTCACACACAGGGACCTCCACCCTGCCCTCTGAGCTAGGAGGGCCTACCATAGGGTTAATTACAGTGACCTCGTGCTGTGACCTGTAGTGAAAGGGTGCATGCACCTTTTCACACAGGCTGCAATGGCAGGTCTGCTGGCACATTTTGCATGGGCTCCCATGCGTGGAACTATACATGCTGCAGCCAATGGGAACCCCCTGGTGCACTAATGCCCTGGGTAAGGACTCATAAGGGGGCACCACTATGCCAACTGTGGTGTGTTCAAAGTCCTAGGCAACCAAATTAAAGGGACAGAGAACAATTGCTGGGGTCCTGGTTAGCAGGATCCCAGTAAAAACAGTCAAAGCACACTGATAGCAGGTATAAAGTGGGGGTAACCATGCCAAAAAGAGGATACTTTCCTACACTCACTTTCTGTTAGCTTGACTCAGAGCAGACAGGATTAACTTAGAAGGCAATGTGTAAAGTATTTATGAAATAACCAATTCAGTAGCACAATAAGAACTCAACAAACAGTTGAATCTCTCAACTAGACCATTGGGTTGAGGGTGCTAGAGTGTGGTGAACTTGTAAGTTACCCCACATGCATCCCACTTGGACCACATGTATACAGACATGAAGTTAGTGCCTCTGTCAGACACTATGGGGCATATTGGTTAAAAATCCACATCAAAGCTCTGGGCATCACATGTGCAGTCACCATCCTCAGACAGATTGCCTCTGGGTATCGTGTGGCATGGTCCATCAAGACCAGGATGAAACTGTTGCCTAGGGCTGCCTTAGTTCCAATGGACCAATGACATTGATGCCCACTCTTTCAAAGGGGGTGCCAATGACTGGATGTGGGATCGTGGGAGCCTTTAGCTTTTCCCCTGGCTTCCCACTGGCCTGGCAGGTGAGACAGGACCTGCAGAATGTGTCTGAGGCTGTCTTCATTCGGGGACAATAAATGTGGGCGACAAGCCTGGCAAGGGTCTTGTCTTGCCCTTAATGTCTTGCCAGGGGTATGCCATGAGCAAAACCCAGTAGGAAGGCCTGGTAACACTGGGGGAGCACCAGCACACATGCTTCCCCAGTACCTGGAGCCTTGTTCTCTCTATATAGGAGATCATTCTCACAGTAAATCAGGTAATCCCCAGGGGCTTCACCTTCTGAATGGCCTGAGGTCTGTTGCCTCATACCCTCAAGAGTGGGGCACTCTTTCTGTGCTTTGCAGAATTCTTCCCTGGTTGGCCCACTCTCAACTTGCCAGCCAATGTCCTTTCCAGTTAACTCAAAGGCCTCCTCCTAGGGACCCCATCAACTTCCACTGTGATAACTTATGGGACCTATTTCCTGAGCCTCTTACCCCTCTCTTTGGCAGCTGTCAGAGCCATTCTTCCAGATGCTCTTGGGTCCCCTCCCGGGCAGCCATGGACTGTGCATTTATGCACATACGCTCAGGCAATCCCATCATCCCCAAGTGAGACCTGAGCTCTACTACCCTCCAGGTAGTGTGCTCCAGGTCTTTGACTAACAGACAATCCACAAGCATGGCAGGGCTCACAGCTACTTTCAGAGTACCAGAGACACCCCCATTCAAAATGAACCAGAAGTATTCGCAGGCATGTGGATTTTGGCACCATATCTGCATCCCCCAGGAACACTAGGATTGCCTCTGTCTGCTCCCCAAAAATATCTGAGACTATCTCCTCCCTGAGCGCTACTCTAGAGAACCCAGGTGTCTGCTCACTAGTCGGGGCTGTGCCTTCTTTGGCCATTTGGAGTCATCTTTAGAGTGACCATACTTGGAGCATTCTGTACATTGGAGTACAAACCTTCCTGTCTTGTGATCATAAAACCCTTTCATCTTAGGATCAGACTGGGACTGGTTACCACTACTCCCTTGGGAATTATTTTGGGTGCCTTTGGAGTACTCCTTACTGGACACTCTGATGCTAGACCAGAGGTCTGCGTCCTCAGCAAGCTTCCTGGGTATCAGTCAGCTTGCTGTCAACTAGGTGCTGGTGCAACTCTGCACAACAAATACTGAGCAAGTGCTGTCTCAGGATTACATTGTACAACCCAACATAATCACTGACTTTGCTACCCTGCACCCAGCCATTCAGTGTCTTTCTGGAGAAATCAATTAAATCTACCCAGGATTGGTTGGGAGCTTGCTATTGTCCCTAAATCCTTGGCAATACTTCTCAGGGGTCAGTCCAAATTTGTCAATAAAAATGGCTTTCAGGGGAGTGTACCTGATCTGGTCCCCAACCTCTAATGCTAGAAGTGTGTTTCTCCCAAGTTTTGGCATTGGTTTCCACAGACCCACCACCAGTGCTCCTCAGGAACCCCATGTTCCCTCAGTGCAACTTCGTAACCAGAAAACCACTTATCAATGTCATCTCCCACCACATAACTGTGCACCAAATCCTTGGGTGTACAAACCTTCTTGTATATATCAGGTACTGCATGTATGCTGCCACCGTCAGTGCTGGATTCATACTGCCTAGCTTTGAGGTCCAGCTCTTTTAGACTCAGTTCACGAGCCGGAAGTAATTTCTTCTCTGCAAAACTCATTATTCTCTTGGGTACGGGACTCTGCACAGGCCCTCAGCACCCTTTGAAACTCTGCCTTCTTGGAAGCTCCACAGGCAAGTACCCCCATCTCTTTGCAAACATCTCTCAGCTGGGTAACTGTGTATTCCTCTAGCTCTAGTCAAACTCCTCAGCTCCAATTGTGGACCCAGCCAGAGACATGATGTATAGGATAGATGAAAAATGACAAGCAGGGTACATTTTCAGAAAGGAAAGAAAATGTAAATGGTCTTAACTGTGGGTAGGTAGTGCACATGTAGCTATTGTATGGAACAGCAAAACAACAAGTCCTATCCCACCACTGCCCCCAATGTTAGAAATTGGGTCTCTAGTTGGCAGAGGGATTCACTCTTGTCCAAGCAGGGACCACAATCCTAGTCAAGGTAAGTCACAACACAATCCAAATTATCCTGTGCTCATCTTCTGGTACCTTAGCATGGAGCAGGCAGGCTTAACTTAGAAGGCAATGTGTAAAGTAGTTATGCACTAACTCATATAGCAACACAGTGAAAACACTGAAAAACGTACTCCACACAAGTTTAGAAAAATAGATAATAATTATCTGAATAAAATAGGAGCAAATGACAAAAATCCAATATGCACATGACACACTTTTTGAAGGTTTAAGTGAGTCTCAATCCTTAGGAATCAGTGGTTGTATCCTTAGGACACAGTACTTGGGATGTATCAAACATAATGACACACAGAGTCACAGAGGATGAGATGCGAGGAAAACTAAGGTGCTGCATTGGATTTGCTGGAACAGCACAGATAATGCATCATTTATTTCCATGCTGCACAGTGATGGATCGATTTACAGGAGCGCAGCCTTGGTTCCAAAGAGATGCAGTGAAAAATAAGGCACTGCGTCGGATTTTCTGGTGTGGCTTAGACGATGCATTGTTTCTTTCCATGCTGCAAGGGGATGCATCTTTATACAGCCTTGGTTACTCACTGCAATGCAGGGATCTTTTGATGCCCAGGGATGATGTGTTGAAAATACTTGACTTGCAGGTAAAAGGAGCAGGCACTAAATCAATTATGTAGATGATGGAGTGATTTTTCAGCCACGAGGCAGGCACTGCATTGATTTCTGCAGGCATTGCTTCGATTTTCTGATGCACAGGGATTTTCTTCTGTTTGGTGAAGTCTTTTTGGCCCTGAGACTTCAGAGCAGGAGGCAAGTTTAATCCAAGCCCTTGGAGATCACTTGTGGGGAAGGCAGAATCCTTCCAGCAGAGTCAGGGGCCAGCAGGCAGCAGGACAACAAGCAAGGCAGCAGTCCCTTCCAGCAAAGTTGTCCAGATGAATCCTTTATCACCAGGCAGTTGCTCTGACAGAGTCCAGGTGTAATCCAGAAGTGTCTGATATGGTGAGGTCAGAGACACAGTATATATGCCCAAAAATGCCTTTGAAGTGGGGAAAACTTCAGAGAGTGGTTTTGAAGTGCACAAGTACTCCTTCCAGCCCAGTCCTGTCTACCAGGATCACTGTGGGGGGTTATCAGTCCTTTGTGTGAGGGCAGGACACTGGCTCGGAGAGTCCCTCCACCCTTCCTGGCCAGGGAGACCCTTTCAGTATGCAAATGAATGCAGATGTGAATGAGTGTCCTGTGTTTATGCCTGCCTGGGTGGAATGCGCAAGGGGAGCTGTCAACCAACACAGCCCTGACATTAATTGGAGACAGGCTGTAAGGCACAGATGGCAGTAAGTACAGAGAAATCCCCTCTTTCTAAAAGTAGCATTTTGTAAAATAGTAATATTAAATCCAACTTCACCAGTAAGCAGGATTTTCTATTACCATTCTGACCATACTATACATGTCAGGGCTACGCATTTCAGATCAGAATTTATCACTTAAAGGTAAATAAGTGCGGTTCTAATGCTGGCCTAAGAGTAGAATAGGCCTCACAGTAGTGAGTAATTAATTTGTGAGTTTTCCAATACCAGGACATGTAAAACGCATAAGTACATGTCCTACCTTTTACCTACACAGCACCCTGCCCTATGGGTTACCTAGAACCTACCATAGAAGAGCTGTTAGAAGTTGGTTTTTGGTTGGCAGTTAGATTACCCACTGTCCAAGCAAGGACCCTCACTGTAGTCAGGATAAGTCACACGCAATCCAAATTACCCTGTGCCCACCCTCTGGTAGCTTGGCACTGAGCAGTCAGGTTTAACTTAGAAGGCAATGTGTAAAGTATTTGTGCAATAAATCATGCAATAACACAGTATAGCACCACAAAAATACACCACACAGTGTTTAGAAAAATATATAATATGTATCTGATAAAATGCAGGTCAAAACGATTAAGATGCAATAAGTATATGTTGATATATCACAGTAAGAATGATATAAAGTGTATTTAGTCTTTTAATAATAATAAATGCCTATTTCAAGCACAAAGTACCTGGTTTGCGTTCAAAATCTCCGCAAAGAACTGCAGAAGAGGAGATGCGTAGAAAACAAGGAGGTGTGTGTCAATTTCTTTGGCCTCACATGGCGATGCGTTGTTTAGTTTTCACACCGGGACGGCTGTGTGTCGATTTCTGGCTCTCAGTCATGGATCCTCTGTGGGTTGCAGGCTTTTCGTACGTGCGGGGACGATGCGTGGATTTCCAATGCTGACAGGACGGAATCACAGGGGCTGGGTCGATCCAGTGGGCGTTACGTGGAAATTTCTACCACACAGCAGGCGCTGCATCGATTCCTCTCTGGAATTCGGGCTGCTTTGTTCCATCTCGGCTATGCATCGTTCCAGTGGGCAGTGCTTCGAAGTTCCAGTCACTACATTGGCGCTGCGACGATCTTCTCATTGTGAAGTTGGGGCTGCATTGTTCTGGTTCGGCGTGCTGTCAATTTTTTACCGCATTGCAGACTGAACATCATTTCTGGCAGGCTGTGGGTCGATTTTCGCTGCACAAGGAGTCCTTCTTGTAGAGATGAAGTCTTTTTGGTCCTGAGACTTCAGGGAACAGGAGGCAAGCTCTATCCAAGCCCTTGGAGAGCACTTCTCACCACAGCCAAAGAGCAGCAATGCAGCAGGGCAACAGCAAGGCAGCAGTCCTTCACAGAAAGCAGTCAGGTGAGTCCTTTGGGCAGCCGGGCAGTTCTTCTTGGCAGGATGCAGGTTCTGGTTCAAGTTCTCTTCTCCAGGAAGTGTCTGAGTTGGTAGGGGCATAGGCCCTGTTTAAATACCCAAATGTGCCTTTGAAGTGGGGGAGACAAAGAGTGGCTTAGAAGTGCACAAGGTCCCCTTTCAGTTCAATACTCTCTGCCAGGGTCCCAGTAGGGGATGTGGCAGTCCTTTGTGTGAGGGCAGGCTACTGTCCTTTGACATGTAATTGTCAGGCCCTCCACCCTCCCAGCCCAGGAAGACCCATTCAAAATGCAGATGTATGCAAGCGAGGCTGAGTATCCTCTGTTTGGGGTGTGTCTGAGTGATTACACAGGGGAGCTGTCAACTGAACCCAGACATACGTGGATTGTAAGGCACAGAAGAATTTAAGTGCAGAGAAATGTTCACTTTCTAAAAGTGGCATTTCTAGAATAGTAATATTAAATCCAACTTCACCAGTCAGCAGGATTTTGAATCACAATTCTGGCCATACTAAATATGACCTTCCTACTTCTTTCAGATCAGCAGCTACCACTCAAACAGTATATGAGGGCAGCCCCAATGTTAGCCTATGAAGTAAGCAGGCCTCACAGCAGTGTCAAAACAAATGTAGGAGTTTCACACTACCAGGACATGTAAACTACACAGGTACATGTCCTGCCTTTTGCCTACACAGTACCCTGCCCTATGGGTTACCTAGGGCATACCTTAGGGGTGACTTATATGTAGAAAAAGGGGTGTTTGAGGCTTGGCAGGTACTTTTAGATGCCAAGTCGAATTGGCAGTGTAACTGCACACATAGGTCTTACAATGGCAGGCCTGAGACAAGGTAAGGAGCCACTTAAGTGGGTGGCACAATCAGTGCTACAGGCCCACTAGCAGCATTTAATCTACAGGCCCTGATCACCTATAGTACACTTTACTAGGGACTTATAGGTAAATTAAATAGTCCAATTGGGTATGATCCAATCTTATCATGTTTAAAGGGAGAGAGCATATGCACTTTAGCACTGGTTAGCAGTGGTAAAGTGCGCTGTGTCTTAAAACCAGCAAAAACAGTATCTTAAAAAAATGGAGGGAGGCAGGAAAAACGTTAGGGGTGACCACCCTAAGGCTGTCAGGTCTAACAGGAGCCTTATATGTAGAAGAAAGGAAGTTTAAGGCTTGGTCATTAGTTTTAAATGCCAAGTCAAAGTGGCAATGAAACTGCACATCAAGTCCTTGCAATAGTAGGCCTAAGATATGGTTAAGGGGCTACTTATGTGGGTGGCATAATCAGTGCTGCAAGCCCACTAGTAGCATTTAATTTATAGGCCCTGGGCACCTCTTGGGCACTTTATGTCAGAGTCACGAGATCCTCGGGGTTTGTGCATGTTCCCAACACTTCCACCACAAGACGGCTCCAATACTCTGATTAGAATTGTCACAGAGTCTAAGAGAGTCCAAGTGGGGAAAGGGGGATTAGGAAGGGAACAGCTGGGAAGGAGACCTGTAGGAAGCAAAAAGGTTAAAACACTCAATATCAAGTTTATATCATATTAATCAGTACTAGGTTATGACTCTAAGCATTGTCATTCTGAAAACATGGACAACCTAAGCGTAGACTTAAATAACTAGGCTTCAAGATGACTAGATACCTGTGAGGGAATCAAGAAAGGATTAAATGTAACTTTCAAATTCAAGTATTATCTTTTGCATGAGGATCAGGAAATAATCTGAAGGATTTCTAATCCATCATATGAATCGTGCTTGAGGAACTTATTATGTACATACAACATCACATCTAGAACTCTAGTATTTTTTTTGTTTTCTCAGAATTGCAGGAACATGAATTGCGCACATTGCAGATTTTCACAAAGGTTGTAAATACCATGGAATGATTGTGCACCATGAATAACATTAGTTAGACTCGAGAAATAAATTGCGCGTCATGCCCACTCGGAGGTCACCAAGGAAATGCCATGAAGTGGTAGCACATAATTAACACTGTGAAAAGAAATGAATCACGCGTATTGCCGATTCGAGCAACCCAAGTAAATGCCATGAAATGGTAACGCTCGCTGAATAGCATGAGTTCAACACAAGAATTGAATCGCGCGTTCTGCCGATTCGAATGTCAGCCAATAAATGTCATGAAATGGTAACACACAATGAATATCATGAATTAGACACAAGAAATGAATTGCGGTCTTGCCGATTCAAAGCCCACCATGTGAATGCCAAGGAATGGAGGCGCACATTGAATATCATGAATTAAACACAAGAAAAGGAATCGCATGACTTGCCGATTCGAAGACTACCATATGAATAACAAGATATGGTAGCGTACAAGGAATAACATGAATTACACACAAGAATTGAATCGCGCGTCTTGCCAATTCGAATGCCACCATGTAACTGCCAAGAAATGGTAGCGCACAATGAATATCAAGGGTTAAAGCACGAGGAACGAATCGCGCGTCTTGCCGATTCGAATGGCACCATGTAACTGCCAAGAAATGGTAGCGCACAATGAATATCAAGGGTTAAAGCACGAGGAACGAATCGCGCGTCTTGCCGATTCGAATATTAACATGTAAATGCCAGAAAAAAACCAGAGCATAGTTACACGCACAAGGTAAAATCTCTCAACATGAAAATTAGGCCCAAGCGCACGGATGCCTTCGAAAACGGGATCGGGGGCCCAGCCCAACCTCCGTCTTACCGCCCTGATCAAGGATCACCAATGTAAATGAAGGGCAAATGCCTGGAACAGGAGCTCAGGAAGTTGCTGCTGCTCTGCACCGGGACCTCTGAATAGTGAGCCCGTGGAGCTGGGCTGGCTCCCTTTTATAGAGACTTAGCCCAGCCCACCAACCACACCCAGGCATGCTGCAGTGAAAGCTTTTAGAAGGCCCTGGAAGGGGACCACACCCTGACACAGTCTGAAAGCCTGCAGCAGTACATTGCATGTGAACAGTATTTGTGTGCATGCTGAACATAAATCTTCAGGATAGAACTCTGTATTGCAAAAGGTTAAACAACATCATATCAGCACAATGCATAAATTATGTTAGCTTGAAATTGTTAGGTTTTTGCATTCTAGTCGCCCGTAGAGCGCGCACTGCCCTGATGTTGACACTTTACTAGGGACTTACAGGTAAATTAAATATGCCAATTAAGTAGGAGCCAATGTTACTATGTTTAGGGGAGAGAGCACACACACTTTAACTCTGGTTAGAAGTGATAAAGTGCTCAGAGTCCTAAATCCAACAAAAACAGGGTCAGAAAAATGAAGGAAGGAAGGCAGAAAGTTGGGGGATGACCACCCTAAGGCTGTAAGGTCTAACACATGTCATGAAAAAATATTAACAAGTTACAGAATTACAGTTGGCAAGCTGAAATATCACAATCAGTTCAACCTCAATAGATTTAGACACAGAGCAATTCCATAAAGAAACTCCTTTTTTTCTCTTTTAAACATGAGATAATTTTAAGTTCATCTAGTGAAAATTTGAAGTAGAGAACAATGACGGTATAATCTTAAAACACAGTAAATATAGGCCCTCATTATGACCCTGGCGGTCAGCGGTAATATGGTGGAAAGTACTGCCAACAGGCTGGCGGTACTTTCCACCATATTATGATATACTATGAAGCCAAACCGCCAATGTACCACACCGACTGCCACAGCGGTAACAGCTGCCAGGCTGAAGATATCAATCTCCAGCCCGGTGGCTGTCACTATACCACCTGCAGAATCATGACCCCGCATACCGCCATGGTTTCCGTGGCTTCCTTACCACCACGAAAACCATGCCAGTAGGCACTATCAGTGACCAGGAATCCCTTCCCTGTCACTGATAGAGGTCTTCCCCAACCTCATCTCCCTCACCAGATACCCCCTATTCCCCCTTCCTCTCCAAACCTCCCTAAATTCACGCCCCCTTCACACATGCATACACACACCCATTCCCACATGCATTCATGCATGCATACATCCATTTACACACACATCCGCACACACTTTCATGCATACATGCAGACACGCATTCACAGACCACAGCATACACGCACTCACATCTCCATACATGCACACACATTCAACATGGAACACACACCCACATACACGCACACGCAAACATTCACACACACACACACAACACCCCCCTCCCCTGTTGGAGCACCTGTGTTCAGGGGGTCCTACGGCAGGAGACGGAACAGGGCACTGTTGCCACCAGCAGCGTCCACCAGCAAAACGTTGCCAGGCCGTAATATGGGTCATAATACCGCTGACGACGGTCTACCGCGTGGCGCTGCTGCCACTGCCACCTGCCGGCATGGCTACAGTCAGATTTCCACCATTCTTCTGGTGGAAATCCGGCTGTGGTCATGATACGGGTGGTCTTTTGGCGGCCGTCGCCGCGGTGGTAGGCGTTTTTTACCGCCGATATCATAATAAGGGCCATAATGTCAAATATAAATGCAGAATTGCACAATCCTGATGTTTAAAGGATGGAGTCTAAATTTGCGCTACTCCATTTTACATTGGAGTTGAAATGGAACTGTGCGAGTTCCTGAGTTCCTTTTGGAACTCCCATGGATAGAGTCTGAATTTCCACTACTCCAATCCCCCCTCTGATGGTGATGTAAGCCATCACAATAATACACATATAAATTGGTATTAGATGAGATTTAGGCCAAATCTTTGAAGTTTTCAACAACTTTTGTCTAGTATTTTCCTGATGCTTCATGTTATCATAGAATCTATACTGGCTCTCCTCCATTTTCATATCTCTTCTAGTTCTTTTCAATTCTTTCAATTGTTGCTTTTTCCTCCTTGCTTTTACATATATGTATCCCTTAAAAATAATAAACAGACATATTGCACAGATGTCCATAATAAGAAGTCTCAAAACGGAACCCAGTGTTTCACTTCCTCAGTTTCCAAGCCATCTGCCAAACATAGAAAACCCATCTCCAATCGCTTCCCAAGCACTCTTAGCTTCTAACTCCTTCACATCTTCCCTCAGACAAGTAATATTCTTGATATATGCCTTCAAGTCTTTGCTCTTGTCAGGAATTTAGGTACAGAATTGCTGGACCTTTAACATCCTGCAGAGTCCGCCCTCTTTAGTGAGGAGAATATCTAACGCAAGATGATTCTGCAAGACCATGGATCTCATAGCTAAACTTGTAGTATCTACAGCCAATAAAGCTCCTGTCATATTGGTGGACAGTTTATCCACCATGGTAAACAACTTTCTAATTTTTATGTCATTTAAAATCACACATACATATGGAATCATTGTACCAAAGATCTCTGCTTCTAATTCTCCAACCACTAGCATCTCCATTAGGTCTAAAAATTACATGTTCTCCACAAATATAGTAAACTGCAGGAATAACAGGCGCTTCATTTGCCAAAAATAATTCCCAAATTCCCCTAACCTCAAATGTGTGATCCTGTTCACTCTTTCCCATGAATATAGTGTCAATTGAAGATTTCTCAGTAACTAAGCACAATTTATCTTTATGTTTTTAATCCAAAGGCAATGCTGCTTGATTCCTTGCCACTTGATGCTCTATTTCGTCTCTAGTCCACTTATGCTGATTCTTAAGGTCCATATCTGTCTTTTACTCAGATTCCATATCCCTCCTCCTGTCTTCAACTAAATTGAGAAACTTCTTCTCCACATCTGTCAAAATGCATTCAAATTGTTTCAGAGCATATACAGTGTCCAATGTCAATGTGGGTTTAAAGAACCTTGCATTTGTCCCTTTCTCTTTAGCACCAGGATGATGATTCAAATGCCCAAGTATGGGAACGTCTGAAAAAAAAATCATAATTCTGAAAATGACAAGTAACAGCATAAGTGAGAGGAATATGATGGCAGTTGATGTCCTCTACAGCGGATGCAGGTAATTGCGTATATACATAGCAATCCCATTCATCAATAGTGTCAATGTTCTCATAAGGCAATTAAAATAAACATTTGAAGAAAAATCTTGGTGGAAAGCCTTATAATCTTGTGTGTGCATACTATTGTCTATAGGACGAAGGGTCAAAGGGGTAACCCTACATTTAGGCCTAACTACTATGGAAGATGCGGGTGAGGATAATCCTACAAGAAGAACAATCAATACTACAATATTGACAAACAACAGTCCTATTAGGACATATCTACATCAATTTGTGTTATTAGTTTCCATAACTTTTCAGACCATTGAGTAGAAATTAGCAGCAAACAGAGTCTTCTCTGATGGTTTCTACTTGTGCTAATAGCAAAACAAAGTTCATGTGACATGCAATGAAATTATTTATTGAATGTTTGTGAGATTTCCTTCGCCCTACTCCGTTTTCCTCTAAATGACACCCTTATGCTCCTTCTGTTGCCTCAGGCCTGGGTACTCCTCTTAATTGTTTTTAAACAATGTCCTTTTTGTTATGTACAAATCAAACTTCAATTCAAATGATCAGTACATTTTCAAATCAGTTTCTTCAATGAGAGTGCAGTTTTAAACTCAGTTCAGGTTGCAGTTCACATTTATGGAGGCTCAACTGCAATTTCACTTTTGTATTTCAACTCACAAATTTCCTTTTTGTAGTTGTTATCAGCAAAGTATGTCCATTCAGGGGATGAGTACCTCTGACATGACACTCTAGCCTTTTTTGATCTCCTGGATACAGGTTGTTCACTTTCTCTGTCACTCAGGTCAAACTCCTCAGTATCCTATGGGAGAGTGCTCATTCCGTTGGCAATCTTAATCCCTCTCTTTCTTGCCTTCTCATCCAACTGTCCTCAGTCTCTACTCGGTGTAACACACCACTAAGCCCCTTCATTAAGGTATGAGTCTGGTTCGGTTAGGGGTCAAGGCCTTGACTCCTCAAGTGTCACTTCATCAAGACCCCTCTCAGGCTGAGGATATGCTATCAAAGGCTCTGTGTACCCTCTTCTTGCTGTCACTCAGTTGTGGGTTGCACTTTAGAAAGAGATACTGTCACATCATCAAGAGGATACTCTACAAGTGTGGGCTGCATGAATCCAGTTAGGAAGACCCCCACACTTGACAGCAGTGTTTGTCACTGGACAACTGGTATGGTCCACACTACCTAGACTCCAGACACATCTTCTAAATGTGGTTCTTCGCCGAGACCCAGTCGCCCGATTTCAAGTCATGGCACTGTTCCAGACTTGAACTGGTAGTGACCGCTTCAACCTGGTGAGATACAGAATAAGCCACATCAGCTAGACCCTTGCAATAGTCCAGAACCATGTCAAACATAATGTTCACAAGCACAATGGTAGACACTGTAGACAATTCTATGGCTCTCCCCATGATAATCTCATGAGGGGACACTCCTGTTTCTCTATCAGTAACACTGCGAAGATTCATCAGCACAAGAAGAAAAGCATTTGGACACTTCACAGCTGTTGATGCACACACTTTGGCTAATCTGGCTTTCAAAGTTCACTTGTTCCACATTGACAGGAGTCTCTGGCCAATAACTCCAATGTAGCCTTTGCTCCACCTGTAATGTTGCACACAACATCCTCAGGACCTCATTATTGAAATGAGTTCCTTGTGTTAGATCTCACATCCCTAGCGTGGTCTCCCCTGTCTTTTTTGCCTCTGCTTCCTATGTTTTGACTGTGTGCTGGACTTTGTTTTTGCTGGTTTTGGAACTCTAGGCACTTTACCATTGCTGACCAGTGCTCCCTATGTAAATTGTATGTGTAATTGGCTTTTCCACGATTGGCATATTTGATTTACTAGTAAGTCCTTAGGAGAGTGCACTAGAAATGCCCAGGGCTTGTAAATCAAATGCTACTAGTGGGCCTGCAGCACTGGTTGCGCCACCCACATGAGTAGTCCTATAAACATGGCTCAGACCTGCCACTGCAGTGTCTGTGTGTGCAGTTTTAAACTGCCTGTTCGATCTGGCAATTTCCCTTTGTGTACATGTAAGGCACCCCTAAGGTAGGCCCTAGCTAGCCTCATGGGCAGGGTACAGCGCATGTTAAATGGGGGACATGTACTGATGTATTTTACATATCCTAACAATGAAATACTGCCAAAATTGTTTTTCATTGTTCCAAGGTCTATCTCTCTCGTACGTTAACATGGGGGCTGCTTTTAAATATCTGTTAAGTGCAGTTTCCCTTCGGGAGTAGATAGACATGCCGAGTTTGGGGTCTCCAAACTCACAATTTTAAAATACATCTTTTGGTAAAGTTATTTTTTTTAGATTGTCAGTTTGAAAATGCCACTTTTAGAAAGTGGGCATTTTCTTGCTTAAACCATTCTGTGACTCTGCCTGCTTGTGCATTCTCTGTCTGGGTCAGACTGACAGTTGGGTTGTTTTTGAATCTCCATTAGACAGTGACACAAAGGGAGCTGGGCTGTAGTCTGCATATCCTGAGGGGGTCATCTGGGCTAGAGTGGAGGGAGGAGCTGACACTTAAACCAGAATGGGCAGTCTCCAGCCCCCTGGTGTGTGTTTTGGGCCTGGCCTGGGCAAGGAAGAATCTTGTGAACACCAGAGACTTTCCTTTGAAGTTTGTCAACTTCAAAGTCAGAAAGGGATTTAAGTAGTGGACCCAACCCCCAAATGTTTAGATTACTTCTTCAACAAAGAGGAACCTCTGCCAAGGAGAGGAGCTGAAGAGCTGGAGGAGGAGTAATGCCCCTTTGCCTGTGACTGTGATTTCCTGGGTTGGCCTGCAGTTGATGCTTTTGCCTGAAAGAGGACAAAGACAGGAGTTTGTAGTATATTCCTGCTTGTGAAGTGTCTCAAAGGGCTTGGACTGAGCCTGCCTCCTGTTTTGAAGCATCAGAGCCATCAAAGACGTCCTCTGCCAGCACCTGGCTGAAACTTCTAAACTGCCAAGTGGTGGCCTATCCTGTCTCTGGGCCCTTGAAAGGTTACGCTGGTGGAGCCAAGGTGGAAATCCATGCACAGAAGCTGTGCAGGGAAAATGTCTACACATCACCTGCAGTGCGGCTGTAAAAATGACACGCCACCCACATCAGGGCTGAAATTGACGCACCACGTGCATCATGGCAGGGATATTGACACATCACCTGCATCGCAGCTGGAGAAACAATGCAAAACTCACTTGCAGCTGCTAAAATCAATGCAAACCTCATGCAGAGCAGATTCTCATCCTCCTGCAGCTGGATTTCCCTACACAACATCGCTGGGCATCAAAATGGACGTGAACCTGCCCGGATCCGAGGTGCCCATCTGGAAATTGATGCATCGCTCTCTTGCGAGAGAGAAAAACAACGCATCGCCTACCTGACCAGAGAAGAAACAACGCACGACCTCATTGGTAACTAAGGAATCAACGCATTGCTGGCTTTTCCAAAGCACGCTTACCCATTTTCATTTACGTTAACCAGGTACTTTGTGTAACAACAACATTCCCATTGTTTTCTATGAAGTAAAATTATTTTATTTTAATAATTCATAACTTTACATGTGTATGTTGGATTTTTGTTGTTCTGGTCTTGTTTGATTAAGGTTCATTTTGTGGTGTTTTCACTGTATTACTTTGTGTGTTGGTACAAATACTTTCCACATAGCGTTTGAGATAAGCCTGGCTGCTTGTGCCAAGCTACCAAGGTGGTGAGCAGGGGTTATCCTAGGTGCATATGTCTATAGCCCTGACTAGAGTGTGGGTCCCTTTTTGGACAGAGTGCAAACTGACTGCTAACCAGAGACCCCATTTCTAACACTCTGTCTGACTCCAGTGAAGTTGAGAATCTGAACCTAGGTATCAACTCCCTCAACAATAACTTGGCTACTTTGAAACTTTAATTTCTCCTGGTTGGGCGGGCCTCTACCCAACATAAGAAAATAGACACAATCACCAGGACATATCTCAACCCGTTGCACACAGACATTTTAATGAAGTCTAGCTGCATTTGATTGAATGGCTCTCTTGATCTCCCTACATTCATCTGCTGACACACAACACATCTGTGACACAACTCTTCAGTCACCAGCCTAAATAGTGGGTTAAACCAACACTGCTTAAACAACCGCACCATGGTGTTCCTGCCAATATCAGTGGGTCCATGGAAATGTCTTGCTATTGGAGATAACATGCTGTCTGGTAACACTGGTCTGCCATCTACAGAAACCCGTAGATTATCATCCATTTTTAAACATCCAGTTCTGATCCAACCTTGCTGTTCTGCCTCTGTCACTTCTTTCTGCAATCTCTTCAATTCCTCGCAGATATCAGTTGTAGACAACAAAATGTATTAGTTGGTCTCACCTTCAGACTCATTTACATATTCACCATTGAATGTTCATGATCCATAGGCACAATATTGAGCTGCTCCAGCAGCATGACAGCTGCCCACTGTTATATAATCATCACCACGTGGTGAACAGAGTACTTCATAACTGCAATTTGTACAGGTAGTAGTAATGCCACAAGTAGTTTCATGACATAGGCACTCATTATGACTTCAGCGGTCTACACCGTAGACCGCCGAAGTCCCGCCAGCCACAAGACGGCCAGTGATGGCAGTCATACGACCGCCATATTATGACTGCTGGTGGCTCTCTGCCATATTTTCGGCAGAGAGCTGGCAGCAGCCATACCGGTGGTTGTGGTACAGTGGAGGTTGCTCCACTAGCACTGCCACGTCAACACAGCACCGCCATGCCTATTACGACTTAGTAGTAGGCGTGGCGGTGTTGTGTTGGCAGGGCACCTGTGGCAGAGCAAGCACCATGGACCCCGTTCCCTCCCAGACGGCCACCGCGACCACCAGGTAAGGTGATCAACCGACAGGGGAGGGGGGTGTCAAGTGTTGTGTGCGTGAATGGGGGTGTGTGTTTGTGTGAATGGAGGGAGGGGTGGGAGGTGTTGTGTGTGTTTGTGTGCGTGTGTATGCAAGTGTATGTGTGCATGTGTGAATGTGTGAATGTGGGGGGTGATGGTGGGGTGGTGTGGCCGTGTGTGCAGGTGTCCGTGTATGTATGTATGATGTGTGCCTACGTGATGTATGGGGGCGGAGGGGGGTTTGGAACACAGATCGGGGGTGGGAAGTGTCACGGCTTTCAGGGGCATCAGATGGGGTCGTTTGGGGGGGTTGGGAAGTCCTGCAGTGGCGACAGGAATGAGCATTCCTGTCACCAGTATCATTATCGCCAGGGATTCCGTGGTGGGGCTGCCGGCATGTAAGCTCCGGGCGGTAAGGATGTACAAAATACCGCAGGCATGTTAGGTGGACTGCCGGGTCGAAGGTGGTCTACCCGTGGCCAGGAGGTCCTACCACCAAGGTAGTACAGGTGGTAAACTGGCTGTAATACAGCCAGTTCACTACCATTGTCAACATTTGGCAGTCCTGCACCGCAATGCTGTCAGCGGTCTGGCTGCCATTGCCAGCGTGGTCGTGCAGGACCGCCAGGGTTATAATGACCCCCATAATCTCCATTGTGAATTGGTGAACCAGATGAGGTCATAAATCCCCGTTGTGGCTATAACTGTTCAAAGGCATAAGCAAGACCAAAGCCATACTGATTATTTGTCAATATAGTCATTCTCAGCTGGCTAGAGACCCAGCAAGCTCTAATAAGAGCTATCAATTCAGGCACTTGTGCAGAGAACACTCCTCGAAGCCAGAGGCTTTGACTACTCCAGAGACAGTACAGACTGCATAGGCAGGTCTCTCATTTCCCTCATTGTCTCTCTGGCAAGACCTATCTACAAACAGTATGTAATCAGGCTTTAACAGTGGCTCATCCTGTGTATCTGGTCTTAGCTTGGTGCAAAGTTCAGTGACATCAAGACAATCACGCACAACCTCCCCATCATCATTTTTATTCTCTGAAAGGGGCATGAGTGTGGCCAATATAATCTGCTAATACTTTGTCAAGCGGCTGTTAGTAAGGTGCTACATACGAGTACGTGTCAGCAATATCTCAACTGAATGTGGGACAAGAACAGTTAAAGAATGTCCCATCACAATGCTTTCATGATGTTTGAAGTTAACACCTACAGCTGCTATAGCTTTAAGACAGTCGGGCAGTACAGCAGCCACATGGTCAAGAGTAGCAGAGAAATAGGCCACAAAGTGTCTCACATTCCCATGCATCTATGTAAGCACTGAGAGAACGCAGTCTTCCCTCTCACTGCAGAAAAGAGTAAAAGCTATATTGTAAACAGGTTTTCCTCCCCATGCTAGGTCATGACAGGCACTTTATCTCAGCTGCGGGAAGGCAACCAAACAATTGTTATCTCATGGTATTGGATCAAACACATCCTTATGTGATAGTCTCTGCAGAAGGTTGGCCACTAGGGAAAAGTTTGGTATCCACGGATGACAGTAGCTCACCATTCTCAAGAACATCTTGACGTCTCTCTGGGTTGTTGGTGGACTCATTTTAAGAATCGTTGAGATTATTTCTTGCGACACCTTCCTTGCACCTTTTTCGATGTGAAGCCTAAGACACAAAACCTCTTTCTGACAATACTGCCACTTACTCAGGGACACTTTGGGCCTGATTACAACCCTGGCTGATGGGATAATCCATCACAAACGTGACGGATATCTCGCCTGCCATATTACAAGTTCTATTATATCCTATGATAGAACCGCCAAGGTCATAATCAGGACTTTTATGTCCATTTTCAGCCAAGTGGTTCAGCAATGAAATGGAGTCTCTTCTACAAGCTTCTTCAGTATCGGAGGCCACCAACAGGTCATTAAGATATTGTATCAAGACACCGTTACAAGCCATAATCAGAGACTCAAAGTTCCTTTTGAGAATCTGATTTAAAAATTGAGGGACCCTCTGTACACCTCTAAACAGGGAGCAGACAGAAAACTGAACAATCAGTTGGTTCTCTCACTTCATGGGGCTAGAAGGCTATTCTGGAGAGGATAGAAAATCATTATCCCCCCACAAAGGTACTCTAAGGATACACCCTCCCGACTACATACACAACAATAAAAAAATATCCCTACACCTACCAGCTGGTCAAAGTATTGACCGCTATTCAGAATTAACAATTGTTATCCCCTCACCACAAGAAAAATATTTTTTCTTGTTTAGTGACCCTCAATCACTCTAGTAGAGACATGCTTCATCATTGGGTCCACCTGGCCTCCTAAAGGCCAAGGTGGGCTCAGCTGACTTTCAGGAGCTCTTTTGAAGATCCTACGGGGGTCCAAAGATAAAAATACCTTACTGGTCACCAAGGTATCCCTTTATTCACAGTGCCAGAAGGTATGATTAAAATCAAAACAAAGGGAAACTGTAGGTATTTTATGGTTCTATGACCCTATTCTAAATGTGTCTATTGTTCATATGTCAACATGTTTCATACCCTGAGAAGGCCATACAGATACCAGGCTTTTATCAGGAAAGATTTATAACAATGTGACCCTGGCTGGTATTCAGACAAATAACATGCAAATTATACTGTGATATTGCATGCAAGGTGTGATACCTTAACTCGCCTGTCACTAAAAATGAAGCACATTTGTGGTCCAGAAAAGGGAAAAAACAACTCCATGTAAGAGACACAAGCTAACAAATATTAAATCTGCAAGCAGTAGTGCCATCAATCACACGGTATGTCCAAAGGACTTAAAAGATTTTCCACTGTTCTGAGAAAACATGTACAGCGATAAGAAACAGACACTGCCCATCTGTTTGTGTTTCAATGGTTGGCATGCACAAAGAGTCACACATGTGCACATTGTGGTGCCAAATGTGTGAATTACACCATTGTCTCACTTTTGATAAAATACCACACATATAAGTATCCACCCATTGATAACACACCACACAGTTTGTGCATTGTTGTTTTGCCACAGGTCTCATACAAACATGCTTACCTGGTGCAGATAACCACCTTGCTTCTCTGGAAGAGTAGGAAGCACAGCCCTGTAGTCACATACTAAAAAGAAATACAAAGAGAAAGATCATCAATATCGGCCCAAAATTATGTCCCCACACTTCGGAGTTAAGAACTCACAGGGTTCAATTATCTCTGAATCCCAGGTTGATATGTAGTCATCACTGACTTCATACTGCGGATAATAACTGCAATTCCTCTCACCCCAGGCTCACGCCGCCACTAACGGTGATGGGTAGGACTTGTGGGCTTGTATTTCAAACAGGAGCTGGATCGTGCGTGCCTACGAGGAGTTATTCCCTCTCATGTATCCCCATTCAATATTGCACAGCAGGGCCAATCAGAGCCATTGCTGAGGTACCCCAACCATGGCTGCCTGAAAAGGACTAGTCTGTATCGAGCACATCTACAGAGGGTCACGCCTACTGCGTGTACCCGCATATGGACTCGCCCCGAAGGGCCAATCAGATTCGTTGCTGCAGTTGCCCCAATATGGATGCCTAACAAAAGACTATTACATGGTGGTTTCAAAGTCTATTTTAACTTAGGGGGAGACAACTTGTTTATTCTGTTTGGAGTCCACACCCCTTTTTTTTTTGCAAAACAGAGGCACCTTAGATCTAGTTGTATAATAGTCACAGATCATCAATATTATCCATATCAATATCATTACTAAATGAGCTTTAGGCATACTGGAATGCTTGGTGTTACCATATAATCAAAGTTTTAAGGGACAAATTTGAGAAAAGTGGTGATGCATCCAATGCAGTGCCACTTTTCTTGTGCCTCCCTATGCCCCCCTAATGTCACCATGTGTGCACCATATTTATGATATGGCGCATTACGGTAGAAGTTAGAACAACAGCGTCAACATTTTTGCTGCATCAAAAATGTTGAAGCTTGTGTAGTAAAGTGCAAGGAGGCCCATTGACCTGGTGCAGGCATAATGTGGTGCAGGTGTTACAAAGTGGCCCAATGCATGCATTGTGCTACTTTGTAATATGGTGCTGGGAAAAGGCCACCTTAGCATGCCTTAGCCTAAAAAAATGACACTAAGGCAGTGCTAAGGTGGCACAAGGGGCTCCTAAATCTGCCCCTGAGTTTCATAGTTGTGGAATTGTAGAAAGCTTAGAAGTGACCCAGTAGAGAGTCAAGAGGATAGGCACACTAATGTCAAGAGGAAGGTTACCATGAGCCATATTATTGTTCAGGCTGCCTATATGTGGGCTTAACCTTACCATATTTTAGATTAGGCTAACCTAGCCTTAATTTTCTGTGAAGCCCATTTGGCCCCACAATAAGTACTAGGAATCAATGACTGTAGCTAAGTCAATTTATTCCCAATCAGCCCTCAATCGAATATATGCACATCATGAAAAATATTAAAAAGATACAGAATTACAGCTGGAAAGCTCAAATATCACAATCGGTTCAGCCTCAATAGATTTAGATACCAAGCAATTACAATCACATCAATACAGAATCTAAGAATTAGAAATATGTGTCCTATAAAGAAACTTGTGTTCTCTTTCTTAAATATGAAATATTTCTAATTTCATCTAGTGAGATTTCTAAATAGAGAATGAGGATGGTACAGAAATAATTCGCGGGCGCGCAGTGGTTACAACTTGGCGGGCGGCGGTTGCCGCCTACCAAAGTTGTAATGAGGGCCTAAGTGTTTAGCATAACGCTTCACACTTGCAAGAATAAAGGAAGCAGAGAGGTCTTCCCCATTTAAGTCTAAGGGAAATCTGCAGTCACACCTAACAGCATAAGCATCAATTGAAGCAAACTGAATCCTCAACATGAATGTTATTTTTCCCTCCTCTCCATGGACCAATGATCTTTGAGTTTGTCTCATAAATTGTAACATCACCTAGGTTTCTTATCCCATGGAACTAGAACAGTCTCTGCAACCTTGAATGTCCCATGTTTCTGGTCCACGATGAATGGGAGACTTCATCTGCTGATGAAATCATCATGTTTCATGCCAAGATTTTCTCTCCTCAGGCCTTACTAACAGTGAAACTAATATACAAGCTGTACTCTTTTTCTCTAGTTATCGAACCCTTAGAACGCACCTGCAAAGAGCCATGCTAACTAAACAAAGAATGCATTTCAGAATTAAGGCCTTTAGTCAGTTAAGTTGGTGGTCAGACCACCAACAGGCTTGCAGAGAAGACTGCCAAATTATGACTTCAGCGGTATTCCCTATGGAATACAGTCAAAGCACCACTGTCACCTCCACTGCGGTCAGACCACCACGGATGACTGACGGGACCTGCAGGCCAGCGGAGACCATGTTTCAGCCATACATAGTACGAGGCAGCACACCGCGGAGAATTCCACTGCGGTCACACCACCACGGAAACCATGGCAGAAACAAACTCTATAAAAGGAGACACTCACATTCAGGAAGCCATACACATCTGAAGCCACCATGGAACCAGAACTATACGTCATACCACTGCTGCTTGCCGAAAGACTTCAGAATCTTCATCACCACCGACAACAGAACCCATAATTAAACACACTTACCTGTTACTGTAGCATCTTGTTAATTTGTGTACCCTTACACAACATACCATTAGGAAGGGATTGCGAGAGCTGCACTCACACGTAACTGTACACGGACACGGAAACTCACATACAACCATGCAGACAGTTACACATACACAGTACACATACTACAGCCAGCACACACACACATGCGCACACCCACACACACACATGTATACACGGACACACAGCACAGGCCCAGTCTCACACAATAACACACAATACCACACCACGTCACAACCACACCACAATCCCATCATCGTCAACACATCAGCAAGCACTCACAATAGACACTACCGAGGGACACATTGCACATGCAACACAACTTACAACCAACACAGAACAAGCACATACAATTACACAATCAGATAACTTACCCATTGACACACATCACACACACAGAACATCGTACCTGTCATCAAACGCAAAAAACATGCACATGCACACAGTCAAAGCACACAAAGCCACACACCTCAACAACAAGCACATGTCAACACAAACACCCCTCAATACCATGACAACAACATGTTTCCTACATACACACGCTCATCACAAAACACACACTCCATCCCTGGGGGACAAAAGCATTGCATACACCCTCACACACTGCCCAAATAATACAGGAAGCACAAGCAGCACACACTAATACTGACACACAACCAAGTCAGCCAGGAACAACTCTAGCCTAGGAAAAGAAATGCAGGACAAAGATGTAACCAGGAAACCAACAATTGTTTGGTTTCAATATGTATTGAAAAAAATATTTCAAATGTCAAAGACCATAGGCCAGTCCTTACAATGTGGTTTGGACACCAAAAAGGCACATATTGTGGCCCCGAAATCGACACCTGACTGCCATGTAACCTCCACAGGTAGGGGCATCAAGGGGGCAGGGAAGCACCTCAGGGATTCTCTGCGGAGTGATGGTGGGGGTGCTTGTGCTTAGACTTGGGATGGGGACTTTGGGATTTGGCTTAGGAGGGGGTTTGGGTTTAGGCTTGGGGGAAGGGTGGGTCTTCATTGGAGGGGTAGCTTTTTTTGGTGGGTGAGGGACATGGTTACTTGGTAGGTGGTAAGAGAGGCCTTTGAGGTGGGAGGTGGAAGGGATGGGCTTAGGGAGGGTAGCAGCACATTAAGACGTTTCGTGGGGAAGAAGAGTGGGGAAAAGGGCAAACTCAGAAAGGGAAGCTATTTTAGACACACAGGGTAGTCATAGCCAAAGGGTTTAGCTATAGGGGAATAAGGAGTGGCTGTATGAGGTATTGGTGTAGATGTCTTGGGTGTATGTTTGTGGGATGGCTTGTGGGTGGTGGGTGTCTGTGACTGGAACTTTGAATGTTGGGTTGGTGTCTGCAGGTGTGTCTGGTGTGCTGTCTGTGATGCTAGGGGTGGTGGGGGTGTCCGGGCAGGTTTTGACTGTTGCTATGTGTGCATCTGAATGCTGCTTGTGTGTATGCTGGTGGTGTGTCCTGTGGTGCTTTGGTTTGTCTGAGCTACCCTTGGATGTTGAGGTGGATGCATGCCTGTCTGTTTGTGTGCTTTGGCTGGGTCGGGAAAGGGGGGTTTGGGATTGGGAAGAGGAAGGTGGATGGGGGATGGTAGACAAAGGGTGACTGGCTGCCATCAGTGTGGAGGCTAGAGCCTGTAAGGATCTCTGTAACCAGCCAGTGCACCATGAATGCCCTCCAGGAACACATTACTCTGTTGGATTTGAGTTGTCAGTACCTGGTTGGCATTCACGATGGTCGACTGACTCACCGAAATTGACCTCAGGAGGTCAATAGCCTCTTCACTGAGGGCAGCAGGTCTAACAGAGGCTCAGCAAAGGAGATGCCCACTCTCTTGGGTGAGCGGGCACTGCCAACTAGGTGGGGAGCTACAGGAAGGGCGGTGGAAGAAAGGGGGGTGGCAGACAGAGATAGTGCTGGGGTTGTCCTAGGTGGGTCTGCCACCACCAGGGAGTGTCTACTGAAGGAGGATTCTGAAGATGATGAGGTAGATCCGGTCTCCACCATGGCACTTCCCATGCCCTCCAGGCCACTTGGTCCCTCGGTGTTGGTGGTATTATGCCTTGAGGTCCCATGGCAAGCAGCATCCCCACTTGGCTGTGCCCTGTCTTCTTCACCTGCTGATGTTGATACTGGAAAACAGGAAGAGAATTAGGGTCATCACAATCTTTTCAGACACTACCATCACACTTTACACATCATTCAATTATATACAATTGTACTACACTCCCAGGTAGTAACAGGTTAGTGCCATCATTATGTCACAACAAGCTAATATCTACACCCCTAAGTGACATATATATTGTCACGCACCAGCTAAGCCACCTATCACACCCCTACTATACCATCATATTAGTAGAGCTATCACACTAACTATTCCACGACAATCTGACTTGGCAACATTGTTTAGGGTCCCTATCCACAGCAACATAGTCAACCAACAACCAAGCAATAAGAAATAGTGGTAACATTTGTTTCTACATAACACATGCACAAAATCCACCCGTACCTACATTATTTTCTGATGTCATGAACCAGGAAAGGAACTGTAGACGGGTCTCCTCGACCGCGTCTACTGGTTCACGAAGCTGGCGCCAATTGCCCTTCCTCCCAGCACGGCGGTCGTGTTCCCATGACAGCATGGGAACGCTATCGGAAGCGACAGAGAAAAGAAACGGCGGACTCCCAAGAGGGTGTGGAAGGCCGGGAGTCCGAGGAAGAAGAAACAAAGGAGAAGACGCCAAGCAGGGGATCGAGGATGCAGGATCCCAGACGAGAGCCTAATACCAGGACCACGGGTTTCCCGCAGGATTGGAGAAGCGACCGATGCACAGAGAAGTTCCCGAGGAACCCAGACACCAACGCTAACAAGCCCAGCCACGACCCTGGAGGGTCGTGGCTCAGCAAGGTACGGTCCTTTTTAGGACTCCCTAACGCTTACCTACAAAAGGGGAAGCAAGGAGGGGAAACCGGGCACGAGGGGAGGGCTGGGGGTGGGAACAGGGAAAAAGCACAGGCTTCACACCAAGAGCACGGTCAGTCACAGTAGAGAAAAGAGAGTGATAATACCTGCCAAAAAGAGCACGTGTGACCTAAACCCTGCACAACTGGACACTCCCCATTCCCTTCCTCCTCCAACCCAGAATACCTTTTCTCCTTGCATGCCACTAACAATAAGACTCTTAAGAAACCCCACATTCGACTTACCTGTTCCTGCCATTTCTTTTCCTTTCCGGTACCCGCGGGACAAGATGAGCTGACATCCACCACACCTTAAAGAACCAGTGAAGAAGAGACAGTTAATATCGAAGAGAAGAAAACTCGATAGATCTACGTTTACCGGAATCCGCCCTTTTCCTTCCCATCAATATAACTGCACCCAAAACTCTTATAAAATAAACACCTCTAACCTTATCTCCGTCTCCGAGTCCTCTGTACCGACAGTAGCCTACCACAGGAACCTTATCATAAACCAAACACATGCAATTCAAAACCATTTCATGTCACAGAGTCCACAATCCTTCACAATCTAAAATTGGAAACATGTACTCACTATATTTGCCATTTTCTCATTTTGAGTATGACAGAGTCTAAACACATGTCACTAACTCATGTGCCAATCGTGATGCAGGAAAAGATGATACATACTTTTTTGTCATACTCATCTTAGTCATTCTCCACTTGCAAACAAAGTCTTGCACACTCATAGGGGCCTAATTAGCCCAAAGTATTTACCCACAGACAACCACAGGTAGCATAATTACTCTTTAAATATAATGGACACCTGTCAAGTGCATACATGCCATATACAGCACAAAGTATCATGATGAGTGGTACAACAATAGCCCAATGTTTGCGTGACAACATCACTATCACTAAAGCAAACACAGCATGTACAATATAGCAAAAGAAAGTATGTCTATGATACATTACAATGTTCATTGATGACTGAACTTCACAATGTACACATAATGTTGGCAATAATCTGTGAATAATGCAACTGTTAATAAGATGTTTTGGCCTATTTAGCATGCCCACAACACAATGAATAAGGAAATTGCTGTGTAGACACTTACCATTCAAATAACATGTACATGGTGCTATGATTCAGAGCTGTGATAACAATGTATGTGTTGCAATAGTAGTCTAGCAATACCTCCATGGTTTCCAACATGTAGAATGTCCACTCAGATGAGACATTACAGGGCCCAATGCACAGCCCTCACTTTCAAAATGGGTTCACCTCCTAACAGCTTTGAGTAAGTTTAGCAAGTAGGGCATGTGAAATGTCAGATGGACATCAAAGCCTCACATGAAGTTGTAACTCATCAGAAACCTCATGAAAAGTAGGTATGACTAAAACTTGTCAAAGACATGGATCAAGGTGCATTGGAATGGACAGAGGACAAAGACCTGAAAAACTTACCATCATGATATTGGGGGTATGGATCTAGGTGGCAAGGAGCAACCAGCAGAGTAGATATAGCAGTATAGTGGTACACATATAGCACAGTCTCATGTGCATCATCAGATGCTTTTGTACAGAAGACATAACATAGGAGAGTAATATGTCCATATGAACATTTCTATGTACGCACCTGTGAACCAATGTCAAGGACCTTATATCTATGTGTTCCTTAGAGTTCTTTGGCGCTTTGTACTTACCACATTGCACAGCCTAGATTCTATAATTTCATACATTGACCTGGCATAGGGATGAGAATGTTTTAAGTCAGTACTTACTCCCTACTGGATGCTGTGCTGCTCTCAAATGCCCATCCAAATCAGGGTAGGCCACTGCCAATATGCAGGCCATTAGGGGGATCAAGATCCAACGGGCACCCCTTCCCATTGGGATGACATCCCCAGCTGGGCCTCTGCAGTCTTCTGGGCCCAGCGTCTCAGGCCCTCCGACTGCTTCCTACAGTTGGTGTGCCACCGGCTGTGGAGCTCCCAGGGTCCACACTTTCTTGTCGATGGCATGCCAGATCCCCTTTTTCTGGTGGGCATTGACCTGCATGGATGACACAGACAAGAGGAGAAAATCATGTTACAAGCACCATCCCAAAAACAAGAAGTGTGAAACAAACATTTGTGCAAATAGCTATACATACACTTCCTCCAACATCCCCTTCTATGTGGAATGACCAGCTGCAGCCAGGCTATGTGAAGTGGAGTCAGGCATACAACATGCGTATCCAGTGTCAGGTCTTGGCTAGAAACATATGACCACACCACAAGCATGTCATCAAACATGGTATTTGTATAAAGGTATTTCAAACACCACCTTCATTTATCATGGTATAGAGTTTTTCGGTGGGTCAGGGTCCATACATTACACACTCCTTACTATGTGTCAGGTATCAAAACCATCTATGCACATGTGCACATGTCCATCTACCCACACATATCATTCCAATCCTTTGTTCCACCACATTTCATCAATATCATCATACACTCAACATTTCATACATTGGTATTGCAGTGCACTTACCTGCTCCCCTGGTGCACCTTAGAGATGTTCATACAGGAGTAGGACCTCCTCCATAAGCTTGTCCAGCTGATCAGCCGAGAAGGCACGGGATCTATCACCTGCGGGATGTGGCATGACTGCTCCCAGGTCAATACACAGCAGCTCAGGTTGTGAAGGTCTTGTTGGCAACAGTGTCAGGAGTCAAGTGAGGCATGAAGCATGAGATGGCAGTCACTTCCGCCACATACGGGACCATCATTGCCGGTGGACGTCATCATTGGCCCAAGTCTGCCAAAGGCAGGAATTTGTTCCAATGGTAATGTCTACTGAGGTTGTAACCGCCCATCGCCATGACAACATCCGCTGGCAGAGTTAGGTCATATCCTGATGTTCAGTACAGTAGGTCAAGCAGCTGATATTTTG
Source organism: Pleurodeles waltl (assembly GCF_031143425.1). Classification (NCBI taxonomy): domain Eukaryota; kingdom Metazoa; phylum Chordata; class Amphibia; order Caudata; family Salamandridae; genus Pleurodeles; species Pleurodeles waltl. Next base: position 288,492,851 of record NC_090436.1, read on the forward strand.
AGGCTCATATATGTACGTTAATGTTTTGAAATTTGTTCATTGACTGGGATTTGTAGTTGTGATAATGTGCTAACTGCTGGCTCAATGCAAACATGTAGCAATGAGCATGAAATATGTATAGGATGTGAAAATGAAGTATCCTGAGTTATGTACATGAAACAGTGTTGACAACAAAGTAATGATGATCATGAACTATGTTACACATGTTAAGTGAGTCAAAGTCACATTCACAGTCAGTGGCATGTTTCTCCATTCAAAGATCATGCTAGGGGTAAGGGGGATCTGATTACAGTAATTAGGCAAATGTTGCCTAGGTATGTGCTGAGTACAATCTTTTCACAATTTCATGTGAAATAATGTAGCATTATGAGTGACGCTGGTGTGATCATACTTACGATGTATAGATTGAGTCATACACAAATTTTCTGATGCTGTCCCACATAGTTACCCTGGCATGAGAAGAGCAAGACAACCTCCAGTGTACTGTCCACTAGAAGACCTGCACACAATGGAGGAGCTACATGCCATCCAAATATACCACCTGGATAGGCAGACCATCATAGATCTCATTCGTCCGTTGGAGCCTGATCCGATGCCTGCCATTCCTAATCCCAATTGTATACATCCCATTATACAAGTCATGTCAGTGCTACACTTCCTGGCCACTTGGTCCTTTCAAATACAGTGGGCCTAACTGCAGGGATGTCTCAGCCCATGTTCAGTCTGGTTTTGAAGGCTGTACTTTCTGCATTGTTGAAACACTTGGACAGCTACATCAGATTTCCCCAACATGAGGATGTGGCCAAATGAAGCTTTTTATGCTTTGGTACACATTTCACATGTGGCTGGAACCACAGATGACACCCATGTTGCCTTGGTTCCCCCAAGTGCCCATGAACAGGTATATAGGAACAGGGAAAAACTTCCACTCCATCAAGGCCCAAGTGGTTTGTATGGCCGACCTCTACATTTCACAAGTTTATGCTAAGTATCCTGGGTCAGTCCCTGATTCCTTCATCATGTGGGGCAGCAATATCTCACTGCTAATGATATAACTATACATAGAGTGGGCCTGGCTGGTTGGTAAGCCACATGTGTAATGTGTGTCTGTACCTTTTATTGGCTAGCATATATGTGGATGTCCAAGATTAATGTTTGGACTGTTGTAACCCTATCTTACAAGGGACTCTCACTGAGTTCCATGCCCAGACTGTCAGGACAGTGGGATGGTAGTGTTCTTTTCCACAATAAAGACCTGCTTGGTATTTGAGGTGGGGCCAATGGTGCCGTGTGTGTTCATTTGTCTCTGACACGTCATAATATGGTATCCAGACCAAGTAACATCATAATGTTCTGTGTTGTAGGTGAGGGAGGGATAGTGTGCACCTGGCACAGTGTGCCCACTCCCACTGGTGGAAGGACCATCATTCTCAAGGGTGTTGACAGGAGACTCAGATACCTGTACTGGGGAGGCACACGATGAAAGACAATGTCCTTGGGACACAGGTTTAGGGGCGAATGGTTGCCTGTGATGCAGATGCAACAGGGCTGGGAGGAATCAATGTGGGCAGTGTCCAAATATCCAGGGGTGTTTTCGTTACTGGGGCCTTCATCCAGAGGAGTAGTGTCAGTGACTGGTGTCCTCTCCAGGTTGAGAATGGCAAGGTTACCTGTAGGTGAAGTGGAACACATAGTAGCTGTAAGTGATGCAACAAGTGATTTTTATCTTTGACAATTAGACATGCTATATGACATGCACACACTGCCTTTACTTGATCCCCTGATATAACAATGACAGCTGCTTCCAAATCTGGGTTAGAGCAATGTGGGATCCAGAGATTTGCAATTACATGCACCATGCTCCAGGCTGTTGGAGTTTGTTGGTGTTCAGATGGATGCTGATACCCTTATATCTTTTCTGAGTAAAGACATGCCAATGTACATTTGTCTCCTAGTGATTGGTTCATCTGACAGCTAGACAATGCACAATGGGGACAAAGCTGGCACACAGTATGGGAGTTAGCATTTGACCTGGGCCTCTGTATGGATGTACTGCAAGTACATCCAGTCCCATTGAGTCTACCTCCCCCAGGTGAGTATATGACATTGTTAGGAAGGTTTTCTCAAAGGACAGTTTGGTAGGGGACACATTGCTGAGTAGGTTCTCATTCGGCTAATGAGGCTACTGGATTTGGGAGACAGGATCACATGGATTGTGGGTACTAAGTATGATTTTACACCACATGATGCCTGTTGGCCTAATTTGGGTTCTCCATTTAACTAGCAGCACCTCATCTCTGACCGAGATGATTCTGGCAACCGGGCGCATGACATGGAAGACTCCTGAGGGGAATCGTGGTCGATCAGATCCCATCCCTTCCTATCAGTTACCGAAAGTCTCAGATAGGCAAAGACAACAGAGGCAGAATATAGTTCATTACAGATTTATTGAAGTAACTGCATCTTATATAAAAAGGCATGCATTGCAATAACTAGGATGATAAAGTACAATAAAAGCAAGCAGGTGACTAATAGAGTAAAACAAAAGAAGAGACCTACCATACTGTCACTAGGAGTGATATGTATATATTTCTCCTACCCACTCTATATTGAGCACAGCGTAATAAGCCTAATCTGCCCTTTGAGTTTTCCCCCTGGGGGTACATTATTCCTCACATCTGGGGGAGGAAGCCTGTAGTCTAGAGAGACACCGTCCCCATGTGGATTAGGGGTCAGGCCATCTAAGCAGGTAACAGCAACAAAGCAATCAGTATCCAGTCATGGTCATGTAGCTGGAATTTTGCTTCATGTGTCTAGGACAAAGGGGTGTTTTTATGATAAAACAACTGACATTCTAAGAAATGGTCCCCAAGTATGAGTGTGTATTTTGCTGTGAATGTTGGAGACACAGCATACCACATTTGTCAGCAACCCTATCGGACTGTAGCCTTGATGAAAGCACAAAGTGAAATAAATGTCCAACTAAGAACGGGATGCTTTCCTAGGTGAAAGTACAATCAGATAAAGAAAATAAAACAGCACAGCAAATGTGGCTTATTGCTAGGAAAATAAAGCAAAGCTGAATAAAATGTAACTGAATTAAAGTGTACAGCGGCAGGCCTCGTTAGCTAAAACAAAATGTCTAGAACATGGCTAAAATAGCTATACAACAACATCAGTAGCTGTGTCTAGCTTGTAATAGTACTGGAAACGGGCCTTAGAATTTCTGTCATTGCCATAGACTGTACGACAGTGGTGCATTCAGGAGGGGTTACACTGATTGTTAATTTCACATGCAAGACATTTTAAAATGTAGTGCACTGTTCTTGTTTTATTACAGGTGGAACAGTGCCTACTGGGAGTTATAGTGCTGTCAGTCCCTGTACTCCACATGCCATACGCAAATACTGTGGCCCCAGGTGAGTTTAGTTGATATGTGGCAAGCCAGAGAGGAGTATTTAGACATTTGTACACCGGGGTGGTGGGTGGTTTGGGCATTGAGGTGGGGAAAAGTGATCAGTGAGCATGCAAGACAAAACCTTTTGGTGACATGAATGGTGTTGTGACTTACCATATTCCACTCACCTAGCTATTCCTGTCAGGCCATCAGGATGCAGGATGTCCAAGATCTTCTCCTCCAATGATATGAAATGTGGGGGAGGAGTCAGGGGTCCACTGCCAGTCTTGCAGACCACCAGCTCATGTTTGGTGGCCATGGAATGTACCTTCCCCCTGAGGTTGTTCCACCTGTTCCTGAGGTCCTCCCTTGTGCGTAGGTAACTGCCTACAGGATTTATCCTATCGACTATCCTTTGCCACAACTTCATTTTTCTTGCTATTGATATTTGCTGGACCTGTGCTTCAAAAAGATATGGCTCGTCCACTATCACTCTCAACTCCTCATCAGTGAAACATAGATGTTTTTGTGGGGACATGGTAGTGATAGAAGAGATGGTGAGGGAGTGAGAAATGTGTTGATAAATGTTTAGTGATGAGGTGTGAGTGCTGTGATGTGAGTGAGTGATGTATTTTCTGTAATGTGTGGGATACAAAATTGTGTTGTGTATGTTGTGCAAGTGTGGGTTGAGTGCTGAGTGAAATGTGTAGGGGTGCCTATTGTTTGTTTTTCTTGCTCTTTTTATATTTTTGTAATCTCAGGCTGTGAGTGGCGGTCTGATTGCAAATGATTGTGGGTTGTACAGGGGTGTGTTTTATAGTGTAGTATGTAGGTGTGTCGTGTGTGTGGATGTGTGTCAGGTGTGGTGTATTCAAATTATCCAATGTGGTGTTGTATTCTGACTGATGTGACTTCAGACTGCCGCAGTTCACAACGCCAATGGCTTTCCTCCATGCAAGAACTGCTCTTGTGATATGTGGATCGTAATTTGATCAGGGGCTTTTTGGGCGGCTGGAGGTGCTAGTGGTAGGCCACCTTTTTTCCCGTCTTACAGTGTCCTGGTAGTGTCTGGAAGCTGAGCTGTGTAACTCTTAATACCGTGCTCGGATGTCTGTCAACTTGGGGGTCTATTGGTGGCTGCCACTGCGGCGACTTACCATCAGACCACCAAATTCGCAATGAGGCCCTTAATCTGCATTTCAAATACATGGCTATATCTGCATACATTAAATTTTCAGATTAACATACATGTGGAAAAGATTTCCCTGCAGGCTTGCCTCATCCATATTGGACATGAGCATGCTCCCTGATATTGTAGGTGTCTAGTGACCTTGAGGAAAAAAACTCATTCCCTATATTGTATTATGGAAATTCACTGTTTACCTTCTTTTCCTGTGTTAAACAGGCACTCACCCTGCAATAGGAGCACTCATTCTCAACAAGTATCTAATGTATAGTGCAGTCAGAACATAATGGGTATCCAAACAAGTAAATAATCATTGATGATAAATAGAATAGTAAAATGTAAAAGCTTTAGTTACTTTTTGAAGGCTAACAAATACCAAACTTGACAAATCACTTCTGTGACTCAGTCAGGCTCTAAACAACAAATTTTTTATTTTATTAAATTCAAATTCATTTATTAACTTTTTCTATGGAAAAAACATGCAGAATTTGACTATACAGTTGTATTTTAAATCACATACTAGTTTTGTAAACCTGTAACAATTTACAACATGTGAGATATTTAACAAGAATCACTTATGAGTTTTTCTCTCGCAAGGGGTCATCTCCCCCAAGATGTCAATTGAAGCATCTCATTTTAATATGTAGTGTGGTCAGTTTTACGTATATTTTGCGCATTAGCTTCAGGCCTTAGGCCTCTGTGCACTTTGCCCTAAATATATTTTATTCATTTGCTAACAGCTTAGAGCCTCTGTGCACTTTACTCTAAATGCTTTCTATTAGGCTTCGTACTGTTATTTTACAGAATAGCCAGTTCTACGGTGTTGTTTTTTATTCATATCACACTGTTTTGCCTACTTCAGCACTGGAGTTCTTCATAACATATTCACTCTGTGCTTTAGTCAAGGATACAGTCTGGTACATTGCCGATAGACGTGGTAGGAGTCTAGACTTGCCATTCCTGCGTAGGAACATTTTGTGATCACAATGACATGTTAGTTATAAAATCACTTCCTTGTCCCAATACATGCAAGAGGGAGATTCCGACCAGGGAACCATAACTAGACGCTGACTGCCTCGTTGCAGATGCTGAACCAGATCACAGGCCTTTGCTCAGGTATGAGTGTGTCCGTCTCCCTAGTGATACAGAAAGGCAAGCTGAAAGCTTAAGATGCTGTGCTCCAAATAGAACAAGCAGAGGGAGAGTAGAAACTGTTAGGAATTATGATAGCTTTATTTCTATGTTTTACTCTCCTGGTTACTATATCAATCCTACTATGTTGTATTGTTCTGGTTATTGCGGCTCACGCCTTAATATCTAAAATACAGTTGTTTTATTAAAACATTATATAAAACTTATACTGTCTTTGTCATTTGTATATGAGACCATATTGTGAATGAGAGAGTTGGTTTGGATCTGAGTGACCACGACTTCCCTGAGAAGTTCCAAAGATGTCATGCGCTCGGCTGCCCAATCATTTCTTCCCCGTGGGAGAAATGAGGCACTGCTAGTTAGCCGGAGCAACAACCGGATTTAGGGTGACAGAGTTCCTTACACGTGGGTCAGACTCAGTCCCCCACACCGTTATCGATCCTGCTGCCTAGAAATCCAGTAGTCTCATTTAGGATAATGAGAGCCCACGCGACATGGCGCCGCCAACGTTTGGTCTGGCTCTAATGTTTGGGTCCGAATGACTCTCTCGGTCTCGTATATATTTTGACTCCTCGGTTCCGTATACGGAGACGTCCGTGGGGCTGAGGGTTTCCGCCACCACAGGTTGGGTACATCCTCATACTTTGTGGTTGGTTGTTCAAGCTTGAACTTTGAAAGGAAATACCCCGATATTGGTGTGCCTTCTCTGTCCTAGAGCTATTATTGTTATACTAATGGCGAATCCAGTTGTAATAAATATACCGCTTAATATGCGATTGCCGCTCACGGGTCATCTGATAGCACATGGACTGACGGTCCAGGGGGGTCCGGTCACTTTTGTGGTGGACGCCCATGAAGCCTATAGAACAGAACTTTTTTATTCTTGGGTCGTATTTCCAGCAGCTGATGGGGGTACAACTACTTTTCACGAATATACTGTTGCGAATGTCCCTGGACAATACAGGGCTTATGCATACTTAGAAATACCTTTATCTTATCAAGAACACCATAATTGGCTTGATGGCGCCCTCCCACATTCAGTAACACCAGTAAGGTTAGGTCCGTTGAGTAATGATGGTCCGACCTGGCCTTTATTGGCTACATATACACCATATCCTGGAGTGGCAAATGTGGCAGTGGCTGAGGTGCGTCGTTTATATGTGGAATTAACTGCAACGTACAGACGATTAGTTCAGTTTGTGATGCAGACATTAAATACTATTGCAGCGCGTGCTGCTCCAGCTCACCCACATGCGGTGGTACCGGGAATCAATCCGGCCACTGTACACTCTGTAATGGGCAAAGTACCGGCTAAACGTGAGGAGACTCCATTTTGGCTGGCGCAAAAAATTAATACGCTGGAAGCAGTATTTCCCCATACGGGACCTCAGGATAAGCATAGAATTTTGACGATGTGTTTGCCGTATGGGATGGTTCCTACGGTGGATCTTTGTAATACTTGGGGCACGGTGTTTGCCGCACTCTATACTACAGCACACGGTACACCGACTTTGGCTAATTTGCCGGAGGTGCTTAAACAAATTCAGGATGAATATGGGGCTGCCCCTGCCTTAGATTTAGGCATGCAATTGATGGGTAATTTTGACGCGGTTTCTTCTATTATTTTGAGTAATCTCAAGGGGGAGGCTGTAGCACTAGCAGTGCGAATGCGTCTTCGGGACGTTCCGCTGATTAATCAGGAGCGGGAACTTCCGAGAATAATAGCTGAAACATATTCTAGTATTGGTCGTGATAGCCTAGGGGCTCGACCGCAGAAGCCACAATTGCAGGGTAAAAATAATAAGGACAATTCTAAGCAACAGCAACCTGAGGGTGCGAAGAAGCGCTGGGATAAGAAACAGCAAACACCTAAGAAAGATGGTGGGCAGTCTCCGCAACCGGAGACCCCGCAAAATAAGTATAATCTCAGGAATAGGGATACTTTGAAGACGCCTGATAGATATCAATATACTGATACGCGCCAATCTCGTTCCTTTCAGGACTCCTCGGAGAAAAGAAGTGAGAGAGGTGGGCGGTCAGAGCGGAGGACAGAGTACGTGAAACCGAGACAGGATTCACAACGCTCAGCTGAGGTTTCTATTAAACAAGAACAGCAATTTAAAAAGAAGAAAGTGGCAGCAGTTTCAGTTAGACATGCCGCTCAAGAAGAGAGTTCTCTTGACGAACAAGACATGGGCCTTAGCGCTGTTAGACAGCACGGCAGAGGTCACAATAGTTCGCCGGAGTCTTCTAGAGCATCTGGAGGCGAAAGCAACTGATGACTTCATACAAGTCGAGACGGCGGATATGCGAGTCTCTGATCCTGATCAAGTATATCTTGTGACTTTACGATTAGAAGGGGACATTGACCGCGTTGTACACGCCATCTTTTGGGACCATGTGGTGAAATCATATGATGTCCTGTTGGCCGAACAAGATTGGCCACCTGACTTTGTTCGCGACTGTCCGGTTGGGGAGGAGGTTATTGCGCCTTCCTTTTCACCACTTGTTCCGAGAGAACTAGCGGAGTCATATGGTACATCATGGGCTCTAGCACAAGCCCCCGCCCTATATAGAAATAATGTGGGGTGGGATAAACATTCACCTTATCATGTCATTCCCATTAAAGGAGAACCTCAGCCACAGCTGCAATATCCTATTAAATTTGAAGCAAGGGCATCTGTTCGGAAAATTCTTACACAATTGGAGTACCAAGGTGTGATTGAGCCTTGTGTCTCGCCGATGAATAATCCCTTATTTCCGGTTGCTAAACCGGACCATTCCTATAGGATAGTGGTGGATTACAGACATTTGAATAGTCATACACGCACATATGCAATACAGAATTCACATAGCGCTGCGCTTATGAATAATATAGTGCGTAAAAAATACAAAACAACCTTGGATATCTCGAATGGATTTTTCTGCCAGAATATAGCACCCGAAAGTCGGGACTATACCAGTTTCAGTGCGTTTGGCTCTCAGAAAAAGTTTTGTCGTTTACCTCATGGGTATAAGAATAGCCCAGGACTGTTTTCGGCTCGTGTGACTGAACTTCTGCACGAGTTGGACCCTGAGGCGTTATCATATGTTGATTACATTTATTTGACGGACAATGAGATTCTACAACATCTCAGACGCGTATGGCGCATTGTTGTGGGTTTTGCTGATATTGGTTATAAGTTTAATTTTAAGAAATCGAAGATTGCCTTCCTCAGTGTTATTTTCCTGGGATATGAGTTATCGAGTGAGGGCAAGAGCCTGGCGCCACATTTTTTGGAGAAATGTGCTTTACTGCAGCCTCCTAACATGGTTCGGAAGCTCCAGTCATTGTTGGGGTTTCTGAATTTTGGCAGAACTTACATTCCTGATTATGCTACACGTATAAAACCCTTATATGAACTGATTCGCCCGAATTTTTCAAGTAGATTTTGGACGATTGAGCATACACACATACTGCGAGAGTTGCAGAATGATCACTTAGCGGTTAAACATTTACACACACGGGACAATAAAACTCATTTGGTCATCAGGGTGATTCCTGGGGCTGTTGGATTTACGTATGTCACCTTTAATGAAGGGGAGACAGTCCCGATAGCATACAAGTCCCACTTGTATTCTGCTGCAGAACAACGTTTTGCACAGACTGAGAAAATTCTCACTGCAGTACAGATGGCGGTGATCAAAGAAAGACCGCTAGCCCAGGGCCAACGCATTATTGTTGTTTCCCCAATTCCGGCCTTAGAGGCTGTTACAAAAGCGAGTGTTCCTAATTCGAAAGCTTTACACCCGCGGTGGATACAATGGGCTACGTCTTTGACGGCCACTGATGTGGATTACATATTTGACCCTAAGCTGCAGACTCAAGAATTTCTTTAATATGAAATAGAGTACCCAGTTCCTGCTGGCACATTGCCTATTGACCAATATGAAGTGGTCATGTATACCGATGGCTCTGCGCAACCGGCGGTTGGGACTAAACAACAGTATTCTGCTGCATGTGCGGTGGTGAGCGGGACTATGGAGGGGGAAGTCTTCTGCCCCCGACATACTTATACTAAAACCTTGGGAGATTGCACGGCGCAGCTGGCTGAGCTCAAAGCTCTTTTGTTAGCGTTGGATCATGCAGAGCCGGCGATATTGACCTTGCTGGTCTGTGACTCCTACTACTGTGTGCAATCCTTCAATGAATATCTGCATTATTGGAAAATGAATGGGTTCAGAGATTCTAAAGGCAACACCATTAAACATAAATTGTTGTGGGGTAAGGTTGCGGGTCTGAAAGAAACGCTTCCTAAAGTCCATGTTGTACATACACTTGGACACCAGCGCGTTGGAATACACGTTGCTGGGAATACTTTGGCTGATGAGGCTGCAAAGTCGGCAGTGGCTATCGCCACTGTAGCCGCGGTGATTAGTTCGAGTTCAAAACCAGACATAGAGATTTCGGCTGCCATAAAAGCTACTGCTGATGGCACGCCATTTCCTAAAGGATTCCCTTCTAAATATAGTTACTGCTTGAGTGGTGCACTAAATGCTGTTGTTAATATTCCAGGCGTTGGTGTACGTGAGTTACCGAATAAGATTGAGAGACCTCGATTAATTTCTGCAGCACATGAAGGGGTGGCATCTGCGCATGCTGGTGTGGCTGCCACGATTTCACTTTTACAGGCCCATTATTGGTGGCCTGGTCTCTATAAGGAGACTAAGCAGTATGTCCTTTGTTGTGACGTATGTCAACAAATTAAAGCATCGTCGGCTAGACGCCCGCAGCAGACTCCTCTTCTGATATCAAATAGACCATTACAGTGTGTGTACTTGGACCATTGTGGTCCACTGACACCAGATAGTGCATACAAATACATATTGGTTGCTGTAGATTCGTGCTTCAGATTTGTGTGGGTCTGGCCACAGCGCTCGGCTGACGCTCGGACTGTTATTAAAGATTTGCGTATCTTTGTCGATACATTTGCAGTTGCGGCTTTTCATTCGGACCAGGGCCCTGCTTTTGCCTCTAAGGCATTCAGGGACACCATGGCTTCGTTGGGGGTCCAACTCCAATTCTCGTCTCCGTTTCATCCCGAGGGAAATTCTGTCGTGGAGCGTTTAAATCGTGATTTAAAGCAATCCTTAACAGCCAGGGTTATAGGTACGGGTCGTAGTTGGCTAGCCCACCTGTATGGAGTACAGAGAGCACTTAATAACTTGCCTAGAAGGTCACTGGGGGGTCGGACTTCATATGAGTGCCTGTTCGGAACACGAATGTATGTTCCTGATCTAGATGGTCCTGGTGTGGAGGCGGCAGATACGCCCTTTTACATAAATGATCGTGTCACTGTTTTGCAGGATTTACAACAATTTCGTGAAGATAACTCTTCTGCGAGTGCTGCCTCCTCTGGAATTAAGGATGAGCCAGTAACACCTACTGGTTGGATACCCAGGATTGGGGATCTAGTGCGTGAAAAGGTTGCAGTAAAGAAAGAATTTGGTCCTTCTTATCGAGCACCTGTCCCGGTGTTGGGGGTGAGCGGCACGAGAACTGTGATTTTGCCGCCGCTGCGAGGGGCCAAAGGAAGTCGTTTTGTTTCCATTGATAATGTCAAGTTACAACATGTGGCCGATTCTGCACAGCAGACCAAGAGGGACACCCAGTAGTTCCGGCATCCCTCTCACTACTGGGGAAGAAGTCCCGCTGCAGGTGATTTGCACCGACCCTGTTTCCTCTCCGAGCTTGGGGAGGGTGGAAGATGATCTTGCGATTGTTCCACAGTCAACGATTGATATCGATTCTTTTTCTCAAGTTGCTGTACGTTCTACTGATGTTTCTGAACATGTGATTTATAGCGTACCTAGGAGAGAACCTCCATCAGCTTCCTTGTTCACTGTTGCACCTTTTGTAAGAACTGCCTCTGGCTACTTCAACGACGCGGATGCGGCTGTATCCAGCTCTTCGTCTTCGCTGTCTTCAATCCGAGGTCCACGTAAGCTACTCAGTTGGCTTAAACGTACATATTTTGTTATTCCTTGGAACTATTTGTGGCTTTTTATGGCTGTACTGACTCTTTTTTTATGGTTGGGATTTGTGGTTACCTTTTTTCTAGTAATACATGGTCATTTTCTTCCTGATCGATCAGATATTGAGCACGTGGAGACTGTGTTGAGACCACATTTTTCGTCTCATATGGTTCGAAGAGACTTATCCAATGTGAACATTTCTGCAATACCAATTCCGGATGGGATTGTGTGGGATAAAGTAATGTTTGATATATATGGTCCCACTGAATTGATTCAAATAACGTATGTTCTTAAGTTATCAATGAATGATATTGTTATTCCAGGCATTGTTTCTGATGATTGGGATGTGAAGACAGTAGATGCTATGCTAAAAGATTTGCAATATTATACTGTCTATGACGATGAAGATGCTTACCAATTTAGAGATAATCATGGTGATATGTTTTGCTACACCTATTATGGACACCACTTTATTCACAAAGCGAGTAGCCCTAAGTCCATCTTTAATTATGTACAATGGGAACATTGCTCGACTCCTCCACAAGGGAGTTCGAAAACGTATAATGATAAATTTGCATATTTTTCTGGGCATGATCAGCGAAATGCTAAGTCTTACTATTTTAAAGTGACACCGTATTCGAATAAGCAAATTTTGTTGACCGATACTAAATTACTGTATTCTAATTCGTTTGTATCTAAACTTTCGGTCGAAGGATATGAATACTGGTTGAAGACTGTTGACTTGAAAAGTGTTTGGGGTACGAAAAATTGGCAGATGCAAGGCAGAGATACATTATTTCGAGCATGCATTATCCCTGTGCAAATGATTTTCCTCAATGACACAGTACAACAGACTAGTTGTTTGGGCTTGGCGTCGATTAGAGAATTGACTTTGCCTAGTATACCTGTCCCTTCTAAATTAAATAACTGGCAGCACTATGTGAATGCTACTTTTAGTGAATTTACGCATTGGGTCCAGAATGGTACGCTTAACGCTTCATCGTTACATCCGGGCGGGTGGTTATTGTGGCCTGTAGACACTAATCAGTGTCATCAACGTTTTGTTACCTCTTCTGGGGGGTTCAGGACTAGTAGGGCAGACCCTCGTTACATTTCACCAGAACATGCGGTAATTAAAAACACTTTCCAGGTGCTTTCTAACGGCAGTTACATTGTTCTTAACAGCGAACGCTGCTGTGGCATGCGTGCCGGAATAGTTTACGTCGTTGTCGTCAACAAGGCCGTTACGTGCTGCGGGAATGTGTTGTTTCCCCCTACTGAATTTAGGGAGGTAGCGGACATCTGGCCTCATATGGCTACTTCCAAGGTTGATTTCGACAAGTTGAGTCGGCTGAAAGTTTTATTGTTTCAAAAGCATGTGGCCCTTACATCTGCTAGCGAGACCTACGCACTTCAAGTGGCAAGGTCATCGGCGGAGATACAGTCCCTTTTGAATACTAACTTTCCGAGTCACTTCGGTGAACTTGTGGGACGTATATTTAATGCATCCAGCACTGCTGGTATTGCTCATTTTTTCAAAGCCGTTGGTGTTGGTTTCGTTCACACCTTCTCTTCCATATTCGGTTTGATACCTTCGGCTATACACTCTATTTTCGGAAGCATTTTTGGGGGTTTCCCGATTACTTTGGCTTTATTGGCTGGAGTTTTGCTGTTGTTGCTATTTTTTCGCAATGGCTGTCCCGCCGCAACGAGATCCTGTATTGCTGCTCCCGTCAGCACAGCTGTGTCGTGAACGCATGATGCAGCGTTTTGGAGCAACACTCCTGGCTCATCTGGAGTGTGACTGGTCTTTGTCGTTCCGACCGGTTTTGGATTGTGTGCAACCCGTGTTTCGATGCCTTTGGTGCTCGTTTGAACATGCACTGGCTTTCTGTCTCTCACTGCAGCGCTCTCCAGTGGTTGATCTTGATCTGTTGATGTTCCCGATTAGGGCTCATTCCCAGACTTGTGCACTACGGTTGCGTTTGCTTCGTGAAGCGGATTATGAGATTCCCTTCCTGGAGAAAGATGGTTTTGTCTCTTTCCTTGGCACTACACGGGGTGCCGCCCTGAATGGTTTTGGGGCTTTGGAACACACCTGCTCCATGGTACTTTGTGGCGTGGATCTTCCGATATTGACCTATCTCGAAGTGGAGGAGCTTCTACGTTCTATTGCTTCTGTTTGACAATTGGATTTCTTTCTCTCTCTCCCGACTAAATTGACACTATATTGCAATTCGCTCTATCGTCACATGTTTCCTAAATTTATGGCTTTGTTGTCTTCTCATCTTGTCGAAATGTTGGGTTTAAATTTAGGTCATGTTTTTTTTTTTTCTTTTTTTTTTTTTTATGTTGTTGGAACCACTTGCTACCCACAAGGGGAGGGTGTAGTGTGGTCAGTTTTATGTATATTTTGCGCATTAGCTTCAGGCCTTAGGCCTCTGTGCACTTTGCCCTAAATATATTTTATTCATTTGCTAACAGCTTAGAGCCTCTGTGCACTTTACTCTAAATGCTTTCTATTAGGCTTCGTACTGTTATTTTACAGAATAGCCAGTTCTACAGTGTTGTTTTTTATTCATATCACACTGTTTTGCCTACTTCAGCACTGGAGTTCTTCATAACATATTCACTCTGTGCTTTAGTCAAGGATACAGTCTGGTACATTGCCGATAGACGTGGTAGGAGTCTAGACTTGCCATTCCTGCGTAGGAACATTTTGTGATCACGATGACATGTTAGTTATAAAATCACTTCCTTGTCCCAATACATGCAAGAGGGAGATTCCGACCAGGGAACCACAACTAGACGCTGACTGCCTCGTTGCAGATGCTGAACCAGATCCCAGGCCTTTGCTCAGGTATGAGTGTGTCCGTCTCCCTAGTGATACAGAAAGGCAAGCTGAAAGCTTAAGATGCTGTGCTCCAAATAGAACAAGCAGAGGGAGAGTAGAAACGGTTAGGAATTATGATAGCTTTATTTCTATGTTTTACTCTCCTGGTTACTATATCAATCCTACTATGTTGTATTGTTCTGGTTATTGCGGCTCACGCCTTAATATCTACAATACAGTCTGAAGAACCAGAACCTTATGGGCCTGGCGGCGCAGGGTACGCCTGAAATCTCCTTGGATTCACCTGCCTCAACTAACAGAGACACGGGACACTCTGTCAGGCGTAAAAGATCAGATTTTATTAGCTGCAGCTAGTACAGTTGTCCCAGAAGTACACAAGGTATGTTCTCAGGAGACTGCCACTTTACTTTGTGGCGCACAATCTTATATACCGTATAAAAACCATTTATTAACTACATACACTCCCAGAACACATAGAAAGGAGCCAGTAAGAATAATGTAAAGATAGAACAGAGCCAATAGAAATGTCGGAAAACAAGACAGCACCAATAGAAGGAATTGGAAAACAAAGTATCAAGTGACTTAAGGTTGCCTCCCCTCCAGCTGTGTTTGTCACCCCTCCCTTGAACTAATTCATTAACCGATCCACAACGAAGTTGCATGTGGTGTGATAAGTTTGTGTGCGTTTGGAGGACAGTTGTGAAATGAGAGAATACTAGCAAAGGACAGCGAAGGCCAGACGATAAGATAAGATCGGCGGAGAATAGTGTGAGCCTACAGATAGTTGAAACAAGGATTAGAAAACCAGACAGGGATTAGTGTACTCGGTCAGACCTTAATACCAGCCTTGTAAAGATAGAGGCAGAAGGCTGTTTTGAACACCATGTTGCAGAATAAGCAGAAAAGGCAGAATGGACTTCGTTCGCTGTGCTGCCTGAGTGAAGGCAACATAAAATGGCGGCGGGCCACAAAATGGCGGGTCGATACGATCGTATTAAAAATCGAATTTCCTCAGACCCTCCTTTTGCCAGAACTCAGGCAAGATACACAAACTCATGTTAATCTGAGTCGATGTCTATGGCCATGAGGTCATCAAGCTGTTGCTGTACCATCATTTTGATATTCTCTGCTCTTTGTGACTTGGGTTTGGGAATACATGCAGTAGCACATAGGTTGCAGATGGCAGGACCGCAGTGCATACAAAGACAACAAGAGAATATAAAAGCTAAAATTACTCCAAAGAATGTCAATACCTTCCAACCCCATTTGGACAGTAATCCCCAAAACCACTCTGAAAAGGACCAATCTCCTTCGTCCTGATGAATCGACTCGGAGATTATGTGTAACTTAGAGATAGCTTGGTATACTGTCGGAGCGTCATTAGGTATGAAAATACAGCAACTTGATCCGATCAATTTGCATACTCCACCACGGTCCGCAAGAACAAAGTCTAAGGCAACACGGTTCTGCAAGGTCATAAGACGATCAGCCTGTAGTTCAGCTGTAATGTTACTTAAAGCTCCTACAGTGATGTCTATGGTGGTTTCTACGACACGAACCAATTGCCTTATATTTCTGCTGTTGGCCATTGGACCCCAGAAGGGAAGAAATCCTTTGAGGAAATCTCCTCCCTCTTGTCCTGCTGTGTCTTTCGAATCCACAATCCCTCTGCCATATCTATTTTTATGATGGTTCGCAGGAGCGGTGTATGTAGGGGGAAGAAGAAAGGCTATATAACAAGTACCAGAGAAATCAGCTGGCAACCATGTATAAGCCCTATCGTGGCAAACGAAGTATGTACCTTGAGATGGTACTAACGGCGGTGAATTCAGGGCTGAATAAACATATGTATGGGAACATAAACTTTCTCTTTGTCCGGTGTTTGGAGTTCTACCATTTATTTGCAGACAGAAATTTCCTTGTTGGGGTATGACCCGTATCGGAGGAGATTTTCCTTGCTTAACCTTATCATTGAGGCTGGAAATGTAATTAGTTATGTTCCAATTGGTATATGCTTTTCTTTCATCTATGGAAGCTTCATTTTTTTCCATGATTTTAGCCATAGCTACCATTCCCTTTATCAATAAACTATGACTGAAATCTGAACCAACACTATGTGAACTGACAGGTTGTTTAATTTTACTTTGATATGCATTATTGAAAATGACAAAATAAGCCCAAGCGGAACCTTCATAGGAGAATGGAAGAACTAAATATGGCATTCCTTTTTCTACCGTATGTGGTATGAGTCCACACACCCAACAGTCAGTTGTATTGATCACTAACTGATGTTGATGTAACAACTGGACGAAGGAATTGTTAAAGTATTCAGTTCTTCTGATGAGTTCATGCTGGGGAAGAGTGTGAAATAGGTGCGGAGAGATAGTAGAAGAAGATGTAGAGGTAGGAGAAGAGACAACTTTTTGCTGCAGAGTAATAATGATCCAGTTTACAGATGCCAAAAGAATACACGACAATATAATGACGCATAGAGCAATACTACAACGACTATATATTTCTTTACAATTATTCTTTACATTTTTACTTTCTCTTTTATCTAATGTAGCCTCCATCTTTCTAAGTGGATGCTCACGGCAATCTTCCTCAATCACTGTAGTCACGATTATCTACCGTCCTATGACATTGTGAGGTCCTGCAGGCCTATTGCCACTTACTCAGGTCGTAACTAAGACTCCTACCGTGACCCTGCAACCGGGATAGAGTACTACATAGGAGAGAAATTTACAAGTTCTTTGGTCTTGGTCTCAAATTATAGCGTTCCTGTCCAGAGGCAGTCTGGTTTTGAAACAATGTTCCTGGATTTGTCGTGTTCAAGCGACGATGCGATGGTATTGCTTCTTGAAGGATGTCGTCGTCCTCTTTCTCAGAAAGTGTTCCAATTAGACGCGCATCACTGAATGGTACAAATTGCGGAACTTTCTCACTTTCAGAGTCACTGATGCCTCTACGGACCCACTGATCGAAAGGCAAGGGCAAAGGCACTTTCTTGCAGTGCACGGCATGCACCCAGTTTTTCTTTCCTTCGACTTTAACTGCTGTTCTTGTGGTCAAAAGAACCAGGCGTGGCTCTCTCCATCTGGGCTCCAAATTTCTCTGTCGTTGGAAATTTTTCGTGCAGACCCAGTCACCTGGTCGGATGGAATGACCTGGGTCTGTGGAAGCCTCTGGTAGAGCACTCTGAACCTGTTGATGAAGAACACGCAATTTAGTTGTAAGGTCATGCAAGTAGTCAATCAACATCGGGTATGGCAAGTCTGAGTATTTCTTAGGGCGAGGAACTCCCCATACATTAGCTGGGCGACCAAATATCACTTCGTAAGGGCTAAGCCCCAAACGAGAGTGTACTGCTGTTCTGGTGGACAGAAGAGCCAATGGTAAAGCATCAGGCCAATTAAGTCCTGTGCTAGCTTGCACCTTAGCAATTTTAAGCTTCAAGGTTCCATTGTAGCATTCTACTAAACCAGCCGACTGTGGGTGATTCGCCGCGTGGAACTTCTGTTTTATGCCAAGACCTGTACAAACTTTTTGCATGACTTGACCCACAAATTCGCTCCCATTGTCACTCCAGACAATGCGCGGCAAACCAAACCTAGGGAAGAATTCTTTCAAAAGTATTTTGGCAGTTGATAAAGCAGTATTGTCCTTCAGAGGGTAGGCTTCTACCCATCTAGAAAAAGCACATACTACCACCAGAACATATTTGAGGTTGTTGCATCGTTCCATGTGAATATAATCGATCTGCAACACCTCAAATGGATATGTTGGAGGAGCAAAATGACCTGCTGGAGTTGGGGTTCCCTTTCCCGGATTGTACATCAAGCAAACAATACAATGTTTTACTACATTATTTGCACACTTTGGGATCCCCTCATTTTGCCACACTGGAGCCAGAAGTTTACATATTCCTTTTGCACTTAGGTGAGCTGGACCATGTGCCATAGTAACTACAGGTAGTACATAAGCATCTGGTAACAGCCAACGTTGATGTTCTGATAATTCAACCCAACATCCCATCTCATCTAACATTCCTGTACTTTCCTTCCACTTTCTCAACTCATTCTCCGTAGCCTCTCCTTGAATTGATTTCACACTCTCTACTGTATCTTCACACATTCCCTTTTCTCTTACGCAGTTTGCGGGACCTGCAACATACATTCGACTTGTGTTGTCTCTGGCTGTCTTTTTCGCTACATCATCTGCAAATGCATTTCCTCGACCAACATCGTCCACAATCTTTTTGTGTGCACTACACTTCACGATCGCTATCTGAGTAGGCATTGTAAGTGACTCAAGAAGTTCAGTCACTAATTGACCATGTTGTATCTTAGTACCATGGGAAGTAAAGAATCCTCTTTCCTTCCATAAGCGCCCAAAGTTAAACGCTACACCAAAAGCGTATTGGCTATCAGTGTACACGTTTACTCTTTTTCCTTTGGATAACACACACGCTCTAGTTAAGGCTATCAATTCAGCTGCCTGAGCTGAATTATGTCTAATGCGTGCTGTCTCCACAATCGTATGCAAAGTAGTAATAGCGTAGGCTGAAACTGTATCTCCATTCGGGAGCTTGAAACAAGAACCATCTACCCATAGTGTTCCATCTGGATTCACTAATGGCGTGTCTTTTAGGTCAATTCTACCCTTAGTCTCTTCTTCAGTACGGAGAAAACAATCATGCTGTTCAGAGACATCTCTCTCTTCTGGAAGAGGCAACAAAGTAGCTGGATTCAGGGTATTACATCGTTTGATGTGTATGTGACTAGCCAAAAGCGTCAGCTCATATCCGGACAACCGAGCACTCGTAAGATGCTGCGTTTTTGTCCTATTTAGTAAAGTATCCACTGCATGTGGCACCATAACAATGAGAGTATTATCTAGCACTACTCCAGCAGACTGTCGAATAGAAATTGCTGCTGCCGCTGTCGCCTTAAGACAACTAGGCAATGCTTTAGCTACTGGATCTAACGTAGCTGAGAAATATGCGCATGGTCGCTGTTGATCTCCAAAACGCTGCGTTAAGACTGACAATGCACAACCCTCTCTTTCGTGGACATAGAGCGTAAAGGGCTTACTGTAATCAGGAGTACCCAATACAGGAGCAGAACACAAAGCAATACGCAAATCAGTAAAACTCTTCTGACATTCGTCAGTCCACGGAAGAGGCTGAGGCGTATCTTTTAAAGTTAGCGCCAACAGCGGTTTAGCCAATAAAGAGAAACTCGGAATCCACTGTCTACAATAAGAAGTAATGCCCAAAAAGGCACGTACCTCTCTTTGTGTGGATGGCACTGACATTTGTGCAATTGCCTGAATTCGTTCGGGGGTCAATCGTCGTCCCTCCTTTGACAAGAGATGACCCAAATAAGTCACCTCGCGACAGACATATTGTAATTTAGAAGGAGAAACCTTGTGATTCAGATCAAACAAATGACGTAACAGTGCAACGGTCACTTTTTTGCAAATCTCCTCTGAATCAGCGGCAACTAATAAGTCATCCATGTACTGAATGAGAACGGCACCGGACGGTAAGGAAAAGGCATCAAGATGACATTTTAGAGCTTGACTGTAAATAGAGGGACTTTCACAATAACCTTGAGGTGCGCGTTTAAACTGGAAGCTTCGGCCTCCGAGGGAAAAACCAAAAATATCTCTACTCTCTTCGGCGATGGGAATACTAAAGAAAGCATTCTTTAGATCAATAACTGAAAACCAAGTCGCTGTAGAAGGTATCATCGTCAACAGAGCAGTGATATCTGGGACTACAGGAAACTGCGGTACGACAATTTTGTTTACCTCCCGAAGATCAATTACAAAACGATAAACAGGAGGCTGAGAAGGATCAGTGCGTTTAAGAACCGGAAGAACAGGACTGTTACATGTATTTCCTCTCGTTTCCTCAACCACACCCTTCTGAATCAAATCATGGACAATTTCCAGAAGTGCTTTCTCACCTTCAGTAGAGATTCTGTATTGCGGAATACGTGGCATTTCAGCATTGGGCTTAAGAGTAACAACATAAGGTGGGATCTCAAGACAACCAACGTCATTCGGACCCGTAGCCCAAAGCGTTTCGGGAAGAGAAAGCAATTCAGGTGGGAATTGATCTTTTGATAAGTACATTGGACTAGTCATTTTCTGTCCTAGAGTGAGGTATACACCAGAAGGTGAACAATATATTGTAGCATGCATTCTTTTTAATAGATCTAAACCCAACAGATTTTCACCACAACCATTCGTCAGAAGAAGCGGAGCTTCTAAATCATAAGGGCCTATTGAAACAGGCAAAGGGCAAGAAACTGGATTACGAACAGGGGCGCCAGAAAATCCTACAGATACATTCGTTAAGCCAGACAAAGGTGCGCCAGGGAGTTTAGAATGAATGATAGAGCTTCTCATGGCACCAGTATCTAAAAGAAATGGCTCTGAAACACCCATTGTAGTGACATTAACATAAGGTCCATTCTGATCCACTGGAATTGACGTAACCCCCTTACTTTGTCCATGGCTGTCCTATTCAAAATGAAGACTTTCATTCCCTCCTTCAATATACTGATCCTCACTGTAATACTGTGTAGACCTAACATTTTGCTGGTCAAAGTAATTTCCGGAATTTGGAGGAACAAAAGAACGCTGCTCTTGGGTTAACACACCTCGACCTCTACCTCTATTTGCTGACTGAGGACCACCACGACCTCGTGAAGCAGATGTTGCTCCTTTACGCTGCAACAATGCCGGACAACTGTTCTTAAAATGACCTTCCTCCCTACAATAAGCACATTGATTGGGACCTAGCAAAGGTCTTGGAATGAATGGTTCAGGCTTTTGATACAACCTCTGAAACTGCGGAGGCTGTTGAAACTGAGACTGAACATAACGAGGAGGATAAGCCTGTTGCAAGAGAACTTTAGTTTTTAATTCTTTCGTCTTTTTCTCTTGTTTTTCCCTTTCTTCTTTGTCTCTATTTTCATAATATTGTGCAGTAGCCAATATCTGGGCGGAAGAAGAAACTGCCCATGAACTCTCGGAGTCTTTTAGCTTGTGTGATAGTTCAGGAAGCAAGTTATATACGAACTTATCCACAAATAATCGCTGTCCCCCTTCTGTAGCCATATCTTGACCACTGTGATCAATGAATGTCTCCTCGAATCGGGTAAAGAAATCGGAAACACTTTCATCTTTCTTTTGTTTACATGCTGCTAGCTTATCCCAATTAACTCTCAAAGCAGGCATCATTGTTTTCATTAATGTAATAATCCTACCAGGGAGTTCTGAGATCAAAGCGTCGGGCTTTGCACCACCTACTTGACCTCTATCTGCGGCAATAATAGCGTTCCAATCGCCGCCTAATTCTTGAGCGTGATCCTCTCTACGAATTTTAGCCCATATTGTCTGTGGAACTACATTTCCCATCAACATGTCAATATCTGCTAGATTCATAGTACATGCATCAACTGTTTGCGACAACTCTTTATAGTAACCAGCAGGATTTTTGCGTGGATCTGGGAGTGACTGTTTAAGTGCTAAAACTTCAGACCTTTTCCAGGGGACATGTATCCATATGCGCTGAAAATGCGCAGGAATAGCTGGATTAGCACCTGCTGCTGCAACTTCTTCCTTCCATATTGGAGAAACCTCTCTCATGGGATAGTTTTTCAGTGCTGTCCTAACTGAAGGATCAGAATCAGGAAAAGTCTGTGAGAACAATAGGGATCTGAAAGAAATAAGTGTTCTGACAGCGTTTTCAACCTTAGGACCCACAATAAGTCCTTTGTCAAAGTCAGCCTGAACATCTAACAGATCCTGTGGGACCGAACCCAAATTCATATCCTCCCATTCTTTAGCGAGAGTATCGCACATAACTTTAAAAACATATCTCTGCGTAGGTGCATTCCATTGCAGAAAGGTAGACATAATATCAGACGTACTATATTGGGGACCCTTCTTGATCCATCTACAAGCAAGTGAGTCCAATTTTTCTCGCTCTTCGGAGTCTGGGAATTGACTACGAGACTGTCTTCGAGAAAAAGCTGGAGACACATTTAAAGCTTCAAAGAAAGGTGATAAGAGACCAGAGACAGTATCTGCAAATCGCTTACGCATAGATGGAGAATTTGACATAAGGATAGGGGACAAGGTATTAGGTGAATTAACTAAAGGAGCATTAGGAATTGCCAAAGGAGCAGAAGGCAAAGGAGTTAAAGGCAAAGCTGGCATAGGCAATACTTGAGGAGGCAATTGTGGAAAAGCTGGAGCAGGCGGAAGCACAACTGGCGGCTGAACAGGCTGTAACATCGGGGGTGCATTAGCACCTTGTACATAGGGCGGAGGCAATTTCAATAAGTGGGACATTAAGGAATCTTCCTCAAAATCTTTTCTCTTATCAAGGGAAGAGATAGGCAACGTCGGATAGCATTTATCTATTGCCATTCGATGCTGTCTGTCTGAAATTTCCATTGCATTATCTATTTCATCATCTTTGAATTGCTGAGCAGCCTGTATAATCGTCATTCCCTGTGTTTTCCTATCTCGTTTCGCTTGTTTAATTTCTCTCTGTTTGGCTTCCTTACGCCAAAGGCGAAAAGAGTCAAACATTGCCGGCCGGGCTTTTCTTTTAAATAACGTTGCTTCTAAATTATCTAGCACATCAGTTTCGAAACTACCATTTTCTGGCCATTTTAAAACACCATCTTTCTTTGTATGTCGGGTCCATGTCTTATTAAAGGCAATAGGACCAACACCATGTTTAGAATAGAGCTCATATGTGGGAGTTCCAACCGAAGGAATCGGACAGGAGTCCTCAAGCTGGGAGTCCCTATTACAACCAAAGCAACAAAGTTTTCCAAACTTAGTCAGACCAGACATCTCACGATTTTTACTGGCTGTTCACAAACATCAAGGGGGTAAAACTTTCAGTTTACACAGCACAAATGCACTTACCCCTCGGCTTTGGCCACTGCAATGGCCAAATCTAAGGACCTAAGGACAAAACAAAGACCAAAATTTGTGGGCGCGACCACGAAATACTTAACTAAGGATGTCTTCTTACACCAACAGAGGCCCGTCTATCGTCTCGCTTTACCATACATCATTAAAGAAAGGGCCAAGGCAGGGCGGCAGTCAGGGCAGCAGTCGTCAGTAGCCGTCAGGAAGGAGTAACCGCGCTGAAAAAGACCTTCGGACCACTTCGACATACAGGGGTCGCTTGACGTGGCTCGCGATTCCTCCAGAATTTTCTTGCGGGGTTCCTCACGACCTTCAGGCAGAACCGGTACCGCTGAAGCCGCCCCACGTTGGGCGCCAGTTGAAGAACCAGAACCTTATGGGCCTGGCGGCGCAGGGTACGCCTGAAATCTCCTTGGATTCACCTGCCTCAACTAACAGAGACACGGGACACTCTGTCAGGCGTAAAAGATCAGATTTTATTAGCTGCAGCTAGTACAGTTGTCCCAGAAGTACACAAGGTATGTTCTCAGGAGACTGCCACTTTACTTTGTGGCGCACAATCTTATATACCGTATAAAAACCATTTATTAACTACATACACTCCCAGAACACATAGAAAGGAGCCAGTAAGAATAATGTAAAGATAGAACAGAGCCAATAGAAATGTCGGAAAACAAGACAGCACCAATAGAAGGAATTGGAAAACAAAGTATCAAGTGACTTAAGGTTGCCTCCCCTCCAGCTGTGTTTGTCACCCCTCCCTTGAACTAATTCATTAACCGATCCACAACGAAGTTGCATGTGGTGTGATAAGTTTGTGTGCGTTTGGAGGACAGTTGTGAAATGAGAGAATACTAGCAAAGGACAGCGAAGGCCAGACGATAAGATAAGATCGGCGGAGAATAGTGTGAGCCTACAGATAGTTGAAACAAGGATTAGAAAACCAGACAGGGATAAGTGTACTCGGTCAGACCTTAATACCAGCCTTGTAAAGATAGAGGCAGAAGGCTGTTTTGAACACCATGTTGCAGAATAAGCAGAAAAGGCAGAATGGACTTCGTTCGCTGTGCTGCCTGAGTGAAGGCAACATAAAATGGCGGCGGGCCACAAAATGGCGGGTCGATACGATCGTATTAAAAATCGAATTTCCTCAAGTCGTTTTATTAAAACATTATATAAAACGTATACTGTCTTTGTCATTTGTATATGAGACCATATTGTGAATGAGAGAGTTGGTTTGGATCTGAGTGACCACGACTTCCCTGAGAAGTTCCAAAGATGTCATGCGCTCGGCTGCCCAATCATTTCTTCCCCGTGGGAGAAATGAGGCACTGCTAGTTAGCCGGAGCAACAACCGGATTTAGGGTGACAGAGTTCCTTACACGTGGGTCAGACTCAGTCCCCCACACCGTTATCGATCCTGCTGCCTAGAAATCCAGTAGTCTCATTTAGGATAATGAGAGCCCACGCGACAAATATAATTAGCGTCACCTCCCATGGGACCATTATATTTCAGGGACCACGGGCGCCTGGGGTCTGTGAGAGAGTGAATACCTTGCTTGTGTGAGGTGTGTCTGCATCTAAAAACACCTTGATTGTGTTTCAGACTGATAATGATTGGTAATTTCAGTGCTTTTGGCTTAACTTGTCACCTCTCACCCGGTCAGGGTTGCCTATTGTAATTTGTTTCTCATGAGAGTTGCAAGTATTGCGCCCCATCCAGTCAGTCAGCTTATTGCAACTTCTCTAATTTGCTGCTTTTTCTGTGTTGTCAGTGGTGTATTTTCACCTTCTCCCAACTGGAGCAATACTCTCTTCCAGCTTGTGATTTGTAGTGCAATTATTAATTTCCATGTTTCATATCTAACTGATAATGAGCACACAAAAATTGGGTATGAATGGAGCACGAAAGCAGAAACACAACAAGGCATAAAACCATTCAATAACTCCTAGCCTGGTATTGTGGCAATCTTTGTGAAAATGTATATATGTATTACTGTAAAAAGCTGATTATAGATGAATGTATTTCAATATACAATGATACATGATCAAGCAAGGTAACAGTAACCTCAAACCTAACTTGATTATAAAGCACAGTACAAAAATAAAAATTAAAAAACGACTAACAAAGCAAAAGCTGGTGAAAAACAACCACATGAGGGCCAACAGCAGCAACTGATCACTCTTCTCATGTTTAACTTAGATCGTTTGTTCTGCAATTGATGGCGTACAAAAAAAATGAGATCACCAAATCCGAACTGGCAAAGACTGATTATAAAGCTGAAGATAATGATGTGAGATAACTCATGCTAATATCAGAAGAAGTAGGATGTATTAAGAGATAGTTGCACTAATGTTGTGACTGAAGATACCAAAGATGCCAAGAGACAACTGAAGGTTGAAGTTGAGGATGGTATAGGTGAATAAATTCTCCAATTGGCATCCAAAACATGTGATGTGGAAGCCACAATAGCACTTACATGCACAGGAGAGCTTCAAACATTTGAGAATAGTGAGGATGTAGCTCTAACATACATTTCATATGGCACATTTGACAGCACTAGCAGTAACCCATATTAAACAGATTTAATGATGGGCACTGATCAGCATCACAATATATTTGCTCTAGCACCATTAGTTGAATCATCTCCCACAGGCAGCGCAGCCTGTTGTTCCAATGAGACATTAAATGCAACAGTATAATAGAAGTTACAGAGGTTTTACAGTAGTTGTTCAGAACTCGTGTAAGTATAAAGTCTACTTCTCAACTAGGCTGCTCAGATGGATATATCAGATTTATGCATATCACTTGAAAAAAACTGATTAATAAGACGGCAACTACTATGATTTTAAAAACAGTGAACCTAAACATGCAGATATAGGTCTTAAAGCACATTGGCAATCCATAGTCAACAGTTTAAAAAATATCTGTAAAGCCAGTTGGATTAGAAGTAGGAAATACAGCCTGTTGGACCTGGCCCTTTTTGCAGGGTCATCCCCAAACCTTTGTCTTACTTCCGCCTATTTTTCCTGACCTGTTTTTGTTAGGCTTTGAACTCTGAGCACTTTACCACTCCTAACCAGTGCTAAAGTGCATATGCTCTCTGTGTAAAATGTATTGAAAATTGTTTTATCCATGAGTGGCATATTTGATTTACTATTAAGTCCCTAGTAAAGTGCACTAGAGGTGCCCAGGGCCTGTAAATCAAATGCTACTAGTGGGCATGCAAAACTGATTGTGCCACCCACATAAGTAGCCCTGTAATCATGTCTCAGACCTGCCACAGCAGTGTCAGTGGATGCAGTTTTAAACTATAAATTCGACTTGGCAAGTGTGCCCACTTGCCAGGCCTAACCCTTCCTTTTTCCTACATATAAGACACCCCTAAGGTAGGCCCTAGGTAACCCCCTAGGCAGGGTGCAGTGTATGGTTAAGGTAGGACATATACTATTGTGTTTTATATGTCCTGACAGTGACATACTGCCAAATTTAGCTTTCACTGTTGCAAGGCCTATCTCTCTCTCATAGGTTTACTTGGGGGCTACCTTTAAACATGATTAGAGCGTAGCTTCCCTGTGGGAGCAGATAGACATGGAGTTTGGGAACTCTGAACTCACAATTTAAAAATACAACTTTTAGTAAAGTTGGTTTTAAGATTGTGTGTTTGAAAATTCCACTTTTAGAAAGTGGGCATTTTTTGCTTGAACTGTTTTTGTGACTCTGCCTGGTTGTGAATTCCCTGTCTGGGCTAGTTTACCAGTTGGGCTGTTTGCACCTCTCTCTAGACAGTGACACAAAGGGGGCTGGGGTGTAGCTTGCATATTCCAATGAGGCATCTGTGCTAGGAGGGAGAGTAGTGGTCAGTCGCACCTGAAAGGGCTGTTCCTGCCCTCACACAATGCAGACTCCAACCCCCTGGTGTGTGTCTGAGGCCTTACCTGGGCAAGGCAGGATTTCACAAACAAGTGAGACTTCTCCTTTGAAGTAAGCCTACTTCAAAGACCAAAATGGGTATAAGAAGAGGATCCAAAACCACAGACTTTAGACACTTCTTGGGGTAGACACTCTACCTCACAGACACTTCTGGACAAGAAAGCTGCTGGTAAAGAATCCTTGAACCAGACCTGCCCAGAGGAACTGCCTGTCTGCCCAAAGGACTCACTGGGACTGCTTTTCTGACAAGGGCTGCTGCCTTGCTGCTGCCCTGCTGCCTTGCTGCTCCATGGCTGTGCTGAGAAGTGCTGTCCAAGGGCTTGGATAGAGCTTACCTCCTGTTCCCTGAAGTCTCAGGACCAAAATTCTGGATTGTGTGTGACTTACCCTGAGTAGAGTGAGGGTCCTTGCTTTTCTGAGGGTATCTTGACTGCCAACCAAAGACCCCATTTCTAACACAGCCTCAAGAAGATCAGCAAAATATGTTGGAAACTAAGAACTTCAAAGCTGTTGTATTTCCTCTACAGAACATACTATTCATATCTCAAAGGTTTCTACTGCAGATGTTAATGGGCCCTTTTTGGTTAGCATAACAAGAAGCTTCTTCATTTTATCAAAGTGCAGCTCATCAGCCATAGAGCAATATCAAAAACCTTCCTTGGAGGACAATATAAAGTAACTCCACACCATTGTACTATTTTCCAATCAGTAAGAAGCTGAATATGTCCATAAATAAATGAGACTAATGCATGAAATAGTCATATGAAAAACATTGGGTGTGCAAACGAGAAATAAAAGACGCAGGTGCACTGTTGGAAATGGCTTCTCTGCAGGGTCACCCCCAAACTTTTTTCCTTCCTCCTCTTTTTTTTCTGACCTCATTTTTGTTGGCTTTAGGACTCTGGACACTTTACCACTGCTAACCAGTGCTAAAGTGCATGTGCTCTCTCCCTAAAAACATGGTAACATTGGCTCATGCCCAATTGGCATATTTAATTTACCTCTAAGTTCCTAATAAAGTGCACTACAGGTGCATAGGGCCTGTAAATTAAATGCTATTAGTGGGCCTGTAGCACTGGTTGTGCCACCCATATAAGTAGCCCCTTAACCATGTCTCAGGCGTGCCATTGCAAGGCCTGTGTGTGCTGTTTCACTGCCACTTTCGACTTGGCATTTAAAAATACTTACCAAGCCCTAAACTCTCCTTTTACTAGATAGTCACCCCTAACGTAGGCCCTAGGTAACCCATAGGGCACAGTGCTACACAGGTAAAAGGCAGGACATGTACCTGTGTGTTTTATATGTCCTGGCAGTGGAAAACTCCTAAATTAATTTTCCACTACTGTGAGGCCTGCTCCTTTCATAGCATAGCATTGGGCTACCCTCATATACTGTTTGAGTGGTAGATTCTGATCAGGAAGGGGTAACCAGGTTATAGTTAGTGTTGCCAGAATGGTAATAGAAAATCCTGCTTATTGGTGATGTTGGATTGTATATTACTATTTTAGAAATGATACTTTTAGAAAGTGAGATTTTCTCTGGACTTAAAATCTATCTGTGCCTAACAGCCAGTCTTCAATCAACGTCTGGGCTGGGCTGGTTGACATCTCTCTTGTGCATGTTAACCAGACAACCACAAACAGAGGATACTCAGTCACACACTGCACTCATCTGCATACTGAATGGGTCTTCCAGGGCTGGGAGGGTGGGGCCTGACACTTTCAGTTCAAAGGCTAGTGGCCTGCCCTCACACAATTGACTGCCAAACCCCCTACTGGGATCCTGGCAGACAGATCTGTACTGAAAGGGGACCTAGTTCACTTCAAAACTACTCTTTGAAGTGTCTCCCACTTCAAAGGCATTTTTGGGTACATGAACTGGGTCCCCGACACCACCAAATCAGACACTTCTGGACCTGAACCTGCAACCCATCAACAGGAACTGCTTGGCTGCCCAAAAGACTCATCTGGAATTCTCTGCTGAGAAGGACTGCTGCCCTGCTGTTGCCCTGCTGCCTTGCTGCCCTCTGACTTTGCTGAGAAGTGCTCTCCAAGGGATTGCCTCCTGTTTTCTGAAGTCTCAGGGCCAAAAGGACTTCATCTCTTGAAGGAAGTCCGTGTGCGCCGAAAATCAACACAAAACATTCCGGAAACGATGCAGAGCCTGCCTTGCCTCGAGAAAATTGACACGCAGCCAAACCGGAATGACGCGACCCGACTTCCTGAGTGAAGATTTGATGCAGCGCCTGCCTTGCGGCCAAAAATTCGATCCACAGCCCTAATGGATCAATGCATAGCTAAAATGGATTGATGCATTCCGACCTCCCGAGTGAAGAATCAACACCGCACCTGCTGTGCGACCGAAAATTCGACGCATCGCTATACCAGATCGATGCAACACCTGTGACTTCATCTCACTCCCCAAGGATTTCCACGCATCGCCCCTAGGCATTAAAATAGATCCCCATATTGCAGTGAGGAACCAAGACTGCACGCCGGAAATCGATGCAAAGCCCTTAGCAGCGTAGAGAGAAACGACGTATCGTCTGTACCGTGCCGAAAATTCCAATGCACACCCTATTTTTCCACACATCTCCTCCTCTGCAGTCTACCTGCGTGTTATTTTTTTATGCAAAGCAGGTACTTTATGTGATCAAGAGACAAATGTTGATTTCTAAGATTTAAAACTCTTTTTAATCTTGCAAAAGTGACATCTCAACTTGTACTTATTGAATCTTTATCATTTTGACCTTAATTTAACCAGATACATATCTTATATTTTTCTAAACCTGTGTGGTGTATTTTTGTGGTGTTTTCACTGTATTACTATATGGTTTAGTTCACAAATACTTTACACATTGCCTTCTAAATTAAGCCTGACTGCTCAGTGCCAAGCTACCAGAGGGTGGGCACAGGATAATTTGGATTGTGTGTGACTTACCCTGACTACAATTGTTGTTCCTGTTCGGACAAAGGTGAATCCCTCTGCCAACTAGAGACGCCATTTCTAACATTGGTGATCAGCGGTGAGATTAGGACTTGTGTTTGTGCAGGTATATACAGTTGCTACATGTACACTACCTACCCACAGTTAAAGGACAATTTGATGTTTCTCTTTTTTTCTGCAACTTTGGTTTTCTTTCCAGCTTGACATTTTATTCAAATCCTAAAAGGCATGTCTCTGGCTGGGTCTCAAGGAGGAGCTGGGAAGTTTGATCTAGGTAATCTGGAGACATACACTGTCAGCAAGCTGAAAGGGTTTTGCAAGGATATGGGAGTGCCTACCCAGAGTGCTTCCAGGAAGAAGGAATACTAAAGGCGCTGAGAGCCTGGGCAGAAGCCTGTTCACAAAAGGATGTTGAGGTGGAGGAGCCAGAGGATGACTTCCCAGAGGATTTGCCAATAGCTGTGGGGGTTGACACCTCTGGATTTGTGCCCCCTGCTAAACAAGGGAGCAGTGTCTCAATCCATGGCCTGACCGCAGAGGAAAGGAGGGAGAAGAGAGAATGTCAACTGCAATTGGCCAGATAAAAACTGGAAGAGAAAAGAGGAGAAAGGGAGGCAGAGGAGAGGAGAGAAGAGAAGAGAGAGAAACCAAGCAAGCTGAGGCTGAAAGGGCCTTGGCTGAAAAGAAAATACTTCTGGCTCAGGAACTGAGTTTAAAGGAGCTGGACCTCAAGTCTAGGCTGACTGAGTCCAGCAGTGATGGTGGCAGCATACATACAGGACCTGCTGGAGATGAAAAGGTTTGTATACCCAAAGATGTGGTGGGAGATTACATTGACAAATGCTTTGAAGCCTATGAAGTTGCACTAAGGGCTCAGGGGGTTTCTGAAGAGCAATTGGGGGCGGGCTTGTGGAAGCATGTACCAATAATTGGGAGGGACACACTTCTCACATTAAAACCAGATAATCGTAACACATACCCGCTCAAGAAAGCCATTTTAATTGCCAAGTTTGGACTGACCCCTGAAAAGTATCACCAGAAATTCAGGGATAGTACCAAACTCTCCACACGAACTTGGATAGACTTTCATGATTCTTCTAGCAAGGCACTGAATGGATGGGTGTGGGGCAGTAAAGTAAATGATAATAGGGGTTTATATAATTTGATTCTGAGAGAGCATATGCTCAGTGTTTGCTTTACAGAGTTGCGCCAGCACCTGATTGACAGCAAGTTGACTGATCTTAGGAAGCTTGCTGAGGATGTGAACCTCTGCGCTGGCACCAGTGTGTCCAAAAACGTACCTGGGAGTGACCCCCAAGAAGGGTGGTTCTGGTTCCTCCCAACAGAGTGAGGGGGAGGTTAGAGATGACCCAGACAAGTCCCAGAGGAAGGGAAGGGTTCCCATACCTCATCTGAGAAACAAATGGTGGTTCTGGTGGGCGGTGGCCCGGGGCACCCCATTTTCAACCCCGCTGCTTTGAGTGTTCCCAGCTAGGACACAAGCAGAAGGAGTCTATCTGACCAAAGAAACCATCCACTGGTGGGACCTGGACAGGGGTTGCCAATGTGGCCTTAGGGGAAAGTAGTCTCCAGGGCAGGTCATAGGCTATGCCCTAATTTCCCTCAGTTGGGAGATAGACTCAGAGGGTAAGTAGGTGATCCCTGAGTGTGAGAGTCATGCCTTCGACCTGGTGGGAGTGAATGGGGTCCCAGTCACTGCTCTGAGGGACACCGGGACTAGTCATACCATGATGGTGGAGGGGCTAGTTTCTCCAGAGCAGTACACCGGCCAGATGTATAGGGTGACTCCAGCCCATGGGAAGGATTTCTTCTGCCTATGGCCCTGGTATCCCTGGAGTGGGATGGGGAGGTGATTCAGAAAAGGGTCATAGATAGTCCTCAGATACCCATTGACTGCATTCTGGGGAATGAGTTACCCCTGGTGGCAGGAGAACTGAGATGGGTGACCCCTAAGGGCATCCTGACAGTTCAGTTGTCTGGTAGTACCACTCACCACAGGAGGGTACGGGAGCGCAGATATAGAGGCACGTTGAGGGAGGGCCCTGTTCAGCCTCAGGGTAAAGACCCTGGGTTGATGGGCCAGAGTCAGGACACCACCCCTGAACTGGTATGAGGTAGAGTGGAGAAGGGGCACAAGACCCATGGGGCTACTGCCCCTCATTATGAAATGCCTCAGGTGTCAGAGAAACCTCAGAAGCCCACATGGAACTCCCTGATAGCCCCCAGACTGGAGGAGAAGCTTACCCAATGGCCCCACTCAAGGCATTCACTTAGCAGTGGGTGGCCTGGAGCCTGGCTCTTGACACTGACAGCTGTCAGTGGCCTCTGTTGGTTGCTGTCCTTGTAGAGAGACATTTCCCTTGGTTGGGGACAGAAGTCAGACCAAAGGAGTGGAATGGGCCACATCACTTTGTTGCCCATGGTGGTATTATCTGCCTACTGGGATGCATCTGTGAGCAAATTAAGGTTAGGAGCTTCACAGAAGGGGTCCGCAGATGAGGACAAGGGTTCCGTATGGGTCAGTGCAGTGGTCCAAGAGAGTATAGTCAGAGGAGTCTCACTGAGTTCGGGAAGGCATAGAACTGGAAAGTGCCCCTGCAGTAGTGGGCCATTGTCCATGTTCTATCACCCTAAGCAGGGAAGTCTATCAAAGGCTTTAGGCTTGAGCTAGATACCCCATTTCTAACAAGCACTAAGATAGTTTTACACAAGGCCAGACTTAGAAGGATTGCAGGAACCATGATTATTTATCTCATGGTAGAGAGGTGATTGCCCTAAAGGGTAAGTTCAGGAAGTTTTGCTAAGGTAGGCAGGCTTTCCATGTGAGAGGCAATGGAATTTGAAAGGAAAATCCTAATTTTAAGAAGAAACATTATATTTGGGTTCATAGTAATCTTTCAATAATCATACAAATGAAAGTGGTGACAGGTAAAGAAATAATTCCCTATAATATTCTCAGTAAATGTGGATTTATGTGGGAGAAAATGGTCTATTATCTACCTTTTGAATCAAGAGCATACTTATATGGTCCTTAAAGAAAAAATGTTGTCTTGCAGTTAGTTTATAAATACGAAAAGTGCAGTCTTGATGATGAAACACTAACCTTGGGAGCTTTTAGCATCTTTAGTTGAAAGTGTAATTTTGTAAGGGCACACACTTGAGCCTGTTTCTGTTGTGGCATGCATCAATTCTCTTAAAGGATATTTAATGCAGAAGGGGTGTTATCCAGGATTATCTCTGGGAAAAATGTAAATTATGCTAAAGTAATTTGAATAAATTTTGAAATTACGAGTTATGCTTGTTACACAACATTCCCAAAATTCTACCATTACCCAATTTGCATAAATACTCACCATTTGCTGTAAAACTTTACAGTGAAAAGCTCATTTAAATGAATCCATGTGAAAAACAATCCTCACAAGGACGAATTTCATGCTAAAATAGAGCACAAATGACAGATTTTTGTGTAATTACACATGGGTTGCCGAAATTTCACATAATTACGTGAAATTTACACACCCTTGTTTAGAAGAGATAGTGTAGATGCCTTTAAATATTCTGGACTTTCTCGTATGACTGAATTGAATCAACATAAGAATTAATAAGACTAAGGCCCTAATTACAACTTTGGCGGTAA
Source organism: Pleurodeles waltl (assembly GCF_031143425.1). NCBI lineage: Eukaryota > Metazoa > Chordata > Amphibia > Caudata > Salamandridae > Pleurodeles > Pleurodeles waltl. The sequence goes on from NC_090436.1 coordinate 288,526,957, forward strand.
ATGTCACCTACCGCCGTGCTGACAGTCGCCAACATACCATGACCGCCACGGTATACTGCTACGGGTATTATGACCCACACGGAGAAATCTGCCACTATACAGACACCCACACAAGTCTGCCAGCCCAAAGGTCAGTGATAAACTGGTGGTACCAAAACCCACACAGTTACACCAACAGAAATACGCCCACAATATCAGGACCCACAAATCACTGCGGTGGTCTTTTAACCAAGGTAAACCGTTGGCGGTACGCACCGCCACGCTCAAAATACACATACACTAAAACAACTACACCACATTGGACAATTCAAAATACACACACCTGACACGCATACACACACCACACCCATACACCCAATCCAAAATAAAACACACATCCACATTAACCACAACCCTTTCAACAACAAAAAAAGATTGCCAACTGAGAGAGAGAGAGAGAGAGAGAGAGAGAGTGAGAGAGAGAGACAAGCCAGGAGCACCCACTCAATCTGAGGCACAGAACACCATCACCCACACACCATAGACACACCTCACAGCACACACCCCAATAAATCACCCCACACACCCTCAAGCATACCACTCACACCACATCCATAGCACCCCAAAGACACCATAGGTTTTCAGAGGAGGAGCTAAGGGTCATGGTGGAGGAAATCATCCGGTTAGAGCCAAAGCTATTTGGATCACAGGTGCAGCAGACATCCATTGCAAGGAAGATGGAGCTATGGCGGAGAGTTGTGGACAAGGTCAGTGCCGTGTGACAGCACCCCAGAACAAGGGATGAAATCAGGAAGAGATGGAACGACCTACGGGGGAAGTTGCGTTCCGCGGCAAGACACCAGGTAGATGTACAGAGGACTGGCGGCGGACCCCCACCTCCTCCCCAACAACTAACAACATGGGAGGAGCAAGTCTTGGCAATAATGCATCCTGAGGTCCTCGCCAGAGTAGAAGGAGGACTGGACTCTGGTAAGTCAAATCTTTATTATTATATCCCCCACCCTACCTACATGCCATCACAAAGGACCAAGCAGTGGGCAAACCACCCACTTGAGAGAATGTGGCTTTGCACTCTCCAGGACCAAGCATTAGGCATGGAGCCCCCTCCAGGAGCAGTGGCGTAGTACCATCTTCCGGCTGAGGTGCCCCCCCCTTCCCCGTCCCCCTGAGGTGCATGTGTGTTTTCAACCTGATGCCCCTGCAGTGTTCTCTCCGTTTTGAGACAGGCGTCAAGTGCGGGCTTGGCCTATGTGTTATGGCCCAGTGGACCACAGACTATTTTTGTGTGGACATTGTCCCTCATTTTGTATATATTGTATATATTGTACATACTGTTAATTTATTTATGAAGGTATTTCTCTAGATTCCTAATATTACACTAATTTGAATCCATTCCATTTGTCCTTGCGTTATTCCAGAGGGTTACGGGGTGTATATGTAATGTTGTTGCATGTGTTTGTGTGTATGGTGTTGGGGGTGAGGGTGGGGGTGTTGCGTGTGCGTGTCACTCTCTTTTTCCTCCCCCCTCCCCTGTGTGCTAGGTGCAGTACTCACCGTGGTCGTTGTCGCCAGCGTTGGTACTTCTGGTATATGAGCAGATACACCAGCATGGGAAGGATGTGTAGCTCGGGCTCCATGGCGTCCTGGTTCTTCCTTAAGTGTCGACAGGTGAGTTGTTTCCATTCAGAACACTGTTTCCGCCATGCTTTTGATGGTGTTGGTACCGCCCCGGAAAAGGTGGCGGATAGGCCTCTTGTAATACAGTGGGTGGAACCTTGTCTTCCGCCTGACTGTTGGCGGTTACCGCCGCGGTGTTTGTTGCTACCGCCATGGAGGTCAGAGAGTTAAAGTGGCTGTCTGTGTTGACGGTTTCCACCGTGGTCATGATGCCATTTTTTTTTCCGCCGGCTTGTTGTCAGTATTACCGCCGCTTTACCACCAACCGCCAGGGTTGTAATGAGGGCCTAAATCTTTTCTCTCTTACTAAAACTGGACTTAAAAGAATATCAGCCAAATTCAAATAATCATATGGCATTTTCTACATGTTTCTTCCCTGAATCAACATCCGTTTGTGGCACCCACCACTGATACTATTTACCCACCCTGTATGTAGAAACTGTAACAGAAGGATATCTAAGGTCTTGTCTGTTTGCTACGCTTCAGACATCAACCTATACATGCATTTGTTACTATGGGCTGGCCAGAGGGCTATTCCATATGAGATGAACCTACAACAAGCCATCTCAGTATCACTACAATGGTCTAGCTTTTTCACAAACCCTCAAACTATAACCATCCTCACAGGACTCCTGCTACGGAGGACATTACGTTCTTGTTTTCTGCATAGCCTTCTGCATTTTATCGGTTTCAGCTTTCTCCTTTACGGTCCCCTCTGTCTTAGTCTTAGACTGGAGCCACAGCATCACTGGATTAGTATACATGCAATCTCAAAAATCATTTTGGTAGTTAACATTGTTGCCTCCCATTGAACGTTCTAATAATGATCTAAGAAACCATATCACAGTTAACCTATTACCGTCATACCCTAATCAGCTGCCTAAGTGGTCCCATGTCCATTCTGCATTTGTTTCCGAGCATCTGGTAAGACCATCAAAGACAGCATACCATACGTTGTGGTATATGCACTAACAAATACAGTTCCCCATGTTGTACAGTCCTCTACATATGGTATCATCCGGAGGGATCACACATACTCAATGTGCTGTGTTTATTTTGTGTGTTGTATGACGATAGATCACGTCTAGTTACTTGGTTTTGAGAGTGGTTCAAATGGAGTTTCATCTCGCTTTGTGGGCACCTTGTACGTAACTACATGTATAGTCTATGGACTAACTGTCTGTATAGAAAGACCCTGTGTGACAACTGAGGCTCCAGTGTTAGTCCCTTTTGTCTGTGCCATGTACTGAGTCTTCTACATACATTGAGCTCTTATAGGAGCTATTGCATCTGAACTACAGTCAAATATTGCAATTGTGAATATAGTGCTAATGCACTAATAATGACCAGGTAGGACATGGAAAGCGCAAAGGACCTGTTATAATGGACTCCACTACATGTAGTAATTGCCCACCAAACTATCATGCACGTGCTTGATAGCTAATGGGGATTTCCTGACGATCATATGGTATGTATTTAGGAGGAACTGGGGTATGAGTGTAATAAGAAAATGCACAGTGGCCATCTCAACTGGTTGAAATTTAAGCCAGAAGTAAAATATTTCAAATGAATAAACTGGATTCTCTGTAACCATCAGGATTGCTCTTCCCTCTTCCCCTGTAGAGGGAAACGTGTGCACAGTCATATGTAGTGCCGACATACCTCTAACATTTTCCCCTTTTCATACAGTATCATCAAGCATTTCAACATCACAGTGTGATCCAAAATTCAATTAAATACCGTGGAGTTTCTTTTCCTGAGAGACACTTCCAATTTTGCTGAGAAAATGAACATCATTTTCAAGTCAAGGAGCCTGAGGATGCGTTTTGTTTCAAGTAACATAGTTCGTCGATGTTGCACCACTGAGGTGAAGTTAGGGTAAAGAAAGAGTTTGCTCGTGCAGCAAGCAAACTCTGTACTTGTAGCTTGGTAACCAGTCCACAACTGGGCACAGTGGGTCCCTGGATTTCTGGGGCACCGACTCGACCCTGTGTGTGCTGATGTGATTTGCATAATTTTGGACATTTTGAGTTTTGCTTCTTACACCACAATACCAAACTTCTGCATTTACCTACTTTGCATGATTACTCACCATGTACTTTAAACATTTACAGTGAAACGGTAATTTAAATCAATCCATGTGAAAGAGAACCCTCACAAGGACGAAATTCAAGCTAAAGCATAGCACAAAATGACAGATTTCCATTTTGTGTAATTAAGCACACTTTTGCCAAATTTCACGCTAACTATGTGACATTCACACACCCTTATTTAGAAGCGATAGTGTAGATGCCTTTAAATATGCTGGACTTTCATGTTTGGTTGCATTTCTCTCTTACTAGAGCTGGACTTAAAAGAATATCAGCCAAATTCATATAATCATATGGAATTTTCTACGTATGTTTCTTCACCGAATCAAAATCTGCTTGTGACAGCCACCACTTATACAATTTAGCCACACTGTATGTAGAAACCTTAACAGAAGAACACCCAAGGTCTTGTCTGTTTGCTACGCATCAGACATGAACTTAGGTTTAACCGTTCCTTGGGAAATAATTTTACACTTCCCCCTCAATGGCATTTAACTTATATGTATGCTGGAGTTCAAATTCTTGACTGCCCATCATTGTCTCTGGCATTTTCTGCTTCTAAAGCCCTTCTGTTGGGCAAGGATAGGGATTTTTGTAGGTATGACATGGTCGTTCAGACCATCTCATATTCTTACATAGTATGACTTACAGGTGAGTGGCCTCACCTTAACACTTCATGCATTAATGTCACGTATCTATAAGTGGATTATCTTGTGTAAGTGCTCCCAGCCTTCGGACCACACTCCCTTCCACTCCTTGTCTGCTCAGAAATGCTTTTGCCTACGAGTGCTGGGGAGGGGAGAAGGAGGAGGTTTTCCTGTGGGGGGCTGGAGGTGTCAGTTAAGTAGTCCTTAAGAGGTAGAGGAGAGAGTCATCATCACTCATGGTCCCTGGTCGATGTGCTTTGTGGTTCCTCTCCTTTTTTTCCAGTACTCACAATTGTTGGGTGTTAGATCAGATCATGTACTGCACAATAACCATGTATGTCCAGTTCACACCACCCTTAAGTTACATGCTCCCAGGAGCAAAGAACAGGAAGTAAGCTCCTATTTGTAAAAGTAAAATCTCAGTCATAAGTACTGGATCTCTATGGGCAGACTACAGCACCCTCCACCCACTCTGGCCAGATACAGGTGACTTGGCCCACCATCTGGGGATGTACGTCATATGGAACCTGCTATGCTGCAATTGCAGTAAACCTATGTGAAAGTGCACCATGAAAGTGGAAATGTTCCTGTCCCCCTCCCAACCTCCCATGGACTTGATTCTACCCTGGAAGAGCAGTCTGGGGGTAATTCTAAACATTTAGATGAGGGGACTAGCCCCTATTACTCTTCCTAAATAAAGCATGGAACATAAACATATAATCCATACTCACTAGACTCTCAGCCACCAACTCTCTTAAGTTGGATGATCACCCCACACACTGGCCCCTCATAGTGTGTCCTCCCTCATAGTTGCCACAAAAGACAGCTTAATTCCAATCCAACTTGTGGACATAGAATTTCTTTTTTTCCATTTCATTTTTTTTAACCAAAATGTAGTACAGAGAAAGATACAATGGTACATACTGTAGCATGAATATAGTCAATAAGAAGAGTATGATATTGAAATCGGCAATAGCCAACATACATGGTACTCAACACTGTAAAGGATAAAAATGGCCGAGATGTAGATTCAACGTAAGTGGTTGAGTACATAGAACTATATAAGTCAAGAATGTGGACACAGAGAGGCATATTTACAAGCACCTTGTGCCACGGTTAGTCACTTTTTGTTGCGTTCCAGTGGCGCAAAGTGCAGGCCCATATCTACAAGGCCACGCAAAACTGTGCTTGCAAAGGTTGTAGATATGGTGAAAGGCAATGAATCACAAGTTCCTGAGTTGCCTTACTCTGTGTCAGGGAGTTCCCACAAAACAGCTATGGGTTTTGATGCATTCCCAGATTTACAAGAATCTGTAAACCTCGAAATGGTCAAAACCGCATGCAGCCCCAGGGCAGGCACAATGAGGAGACATATCTTTATTTCTCCTTGTTGTTTCCTCACACACAGAAAGAGGAAAATGCTTTCCAGGATTGTTTTTTACTCCGGAAGGTGTTCCTTACTGCACAAAAACAATCCTGCTGACAACGCAATCACCCTTGTACCATGGTGCAAGGGTGCACGTGTTGGCACTACGCAGCAATTTGTGCACCAGTGCAGGAGGAAAGTATAGAATGTACGGTAACTTGTAAATATGGTGCTTTTCTGCCCTTTCCATGTGGCGCAGGACAGCTCAGCAAGGTCATGTCCCTTACTGCACTGCCCTGCAGTGAGGGGCTTGTAAATGTGCCCCAGAGTTTCAACTGTATTCGTGGTGGGTGGGTGTGTGGTGATTACAGTAGATTTTTCTAATATGCTAGGTAATTCAGAGTGGGTGGAGGGTGGCCAACTCAGAAAGTATACATTCAATATAAAGGTGTTAACGTGCACAAACCAAGGAAGGTTTGACGGATCTTTGCTTACCTCTATAGACTCCAGGGGAAGATAGGCCTGTTACAGGAAACTCATCTAACATATAAAGCTGAAACCAGGCATCAAACCAAGTGGTTGGACACAAAGTACACAACTTTCTGTTCCTTGCATGAATGTGGTACAGCTATCATTGATAGAAAAGGGGCACCCTCGCACCTATAGCAAGTGGTCACGGATGTTGAAAGGAGATATATCATATTGGAAGTGATGCTGCGATCTAAGGCAGTGAAGACTGTTGACATATGTGACCCTAGTGTTGATTGCATGCACTTCCTTGAATAAGTTTGTTTTAAAATAGTGCAGTAAACCCACAAGCCATAATCTGGGGAGGTGATTTTAATTTGATACTCGACCCAGTATCTGAGAGATTGAATGAGAATAGGCATCCACACCCATTAACGGCTCAACCAAAGGCTGAGATCATCACGGATACTAATTTGGTTAATATGTGGCACACTGGAAATTGAACAGCACAAGAAGGTACCTGCAAATCCAACATGGATAATCCATAGTGAAGGCTAAACTAGTGGTTAGTCACAAGAGGTGTCTGCTCATGGACCACCCACATAGAACACTTACCAAGAACACTCTCACATCACTCACAAATGCTGTTAGGGCTCAATATATCTGGAGTGTGACAAGCAGCATTCACTTGCAGGGTCGCTTAGGGTGCAGTAAAAGACCTGGTGTTTTATCAGACAGGATATATCATATTACATCTCTACAAATTAAATTTAGTCAAACAATCGAATATCCTTAAGGGAATTTACTAACGGGTAGAGAGACTGAAGTGTGAGGTAAGGGACCTTGCAGGAGCTTACTGCGTTAACCGAGACTCAAAGGTGCTTTCTGGCATGCAAGCTAAACCAAATGAATTCAACAAAGTAGTGTAGAGGGAACTCAATTACCTGTGCAGACAGGCTAGGGCTAGGTCATATAGAGAGGACAATAGACCAAGTAAACCCTAGGCCTCGCTGCTTAGGCATCCATGGGGCTGGAGGGTTGAGAGAAGCATTAAGCTAGTGATACATTGGATGAATTTCACAGATTCTCTTCACTGTTCTATTCAACCAGGTCACACTCAACTGAAGAGGATATCTTGGTATTCTTTGATACCAATAGTTTGACCTGGCTTGAGGGGACTTACAGGCAGTATCGTGATCTGCCAATCACCACAGCATAAACAAAGTCAACAAAATCCTTGCTACCTTAAATTCTCATATAGATAGTGGCCCGTATTTATATTCCGTTTGCGCCGAATTAGCGTCGTTTTTTCGACGCAAATTCGACGCAAAACTAACGCCATATTAATACTTTGGCGTTAGACGCGTCTAGCACCAAAGTATGGGCAAATAGCGTCATTTTTTTGCGTGAACGCCTTCCTTGCGTTAATGAGATGCAAGGAAGGCGTTCCCGTCTAAAAAAATGACGGCGACGCAAATGCGTCGTATTTATACTCCCGGGCAAAAATCGCGCCCGGGAGTTGGCGGGTCAAAAAACCCCGCATTTGCGCCACTATTTAACGCCTGGGTCAGGGTAGGCGTTAAGGGGCCTGTGGGCTCAAAATGAGCCCACAGGTGCCCTCCCCTGCCCCCAGGGACCCCCCCTGCCACCCCTGCCCACCCCAGGAGGACACCCAAGGATGGAGGGACCCACCCCAGGGACATTCAGGTAAGTTCAGGTAAGTATAATTTTTTATATTTTTAAATTTTTTTGGGTGGCATAGGGGGGCCTTATTTGTGCCCCCCTACATGCCACTATGCCCAATGACCATGCCCAGGGGACATAAGTCCCCTGGGCATGGCCATTGGGCAAGGGGGCATGACTCCTGTCTTTTCTAAGACAGGAGTCATTTAAATGGCGTCTGGGCGTCGAAAGAAATGGCGCAAATCGGGTTGAGGCGATTTTTTTGCCTCAACCTGACTTGCCCCATTTTAAGACGCCCTAACGCCATTTTCCCCCTACGCCGGCGCTGCCTGGTCTACGTGTTTTTTTTTCCACGCACACCAGGCAGCGCCGGTCTGCTAGCGCCGGCTAACGCCATTCCATAAATACGGCGCCCACATGGCGCTTCAGAATGGCGTTAGACGGCGCTAAATTTTTTGACGCTAAACTGCGTTAGCGCAGTTTAGCGTCAAAAAGTATAAATATGGGCCAGTATACCTCTATTGCCCAAAACCGCTGAGATCTAACCAGTCAGGCTTCATTATCACCACAGCATAAACAAAGTCAACAAACTCCTTGCTACCTTAAATTCTCATATAGATAATTATACCTCTATTGCCTAAAACTGCAGAGATCTAACCAGTCAGGCTTCATACCTAGAATGTACACTTCACATAATCTCTGAATGCTCTTTGTGATCCCTCACCAAGAAGATGCTAAGCTGAGTGAAGCTGGTATATTTTTAGATGCTACCATAGCATTTGACTCATTGAGCTGGTTATATCTGTTCCAATTATTGATTAGGTTAGGCTTCAACAGTGGCTTCAAAAAGTAGATAAAACTCCACTACAATGAACCATCAACACACACACAACAAAACAGGCTTCTGTCATCACCATTTGTCGTAGCCAAGTCTGCCCCCTATTGCCGATCATCACAATAGACATGGAGCAACTGCAGCTATTCTGCAGCAGCACCTCACAGACAAAGGATTAACTTTGCATCCAGCTGCCTCATAATTTCAATGTAAGCAGAGGATATCACTGTCTACATGAGGCACCCTAGCATTAATATTGCATCTTTAAATAGGGAACCATAATTGGGCAAAGTACCTTATCCCTTTACCCATCCATCCATAGGTGTGCACTTGAATATTCACTCAAGTGGTGTAACTCTTCAGTAAAATACCTGAGAATTGTGAAAGCAGGAACATTAACAAGGTAATACAGAAAAATTATGATGCTACACTTTTGAAATTGGAATAGAAAAACAGATGAATTAAACTACCTTTATCAATGGCTGATGAATTGTCATTGGCAAAAACTGTACTCTTACATCGATTTCTTTAATTATTCATCAACATTTCTCTCTCCCTCACCAAATCTTTCTTCCAGAGACTTGGGTTGTACATGATCCATTTAGTCTGGGCAGGCAAAAAACCAAGATTGGGGTGGGAAATGCTGATGTTGCCCATGGTGGTATTATCTGCCTACTGGGATGCATCTGTGAGCAAATTAAGGTTAGGAGCTTCACAGAAGGGGTCCGCAGATGAGGACAAGGGTTCCGTATGGGTCAGTGCAGTGGTCCAAGAGAGTATAGTCAGAGGAGTCTCACTGAGTTCGGGAAGGCATAGAACTGGAAAGTGCCCCTGCAGTAGTGGGCCATTGTCCATGTTCTATCACCCTAAGCAGGGAAGTCTATCAAAGGCTTTAGGCTTGAGCTAGATACCCCATTTCTAACAAGCACTAAGATAGTTTTACACAAGGCCAGACTTAGAAGGATTGCAGGAACCATGATTATTTATCTCATGGTAGAGAGGTGATTGCCCTAAAGGGTAAGTTCAGGAAGTTTTGCTAAGGTAGGCAGGCTTTCCATGTGAGAGGCAATGGAATTTGAAAGGAAAATCCTAATTTTAAGAAGAAACATTATATTTGGGTTCATAGTAATCTTTCAATAATCATACAAATGAAAGTGGTGACAGGTAAAGAAATAATTCCCTATAATATTCTCAGTAAATGTGGATTTATGTGGGAGAAAATGGTCTATTATCTACCTTTTGAATCAAGAGCATACTTATATGGTCCTTAAAGAAAAAATGTTGTCTTGCAGTTAGTTTATAAATACGAAAAGTGCAGTCTTGATGATGAAACACTAACCTTGGGAGCTTTTAGCATCTTTAGTTGAAAGTGTAATTTTGTAAGGGCACACACTTGAGCCTGTTTCTGTTGTGGCATGCATCAATTCTCTTAAAGGATATTTAATGCAGAAGGGGTGTTATCCAGGATTATCTCTGGGAAAAATGTAAATTATGCTAAAGTAATTTGAATAAATTTTGAAATTACGAGTTATGCTTGTTACACAACATTCCCAAAATTCTACCATTACCCAATTTGCATAAATACTCACCATTTGCTGTAAAACTTTACAGTGAAAAGCTCATTTAAATGAATCCATGTGAAAAACAATCCTCACAAGGACGAATTTCATGCTAAAATAGAGCACAAATGACAGATTTTTGTGTAATTACACATGGGTTGCCGAAATTTCACATAATTACGTGAAATTTACACACCCTTGTTTAGAAGAGATAGTGTAGATGCCTTTAAATATTCTGGACTTTCTCGTATGACTGAATTGAATCAACATAAGAATTAATAAGACTAAGGCCCTAATTACAACTTTGGCGGTAAATGTCACCTACCGCCGTGCTGACAGTCGCCAACATACCATGACCGCCACGGTATACTGCTACGGGTATTATGACCCACACGGAGAAATCTGCCACTATACAGACACCCACACAAGTCTGCCAGCCCAAAGGTCAGTGATAAACTGGTGGTACCAAAACCCACACAGTTACACCAACAGAAATACGCCCACAATATCAGGACCCACAAATCACTGCGGTGGTCTTTTAACCAAGGTAAACCGTTGGCGGTACGCACCGCCACGCTCAAAATACACATACACTAAAACAACTACACCACATTGGACAATTCAAAATACACACACCTGACACGCATACACACACCACACCCATACACCCAATCCAAAATAAAACACACATCCACATTAACCACAACCCTTTCAACAACAAAAAAAGATTGCCAACTGAGAGAGAGAGAGAGAGAGAGTGAGAGAGAGACAAGCCAGGAGCACCCACTCAATCTGAGGCACAGAACACCATCACCCATACACCATAGACACACCTCACAGCACACACCCCAATAAATCACCCCACACACCCTCAAGCATACCACTCACACCACATCCATAGCACCCCAAAGACACCATAGGTTTTCAGAGGAGGAGCTAAGGGTCATGGTGGAGGAAATCATCCGGTTAGAGCCAAAGCTATTTGGATCACAGGTCCAGCAGACATCCATTGCAAGGAAGATGGAGCTATGGCGGAGAGTTGTGGACAAGGTCAGTGCCGTGTGGCAGCACCCCAGAACAAGGGATGAAATCAGGAAGAGATGGAACGACCTACGGGGGAAGTTGCGTTCCGCGGCAAGACACCAGGTAGATGTACAGAGGACTGGCGGCGGACCCCCACCTCCTCCCCAACAACTAACAACATGGGAGGAGCAAGTCTTGGCAATAATGCATCCTGAGGTCCTCGCCAGAGTAGAAGGAGGACTGGACTCTGGTAAGTCAAATCTTTATTATTATATCCCCCACCCTACCTACATGCCATCACAAAGGACCAAGCATTGGGCAAACCACCCACTTGAGAGAATGTGGCTTTGCACTCTCCAGGACCAAGCATTAGGCATGGAGCCCCCTCCAGGAGCAGTGGCGTAGTACCATCTTCCGGCTGAGGTGCCCCCCCCTTCCCCGTCCCCCTGAGGTGCATGTGTGTTTTCAACCTGATGCCCCTGCAGTGTTCTCTCCGTTTTGAGACAGGCGTCAAGTGCGGGCTTGGCCTATGTGTTATGGCCCAGTGGACCACAGACTATTTTTGTGTGGACATTGTCCCTCATTTTGTATATATTGTATATATTGTACATACTGTTAATTTATTTATGAAGGTATTTCTCTAGATTCCTAATATTACACTAATTTGAATCCATTCCATTTGTCCTTGCGTTATTCCAGAGGGTTACGGGGTGTATATGTAATGTTGTTGCATGTGTTTGTGTGTATGGTGTTGGGGGTGAGGGTGGGGGTGTTGCGTGTGCGTGTCACTCTCTTTTTCCTCCCCCCTCCCCTGTGTGCTAGGTGCAGTACTCACCGTGGTCGTTGTCGCCAGCGTTGGTACTTCTGGTATATGAGCAGATACACCAGCATGGGAAGGATGTGTAGCTCGGGCTCCATGGCGTCCTGGTTCTTCCTTAAGTGTCGACAGGTGAGTTGTTTCCATTCAGAACACTGTTTCCGCCATGCTTTTGATGGTGTTGGTACCGCCCCGGAAAAGGTGGCGGATAGGCCTCTTGTAATACAGTGGGTGGAACCTTGTCTTCCGCCTGACTGTTGGCGGTTACCGCCGCGGTGTTTGTTGCTACCGCCATGGAGGTCAGAGAGTTAAAGTGGCTGTCTGTGTTGACGGTTTCCACCGTGGTCATGATGCCATTTTTTTTACCGCCGGCTTGTTGTCAGTATTACCGCCGCTTTACCACCAACCGCCAGGGTTGTAATGAGGGCCTAAATCTTTTCTCTCTTACTAAAACTGGACTTAAAAGAATATCAGCCAAATTCAAATAATCATATGGCATTTTCTACATGTTTCTTCCCTGAATCAACATCCGTTTGTGGCACCCACCACTGATACTATTTACCCACCCTGTATGTAGAAACTGTAACAGAAGGATATCTAAGGTCTTGTCTGTTTGCTACGCTTCAGACATCAACCTATACATGCATTTGTTACTATGGGCTGGCCAGAGGGCTATTCCATATGAGATGAACCTACAACAAGCCATCTCAGTATCACTACAATGGTCTAGCTTTTTCACAAACCCTCAAACTATAACCATCCTCACAGGACTCCTGCTACGGAGGACATTACGTTCTTGTTTTCTGCATAGCCTTCTGCATTTTATCGGTTTCAGCTTTCTCCTTTACGGTCCCCTCTGTCTTAGTCTTAGACTGGAGCCACAGCATCACTGGATTAGTATACATGCAATCTCAAAAATCATTTTGGTAGTTAACATTGTTGCCTCCCATTGAACGTTCTAATAATGATCTAAGAAACCATATCACAGTTAACCTATTACCGTCATACCCTAATCAGCTGCCTAAGTGGTCCCATGTCCATTCTGCATTTGTTTCCGAGCATCTGGTAAGACCATCAAAGACAGCATACCATACGTTGTGGTATATGCACTAACAAATACAGTTCCCCATGTTGTACAGTCCTCTACATATGGTATCATCCGGAGGGATCACACATACTCAATGTGCTGTGTTTATTTTGTGTGTTGTATGACGATAGATCACGTCTAGTTACTTGGTTTTGAGAGTGGTTCAAATGGAGTTTCATCTCGCTTTGTGGGCACCTTGTACGTAACTACATGTATAGTCTATGGACTAACTGTCTGTATAGAAAGACCCTGTGTGACAACTGAGGCTCCAGTGTTAGTCCCTTTTGTCTGTGCCATGTACTGAGTCTTCTACATACATTGAGCTCTTATAGGAGCTATTGCATCTGAACTACAGTCAAATATTGCAATTGTGAATATAGTGCTAATGCACTAATAATGACCAGGTAGGACATGGAAAGCGCAAAGGACCTGTTATAATGGACTCCACTACATGTAGTAATTGCCCACCAAACTATCATGCACGTGCTTGATAGCTAATGGGGATTTCCTGACGATCATATGGTATGTATTTAGGAGGAACTGGGGTATGAGTGTAATAAGAAAATGCACAGTGGCCATCTCAACTGGTTGAAATTTAAGCCAGAAGTAAAATATTTCAAATGAATAAACTGGATTCTCTGTAACCATCAGGATTGCTCTTCCCTCTTCCCCTGTAGAGGGAAACGTTTGCACAGTCATATGTAGTGCCGACATACCTCTAACATTTTCCCCTTTTCATACAGTATCATCAAGCATTTCAACATCACAGTGTGATCCAAAATTCAATTAAATACCGTGGAGTTTCTTTTCCTGAGAGACACTTCCAATTTTGCTGAGAAAATGAACATCATTTTCAAGTCAAGGAGCCTGAGGATGCGTTTTGTTTCAAGTAACATAGTTCGTCGATGTTGCACCACTGAGGTGAAGTTAGGGTAAAGAAAGAGTTTGCTCGTGCAGCAAGCAAACTCTGTACTTGTAGCTTGGTAACCAGTCCACAACTGGGCACAGTGGGTCCCTGGATTTCTGGGGCACCGACTCGACCCTGTGTGCTCTTCCCACAGAAAATACTTTTGAGAGCCTGTTTCTCCTGTGGCATTCTTAAATCCTCTTTAAGGACATTTAATGCAGAAGGGGGGTGAGAATTAGCTCTGGAATAAATTCAAATTATGCTGATGTGATTTGCATAATTTTGGACATTTTGAGTTTTGCTTCTTACACCACAATACCAAACTTCTGCATTTACCTACTTTGCATGATTACTCACCATGTACTTTAAACATTTACAGTGAAACGGTAATTTAAATCAATCCATGTGAAAGAGAACCCTCACAAGGACGAAATTCAAGCTAAAGCATAGCACAAAATGACAGATTTCCATTTTGTGTAATTAAGCACACTTTTGCCAAATTTCACGCTAACTATGTGACATTCACACACCCTTATTTAGAAGCGATAGTGTAGATGCCTTTAAATATGCTGGACTTTCATGTTTGGTTGCATTTCTCTCTTACTAGAGCTGGACTTAAAAGAATATCAGCCAAATTCATATAATCATATGGAATTTTCTACGTATGTTTCTTCACCGAATCAAAATCTGCTTGTGACAGCCACCACTTATACAATTTAGCCACACTGTATGTAGAAACCTTAACAGAAGAACACCCAAGGTCTTGTCTGTTTGCTACGCATCAGACATGAACTTAGGTTTAACCGTTCCTTGGGAAATAATTTTACACTTCCCCCTCAATGGCATTTAACTTATATGTATGCTGGAGTTCAAATTCTTGACTGCCCATCATTGTCTCTGGCATTTTCTGCTTCTAAAGCCCTTCTGTTGGGCAAGGATAGGGATTTTTGTAGGTATGACATGGTCGTTCAGACCATCTCATATTCTTACATAGTATGACTTACAGGTGAGTGGCCTCACCTTAACACTTCATGCATTAATGTCACGTATCTATAAGTGGATTATCTTGTGTATGTGCTCCCTGCCTTCGGACCACACTCCCTTCCACTCCTTGTCTGCTCAGAAATGCTTTTGCCTACGAGTGCTGGGGAGGGGAGAAGGAGGAGGTTTTCCTGTGGGGGGCTGGAGGTGTCAGTTAAGTAGTCCTTAAGAGGTAGAGGAGAGAGTCATCATCACTCATGGTCCCTGGTCGATGTGCTTTGTGGTTCCTCTCCTTTTTTTCCAGTACTCACAATTGTTGGGTGTTAGATCAGATCATGTACTGCACAATAACCATGTATGTCCAGTTCACACCACCCTTAAGTTACATGCTCCCAGGAGCAAAGAACAGGAAGTAAGCTCCTATTTGTAAAAGTAAAATCTCAGTCATAAGTACTGGATCTCTATGGGCAGACTACAGCACCCTCCACCCACTCTGGCCAGATACAGGTGACTTGGCCCACCATCTGGGGATGTACGTCATATGGAACCTGCTATGCTGCAATTGCAGTAAACCTATGTGAAAGTGCACCATGAAAGTGGAAATGTTCCTGTCCCCCTCCCAACCTCCCATGGACTTGATTCTACCCTGGAAGAGCAGTCTGGGGGTAATTCTAAACATTTAGATGAGGGGACTAGCCCCTATTACTCTTCCTAAATAAAGCATGGAACATAAACATATAATCCATACTCACTAGACTCTCAGCCACCAACTCTCTTAAGTTGGATGATCACCCCACACACTGGCCCCTCATAGTGTGTCCTCCCTCATAGTTGCCACAAAAGACAGCTTACTTCCAATCCAACTTGTGGACATAGAATTTCTTTTTTTCCATTTCATTTTTTTTAACCAAAATGTAGTACAGAGAAAGATACAATGGTACATACTGTAGCATGAATATAGTCAATAAGAAGAGTATGATATTGAAATCGGCAATAGCCAACATACATGGTACTCAACACTGTAAAGGATAAAAATGGCCGAGATGTAGATTCAACGTAAGTGGTTGAGTACATAGAACTATATAAGTCAAGAATGTGGACACAGAGAGGCATATTTACAAGCACCTTGTGCCACGGTTAGTCACTTTTTGTTGCGTTCCAGTGGCGCAAAGTGCAGGCCCATATCTACAAGGCCACGCAAAACTGTGCTTGCAAAGGTTGTAGATATGGTGAAAGGCAATGAATCACAAGTTCCTGAGTTGCCTTACTCTGTGTCAGGGAGTTCCCACAAAACAGCTATGGGTTTTGATGCATTCCCAGATTTACAAGAATCTGTAAACCTCGAAATGGTCAAAACCGCATGCAGCCCCAGGGCAGGCACAATGAGGAGACATATCTTTATTTCTCCTTGTTGTTTCCTCACACACAGAAAGAGGAAAATGCTTTCCAGGATTGTTTTTTACTCCGGAAGGTGTTCCTTACTGCACAAAAACAATCCTGCTGACAACGCAATCACCCTTGTACCATGGTGCAAGGGTGCACGTGTTGGCACTACGCAGCAATTTGTGCACCAGTGCAGGAGGAAAGTATAGAATGTACGGTAACTTGTAAATATGGTGCTTTTCTGCCCTTTCCATGTGGCGCAGGACAGCTCAGCAAGGTCATGTCCCTTACTGCACTGCCCTGCAGTGAGGGGCTTGTAAATGTGCCCCAGAGTTTCAACTGTATTCGTGGTGGGTGGGTGTGTGGTGATTACAGTAGATTTTTCTAATATGCTAGGTAATTCAGAGTGGGTGGAGGGTGGCCAACTCAGAAAGTATACATTCAATATAAAGGTGTTAACGTGCACAAACCAAGGAAGGTTTGACGGATCTTTGCTTACCTCTATAGACTCCAGGAGAAGATAGGCCTGTTACAGGAAACTCATCTAACATATAAAGCTGAAACCAGGCATCAAACCAAGTGGTTGGACACAAAGTACACAACTTTCTGTTCCTTGCATGAATGTGGTACAGCTATCATTGATAGAAAAGGGGCACCCTCGCACCTATAGCAAGTGGTCACGGATGTTGAAAGGAGATATATCATATTGGAAGTGATGCTGCGATCTAAGGCAGTGAAGACTGTTGACATATGTGACCCTAGTGTTGATTGCATGCACTTCCTTGAATAAGTTTGCTTTAAAATAGTGCAGTAAACCCACAAGCCATAATCTGGGGAGGTGATTTTAATTTGATACTCGACCCAGTATCTGAGAGATTGAATGAGAATAGGCATCCACACCCATTAACGGCTCAACCAAAGGCTGAGATCATCACGGATACTAATTTGGTTAATATGTGGCACACTGGAAATTGAACAGCACAAGAAGGTACCTGCAAATCCAACATGGATAATCCATAGTGAAGGCTAAACTAGTGGTTAGTCACAAGAGGTGTCTGCTCATGGACCACCCACATAGAACACTTACCAAGAACACTCTCACATCACTCACAAATGCTGTTAGGGCTCAATATATCTGGAGTGTGACAAGCAGCATTCACTTGCAGGGTCGCTTAGGGTGCAGTAAAAGACCTGGTGTTTTATCAGACAGGATATATCATATTACATCTCTACAAATTAAATTTAGTCAAACAATCGAATATCCTTAAGGGAATTTACTAACGGGTAGAGAGACTGAAGTGTGAGGTAAGGGACCTTGCAGGAGCTTACTGCGTTAACCGAGACTCAAAGGTGCTTTCTGGCATGCAAGCTAAACCAAATGAATTCAACAAAGTAGTGTAGAGGGAACTCAATTACCTGTGCAGACAGGCTAGGGCTAGGTCATATAGAGAGGACAATAGACCAAGTAAACCCTAGGCCTCGCTGCTTAGGCATCCATGGGGCTGGAGGGTTGAGAGAAGCATTAAGCTAGTGATACATTGGATGAATTTCACAGATTCTCTTCACTGTTCTATTCAACCAGGTCACACTCAACTGAAGAGGATATCTTGGTATTCTTTGATACCAATAGTTTGACCTGGCTTGAGGGGACTTACAGGCAGTATCGTGATCTGCCAATCACCACAGCATAAACAAAGTCAACAAAATCCTTGCTACCTTAAATTCTCATATAGATAGTGGCCCGTATTTATATTCCGTTTGCGCCGAATTAGCGTCGTTTTTTTCGACGCAAATTCGACGCAAAACTAATGCCATATTAATACTTTGGCGTTAGACGCGTCTAGCACCAAAGTATGGGCAAATAGCGTCATTTTTTTGCGTGAACGCCTTCCTTGCGTTAATGAGATGCAAGGAAGGCGTTCCCGTCTAAAAAAATGACGGCGACGCAAATGCGTCGTATTTATACTCCCGGGCAAAAATCACGCCCGGGAGTTGGCGGGTCAAAAAACCCCGCATTTGCGCCACTATTTAACGCCTGGGTCAGGGTAGGCGTTAAGGGGCCTGTGGGCTCAAAATGAGCCCACAGGTGCCCTCCCCTGCCCCCAGGGACCCCCCCTGCCACCCCTGCCCACCCCAGGAGGACACCCAAGGATGGAGGGACCCACCCCAGGGACATTCAGGTAAGTTCAGGTAAGTATAATTTTTTATATTTTTAAATTTTTTTGGGTGGCATAGGGGGGCCTTATTTGTGCCCCCCTACATGCCACTATGCCCAATGACCATGCCCAGGGGACATAAGTCCCCTGGGCATGGCCATTGGGCAAGGGGGCATGACTCCTGTCTTTACTAAGACAGGAGTCATTTAAATGGCGTCTGGGCGTCGAAAGAAATGGCGCAAATCGGGTTGAGGCGATTTTTTTGCCTCAACCTGACTTGCCCCATTTTAAGACGCCCTAACGCCATTTTCCCCCTACGCCGGCGCTGCCTGGTCTACGTGTTTTTTTTTCCACGCACACCAGGCAGCGCCGGTCTGCTAGCGCCGGCTAACGCCATTCCATAAATACGGCGCCCACATGGCGCTTCAGAATGGCGTTAGACGGCGCTAAATTTTTTGACGCTAAACTGCGTTAGCGCAGTTTAGCGTCAAAAAGTATAAATATGGGCCAGTATACCTCTATTGCCCAAAACCGCTGAGATCTAACCAGTCAGGCTTCATTATCACCACAGCATAAACAAAGTCAACAAACTCCTTGCTACCTTAAATTCTCATATAGATAATTATACCTCTATTGCCTAAAACTGCAGAGATCTAACCAGTCAGGCTTCATACCTAGAATGTACACTTCACATAATCTCTGAATGCTCTTTGTGATCCCTCACCAAGAAGATGCTAAGCTGAGTGAAGCTGGTATATTTTTAGATGCTACCATAGCATTTGACTCATTGAGCTGGTTATATCTGTTCCAATTATTGATTAGGTTAGGCTTCAACAGTGGCTTCAAAAAGTAGATAAAACTCCACTACAATGAACCATCAACACACACACAACAAAACAGGCTTCTGTCATCACCATTTGTCGTAGCCAAGTCTGCCCCCTATTGCCGATCATCACAATAGACATGGAGCAACTGCAGCTATTCTGCAGCAGCACCTCACAGACAAAGGATTAACTTTGCATCCAGCTGCCTCATAATTTCAATGTAAGCAGAGGATATCACTGTCTACATGAGGCACCCTAGCATTAATATTGCATCTTTAAATAGGGAACCATAATTGGGCAAAGTACCTTATCCCTTTACCCATCCATCCATAGGTGTGCACTTGAATATTCACTCAAGTGGTGTAACTCTTCAGTAAAATACCTGAGAATTGCGAAAGCAGGAACATTAACAAGGTAATACAGAAAAATTATGATGCTACACTTTTGAAATTGGAATAGAAAAACAGATGAATTAAACTACCTTTATCAATGGCTGATGAATTGTCATTGGCAAAAACTGTACTCTTACATCGATTTCTTTAATTATTCATCAACATCTCTCTCTCCCTCACCAAATCTTTCTTCCAGAGACTTGGGTTGTACATGATCCATTTAGTCTGGGCAGGCAAAAAACCAAGATTGTGGTGGGAAATGCTGATGTTCCCATTTCAAAAAAGAGGTAGGTCAAAGCCTGATTTCGTACAGTATAACTTATGTGTCCAAGCACAATACATCCATTAGTGATATTTTCCCACACCATTTCAATTGGATGTTTCAATAGAATCAGATAAGATGATCCAACTGCAGCTCATTGCCCACATTTGCTCCCCTGTATGCTGGCCAGTTGGTGGAATAGACACATTAACATGCATGGTGTAGTAAGCCACCCAGGACCATCCAGAGTGAGCCCTCACCCAGATGCACACTCTGTACATCCTCTGGCCAGGCGTGTCTGCCCTCCCATCTACGTTTCGGATCAGTGAGACTGCAGACATCATTCCCCCACTAATTGGGATCTCACACATAAGTAGAAACTGTGGCTGCCACTGGCATTGCAACTTTGGCCCATTCCCAAGCACTCACAGGGACATACCCATTGCGGATGACGCAGATGTTGCACCACCAACAGTGCATTCTCAAAGACATTTCCCACAGTTGTATGCACTTTCTGGGGTCCTGCAGCCATTCAGCAAGCTTGCTGGCCCTGTGACGGTTTTGCCTCGATTGAAAAGTTAGATTGGGAGGGAGGTTGAAGGACTACTTTATGGCCACCAGAGAAACAGTTGGAAACATCAAGGCCCGTATTTATACTTTTTGATGCTAAACTGCGCTAACGCAGTTTAGCGTCAAAAAATTTTGCGCCGGCTAACGTCATTCTGAAGCGCCATGCGGGCGCCGTATTTATTGAATGGCGTTAGCCGGCGCAAGCAGACCGGCGCTGCCTGGTGTGCGTGGAAAAAAACCACGTACACCAGGCAGCGCCGGCGTTGGGAAAAGTGGCGCTAGGGCGTCTTAAAAATGGTGCAAGTCAGGTTGACGCAAAAAAAAACGTCTTAACCCGATTTGCGCCATTTTAAACGACGCCCAGACGCCATTTACATGATTCCTGTCTTAGTAAAGACAGGAGTCATGCCCCCTTGCCCAATGGCCATGCCCAGGGGACTTATGTCCCCTGGGCATGGCCATTGGGCATAGTGGCATGTAGGGGGGCACAAATAAGGCCCCCCTATGCCACCCAAAAAAAAAATTTTTTTATACTTACCTGAACTTACCTGAATGTCCCTGGGATGGGTCCCTCCATCCTTGGGTGTCCTCCTGGGGTGGGCAAGGGTGGCAGGGGGGGTCCCTGGGGGCAGGGGAGGGCACCTGTGGGCTCATTTTGAGCCCACAGGCCCCTTAACGCCTACCCTGACCCAGGCGTTAAAAAGTGGCGCAAATGCGGGTTTTTTTTACCCGACCACTCCCGGGCGTGATTTTTGCCCTGGAGTATAAATACGACGCATTTGCGTCGCCGTCATTTTTTTAGACGGGAACGCCTTCCTTGCATCTCATTAACGCAAGGAAGGCGTTCACACAAAAAAATTACGCTATTTGCCCATACTTTGGCGCTAGACGCGTCTAACGCCAAAGTATAAATATGGCGTAAGTTTTGCGCCGAATTTGCGTCGAAAAAAACAACGCACATTCGGCACAAACGGAGTATAAATATGCCCCCAAGTGCTCTCTCCTACTTCACTATGTGGGGGAGGAAATATATAAACTGTTCCTCCCACCTCCCAAACACTGGCCCTGCTTCAGACTATGATGCTGCTGTGAGAGCTCTAAGCGCTCAGCTTAACCCAGCTAAACCGCGACTTTGAGCAGTTCAAACTCCGCCAGGCCCCCCAACAAGAGGGAGAGATCATCGACATATTCTACATGTGCCTGCACCGAGCTGGCCAGCACATGCACTGTGGATGACCAGGCAAAAGAATTAAGGGCCCAAATAATTCAAGGATGTCAGAACAAGACCCTCAGAGGCCTAAGCCTGAGGCAACCCAACATTAGTCTAGACGATATCCTGGTTCTAGCTCGCTCTCACGACCTGTCTGCCGCAAGGGCCAATGAAATGGACATTTCCATCACACAAGTGCCAGAAAAAGCCCCCTCCATCAAAGTAGAGAGAGCTGATGCCATCCACAAAAAACAAAGAGTGGAGATGACTGCGTCACACACTCTCCTGTCGCCAAAGTCTAATTGCAACTATTGTGGCCATGAGGAACAAACCCTAGACGATTGCCCGACACACGGCCACATGTGCTCCAGCTGTTGCAAAAACAATAATTTTGCCTTATTGTGCTGGAAAGGACCTAGAAGAAGAGGCACCAGAGAAGGGAGAGCGCTTTCCAAAGAGGTGCAACAACTCTCGCTAAATGAGCCAACATTCTCAGATGCTGCCAGCAGTTTGCAACAGAAAAACTGTCAGCTACACATCTCATCCCCTGATGAGGACAAAGAAGAAGCCTTCCTCACCTTGTTCACAAGTGATCTGAAGCAACGCCAAATACCACACCCCACATACCTGCTCATAATTGCAGGTTCTGAAATAAAAGCCCTCATTGACACAGGCGCCTCAGTAAAAATCATGAGGGTTTCAACTGTTCAAGTGCTTCTGACACAGGCTAGCACTTACACCATCACATGCCAAGCTCTTTACATATGGAAGGCACTCCCCACTATCTCTGGGAGGGCACAAGTCTGTGCAAGTGAGATCCAATGACCAGGAAGTCATGACACCATTCCATGCCGTCGACAAGGAAGCAGACACCCACTTAAGAAGGCCTGCCAATAAAAGCTTGGGATTGGTGTTGTTTGCTCAAAATGGGATGATTTGCTGAACCAATTCCCTGGATTAGGCAGTGGCCTAGGATGCCTGAAAGCCCCACCAGTCAAAGTACATATTGGCTGCTCCATCAAGCCTGTGGCTCTCCATCACAGCCATGTACCATTCCACCTAAGACCACTGATAGAGCAGGAGCTGGACAAACTGGAAAAACAAGGAGTGATTGAAAAGGTTTCAGGGCTGACACCCAATGGTCATAGCAGAGAAGCTAAAGCAGCCAGGGAAAAACGCCTCTGCATTGGCATGCTCATTCCAAATCATGCAATCAAGCTGGAAGAGCACATCACGCCTACAATGGATGATGTCATTAATGACAAATGGTTCAAGATGGTTCACAAAACTGGCCTTGAATGTGGGTTACCAAGAGCTACTCCTTGCAGAAGAGAGTAGGTATATAGCAACCTTCTCTACCCATCTGGGGTTGCCCTGATACAAATGCTGAACTTCGGCATATTGTCAGAGGCAGAAGTCTTTCACAAATGTGATAAGAGAAATCCTATCTGCACTCCAAGGTGCCATGAACATGAGCGGCGACATCCTCATCCACTCAGTGACTGCCGAACAGGAGCATCTGCACCTACGGGCTGCCCTGAAATGCCTCTGAGAGCATGGAGTCACGTTACACAAGGAGAAGTGCTCATTCTTCCAGACCTCAATCAAATGCTTCAGATACATATTCAATCAAGATGGAGTGCAGGTCAATCCACAGAAATCATAAGCCATCAAACAAGCCCCAACTACCTCCATAGTGCACAGATTGCTGGGCATGGCCACGTACTGTGGCAGGTTTATTATGAATTTGGCAACCATTGCTGAGCCACTGAGAGCCTTGACCAAAGTTGATGCCAGCTGGACATGGGGTCAGAAAGAAGACAATGATTTCCAGAAGGTAAAGGAGGCCTTCCTAAACAAGACCACCATGACCTATTTTGATCCCAAGAAGCAGGTGGAGCTGCTCATTGATGCAATCGCGGTAGGCCTTGGAGCCATTCCTACCCTGGAAGTGTAACCGGGGAGGTGGGCCTTACTAGCTTTCGCCAGCAAGACATTAACACCTACTGAAATGAGCTATGCACAAATCAAAAGAGAAGCCTTTATGATTAAATGGATATGTAGACATTTCTATTTGTACCTCGGCAGGAGGCCTTTCAAAGTGGTCATAGACAACCAACTACTTGTTCCATTGTTCTGAGGCTCAGACCCCCACCCCACGCCACGGATCAAAAGATGGGCCATCCAGTTGCAGCACTACTGCATGGAGGTAGTAAACTGATCTGGCTCCAAAAATCTGGTGGACATCCTATCACGCCACCCGCTGTGTGTAATTGAACGAGAAACCAGCAGCCATGTAAAACTATGTCAACATGATCTCACAAACCGCATGCCCAAAAAGCTCTGAGTCTCAACAACATCAACATCAAATAAGCCATGAAAGTTGATGAAGTGATCCTGAATATGAGCAAAGCCATGCACAATGGCTCCTGGCAAAACTTTCTGCCACAATGCCAATCAGTCGGGCAAACCAAGACAAAGAGAGATAGGTCAAGATGTGGAGAGTGCGCAATGAATTTAGCACCACTTAAGACAGAATCCTTCTGCAAGGTTACAGATTTGTGATTCCAGAAGCTTTACAACATCAAGAAACACTGCCGGCCCATGGCGGGCACCAAGGAACAGTAAAGATGAAATCCCACAGGCAAGAGAAAGTGTGGTTCCCTAACCTCGAGGACGCTGTAGATGAACTTGTGTAGCAGTGTCCCTCATGTCAGATCACACGCTCTCAGGAGACCTCCAGCTCTCATCATCACAGAAGAACCTTGCTGAGCCCCTTGGTCTAAAATTAGCCTTGATTTTGGAAGTTTCCCAGATGGAAGGACGACAATGGTTATAGTAGACAGCTATTCGAAATATCCCATCATAGAGGTGATAGAATTGAGAGCATTCACAAATGTCTCACCAGTGCTAGAGAAAGTGTTCACAATGTTTGGCTTACCAGCTGAGATCAAGACTGACAATGGGCCATTCTTCCAGGGGTCAGAGATTAGGGACCTACTCAGTCGACTAGTAATCCATCATCACCAGGTCACTCCTCAATGGCCACAGGGGAATAGTGAAGTCGAAAAGCTCATCAGTACTCTGAACAAGACACTGAGGATCACAGTAGCTAAAGAAACGTATCCAGAATGCAGCCTTCAGGTATTCTGCAGAATGCTACATTGCACTACTGGATGAGCCCAATGGACCTAGATGTTCAATGGACCTGGCGAGACACCATCCCAGTACACCCAGGGTGACTGAACCATCATATGAACCCCGCAAAACTCAAGCCCGGTGCGGTCAGACCAATGTGCACATGAGCCAAAAATGGCGAGTAAAGCCACAAGTGATCTAGCTAGAGGACAAGGTTTTCATCAGGGAAGCAGGCCTGGCTGGACATTCAGAACACCCTTTGAACCAGGGATGTGGACAGTGGTCCATGATCACAGTCAAAAAGGGAAGCGAGACAGTCACAAGAAACATTTCATGGTTCTGAAAAGTAGCCACAACCAGCCTGCAAGCAGCTCCCAAAGAAGAGGAAGACACTGATGGGAATGATTTGCCTGAGGCTGGAAGCCCCTGTAGAACCAACCCTGAAAGTGGGGATCTGAATCGCACAAGTGCAGAGGCCCTGAGGACTGAGGACACTCAGACTGCTCAGACTACAGAAGAAAAACTGTCTCGCTCACAACACTAGCAGTATGACTTCCGGCCAAGTTGGGAAGGGGAGGTAGTGAGCTACCTGGGACTCTTCAGAGTGAGCCCTCACCCAGATGCACATTTTCTACACCCCCTGGCCAGGCCTGGTCAGAGGCTATAAAATAAAGGGGCCAGGACCCTTATGTGATCTTCAGCCTGCACTTGATAGCTGTGTGTGTTTGTGTTCATTCTTGGACTCTGGGGTAGGCCAGCTTCATCAGCAGGGGCCTTGTAGCAGAGGAGGGCCCCCTGCGGCACATAGTATGTAGTTGGGACAAGTTCTAACATTGAGCACAATTTAGTAACATGTATGCCTCTAGTTTACCACTTGTTTTTAATGCCTGCCTTTTACTGACACAAGATCACAAAGCCAGTAACATACCTCACTGAAATTTAATCATGTGGATGACCTATATGCCAATGACTCCTTTTTCACTATCGCCACAAAAGGGGAACAAGCTGACCATTATTATTAGCATTATTAATTTTTTATACTATAGCTGCAGAGAAACAAGCCGGCTAGCAAACACTAAGGTTCCTACTGCCCATCAAGCAGTTTGTTCTATAGAGGGCATTTGGTGACCACATAAACTTGTATCTCAAATATACAGAATGATGCACAGAAAGGCTTTGTTATGCTTGCCGATGCAAAAATGCAATAGGTGGCTGAACATTACCCACCCCTCACTGATGGGCAATGGGCTTTCTTCTGTATGCAGACGGAGCCCTGTTGACTAATTACAAACTTAGGTTAATACCCTGGGTGGCTGGTATTAATGCGCAAAAGGGGCATTGCCCACTCAGTATAGGGAGGGCATCACGAGGAAAAGGAACACACTCAGTAGCAGCTTGATACAGAGCTAGGTACTTGTGTACTCTGGCCCGTGACTGTTATGTTTTTTAAGTCCTGGTGTTCAAGTGAACATGTACTGGGTGAGCAAGAGGCACAAGCCAGTCTTATGAAGCCAGGTTGGTGGGCAAGACTCTCTTCTACTATGAAGGATAGGTTTGCATCGGGGTGTTTAACATGATGGCCCAGGTGGGGTTAGAATATCAGCAGCATCAAAATGGAAAGAGGCAGGACGGAACAGTACATTTAAAACCGGAGTCTGTGGTAAACAGGTGGAGCTAGTCTGAGCCCCCACTCACTTTACAAGAGAGAGGCTGGAAGTACGGGTGAGAGGAGGTACCTAGTAGCAGGAGTCTTCAACTCGTGGAGCACAGTGCATGTGTGAAATGCTAAGCTGCAGAGAGCTGTCCTGCCTCATATTGCTTGTCATGCTGGAGTACTTCAAATAGCCTTCTAGAATGGTGAGACCTTTGTTTTGCCTGTGACAGACTTTGGGGCCTAGTGCTCAGAAATGTCATGCTCACCTTGAGAGCATTACTCAAAATTTAAGTAGACAGTCAGTCAAATCCCAGGCTGACCCACCACCCGAGGTTACTCATGGATCAGTCATGGAGATTCAAGCACACCTCTGATGAGTGCTGAGGGTAAAAAGATGAAGTCACATAACAGGCTGATGTGCACTGTGCTCCTCAGCAATCTACTGGTTGTAATGCCTTTGGAAGCACAAGACTCCCTGATTTGTCTGGTGCTCAACACTGGTGAATAACAGTAGTGCATGACTGTGCATTTGCAGAGTGTGTTGTGCAAAAGAGGAGGGTCTCTCTCTGTTTTAACTCTGTGTAACTGTCTGCTTCTATGTCTTCCTTCCTCTTTGTGTATGTGAATGTGTGTTTTACATACATGTTCCTGTGTAGCTGTTTTTATGAGTTTGCTTACCATGTTATGTTTGTGTGTGTTTTCTCTTATTTATGTTTGTGTTACTTTGTCTGAATGACATCTGTACGGGTATACCTGTGTCTAAGTTTAGTTTGTGTGTTTGCACCTGACATTGTGTCTGCATGCATGTTTTATATAGATGGTGTTATTCCCTTATACCCTTGTTCTTTTCCTGTCTCTGTGCATTTGTGTGGGTGTGTCTATATTTGAGAGATTGTGCAATCTTGCTTGTCTCTTCTGTGTGTCTGCATGTGTGGCTCTTTATAGAGCTGTTTTCAGCACTACTTGGCCAGCTGTCTCATTCTTTCACTGTATTTATCATGTTTTGCCTTTTTGCGTGCTCATTTGTGTGTTTATATTTGTGCAATCATACGTCTGTAAATTCTATGTGTGCTTTGTTTAGTAGTGTGCAGCTGGCTGCTTCATCCTTTGTGCACATGGGGCTCATCTTTAAGTGTGCTTGTGTGTGTTTATATCTGTCTAATTGGTGACCCATTAGTAAAATATTTTGGGGAATTGTTGGCGACATCACTGATGTGTTATTCCCATTCAAATTTCCCCCACTAAATCCATTAATAGTGGTCAAGCTCTCTCAATATGCTCTTGATGAAGCTGAAATGAAGGTTTTACATTTATTTGACGCCTAAACGTAGTGCTGCAATAATCATGTGTGACTTTAACCGAACTAATAAAGATTGTACGGGGACCAAATGTACCCTCAGAGTAGTTTGCCAACATTTATAAGCGTGCTTTACATAATGTGATGTATTAGAATTGCACTAATCCGACATAATCGCAAACGTGTGCTATGATTTGCTTGTTTGAAATGTTTTAGCTTAGCATTTCTTTAGTGCAGGCTTCGGCCTAGTTGCCTTGTCTCACGGTTTAGATGCTCGTATTTTTCCAATGTGCTATTAAACGTGTATTCTTGCTTGAAGCTGTACTTTTCCACTGAGACCGTTCACATGCTTATCTTAAGGTTTCGTGCCAGCCCGGCATTTTTCTCTTTACTCCAAGGTCAATCTGCAGGTGCGGACAATGGAAGCTCTGAAAGTGAGTTAATTGGTATAAAATGTTACAACTTGCGTACCCGTCTCCAAGGATAATGTATGCTTAAGTAAAAGCTTGAGAACTGTTGTTTTTGATTGGATAATTTGAAGCTAACCTATGAACCCTCCAATGGAAGACCCTACTGGATTTGAACTGTTGTCTATTTAAACCAGGTGCACGAGAAGAAAGCAGCCATTACCAGCCCGATACCCGCCATTTTGCAGGACATTGCAGCTATTATGGCCCACCTTGCTGCGACGCCATTTTGAGAGACTTTGATGCTTTCTCTAATCGAGAGAAAGAGACTTAAGTGATTCTTACCCTAGAGACTTTAACTTTGATTTGTCCCTTTGCATGAAGTAGTAGTTTATCTTGCCGCCGTGAGGCAACTGCCCCGTCCACCCCTGCCCCTTTGCCCCGTCCCATGCTGATCGAGAAACGGTACCTGCGAGACGAAGACTTCCTTGAATGCTGATTGTAATTGGTAAATATGAAAAGAAATTGTACAACTGCATTGTGTCTCTTTTAGGTAACCACCTGCTGATTTTGATAAGAGCCCTAGTTAGGAGTTTTCTAAATTAATGTTGCTAAATTGTTTTTGCATGAAGTCCCACATGCCGATGCTAATTTGAGGTTAGATGAGGATTCCTTTTGTCGCACGATGCAATTTGAGACCTTGTTATGCTGACTAAATGTATGCAATTAGCTCATTACAGATTATAGTTCTAGTGATTTGCATTGCTATTATCGAATGCCTTGTTATTCAAATGCTGCATAGATTGCACCTGTTCCGCCGTTATGGACAGCTATTAATGTTCATTTATGTTTATCATTTGGTGTTGAGACACATCTATATTGTGCTAGCTTTGTTAATATAGGGAAATAAATTCACTAACTTTGAACAAACTGGTGTGGTTATTCCTGACTGAAAGGTCAGGGTTCGCCGAAAATGTATTCTGGATTAATTGTTAAGTGTTATGTTGATCAGGGAATTGCTTATGTTCGATATTGATTATTGATTTGATTATATTGACGGACTAAGGGTGGAGAGGGTCCCACTTAGCCAAAAGATTCATCGGCCTAAAGAGCGTCCAAAGTATAAGTAAATTACTAGTACGGAACGCTCTATCAGTAGATGGTAGCAGAGGATGGTTACGCCTTTTGGGACCCCGTACTCTTAGAGTACATGGTGTTGAATTAACGGTTACGCCTTTGAGACCCCACTCGAAAAGTTGGATTAGATTTTTCTTGGATAAAACAGATTGAGATAATGATGATGGGCTAAGTCCACCGCGACTTTCCCGGGATCTCGGAGCTTGCGAATGAAGAGAATGGAGGTGTGGAATCGGCGTTGGTGGTACTAGTGACGGTATGAGAGAAGTTAGGGTTTTGCGCTTGCACAGCTTATTGCCGCAGATTGTGTGAAAAGGTTGCGAGGATTTTCCTTTTAGAGAATAGCGGAGGTGCGACTCCGAGTGTAGAAGTAGGGAAGTCGTCGAACTTCATAGAAGATAGCGGAGGTGCGACTCCGAGTGTGAGAGTAGGGAAGTCGTCGAACTTCATGTGCATGTGGCGCTTCGTGCATAAAAAGGTCCACGTGGTTGTTGTTGTTGAGACGGGCCCTGCGAGGTCAAGAGACTCCGGAGTATGTTGTTTTATGTTGTGGTCTGGTCGGTTTAGTAGGTTGATCGGGCGTGGTCAACGAGTCGGTACGTGTGTAAAGGAGTGAAAGAAACTTCGACTTCGGGCATTGACAAATTCTAAGTGCACTAGAATAGATCATTGACAAGTTGAGAGTAGGTCTGCGGGTCAGATTTGCTTGCGAACGTGGGGACCGAGAAAGATGGAATAACTGCCGAGGCTAGTGAAAAATCCCTAAGGTCCTGAAGCGATTGTGTTACCCCTCCTGTAGTAAACCGACAGATCTGTTTTATAATTTTTGGTAGCTCGCGATACATGCCAGAGGTTGTTACGAGAGGAGCTGAGTGAAGGAGGATAAGCCGCGAGGCTTTGTCAGCCGCAGTGTGTGTGAGTGTGACGTCACTAGGAGCCGCGCTGGGATAGGTTGGTTGTAGAGAAGGGTCGCGCACGGATTGGACGCAGTCCGTGGGGCTCGATTGGAAGGGGAAAGGCAAGCGAAGAGTATTCCGGGAATTAAAGTCACCTATTGATTACAAACTTTGTGAAATAAAAGACGAGAAAATGCATTTAGGAGTGCGATGAAGGGGGAGTCTTACATTAAAGCGAGCGTAGGAGAGGAGACGCCGCCCGAAGGCACACCAGCTTACATTGTAATGGAGGAAAAGGGGGTAGCTCCGTGTCTAAGGCTAAAGCAATGGCACAAATTGACAGAGAAACATGGGAGCGTAGCATTCCCGATCCATGGGACATTCAATATAAGGATCCTAGAGAATTTGAGATTTGCGATGTACGACATGAAGGTACCTCCAAGGCCAGCACAGTTTGAGGCTCTAGCGATTTGGGAACTGATGGCTAGACAGCAGCAGCAAAATAAGTTCGAGACTAGGATAAGGAAGGTAGAAAAGACACTAGCGGACGCTAGGTGGGATAATGCACAGAAGGTGTGGAGGTCAGATGTATTGCAGGGGATAAAATTGTTTCCCGCAATTACTAAGGAAGAAGAGGAGACAGGTAAGAAAGCTACCTGTAAGACAAACAGGAGGTGTTCCAAGGATAGAGAGGACGAGGAAAAGTTGAGAAGAGAAGAGGAGTTAGAGGATGAGGAGCTAATCATGCAATTGCTGAACGACCGTCCACCACCTTATGCAGAGAGTGGATAAGGTCCAAGTACCAGTTCTGCCCCTCCGGCACCGGTACAGAACAGTGAAACTCAGAGTTCAGGAGCATCATCGGGATCTAAGGACCCGAGTTTACTGTTCACCCCGCAGATACCGCAGGTTAGGAGAATATATCCAGATGTGCCCATGTTGAAACCAGCAGAAAATTATCAGCCGCAGATCCCAAGGTACTACAGCAGTGACAACAGTACGGGAATGATTTTAGATCCAGCCGCAATGGGAGGACAGAATGGTCACAACCCAACACTGGCACAAGCTGAATCAACCCAGTTTTTGATGCCTCAAAAGCAGATGCAGGGGGGAAACGCACATACTCAGATGACGGGGAGTCAGATGGGCATGCCGGCAATGATGACCCATAGTGTGGGAATGAACATGTCTCAGAACATGGGAAATGGACAGAACCCGGACGCGATATCACTGCCCATTACTGTAGGTCCACCGGTACCTTTGTATAGTCAGCCTAACTTAGGTATGAGCGGTCAGGGATCAATGCTGCAGAGTGGGACGGAAAGGAGGTGCATAGAAAACACTCCAGGGATAACTCCGATAGCGGCTCAGCCAACCGGATCTGGGTCCTTGATGGAGTTTAGTCCCATATGTGCTCAGTCGGCAGTGGTGAGGTCAAGTCCCCCACTGATAATACCTCTAACATCGAACACTGAAAAGTTTCCGCAACCATCAATGGCAGTCGATGTGAATGCTACACTGATGGGGTTGAATGCGCAACAGCTGACACAGTGGTTCAACAGTCTGAATTCCACACAAAGCTCAGCCAGTGGGAAGGAAGAAGATTATCTGAATAGGGTCAGGTTGAACATGGAAGCACAAGAATTGGTGGAAGGGACTATGGGTGTGAATAGGTTAGAGTCCTACTCGGAAGAAGAGCTGAGGTATCTATGTCCTAGGATTACGAGAGAAGTGAACAAAGTACATAAAAGCTTGCAGGAAATAGCTGACAAAAACGGGGTTGACATAGACAAGACAAAACACTTGAGCAGGAGCTACAGGTTGGATTTCGGGACCACAGATTTTGAACACATGAGGTCAGCAGGCATGAAGGCGCACCTTAGAGAACTGTTGCAGAGTGCACAAGTGTGGAGGTGCTTAGACAAATGGGAAAGCAGATGGGTAAAGAGAAAGGAAAAGAGGAAAGACAGTGTCCCAGAGCTAAACGAGACAGAGTAGTGATGCAGTAACCATGTTACCAATGAGGGAGACAGCAGGGGGAAAACTAATACATGTACCATGGCATAGAAGCGACATTCAGTCTTTTACGGATGATTTTCCCAAACTGAGAGAGAAACCGATTGAATGGTATCAACAGACTGACAGGTTTGTGAAGCTTGCAAAATGTCTCTGGGAAGACCTGAACACTCTCTTTGAAATTGTGGTTCCGGCAGATTTGTGGGAGGATTGCAAAAAAGCTGTAGGTTGGCCGACAAGTGAACCAGAGAGAGACAGGGATACGGGTGCACCATCACCTATGGTGATGAGCTTGTACTATAAGGTGATTGAGCACTTGAAGACAAAGGTTGCCGCGAAAAATGTGGATTGGCAGAAGATCGATCGAACTGCCCAAGAAGCTAAAGAGTCGATTCATAGTTACTATGAGAGGTTGCTGAAGGCGTTCAAGAACTACAGTGGCACGGAAACAATAGAGGCGAAGGACATGCTTCATTTTGTGTTTAGATTTGTGGAAGGGCTGAGACCAGAGATAAGTCAGATGATAAAGTCGCATTTGATTTGTTGGCAGTCGAAACCTATTGATGAAGTGTTGAATTATGCGAAATACTGTAGCGACGAAATTGAAGTGAAGCAGAAAAGGTTGAAAGAGAAGGTGATGATGATGCAGCTTAAGGCAGCTCAGACAGGTCTGCAAGGTCTGCAAGGGTTGCAAGGGTTCCAACAACAGGTACCGCAACCGCAGCCGCAGTTGCAGGGAAATATGGCGTTTCAGCCACAGGCGAGAGGCAGAGGCAGAGGAGGTTTTGTGAATAATGGTCCGGATTTGAACACTGTTGTGAATGGTGTGCAGGCAATGAAGAAGGTGATGCCATGTCACGTGTGCGGAATTGTCGGTCATTGGAAACGCGAGTGCCCGATGGTGGTGCAGGAAGGTGCAGGTGTTGGTCAGCAAAACAATGATGTCAATGCATTTCAGACAATGAGGGGACCGAAAATGAGAGGTCCAAACCCAAATTTTCAGACCATAAATCAGCTGCAGGGGTTACAGCCCATGCAGCCGCAGCAGATGCAGATGCCCCGTATGCAGATGACGCAAATGCAGCCAATGCAACAGCAGTTACCCATGGTACCTAATCAGCAAATGCAAATACCTTTGGCACCAATGAGTCAGCAGCAAGTGATGGTTCCTCCACAGGTCTCGGGTCAGGTAATGAATACAAATGGCACTGTACAACAGTTCCCATTACACAGTGAGAGTGGAATAAATAATGTATGGGAGAGTGATAGTTCAGGAGAGGAAGGAGACTGTGTGCTTGCAGCATCCTTGGAAGTTGATCAAAAGGGTCCGTACGTGGAGGGAAGAGTAATGGGTCATTGTGTCTCATTCTTGGTTGACACTGGAGCCACACGTTCAACTGTTAAGAGCATTGAAGTACCAAATTTGCCACTCTCAGGGAGAACAGTTCAAGTGGTGGGAGTAGCAAACAGGCACCTGACAAACCCAATTACAGATCCGGTACCAGTCAGCATTGGTAACTATCAAGGGTTACACCAATTTGTGGTATGTGACTCAAGCCCGATAGCACTGCTAGGGAGAGACCTATTGTGCAAATTGGGTTGTTCGATTATGTGTTCGAATGAGGGGATAAAAATACAGACGAGCAGTGATGGGGAAGAAGAGGATAGTGCAGAGGGGGACGAGATGGAAACTGTTGATGAAGATTATCCTCTGATTTGTCTGTTCCCGATGCTAACTGAAGAAGATATTCCAGCTGAATTACGGGAAACAGTCGGAAAGGAAGTGTGGGATATGACAGGGAAAGAGGTGGGATTGATGAAAGGAGTGGAACCAGTGAAAGTGACTGTAAAGCCCAATGCAACCTTTCCCCAGACCCCACAATACCACATGGCACAAGACACCCTCATGAAAGTCGCCCAACTCATTGACGAGTTTGTAAAACAGGGAGTGCTGAAAGAAGTGTTAAGCAGTCCATGTAATTCACCAATCATGGGACTAATAAAGCCGAGTGGAAAGGTCCGACTCGTGCAGGACTTGAGGAAAGTAAATGACATCATAGTCAAATGCTGCCCTGTCGTACCAAACCCAGCTGTGATAATGTTTCAAGTCCCTTGCGATGCCGAGTGGTTCTCAGTCATTGACTTGTCACAAGCGTTCTTTTCGGTGCCTCTTCATGAGGACAGCCAATTTCTCTTTTGTTTCAAATTCTTGGATAGAGTGTACAGTTGGTGTCGCATTCCTCAAGGGTTTTCTGAGTCACCGTCAATATTCAATCAGATTCTAAAGAAAGACTTGGAAGCATTAGAATTGCCATTCGAGTCAACCCTAGTACAGTACATCGATGACTTACTGATCGCGTCTAAGACAGAAAGTGGCTGCACAGCCGATACCATTGCTCTGTTGAACCATTTGGGAAGGAATGGACACAAGGTGTCTCCTTCCAAATTGCAGTTCTGTCAGAAGAAAGTGAAATACTTGGGTCACCAGATAGAGAAAGGGTCAAGGAGAATAATGAAGGAAAGAATAACGAGTGTACTTCAGATGAGTCCACCAAAGACAAGGAGGGAGGTGAGAAAGTTTTTGGGAATGGTGGGCTACTGTCGTCAGTGGATTCCCAACTTCTCAACTCTAGCAAAGCCTTTACTGAAGCTGACCCAGAAGGATGCCTTGGATCAAATTGAGCTGAAAGGAGATGAGATGGATGCTTTTATCGAATTGAAAGAATGCATGTGCAGGGCTCCAGCTTTAGGTATGCCTGATTACACAAAGCCTTTCACATTGTTTTGTCATGAACGTGATGCATGTTCTTTGTCTGTCTTGACTCAAGTCCATGGTGGCATAAACAGACCAGTAGCATATTTTTCAGCTACCTTGGATCCGGTCGCAGCAGCACTTCCAGGGTGTTTGCGCGCCGTAGCAGCAGTTGGTATCAGCCTCACTCAGAGTGAAGGAATAGTGATGGGACACCCAGTAACAGTCATGGTCCCTCACTCAGTTGAGATACTTTTGACCCACTCCCGAACGCAACACATGACTGGAGCAAGACTCACAAGGTATGAAACGATAATTCTGGGCTCACCGAATGTGCAGCTGAAAAGGTGCACTACGTTGAATTCAGCAACCTTGCTTCCCGGTGAAAATGCTGAAATTGAGGACGCTGAAGACATCGAGCATGACTGCCTTCAGGTGACTGAATTTTGCACCAAACCCCGACCTGATATTAAGGATACTAAGCTTGATGAAAATGACCAAATTGTTTTTGTTGATGGTTCATGTCTAAGAGATGGGATGGGAATTTTGAAAGCAGGATATGCTGTATGTACTGTAACAGGTGTCTTGGAAGCGGCCTGGCTTCAAGGAGTTTATTCTGCACAAGTAGCAGAACTTGTAGCCCTTACAAGAGCATGTCAACTGTCTGCATTGATGAAAGTTACCATTTACACCAATAGTCAGTACGGGTCTGGGATTGTGCATGATTTTGGACAACTATGGTCACAGAGAGGTTTCCTGACTTCTTCAGGATCCCCAGTGAAAAACGGGGAAAGAATAAGGGAATTGTTACACGCCATTCAAATGCCAGCCGAAGTTGCAGTGGTAAAGTGTAGTGCTCATACAAAAGGACAGGACTATGTTTCTCTGGGAAATGCATATGCAGATCAAGTCGCAAGGTTTTGTGCCTTGAACTGTATATTGCTCAGAGATGAATGGAATTCGATAAGTGAACCAGAACTCGAACCAGCTGAAGCATTTGCCTTGAAGGTCGTAGATACAATAGATGAACTAAAAACATTACAGAATAACGTCAGGGAGGATGAAAGAGATTCCTGGATTAAATCACAATGTATAAAGAGACCAGATGAGTTATGGGTTTCAAATGAGGGAAAATTTGTTTTGCCAAATAGTCTCTTATCACAGCTTGCGCGGTTCTATCATGGACAGGCTCACCTAGGGAGAGATGCCATGATACGATTGTTCAAAACTGATTGGTTTAACCCCAGATTTCGTCAAGCTGCAGAAGCAGTTTGCCATCGATGTGTCACTTGCCAGCAGATGAACCCAGGAAAGGGAACAGT
The DNA here is from genome assembly GCF_031143425.1 of Pleurodeles waltl. NCBI lineage: Eukaryota > Metazoa > Chordata > Amphibia > Caudata > Salamandridae > Pleurodeles > Pleurodeles waltl. The sequence goes on from NC_090436.1 coordinate 288,563,513, forward strand.
TGTGAACGCGAGCCACATTGGCAGAGCCAGTGGCCCGTTTAGTAGAATGTAGATGGACTTCATTGAGATGCCTGTGCATGGAGGTCTGAAGTATGTGTTGGTGATTGTGTGCATTTTTAGTCACAGGATTGAAGCATACCCCACACGTAGAAATGACAGCCTTACAGTTGCAAAATTATTGTTGAGGGAGTTAATACCACGTTTCGGATTCCCGATCTCTTTAGAATCAGATAGGGGAAGTCACTTCAATAACGAGGTGATAAAGTTACTTTGCGCAGCGCTGAACATTGAGCAAAAACTGCATTGTAGCTATCGCCCTGAAGCCTCAGGACTGGTGGAGCAAATGAATGGTACACTGAAATCAAGAATGGCGAAAATATGTGCATCGACAAATCTGAAATGGCCTGACGCATTGCCCTTGGTGTTAATGTCAATGAGAAACACCCCTGATAGAAAAACTGGATTGTCTCCGCACGAAATTCTCATGGGCAGGGCTATGAGACTTCCTGCAGTTCCCGCAAACGCGCTTTTGAATATTACAGATGATATGGTGTTAGACTACTGCAAGGGTCTAGCTGACGTGGTTCGCTCTTTCTCTCACCAGGTGGAAGCAACCACCTTGCCACCGATCCAAGGTCCAGGACACACACTGAAAGCAGGTGACTGGGTCGTGGTAAAGAAGCACGTGAGAAAGTTGTGTCTGGAACCCCGTTGGAAAGGCCCTTTCCAAGTGATCCTGACGACAACTACTGCTGTGAAGTGTGCGGGAGTTCCCAACTGGATTCACGCCAGTCACACAAAGAAAGTGTTGTGTCCCACAGATGAGGAAGTTGAAGCGCTGAAACTACCAGTGCCTGATAAAACAGTGCTGAGCGCTGAGACAGAGCAAAATCAAACTGAAAGCGAACAGGCAGAAACGGAAGAGAGAGAGATATTCTCTGAGGACGAAGAGATCAACTCGCTTGGGGGAGACCAAGGAGAAAGTTCAGACAGCGACGAAGCAGCTGAAGGTGACAAAGAACCTGAAGCAGCTGAGGGTAGCAAAGAGCCTGAAGCAGCTGAAGGTGACAAAGAACCTGAAGCAGCTGAAAGTCATAAAGAGCCTGACGAAAGTAACGGTGACGAAGGGCTCGAGAAAGGTGAAAAAGCAGGAGAGCCTGATCAGAGGAGGGCTTTCCCAGAAGCAGACGATAGAGAAAGAGAAAAGGAGAAGGTGATTGATTCCCCAGAAGGAGGGGACAAGGCAGAACAGAACGAAACAGTTCAACCTTCCACAGAAAAGGTCGCAGGTCCATCAAATGGACACGGTGCAAAGAGGAGACTAAGTATATCGCCATTAAAACAAAGGACTAAAGAAAGTTTGAACGACGGAGAAAGGCCAAAAGTGAAAGAGAAAAGAAAGGAAGTGACTGTCGTGGTACCATCCACAAGTGAGGGAAAAGACTTGACCAAAGAGGAAAGTACCAGTGAGGCAGAATCGAAAAGAGAAGCGAAATTGAAAAGGAAAAGGATACCAAACAGGAGATATTCCGGTCCAGAATGGGCATATGTAGTCAATGACGATTGGACTGACGAATTCGTATCTCTTAGCCTCGAGAACGAAGAAGAAGAGATACCAATAGAAAAGAAAAGTTTTATGGACTCTGTCGATTGAAAGGGTAATAAATGACATTGCTTGCTATAATCTAACGTGATACAAACAACCAGCTGAGACATTGCTAAACCGGATAAGACACTTGCTGAACTGATAAAAGACTGAGCTATTGCCGAATTGAGACAAATGCTGCTAACCGATAAGTGACTGGCCTCTTGAAGAAGACTGTGTGAACATTGCGCTCGTTCAGCTTTGTAACTGAATTGCCAAATAGTTTTATAGGTGCTTCCAGCTCTCTAATTCTATACAGATCATGACGCAGAATAGTAGAAAGAAGTATTGCAAATACGCGTGTATAGGCTTGGTAATTGCATGTGTACTAATAATAATGGCAATAGTGCTTGGAATGCATGGTAAGGGTGAGAATGAGAAAATTGACGCTTCTACTTTTGCTCCTGTTACTGTCACTGAACTAACTGCCTTGAAGAGACTAGAATTAGATGAGAGACACTTGCATGATAAGAAAGAACTTTCGTATAATGTTTTCTATCGCTTGCTAAAAGAATATGTTGAGACTATGGATGCGAAAGATTGTTATGTGTGCACACACATACCGACATCAGTAAAGGAAGGGGTGACTTATCACCACATGCCTCTTACATACAGGATTACATGTAGTATAGTAATGTCTAGGTTTTATGGTCAAACTAACATACAGTATTTTTACTCGAATTATGATGTTACCTTTGCATATGTTCCTATAATAGCGCAGCTAAGCCAGATTGCTAAAGATTGGGATGCTAAGATAATGAGGGAATTTTTCGAGCCAATGCAACCTTTTGAAACGGCTCACGCTCATAGGGAGAACCTTACCTGCTCGCTATCTGCAGTAGAAATAAGCTTTTTAGATCGCACAGATGATAGAAGGGCACAAATGAATGCGAAATTAGAAAAAGAGCTACATAAGAGGACTTCAGTAGATAATTATGATTTTGCTGCAATAAAGACACAAGGGAGAATTGCTTTAGATGCTTGGCATGTAGGGAAATTTTGTATATATCGAGGTGAATTTTATTATGATAACATTTTCGTGGGAGCGAGTGAGTGTAAACATACGTTTATCTTTAAGGCCAAATGGACATTCATGATGAACGGACTTGACCCTGTCATTCCAGGTGTATATTACATTTGTGGGTATAATGCCTATTATCGTCTTCCAAAGGGATGGTGGGGGAGATGTTATTTGGGTATAGTGTTCCCAAAGGTTTATCAACTGGGTGACCTATCGATGATTGCAAAGACATCTGGATCCCATCGTATCCAGAAAAGAGAGACCGCAGCTGCTGTGGTAGGAGATATATTTGGAGCCATGATTCCTTCGTTGGGAGTTGTGCTGAATTCCATCAAAATAAGAAAGTTGTCTACTATAGTGGATAACATGTTGACAAAGTTTTCAGGTGCTATAATCCTGATAGATGCTGAACTTGCAGCGGAAAGAGCTATGACTCTTCAAAATAGGCTTGCCTTAGACATTCTTTTAGCAAAAGATGGCGGCGTTTGCAAAATGCTTGGTGCACGACACTGTTGTACGTATATTCTAGATAACAGTGTGAAAATTAAAACTATGCTTGCTAATCTAACAAAAGAGAGTGCAGACTTGAAGGAATTGAAAGAACCAGGAGTGTGGGAGAAGGTTGGAAAAGGACTTGCTTCAGTGGGAAATTGGATTGGGGGAATATGGAATGGGATATTACTAAAAAATAATACAGGGAATATTAATAGTACTAATTTGTATATTTGGAATTTGGGGAATAAAAAGGGGAATAATAATGATTATGGCAAGAATTAAAAGAAGGAAGGAAGAGAAAATGATGAAAAGAATGGCAGAAGAATACAAAGCGAAAACTAGGGGAATTAAAAGGAAAAGAGAACTGACAGAATTTTAATGGAATAAAATTTGTGGGCATGGTTTGGTGTGATGACAAGTAGTCATCAGAGGAGGGATTGATGAAGCTGAAATGAAGGTTTTACATTTATTTGACGCATAAACGTAGTGCTGCAATAATCATGTGTGACTTTAACCGAACTAATAAAGATTGTACGGGGACCAAATGTGCCCTCAGAGTAGTTTGCCAACATTTATAAGCGTGCTTTACATAACGTGATGTATTAGAATTGCACTAATCCGACATAATCGCAAACGTGTGCTATGATTTGCTTGTTTGAAATGTTTTAGCTTAGTATTACTTTAGTGCAGGCTTCGGCCTAGTTGCCTTGTCTCACGGTTTAGATGCTCGTATTTTTCCAATGTGCTATTAAACGTGTATTCTTGCTTGAAGCTGTACTTTTCCACTGAGACCGTTCACATGCTTATCTTAAGGTTTCGTGCCAGCCCGGCATTTTTCTCTTTACTCCAAGGTCAATCTGCAGGTGCGGACAATGGAAGCTCTGAAAGTGAGTTAATTGGTATAAAATGTTACAACTTGCGTACCCGTCTCCAAGGATAATGTATGCTTAAGTAAAAGCTTGAGAACTGTTGTTTTTGATTGGATAATTTGAAGCTAACCTATGAACCCTCCAATGGAAGACCCTACTGGATTTGAACTGTTGTCTATTTAAACCAGGTGCACAAGAAGAAAGCAGCCATTACCAGCCCGATACCCGCCATTTTGCAGGACATTGCAGCTATTATGGCCCACCTTGCTGCGACGCCATTTTGAGAGACTTTGATGCTTTCTCTAATCGAGAGAAAGAGACTTAAGTGATTCTTACCCTAGAGACTTTAACTTTGATTTGTCCCTTTGCATGAAGTAGTAGTTTATCTTGCCGCCGTGAGGCAACTGCCCCGTCCACCCCTGCCCCTTTGCCCCGTCCCATGCTGATCGAGAAACGGTACCTGCGAGACGAAGACTTCCTTGAATGCTGATTGTAATTGGTAAATATGAAAAGAAATTGTACAACTGCATTGTGTCTCTTTTAGGTAACCAACTGCTGATTTTGATAAGAGCCCTAGTTAGGAGTTTTCTAAATTAATGTTGCTAAATTGTTTTTGCATGAAGTCCCACATGCCGATGCTAATTTGAGGTTAGATGAGGATTCCTTTTGTCGCACGATGCAATTTGAGACCTTGTTATGCTGACTAAATGTATGCAATTAGCTCATTACAGATTATAGTTCTAGTGATTTGCATTGCTATTATCGAATGCCTTGTTATTCAAATGCTGCATAGATTGCACCTGTTCCGCCGTTATGGACAGCTATTAATGTTCATTTATGTTTATCATTTGGTGTTGAGACACATCTATATTGTGCTAGCTTTTTTAATATAGGGAAATAAATTCACTAACTTTGAACAAACTGGTGTGGTTATTCCTGACTGAAAGGTCAGGGTTCACCGAAAATGTATTCTGGATTAATTGTTAAGTGTTATGTTGATCAGGGAATTGCTTATGTTCGATATTGATTATTGATTTGATTATATTGACGGACTAAGGGTGGAGAGGGTCCCACTTAGCCAAAAGATTCATCGGCCTAAAGAGCGTCCAAAGTATAAGTAAATTACTAGTATGGAACGCTCTATCACTCTTTTATAATGCGAGGAAGAAATTTACCCCCCACCACTTTGAACATTCAGTAGCTGCCACTGTTTAATACACTTTAAATTTCTACACAGGGTGTATTTCTGCCAAATCTGTGGCATAGTGGGCGCTGGATTTCTACTTTTAACATGGCACTGTGCAGTGATACAAAGCTATTGATCAGAGGCATTAAAGGTACTTTCTGACATGACTGTTGCGTCCAATTTCCTCCTTTGGTGACTCTACCGATCTGTGTAAAACAGTTCCCCCACCCTTGTCCCATCACAGGAAACTGATTCACTCTATTTGCTACTAGCAAAATGAAAACAGGGTCCCACCCCCCCCCCAAATCACAGATTGGCTTCAAGAGGTTACATGTAGCAACAAACAGTTGGCCACCTACTGGGAATTAATGCCTCCCTAATCACGGACTAAGAATATTTGGTGTCGCCAGGAGCATACTTTATTCAACAGCAAGGAGAAGACACTTTGGACATTTTCAGGAAATGACTCTGGATTTGGTTTAAATAAAAAAATAGATCCCCCCTAAACAAAAAATACATATCTTAATATGCATTAATAATAGTTGAAAGTGATTTAAATAGTTAATTAAAATGTATGTACATATTTTAATTACATGTATTGTTATATTAATTTGTGAATTCAAAAAGGATATTAAAATATTTTATAATTAAATAATAAATATGTCACATTTTTATATATTTCAACAATAAATTGTATTTGTTTATATTTCTCACTATTTAAAATAATTTAATTAAACATTATTTCCTAAGGGGAGTTATTTTAATTCCCTACCTTCATTATTTTCTGTAGGAGGGTTTTAAGTGACAATGGCTGTCAATATGTGATGCTGGACTTACAACTATTTTTTTAATATTAATTTACACTCAGATTGTGTGAACTGCCAAAAGTGGTAAACTTACTCAAAAGTGTAAATTACTCAAAATATTACCTTTGCGAATCAGGCCCACTTTCTTTAGCATCGCAGATCACAAATGTTCTGACTCTTGATTACTCTGTAATCTTTAAAATGCATCAAGAACACGAGAACCATATTCTCAATAGTCAGACACAATTCAAACAGTTTTTCTGAGACTCAGGCCCTCATTACAACCCTGGCGGTAAATCCCGCTTTCTGCCATGCAGAAGACCGCCAACATACCGCTGCGGCCGTGGAATTCCGCTACAGGTATTACGACCCACAGCTCGGAATCCGCCACAATACAGACACCCACACAAGTCTGCTACACCAAAGGTCAGTGACAAACTGGCGATACCAAATCCAACACCGCCACACCAACAGGAATGCGCCCACACTATCACGACCCATGAATCAACGCAGCGGTCATTCAACCGCGGTAATCAATTGACGGTTTACACACCCTTGCGCTCAAAATAAACACACATTTACAAAACACAACCACATTGGATAAATCAAAATACACACACCTGATACACATACACACACCACACCCACACACCCAATCCAATATAAAGCACACACCCACATCACCCACAAACCCCTACTACCAAAATTTTAAAAGAAGGCCAGAGAGAGAAACTACCTAAAACAGCACCGACATCCACAGACACACAACACCATCACTTACACAACATCCACGCACCTCAAACAACACACACCAACACATCCCTTCACACATCACAACAGACAGCACCTCACACATCACCCACACCACATAATGGCACCTCAAAGACACCCCAGGTTCTCTGAGGAGGAGCTCAGGGTCATGGTGGAGGATATCGTCCGGGTAGAGCCACAGCTATTCGGATCAGAGGTGCAGCAGACATCCATTGCAAGGAAGATGGAGCTATGGCGTAGAATTGTCGACAGGGTTAACGCAGTGGGACAGCATCCAAGAATACGGGGTGACATCAGGAAGAGGTGGAATGACCTACGGGGGAAGGTGCCTTCCATGGTATCCAGACACCAGATTGCTGTACAGAGGACTAGCGGTGGACCCCCACCTCCTCCCCAACAACTAACAACATGGGAGGAGCAAGTCTTGGCAATTATGCATACTGAGGGCCTCGCAGGAGTAGCAGGAGGACTGGACTCTGGTAAGACATATCTTTACTACTTTATCCCCCACACCCCACCTGCATGCCATCACATACCGCCACCCTTACCTTCACACCCATCACCCCAACAACCAACAGATACCCCACTAACACAACCCACACATCCGAAAACCAAGGCCTGCTTGTAACACCAATGCAGGGACACGCATCACCAAAGCATGTACAGTACAGAGACTCACTCAAGCCCCAAAATCACCAATCACACAAGGACCAAGCCAATAATGCAAGCACAGGAGTAGAGGGTCACTCACCCATTGCACAAGATGGCACACACAGATACAATAACTATGCATTTACACCCCAACAGGACCCATACCCAAGTCACCGGACAGGAGGCGCCAGATATATCCAGTCCCCCCACAGAAGAGACCCACAGTGATGACAGCAGCTCTGCGCGCCTCGATCAAGATGACCAGCCCGGCCCATCAGGGACCTTGGGACAGTCGGTTCCCCAGACACAGTCACAAACCACCACAGAGCCTCCCCCCTCAGGAAACACCAGCACAGCACCCACCAAGCGGGCCCATCCCTCTGTCCTCAGGACACGTCAATCAGCAGTGTGTCCACCACTACAGGGATCCCAGGCAACCCCACTAACACAGGATGATCCGGGACCTGGGGGCAGTGGCAGTGGGCACACGGTTCAGGGGACAGAGGCACAGGATAACAGGGAAGCTGGGAGGACTGCTGTGCGACACGGGAAGGACAGGCCCAGGGAACCCACTCTCCACGAGGCACTCTCCAACATCATGGGAGCTTACCACCATTCCCAGGAAACCATGGGCACGGTACTGGCCAAGTTTCAGGAGACCCAGCGGCTGCAGGAGGAACACTACCTGGGGATCATGGAGGACTTGAAGTCCATCAACACCACTCTGGTCAACATTTCAGGGGTGCTGCCAGACCTTCTCAACACCAGAAGGGACACTGTGGCACACCAATGGGCCCCTGACACTAGCCTGGACAATGAACAGCCCTCCACCTCCGCCGGCGCTAGTAGACAGGAGGCACTTCCACAGGAACAACAGTCCACCAGCACCCCACCCCCTGCAGATGGAGAACCACCCCGCAAACGGTCCCTGAGATCCAGGAATAAGACAGAGAACATTGCCTAGCCCCCGCCAGGAGATAAGAATGTTACCCTTCTGTCCCATTTTGTCACCCTGTCCACCTTAAACTGCCATTGCTCCACTTCCTATGCCCCATTGGACAATGCTCCTGTGAAACAAATAGACTGGACTCTGCCATGGACATACCTCCACCATCACCCCACCCATTTTACAAACCCTCCACTTATTTGCACAGGAAGAAACACACTTCAATCACAAAACAATCTGTAGTCAGTCTGTGCTTTCAAATGTGTAATTACAATATCTATGGAATATAGCAATGTCAATTTACTTGTTCACATACCAATGTAAAACAGCTGTAGGCCAGAAGTAAACATAGCAGGGGGCACAAAGTGGGACCCATATCTGTGAAATGGAAAGTCAAAGTGGCAAGTCAGGGTCCATACACTGAGTGAAAATGACAGACTTATGCTAGCTCCAACAATAGTATGAGATGTGGGAAGCAGTGACATCTTCTTACCTGGAAGTATTGCATGATGATGTTGTTTCGGTTGTCCATATCCTCTTCTTCTGCCTCCTCTTCTTCACTGTCCACAGGCTCCACAGCTGCCACAAGACCACCATCTGGCCCATCCTCCTGCAGCAAAGGCACCTGCTGTCGCAAAGCCAGGTTGTGCAGCATACAGCAGGACATGATTATCTGGCACACCTTCTTCGGTGAGTAGTATAGGGAACCACCTGTCAGATGGAGGCACCAGAATCTGGCCTTCAGGAGGCCGAAGGTGCATTCTATTATCCTCCTAGTTCGTCCATGTCTCATTGTAGCGTTCCTCTGCCCTTGTCCTGGGATTCCTCACTGGGGTCAGTAGCCATGACAGGTTGGGGTAACCAGAGTCACCTGCAAATGTCGAGGGACAAATGTTATACACACACTAACCCTTAGGGACAACCCCATATCCAGACACCTTTGTCAAGTGTATTGGGACCTTGGTCTCACCTATGAGCCACACACGGTGCCTCAGGAGTTGCCCCATCACATAAGGGATGCTGCTATTTCTCAAAATGTAAGCGGCATGCACAGAGCCAGGATACTTGGCATTCACATGGGAGACGTACTGGTCTGCCAAACACACCATCTGCACATTCATCGAATGGTAGCTTTTCCGGTTTCTGTACACCTGTTCATTCCTGCGGGGGGACAAATGCCACATGTGTACCATCAATGGCACCAATGATGTTGGGGATATGTCCCAGGGCATAGAAGTCACCTTTAACTGTGGGCAAATCCTCCACCTGAGGGAAAACGATGTAGCTGCGCAATGGTTTCAGCAGGACAGTCAACACTCTGGACAACACGTTAGAGAACATTGGCTGGGTCATCCCTGATGCCATGGCCACTGCTGTTTGAAAAAACCCACTGGAAATGGAGTACATACAGGACCTACACTAGAGGGGGTATCCCTGTGGGATGGCGGATAGCTGACAGCAGGTCGGGCTCCAACTGGGCACACAGTTCCAGGATTGTTGCACAATCAAGTCTGTATGTGATTATGATGAGTCTCTCTTCCATTGTCGACAGGTCCACTAGGGGTCTGTACACCGGAGGATGCCGCCATCTCATCACCTGCCCCAGCAGACGTGCCCTATGGAGGAGAACAGCGAGCAGAGAGTCATCCAACACTGAGGTATCACAATGTGTTATTTGCAGAAACGTTATTAATCCACAATGTGCCGGTATCTGTCTGTTTTCCCGGCCCAGATAGGTGTGATGCAGGTGTGATGCAGTTTTTATCCTTCCCATGTGGCCACTGAAATGGCGGCTGCCTGACCTGTAAGGTGGGACAAGGGTATATGAGGTAACTGCGCTGGCGTTGTACACCGTCGCGGTGGGCGGGCGAAGACCGATGCCCAATTCTGCATTGGTTAACATTCGGCCCTATGGGTCACCTTTAACTGTGGGCAAATCCTCAACCTGAGGGAAAACGATGTAGCTGCGCAATGGTTTCAGCAGGACAGACAACCCTCTGGACAACACGTTAGAGAACATTGGCTGGGACATCCCTGATGCCATGGCCACTGCTGTTTGAAAAAACCCACTGGCCAGGAAATGGAGTACATACAGGACCTACACTAGAGGGGGTATCCCTCTGGGATGGCGGATAGCTGACAGCAGGTCGGGCTCCAACTGGGCACACAGTTCCAGGATTGTTGCACGATGAAGTCTGTATGTGATTATGATGTGTCTCTCTTCCATTGTCGACAGGTCCACCAGGGGTCTGTACACCGGAGGATGCGGCCATCTCATCACCTGCCCCAGCAGACGTGCCCTATGGAGGAGAACAGCGAGCAGAGAGTCATCCAACACTGAGGTATCACAATGTGTTATTTGCAGAAACGTTATTAATCCACAATGTGCCGGTATCTGTCTGTTTTCCCGGCCCAGATAGGTGTGACGCAGTTTTTATCCTTCCCATGTGGCCCCCTGAAATGGCGGCTGCCTGACCTGTAAGGTGGGACAAGGGTATATGAGGTAACTGCGCTGGCGTTGTACACTGTCGCGGTGGGCGGGCGAAGACCGATGCCCAATTCTGCATTGGTTAACATTGGGCCCTATGGGTCCCAGGAGCCAATTACGCACCGCCGCAGACGTGACCAGCATTTTATGTCTGTTCACTCACTTGATACCTGATCTTCAACAGGAGAGGACCTACACTTCAAGTGATGCTGAGACCTGTGTCTGATAGCGACAATGGCTACAGTGTCTGGGGAAAGGGCCCCTGCCTTCACTTCGGAGGAGTTGGAGAAACTAGTGGATGGGGTCCTCCCCCAGTACACGCAACTGTACAGTCCTCCAGACAAACAGGTGAGTACACTGTGAGCGTGCTGCATGGGCAATGCCTGCTTTAAGTGGTGTGGATGGAAGATACATGGGGGGGCTGAGGCCTGCATGTGCGGATGGTGAGTGTATGTGCGTCAGGGCATGGGTGAGAACTGGTGGGCAATGAGTATGACGGTCCGGACGGGTGAGTAATTTCCTTTCCCCCTCTACCATTCCTCTCGGTCAGCGCCCACCAGAAGAAGGGTACTTGGTGTGCCATCGCCAAGGACGTCCGGACCGTGGGGGTCTACCACAGACGGAGCACCCACTGGCGTAAAAGATGGGAGGACCTGCGCTGCTGGAGTAAGAAGATAGCGAAGGCCCAGCTGGTGATGGCCTCCCAACGTGGAAGGGGTGCCCGTCACACCATGACCCCCCTGATGTCCCAGATCCTGGCGGTGGCCTATCTGGAGTTGGATGGGCGCTTGAGGGCGTCACAGCAGCCACAAGGGGGTGAGTACACTCTCATTCAGCTGACTCTGTGTGCATTACGAGGTGTCTGGGTGGGAGAGGTGGGCAGTGTGTTCCCCTAGGCCAGGGCGAAATTGGTAGCAAGGTCCCTTGTGAGGCAGGCTATGTGGCATCCCAACCCCACTAGTGGTAAGAGCCATCTACACCTAGTCAGGCTCCTGTGACTCCCAGGTGTGCAGAAATTGGGCTTAGGCCTCGTACCCCATGGTCATGTGAATTTTCTAGGAACTGTTAGTGCATGGCATAGTGCTGAGGGCTGCTCCCTGTGTGTTGTGTCCGCCAACGGTAGTGGTGTTGCATGCACTGAAAATGTTTTTCTTCTGTCTTCCCCCACTTTTTGTGGACTCCCTGTTCTTGTGTGCAATAGCATCATCAGGCGGAGGAGCAGTGGCACCAGAGCAAGAGAGAGCTGCAACCCACTTGGCCCTGGAGGGTGAAGCAATGGAGTCTGAAGCACCCAGTGGGATGGAGGGCAAGGGGAGCTCCATGGCGGGGACAGGAGCAGACACCACTGACAGTGACTCCTCCTTTGATAGGAGCTCCTTTGCGGTGCCGGGCACCTCTGTGCCCACCACATCAACAGGTACAGCCGCCAGCACAACCCTCCCAGCAGCCCCTCCGTGTGTGTCCTGTGCCCGCTCACCCAGGAGAGTGGGCATCTCCTTCGCCCCAGTCAGCCTTGCTGCTCTCAGTGAGGAGGCTATTGACCTCCTGCGATCCCTCACCGTTGGGCAATCTACCATTTTGAATGCCATCCAGGGTGTTGAGAGGCATTTGCAGCAAACAAATGCATATCTGGAGGGCATTCATTCTGGGCAGGCGGCCCAACCTAGAGCATTTCAGGCTCTGGCCTCAGCCTTGATGGCAGCCATTTGTCCAGCCTCCCCCCCCCCCCCAACTTCTTCCACCGAGACCCAATCCCCTGTACCTCAGCCTATCCCAAGCACATAATCAGACCAGCATGCACACACATCAACACACAAGAGTGGAAATGGCAAATATAAGCACCACACATCCCACAGGCACTTACACAAGCACCATCCCCATGCAGACACAGCAACATCCACTGCCTCCACTGAGTCCCCCTCCTCCACGTCCTCCTCCTCCCTCCCTGTTTTGTCTCCACTCACACCTGCATGCACTACATCCTCAGCCACTACCTCCATCACCAGCACGCCCATCACCACACACCGCTCACGTGCAATCACCACCCCCACTACCATTCACACATCCCCTGTGTCCTCTTCCAGTGTGTCTGTGAGCCCTCCTCCCAAAGTACACAAACGCAGGCACACACCCACCCAACAGCCACCCACCTCACAACAGCCTCCGGTTCATGCACCTTCACCCAAATCCAGCAGACGTACACCTCCTACAACCACTACCTCTTCCTCCACTCCCAAACCCCCTCCATCTTCCCATCCCAGTGTGTCTAAAAAACATTTTATGACAACCCTTTACCTCTTCCCTTCACCTCCCCCCATCCTTCCCCTACTACCAGGTTTTCCAGGTCCCAGCCCAGCACCTCAGCCACCAAAATCCCAGGCACAGTGGTGCCAGCAACTGCAGGGTCATCGAGTGCGCCACCCATCAGGGCTGCCAGTGTGCCACATAGTGAGGGCAAGGACATTCTGCCACCTGCAAAGGTGAAAAAGGTGCCCACATCCTGGAGGGAGAAGCCGAAACTACCAGCCACCAAGGGCTCAGCAAAAACAAAAGGGGATAGTGGTAAGACAACTGCGGCACTATCAAAGGTGGGCAAGGGACAAAAGCACAAGAGCAGGTCAGGAGAGGGCACGGTGGCACCTACTGAGGGACCAGTGTCACACCTTCTGTCCATGACCACACCAACCTGTATGGCAAACACTGCTAGCTGCCCTGCCACCACAACCGCAACCTGCACCGCCACCTGCACAGCCATCTGCAAAGCCACTGGCACGTCTGCAGCCTCAGTGACAGTCCCCAGCCTCTTCCCCAGTTAGCAGCCGTCCGAGACTGCAGGAGACGTCCTGCTGTGTCCTTCAACAGGTGCTGACACATGCACCACCGCCAGCACTGCCGCCACAGACACCGCCGCAAGCACTGCCACCAACCCCGCGACGTGCTCGGACAGTGGTACCACCGCTGATATGGCTACCATCCCCAGTGGTCAGTCGTCCGAGGCTGGAGGAGAGTTCCTGGACCCTGGGCAGCTTCCATGAGGCATGACTTCCATCACTGTTTGCACCTGCAGGTTTAAGGCGAAGCCGCAGCAGTGTGGGGTATGTCACTGCCTCCATGGCGTATCATGCTACCTATACCTCGGCAATCTCGTGGCACACACCCAAGTGAGGGAATCGTACCGGCCACACTGCACGTGGAGCACTCTGGGCACCATGCCCCCTCCAGAACCAGTGGAAGAAGTCATCCATTCATCCTATCCTTGGCAGGATGAAGCATTCTGGGCACCAGGCCCCCTCCGGAACCAGTGGAGAAAAGCATCCACTTCCCCAGTCCTTGGCAGGATGAAGCACTCTGGGCACCAGGCCCCCTCCAGAACCAGTGGAGAAAAGCATCCACTTCCCCAGTCCTTGGCAGGATAAAGCACTCTGGGCACCAGGCCCCCTCCACAACCAGTGGAAGAAGGCATCCACTCACCCTATCCTTGGCACGATGAAGCACTCTGGGCACCAGGCCCCCTCCAGAACCAGTGGAAGAAGGCATCCACTCACCCTATCCTTGGCAGGATGAAGCACTCTGGGCACCAGGCCCCCTCCAGAACCAGTGGAAGAAGCCACCCACTGGAGAGACTTAAGAGACTGTGGCTTTGCACTTTCCAGGATAAAGCAGTGGGCAAGCCACCCACTGGAGAGACTTCAGAGACTGTGGCTTTGCACTCCCCAGGATACAGCAATGGGCATGGAGCCCCCTCGTGCAGCAGTGGTGTTGTGCATTCATCTGGCTGAGGTGCCCACCTCCCCCTGAGGTGCCTGTATATTTTCGGTCTGATGTCCCAGCAGTTTTCTCTCGGTTTCCAGTCAGGTATCTAGTGTGGGCTTCGCCTATGCATTGTGGGACCAGTGGTCCACAGACAATGATTGGTACACTATCCGGACTTGTGTAGTTGGTGTACATATTTGTATATACTGAATTTAGATTTTTGACTATCAGATTTTTCATGATTAAACTTGTTACAATAATTTCCTTTTGTCCTTGCGTTCTTCCAGGGGGTGATGGGGTGTATGTGTAATGTTGCTGCATGTATTTGTGTGTATGGTGTTGTGGGTGAGGGTGGGGGTGGGGGTATTGCGTGTTGAGTGTGTGTGTCACTCTCTTTTCCCCCCCTCCCGTGTTGTAGGTGCAGTACTCACCGCGGTCGTCGACGGCGTCTGTCCTGCTCCTGATAGAGCAGGAGGAAGAGCAGCATTGGTAACACCTGTAGTTCGGGCTCCATGGCGTCATGGTTCCTCGTTGGGTGTCGAGAGTTGAGTGTTTTCCCTTCTGTGTACTGTTTCGGCCGTGCTTTTGATAGCGTTGGTTACGCCCTGGAAAAGGTGGCGGATAGGCGTGTTGAAATACAGTGGGCGGTACTTTGTCTTCCGTCTGTCTGTTGGCGGTTACCGCCGCAGTGTTTGTGTCTACTGCCGTGGCGATCGGAGTGTTAAAGTGGTTGTCTATGTCGGCGGTTTCCTCCATGGTTGTGATTCCATTTTTTTTCCACCTGCCTGTTGCCGGTATTACTGCTGCTTTAAAACACCGACTGCCAGGGTTGTAATGAGGGCCTAACTAATTATCTTTGTTCCATGGTTTGCTTTTCCATCCACATAGTCTGAAAGAAGCACACTGTAGTCCTCATTGGAAGACTCACAAGAGGAGTTAATTTGCCAAACAAGCAGTTGCAGAAATATTTCTTGCTGCAGTGCCCAAGTGGCATGATATCTTCTGAATACTGAGGGAGGCATTCACAAAGGTAAAGTTACATGTGAGTAAATCTACATGTGTAAATCTACTCTTGCTCATTTGAGTAACTTTGGCAATTCTGGCTAGTCACCATTTCTGGGGAGTGGAGATTTCCCTAAGATAAAGTATAGGGAAATTAATACAAGCTTATTGAAGTTAAAAAAGCATATATTCTAAATTTGTAGTATTTAGAAATATTACAACACTATTAACTACTTTTTAAATGTGCCCTTTACTGTTTGACAATCCACAGGCCTTCTCTTCTTCTGCACAAAAACTCCAACACTCCTTCTTACCTTATTGGACCTGTTCAGACATGCACCCAAGACTGACATTCTAAGAAGAATGCAGATTCACCACCTGATTTGGCATTTATATACAACATCATTTTTCTTTTCCCATTCATCATCTTTAGAATTGTGTGGCTCCACCCCTCCTTAATTTGTAATTTTCAAACCTAGATGACAGAACAATTAGATAATAACTTGGGTCTCTGGGGCTGAAGGACTGTTTGCAATCATTTAACTGAACTGTCATTCCTTCATTTTATTTCACAATAGATTTGATATTGACGATGTGCTACTCATCAACCTGATGAATTTTGTGTTGTGCAGAGCTTGTTGTTGTCACACCTTTCCCCAACCCCCGTATCCATCCATCCATCAAACCCCTGACACACTCCCTTCAAGCTGTCTGATATATTGAGGTGTGATTTACAAATGTACACCATAAATGGATCACACACTTGGTGGGGCAGATGTGGTGAAAGTGACACCAACTCACTACAGAATTTTCTTACTACTCACAAAGTTACTACTCGAAAAGGTACTGATAGAAAACTTCCTCGTTATAAACTTACACTTCAAGAGTCAGTGAAGTAACACGAAAAATGTGTAAATTTACCTTTGTGAATCAGGCCTTCCCCCTGTTACTTACTAAATCTATGCAACATAGAGTAATCAAACATTTTCCTCCTGAATTCTCACTCAAGGATTGTGTAAATTTAGTTGTACTCTTTTTTTTATAAATTAGACCCTGGATTGCTTAGGAGTTACTACTGTTAGTTTTTGTAATATGAGTTTTTGGTCATGGTGATCAGATCTCAGTCTTTGATAACCCACTAACATTGTGTTTCCTTTCAGTCTAGTTGCCTTCTAAATAGCCCGAAAGTAGAAGGTCACCTCATTTGGAATAGGTGGGATTAGGACCTCGCCTTGGTATGTCTTCCCTGTTAGCACAAGAGCACTAGTAATACCACCACTAATAATAAGAAAGCCCTTTTGAAAAAAACATGCAATAAGGTTTGGGAGGATTGCAAAAGGTAGCATCACTTAATCAATTCAGATAAGAAGTGAACTTAAAGAACTAGTGGATGACCTATTAGTGAGATAAAATAAATACTACATGGTTGTGCATGTTGGCAGACCCCTTACCAGGCAAATAGTTACAGAGGGTAGGGCAAGTACAGATACTACATTAACTATTATACTGTATAATTGGTATGGGGCTGAATGCTGTAAAACCTCATCAAGTGAAACTGAATTAAATTAGTCACTTTTCTGTTCCCAGACAGTGCCACTCTGGTGATTGGGTATAATTAATTACTGGACAGCAAGAAGTGGTAAGTAACCTGCTGAAGAATACATACATGGCTAGGGATGTTAGGTAGGAAAAGTCTATAGGGAAAAGTAAATGTATAATTAGTGTTGATTTCAGGCGGCAGCTCTGGGTCGCACTCTTGTGTCAACAGGAACACTCAACAGTGCTAGATTATGCCACCTACCAATGGAAAGACTGATTATAATAATGAAAAAGAAAAAAAGTAAAGTCTATTCATTTTAGGACCTGCCCTCTCCACCCACAACAGGCCCACTCCCCTTTCTCAACCAAAAAATGTCCCAAAAGGTAGCAGTCCAATACCCAGTCCCCACTGTCTGCCCTTCGTACCCTCTCCATCCACAAATTGCCCTCCTCCCAAAACAAAAAATCAATAAAAATGGGCCTCGAGGGCATCCATTTTCCAGGCCAAGTTCTGCTGCCCATGCCAGAGCACTGCCATTTCACACCTGAGCTGGGTCATCTCATGTCTGAGGTGCTTCAGTTCTCATAGGATGCAGTGGAGAATGTGTGTTGTTGAGTCCAAGGAGGGGAGGCTGGTAGTGGTATGGGCAGCAGTGGACGACGGCTACAGTTGGCGGCAGCTTTGGCATGGCCGAGTTGGAGGCAGGCCTGGCTGGCAGCCAATGGAACTTGAGGCCTGTGCCTCCTCTTCTTCTTCTTCCAGGCCAGCAGCCAGTGAATTCCACAGCAACTGCCTTCAACTTCACTTCCACAGCCGGGTGGCTATCTCGTGTCGTGTTGGGAATGGCGCTGGTTGCTGGCTGTCCCCAGCTCCAGCAGCAGGAGTAGCTATATTAAGAACGTAAGAAAGTAAGAAGAACAGAATAGAAAAATACAAATTGTGGTGCTCAACTGAAACACTTGTTTATATTGTCTATAGTAGCACAGTACAGTAGCAGAACATTGCTGTTTGCCCTAGAATCAATTTAATTTAAATGTAATGATTGATGATATAGTAGTCACGCAGCCTAGGCCAAATTCCTCCCACCCAAGCATCACATCACATCACAGCTAGGTAATCAATCATACTACTGACTGCAAGGAATAATGAGGCCAGGACACCAAAATAATCAATTCAAAATGTAATTTGGGTTTAAAATATTTCATAGTGAAACTGAACACTTTATGTGTGTTAAAAATAAATTACCTGCCAATAATGAGCAAGGTGTGTATTGAGATGTGTATATATATTGTGTGCTGCAAAATTAATACTTGAGTATTCAACATTAACAGAACCATGTTGATGGGTCTGCTTACTCTCCAGCATGTTTTTGGGGCAGCCTAGCTGTAGCATGTTATGAACTTATAATTCCCATGGCCTGCTCTTCTCTAATGCCCTCCTCTATTCTACTACCTTAAGTCCAAACTTAGGTTATAGGCTTAGGCTGATAGAGTCTGGCAGATGGGACACATTTTGCAGAAAACGCATATCGCATTTGCTGCATTACAGTGGACAGTGCATAGAAGATTATGATTAACTGTAGTGCAGCGAACAGGATATTTTATTTGTCACAGAGTATCCCATCCACCAATCTCTACATTTCTTAGTACCACATTACATCCAGGCCTCTGAAACAGACTATTCTCAAGAAATGTCATGTGGCAGTGGGGAAAATTAGCCCACAGGGAGGTAAGTTACAGGGATTGGGCTAAGTAGACGATTAGCTATGAAATGGTTGGGTGTGACTCATCATGTACTATGCTTTTGCTTCTCAAATACTGTAACATCAATCAGTAATGGAAGACATGAAATATGAGAGAGATTGGAACTTTGAGCTATATAATGCCACAGAGAACACTAGTTACGTGACCCCCCTGACACACTTCCACTGTAAGAGTGAGTGACATAATGAGATGTCAATCATGCCTTAAATCAGCCCAAGCAAGCACCCGCCTAGCTGACACTGGAACCGAATACTGGCATCATCACTTCACTTTCTACATCCTCCTCAGCAGACTGGCACCATGCACTACTACTATACTCTATCAAGAGTTTGTGTTGCCCCTGCCTGTAATGATTGCTTTTGTGGAGGGTGGTGTCCCTTCCTGCAAAAATCAATCCAGGGTGCTTTGCCATGTAACAGATGCCTGCATTGGCCCACTAGGCAGGACTCAGTGTGGCAGCACAGGGAAAGAGTAGAAATGAGACATCCTAATAAATACATTTTACATTCCCGCCCCTTCCCTTTCAGGCAGTGCAACAAGTTGTCTTGCTGCCCTGCACAAAATGTTGAGAACTCTGGATCCTGGTCACTGATGAACTCAGCACTATATTACTTAAGCCCTGGTGGACAGTGGACCCAACTGCAAGTATAATGCTAAAAGTGCATTTATTGAATCGAGTGGCACACGTTAAAATTTAAAAAGCTCCTGCATGAACATGGTACCAAGCTCATATATAAAATGTCCTTTTTAGCATTGCATCGGAGGGCACATGTGGCCACTGAACCCAAGCATTGTTGTAAAGATATATATACATACATATGTTGAGTGTAAAAATAGTTGCCAATGTCCTGTTGAAGGCTTCGGCCGAAACACGTAGACATTTGGTTGGGACAGCATGTGTTTGTTTGTTTATGGTGGGAACATTATTGATTTTCTTTTTGTGCTTCTGTACCACTTTTTGCGGGTCGAATTTACCTGCATTTAAATTCTTTTCAATAAATAGCAGCCGATGAAATTATTCGTTAGTGGCTATTGACTATTTTTACGAGCCTGTCTTTGGATGATGTGCAGCCCTTGGTGTGCGATTATAATGCACCAGTTCTCTTGAATACTTTTGTTCCGCGTTATGTCTGGTTCGCGGCAGGGCTAGCACGCCGCTTGGAGTGCGCGTGATACAATCTTACCAGACCTTTTTCAAAGGAGGACTTTCACGCTGCACTGCATCGTTTGGATACATTGTTGCTCCCCCGTAGGATCGCTGCTGCTGCTGAAGAGAGTTTCTTCTCTCTCAGAGGTAAGGAGGATCGGTGCCGGGGGTAGCTTTGATATATTTATTGGATATACAACGTCGCTCAGCTCGGATGGACAACTACAGTCACATATTTGAATCATCTACCTATACTGCTTTACATCGTGCAGATTACGCTCGTGTAACCAGCGTCTGTAAAATGCAATCCACCAATGTCTATCGGCGTGCTTTCTGCCTTTGATTTTTTCACACACGCTGTCCCAGTATTTACGGTCCGGTACTCTAGATTTGATATTTTTTGGATTCTATTTTGTGGAATGAATTTTGGGAATTTTTTCCTTTCATTTGGAATTTTGTATTGGGATTGACTTTCAATAGATGACTGTGCTTTTCAGATTTATAGATTGGCAACCTGAATCTACAGTTCCGCTATCTGGTACATTTTTGAGGATCCAATTTACCAGTGTTTGAATTGTTTAGTGCACTATGGCCAATCGGAAAGCCCTGTGGGAACAGGCTGCTACTACTTTATTTGACAGTGCCCCTGGAACATCAATGGCTTCGAATTTATCAACACGTACAGTAGCCACTATCCTTTCTAAATTGGAAAAGGCAAGAATCTTAGAATTGAAAAAATGGTGGGAAATGACCTCGCTGACCAAATATATACAAAATGGTCGTGTGCCACGAGGTTTAAGAATTTTAATATTGCCCACCCTTGGTGACATAGATCCTGATCTCTTAGAACAATGGAGAGTACATACATCCGAATGTTCAGTCAAATTAATGGATACTTTGATCATTCAATCAAAACGACGTATGGAAGAACAAACCCATAAAATCGAACTTCTAACTAAAGAACTAGAAAAAATGGGCAATTCCTCAGAGATACAACAACTATTGATGAAGATGGAAGAACGCATCGCCAAAAAAGAGGATGAAATTAAACTCCGTAAGGCCTCTAAATTTAATAGAGACAAAAAAGATTATGAAGTAGGTAGAATCTATACATTTGCTCGCAAATATAATACACTAAGAGCACAAGATAAAAATACACTAAGAGCACAAGATAAAATCGCGATGACGGACAGTCCCAATGTAACAACTAACTTAGTAGAAGACAGTTCTGACTTAAGCTCATCAGCTGATGAAGCTTCTGCAAATAAACTGGATTTTCATGAGGAAATGAGACTATTACAATCAATCACGCCACAACCAAACAGGGGCAGAGGACGAAGTCGAGGAGGTTCAAGATGCGGAGGGGGAAGAGGCAGAAATCACAAATATCAAGACTAGAGGGGACTTTTCGATCTGACAATCCCAATATCATTGTGAATATTTCCAAAGTACAACTAACCTTGAATCAAGAACGTATTTTAAATTTAGGGTTAAGTTTTTGTCCTGATAATCATTGGGATTATATTGATACCAGAATAGAACTGTATAAATATACACGCAAGTTGCGGTTGTTGAAACATTTCTCTAAGAAAACAAAGGTTATTACATCTGGTCCTAACACAAGTGTAGACACTCCTTCTGGGTTTCATATTAATGAAGTGCCTGACTTAGTAGAAATTGGGAAGTTGAGTTGTCCAGATGATGTTAGTAATGATACAGGTGAAGACTATAACATTTTGACTGATATGGGATTTGTTACAAATCAGACTATTGCCAGTATGTTAAAACCCTCCAGTAGATTCAATCCTCAATTACCGACGGGTAATATGATTGATATGTTCTATGAATTGGTTGTTGATGATATTGATCATTTTCGGAATAATTGGAAGAGTATGAAAATGAAAAAAGCTCAGAGAGTTAATTTCTCAGCCTCAGATTGGAAAGATCTAAATGAGCTCAAATCCAATAATACAATTGTCATCAAACCCTCCGATAAAGGAGGGAATATTGTTATTATGGATATTAATAGTTATATGAAGGAGGCCAACCATCAACTGTCCAACAAACAGCACTATCAAAAACTCACTACAAATCCTACTAATGAATATCAAACCACCTACTGGGAGATGCTTGATAGCTGGCACACTGATGATTTAATTGACCAAAATGAATACCTTTATCTCAAAGTCATGTTTCCTAGAACTCCCTGTATTTATTTTCTACCAAAAATTCATAAAAATGTAAAACATCCCCCTGGTCGACCTATAGTTAGCATGAATTCATCTCTATTAGAAAATACTTCCCGCTTTTTGAACCTCTTCCTATGTCCTTTTGTCACTGAATTACCCTCATATCTTCGAGACACCAATGATTTTCTAACTAAGATTCACAATGTTCCATGGCAATCCAATTATTTATTGGTAACCATGGATGTGACTGCACTCTACACCTCCATCAAACATGAGTATGGTATTCAAGCATGTTGTCATTTTTTGGGTACTCGTAAAATTGAATTCCTTCAACACACCAATATGCTAATTAGCATGTTAAGATTCTGTCTCACCCCCAATGCCTTTCTATTTGATAATCAATATTATCTGCAAAAACAAGGGACTGCAATGGGAGCTTCATTTGCTCCCACGTACGCTAACCTTTATATGGGCTGGTGGGAGAAGGAGATAGCTTGGTCTGACTCTAACAGTAAATATATGGAACAAGTGATACTATGGGTCAGATACATTGATGATCTCTTTCTTATTTGGGATGGCGATGAAGGTTCCCTCAAACAATATGTCAATATTTTGAACAACAATGAGTTTAATATTCATTTAGATTTAAAATATAGTGCCCAAATTATAGAATTTCTTGATGTCCAGATTTCTGTACAAAAGGATGGTTTACAGACAACCATCTTCCGTAAACCAACAGCCTGCAATTCAATCCTGCATGGTAATAGCGGCCACCCAAAAGCTTTGAAATGGAGCATTCCATATAGTCAATTTTTACGGGCTCGTAGAATTTGTTCTAACGATGAATGCTTCAATACTGAAATTGTTACTATGACTCAGAGATTTCTGGAGAGAGGGTACCCCTTGAAGATTCTCTCAAAGATGCCCATTTGAGGGTCTTGAGTATGTCCAGAGTAAAACTGCTTTTTAAATCTGGTAGTATCAATAATCAAGATCAAAATGAGGGATCGTCACCTAGATTGTTTCTGGAATTCAATTCCCAACATTCACATTTAAATAACATCATACAAAAAAATTGGCATGTTTTGAGACATGATTCTGCCATAAAGGACAGTATAGGTCCTCATCCACATATTACATATCGTAAAACTCAATCATTGGGTGACCATCTCACCAGAAGCTTATTTCAGAGTCCCAAAGCTAATGTGTCTTGGCTAGCTAAGAAAAGTCTGGGCTTTTGGAAATGTGGACATTGTAAATCCTGTTCATATGCACAAAGCACTCACACATATACCACCTTTGAAGGGAAAATCTGTGATATAATAGACCGTATCACATGCGAAACTGAATACGTTGTATATGTCATTGAATGTGGTTGTCACAAAAAATATGTAGGCAGTACCATTCACAAATTGAAAGTCAGGTTCTTATAACATCTTAGAGCTATCAAGAATCATGATCCATCTTACCCCTTAGCTAAACATTTTTGGTATGTACATGAAGGTAATTGCAGCTCTTTAATATTTTATGGTGTTAAAACCATTGCTGCCCATCCCCGGGGAGGGAACAGAACTGCGCATTTTAGACAAACTGAGTCGAAAATGATTTTACTTCTAGGCACAGAACACCCCTGGGGTCATAACTTGGACGCAGAGCTTCATGTCCATCTGTGAGACTTTTGATCTCTTTATATATATATATATTTTTATATATATATATTTTTCTAGTAGAAAATATGAAATTCATTAGATTTTTTAAAATATTGCTTTTTAGGATCCCCTATTGGTTTATGATATTTCCGGACTGTAATTTAGTTTACTTTGCTATTTTATTTTTTATATATTAATTCACTTTAGGGTGTTACACTCATCTAATTTATCTTTATACTGTAATATATGCCCTTGGGGGAGGCTAGCGGTGTGTATATATATTTTCCTGTTGCTGAATTTGTTGGGTTTGTTTGCAATTTCCTAATCAATGATAGGTTTTCCTATGATATGGATATATTAACTTTTTTCCATTTTAGAATATATTAACATTCAGAGGATTAGGATTAATTTAATGAATTGTATTATGATCTATTTAAAATGAAATTTGATATTGTTATTAAGAGTAATGGAGATATTTATATAAATTGTACAGAATTTTGGTTATTAACATCTATTTATATATTTGTCTGTTCTGGACATGACTTTTATTGGTATCTCCCTCTTATAATTGATTGAATTTATTCTATCTATTTAGTCACCTATTTATAGCTTGTATATAGATTGAGTGTATTGTAATTAATTGACAGTATATATATTTATATATTTATTTATTTATATATCAGGCTTTTAAAACTATTATGTAAAAAGTGGATAATATGTTGATATGAAGAGTAAAAAGGAAAAAGGAAGAGAAAAAGAGAAAAAAACCTTATATATAGGACATTCCTTTCCTTGCATTTAACAATCATCAACTGTGATCATAATTATTTTTCATGTATTTATAGGCGACCAGACCATATATGTGATATTGCAGTATAACATGAAAGAAATATATAATGTCATATTTGAAGTTTTTATCCCAATCAGAGCACAGGATTAGCAGTCTCTTATTTTCAAACTTAGAATTGCCACGTTACAAAATGGCCGCTCTGTTTGTACTTCTCTTGAGTTATGCAGTTAACAACAAAGAAGGACCATATGGTTTAAATAGTTGAGTGTAAAAATGGTTGCCAATGTCCTGTTGAAGGCTTCGGCCGAAACGCGTAGACATTTGGTTGGGACAGCGTGTGTTTGTTTGTTTATGGTGGGCACATTATTGATTTTCTTTTTGTGCTTCTGTACCACTTTTTGCGGGTCGAATTTACCTGCATTTAAATTCTTTTCAATAAATAGCAGCAGATGAAATTATTCGTTAGTGGCTTTTGACTATTTTTGACGAGCCTGTCTTTGGATGATGTGCAGCCCTTGGTGTGCGATTATAATGCACCAGTTCTCTTGAATACATATATATATATATATATATATATGCAAGCATTTCAAAAGTTGTCCCTGTTTTGGCATGTACTAGCGCACTTAATTCAGCGGTGGTGCTGGTGACGGCAGGACACTCCGTAATTTATCAACAGCATTCATGAAATACTTCACGAACGACCGCACTCCGGGATCTCTTGTTTCACAAATTTCATTTATTCAGGCTCAGTTAACTTCGTCTACAGCTCAACAATCACCTGCCCTATATATGCGTTCCACAATAAATGTAACCTCTGGCACTACATGCAGAAGGATTTCTTCTATGTCTATGGGCTAGTGGATATATAGAAAATAGAAGGGGCCACATTTGTAATATGTTTGTGAGAATGGCCAAGGAAGAAGACCGTGATGGTTGAAACGCATCGCCCTATGGTTTGTTTAATGGAATTATGGAGTAAAAAAAAAGGCCAGTAATCTGCATGGAGTGCCAGAGTTTAAATTTATTGTGGAGCTAATATGAAATGGGTCCTGTGCCCATTTACTGAGCACCAACCTCGACAGGCAAGCGCTGGAAGAATCACAGGACTGTTTCTTTGAGATATATATATATATATATATACACACATATATATATATATATATATATATATATTCACTCAAAAAACTAAAGGTTACGTGGACATCATAGTTAGGCTCAGACTTCACATATTTACCTAAGCCAACTATAGCTAACTATAGCTTATGCCCCTGCCATGCGCTTCTGATGACCTCACATATTACACCACTCATGATATGTTCGGTGACATCACTGTTGACATCTCAAATGATGTTTGAAAAAAAAAAGCCCCGGGGATGTGGTGGTTCCCGTGGTGCTGGGGCGTCCGCACAGCCCCTTTGCTCTCTATTTAACTTAGTCCCAGGGAAGTTATGGTCCCGGGGGCTCAGGAGGATCCACGCAGCACCCCTAGTCAATTTATTTATAGCCCCAGGGAGGTGGTGGTCTCCACGGCTGGGGGGGTCAGTGTGGCCTCCAAAGCATTTTAATTGCAGCCGCAGGGAGGGAGTGGTCCCCGGGGCATTTTTAAACCCTTGGAGGAGGGCACATGTATTTTTGTTTATTAAAGCTTCTTGTCCCCGGTACCTATACCACCTGAGGCTACAATTAAAACAAGCGCAGGAGTCTGCAATTGTTTTGTTTGACACAAGTTTTGTGAATTTCTGGCAAATAGTTTTTTTATGCTTTTTTGTCCTGCTGGGGTCCCTTTGGGACCCCAAGAAGAAGGCTTGGGGATCAGGAAATTCCTGCCCCACCCCTTTTTCTTTTTTTTCCATTTGTTTGTGGGACTCAGCTGAAGCCAAGTCCCAAGATGGCTGCCAACACTTCCTGGTTGAAGTGTTGGCACTCAATCAAAGCTCTGCATTTCCCTGCACAAGATCTTTATTCTTTGCAAAGTCATCACGGAGGATCCACGATATACAAATTTGGATTCTCTTAAATTTCTCAACAACCACTGAACAGATTTACACCAAATAATGAAACGCGCAATCTGTGGAATAAAATACACATTTCTGCCAAATGTGGTGTAATTCTGTCCAGCGGTTCGGGCTGTAGTCATGTTTAAATGTCAAATGGGAATTAACATGGGAAACACAATTTTTTGACTCTCTCCCTTTTCTCACCTTGATGGATCAACCCGAAACTTTCGATGCACAGCAAAAATTACTGGCATACTTTTTTGGGGAAAATTTTGTGAAGATCCGTAAAATCACACCAAAGATACAGGCAAGTCAAACCATGTAAACATGCTCAATCAATCTATCAGTTTTTAGAAAGCGCAACTACTCACTCGTGAGTGTCTCAAGAGGCTGGTGGTGGGTCTGGGCCTCATTCGAAGAGCCATGTCTTGAGGTTCTTCCTGAAGATGGTGAGTGATGGGCTTTGTCTGAGATGTGTGGCCAGGTTGTTCTAGCTCTTAGTTGCAAAGTAGGTGGAAGATCTTCCTCCGGCGGTGGTTTTCCAGATGCGTAGGACCAGGAGTCATCCCCGGCTAAAGTAGAGTTTCTGAAGATGATGAGCTCGGTCTTGTCTGAAATGATATTGAGGCAGCTCTCCCTCATCCTAGTGTGAAATTTCTTCTAAGCTGAGTGCTCGGTGAGGGATATGATGAGTTCTGTGTCATCAGCGTATGACACGATGTTCATTTCATAGCCTCTGATGATGGCTGCAAGCGGGGTCATGCAGATGTTGAAGAGCGTTGGGCCAGGAAAGATCCCTGATGGTTCTGCAGCTGACTTCTGTTTGGTTTGGATATGAAGGGTGAGAGCCTGACTCTCTGTGCACTTCCCAAGAGGAAGGAGTGAATCCATTTCAGGTGTGGTTCTAAAAATTCTGGACCCATGTAATTTACTTTGCCACAGCAGTACGATTTTAGTATCAAAAGACCAATAATGACTAGTACACTAAGCATGAGCATTTTCGCTCAATTCCAGCAGCGTTTTCACCTCGAAATCGCCATTTTCGTCCTGCACTCCCATTTTATACACGGCAGCCATTTTTAAAAGTTGCCCTCACATAGGCTTATAATACAGTCAGATTTGATTCCAAGGACACGTACACCTTGATTGACTTTTCTCTGACCTGGGCAAGCTGGAACCATTGCCTCAGGCCAAACCTGTTTGGTCAGTCCCTCTCCCAGTGGCCAAATCAGATAGCATCAAGGCACACCAGGCCATAAAACCCTTATTATCGCTCACACACCCTGCCTAACTTGCTCACACCTGCACCTGCTCATTTCTTCTTCTTACTTTACGAGGGGGAGGTGCCCGTTTTTATTAGGGGTCCACACTTATCTGATGTAAAATACTAGGCCTTGCCGGGTAATTTATTATGGGTTGGATGACATGAAATATGAGGTTTCATCATGACACTGTTTTTTCCTTTGTAGTGAAAACATGTGAATGACCAACCAAAATGTCAAGAATGTTTGCCTGAAGCTTAAAAAACTGTATATAAGGAAACCTGACTTTGCATTGACACAGTCTCCTGAGAACATACAAACCGTGCTGTTGTACTTCTAGGACGCTTGTCACTTGGTTGCAGCCAATAAATTCGATCTTTGACTTCACCTAGAAGACTCTGAGTTTCTGTGGTCTGAATCAGGAAAGTACCCGAGGTCTTTGGGTGTACCCTGGCACCGCTGGGTTACCGGATCAGTACCGGTTCTGAAAAACCCAGTACCTCAGTTGGCGCCCAACGTGGGGCGATACCAGCGGTACCGGTCCAAGCCTGAGGTCCGTGGGGAGCTTCGTGTGAAAATTCTGGAGGAAGGCCACCACTTCATCGACCCCTGCATGTCGACGTGGTCCGAAAGTTTTTGCTGCGAGGTTCCCCGCTTCCCGACGGCTACGAAGGACTGCTGCTCTGGCTATCGCCCTGATTTGGACCCTTGATGTTTGGTAGAGCGAAACAATAAGACGAGTCTTCTGGTGACGTCATCGATATTTTCAGTTAAGTATAAGTGGAGCGTCTCCCAGTCCTT
Source organism: Pleurodeles waltl (assembly GCF_031143425.1). Lineage (NCBI taxonomy): Eukaryota > Metazoa > Chordata > Amphibia > Caudata > Salamandridae > Pleurodeles > Pleurodeles waltl. The sequence continues at coordinate 288,592,284 of NC_090436.1, forward strand.
AGTTGGACACTTGGTTTGGTCCTTAAGTTGGACATTTGGTTTGGTATCCCTTTGGGATCACTTTGATTTGGAACTTGCAAGTACCAAAGCCGAAGGACTCGTGTATTCACGAGACTATCGTAAACGATAATCCTTTGAAGTTTGAAGCTAGACTAGTGAGCGAAGATGCCTGGTCTTAGCAGACTTGGAAATTTGTTTTGTCTTGGTTGTAAAAGGGACTCCCGGTTGGAGGACTCATGTCCGGTTCCTCCGATTGGAACTCCAACCTATGAACTATATGTGAAGCACGGAGTAGGCCCCATCACGTTTAATAAAGTATGGGTCCGCTATTCTTGGAAATAATTGAGAAAAGTTTTCTTTTTTTTCTTGTAAATATGACTTACAACTAGGATCTGCAAACGGTTCTGTAAGTAAATTGCGACGGTGCTATTTATGAAAAATGGCTAAAGCGCGCTGTATTGTGTGTACTGAGTGTTTTCTGTTTATATCTGAAATGAGCTCAATGTGTGTTTGTGGGTCTTCTTGATGTTTACAGTTTGTTAAGTAAAATGTTGGTTAATTAATATTAAGTAGAAACTTAGAAAAAATCCAGAAATGAACCATGTGATGTGCTAACATAGCTATATGTTGCTCTTTAATTTATAGAATGAGCAATTGTGCACATATACAAAACTGCCGTTAAATGCTTAATAAATTAGAAAACACATTCAATAGATATAAATAGGGCCCCCAAAAAAAACGAAATTATCTATTTTTGCAACAAAAAAAAAATACATTTACAGCATTTTTCTTAGATGCATTGTATTAGATGTTCACAGGCAAACTTTTGAGCTGCAGTATATTTGATAGGAATGTTCAATTCAGCCAGCACTTTCCCAGTTAAACACGGGTGGAATTTTGCATAACCTTCCTTTTAAATGAAAGTGGCGCAAAAATGTGACGCATTTCAAGTTAGGCTTATGCGCTTAGGCTTGTGAGTTAATGTATCCCAAATAATAGGCAAGGGATGCAGCTTGCTTTTATATGTGGAATTATCACAAAAAAAAGAATAATTGGGTTTTTATTTTTTTTTTAAAAGAAAATTATTAATTAGGGAAAAATTATTTAAAAAATAAGTGCCTTTCAAAATCGTTTTTTAATATTTATAAAGCTTAATACCTATACTATGACCTCGTAACATTAAAATTTAATTTAAGTTATGTTGCACCGCTAAAATGACATTTGTATGTGCAATTTTCCCTTGGCGCAGGAGCAAACAAGCTCATTTCTATAAAGTATAAGTTAATATTTTCAATGGCTGACTCATGGATTGTGTAATAGACATTCTGGTAATGCATATTATGCAAGAAAATTGTAGGATATTGATTTTTTAATGCCTAAAATATCAAAGTCGATTTTGGGCAAAAGCACTGTTTAAACTGCATTTTCTTTCATTCAGAGTACTTTTTAAAGTGTCTCAGGCTTCAGTAAATGCATACATTTAGGTTTGATATATATTTGCAGGTTGTGCCTTCTTATGATTCAATGAGTCAATGTGCCAGTACAAAGGCTTGTTTTAATATCAAGGTTGAAGGTTCTAACTTCAGCTGGGCATACTGAGACGTTCATTCATTCGAGGTTGATGAAATATGTACCATTGCATGGGATTGCAACAAGCATTTATTCTAACAACTGGTATGTGTGTTATTAAGGTTTGTGAATTATTCACAGTAAATGTAGTTTAATAATCTGGAAATAGAGATAAAAAAATGTTAGCGCCTAAAAAGGATTTTTTTTTTTTTTTTAAATAGAGTGAATTATTCCAGGTTAGAAGGAAAATAGGAAGGCCTACTGTCTTTGAAAGATTCAGAGTGGCAGAAGCTAGGAGAGCTACAGAGGCTGGCTCAAGTCACGCTCCTGAGATGCTATCTTTAGTTTTCCCATAAACAATGGAGGAGGCTGTCATGTTGACACTTGTGACCTTTTAAATTAGGGCCTTGTCTCTGTGAAATGCAGAATGACCCTACAAGCCTCTAAAAGTGGGATTTCTGGTTTCTCCAGAAGAACATCAATACAATTAAAGAACTTAATTCCAAAGGGAAAATATAAAAAAAAGGTGTTTCTTCGAAAGTCCCAACATCATGTTAAATGCTCTGCAGAACTGATACATTTGTGTCTCCGCTCTAAAAAAATAAAATGATGCCTGCTAGTTGCTTTTATTTGACAGAAAACGAAGTGTTGCATTAAGTCTTAGACAGAAAATAAGATGCAGCCTTTTTTTAAAATTTTGAAGGCTACATGCCTTAATGAGAACGATTTGCCAATTAAGACTTATTTTTCACAGTGGAAATTGTAGGTGCCAAATTAATATGGAGTGTCAGTGTAACAATTTTTACTTTTAGAAAGGTAAAACTAAGGTGGCTTGATGTTGCGAAGTAACTGACAAGAGGGTAACAGTTAAGTAATGGAAATTTATTTTCATGTATTTGGTCCTATTATGAATTGTTCTTGCTGGTCCTGTATGTTAGAAGAGAAACAGTAAAGTTATATTTGACAGCAGATTTCCATTGCCTGGTGATCTACTGTCAAAAGGAGGGTAAGGATTTTAAACCTGACAAATTAAACAGGCCCAAATATTGGGTTTTGGGCTGCAGGTTTACAGTGCATAAAGTACATGACATTGTGTTGTGTGTCACCGCTTATTCACACATGCTATTGTTTTGTCTATGCTTTTTGTGCTTGATACACAGCAAGTATATCTGATAGCTTGACGTTTTGTGCGTTTTTATTATTTTGTATTTGTTTTTTTTTGCATGTTTGTTGCTGCTTTTCATACTATTACAAGCTCCCCTGTGTTGTGAGGGAATGGTCATGACGATGCCCATCGCTACGCAACAGTTGGTTGAACTTGTTCTGGTTACTAAATTCCACAGATAATGATATTTCATGCTGTGAACATAAAAGACAACACTTCACCAGTGCATGTCTATTTGGCTATAATGGTATTGAAGGAAAATAAAAAGAGATATACAGGACCAAAGTGTGTCACCTGCAGTTAGTCACGTTACTGCCCCTTCCCTTAAAGGAACAGGCAGCCCTACATTTATGTAGCCTTGATTGGACCTAAGGATGAAATTATAGATCTGTGACTCAAGGTGGCCTAATTTCTATATTACATTAGTTAATGATGTTCTGTTTCCTAAGTAGCATATGGCTTTCGTTCCTTAAAAGAAAACCAGGTTTTCATTTTTTCCTGAAGAAGGAACTGAAACATTAGCTAGGAGTAACGTATATGGTGTAGTCGCCAACGGTAGAGTTAAAATTTGTGTAACTTTGGCCTTTGTGTGTCACCCGTACTCTCGGTGTTGTGTCACATGCCTGACTATCACCCAAATAATTTTTTTGTTCTTCCTATAGATTTTTTCTTTTGTTACTTCCCCTGACCAATGTCGCATCATGCTTAGTTATTGAGATTTTAGCTATGTCCTAGTCCCATTTCTCTTTTTCGAATTCCTTTCACCAGTCAGCCCTTTTATTATTATTGATGTATTGTTCAGGTTCACATTTCCAGACTGCAGTGATGTACCAGGGACCCCCATGTTATGTATAATTCCCTTTGGTATGACCAGACTGGTTTTCAAGAATTTGCCTTAGGCCTGCTTCAATGTTTTCCAGCCTGACTGTCAGGGTAGCGATAGACTGGTTAACTGACTCAATATTATAGTAAGAAAAGTTTTCCATCTCAATAGGAGATATCTTATGTTTACCTTTTTGAACATGACGAATTTTCAATGTCTATTTTAATTTGGTTTTCGGTTCCCTTCTGTTCCTGCTACTTTAATTTTTGGTGGGATCAGATGTGTCCTAATCATGCAAATATCAGGACCCTCTAGTTCTTGTCTTTTTGTTTGCACATTTGACTATTAGCCTATGTATTGCATAGTGCACCTGATGCACAGTTTTTAAAGGAAGGTTTCTACATGTCCCTGATAATCGGTATCATGTGATTTCTCTATTGAGATGTTCTAAGGTAAGGAGGAACACCTAGACTTAATCATTGAGGAAAATATGTGTTTACCCCATTAGACAATGCCACTGTGTGAGGAAATCCATTCAGATAGAATTCTCATGTAGCTATAGATGGCAGAGAATAATGGAGAGAACCCAATTAAAGATGCTAGAGACCCTGTTTTGCCCTTCTGCCTTTGTCTTTGTATTTTATGCCCATGGTGTATGGCTACTCCTTTGAAGATTGCAGACCACCTGCTTGCAGTCCCCTTGCTAAAAACCATGAACTGGTTTTTTTACTAAATTGAAGGAAACTAACAACTGTGGCACATTTCCTACGTCACTAGATTCTGTGGGTATCAAGTCATAATAACCTGCAGGACATTGATTTAAGCCTAATTCCCATCAGTGACAGCTACAGATGAAAGACAGACGTCTTGGACCTACAGTCTCAGCACCCAGAAAGTAGCAAAGCTGGACAGTGATCGCCAGCGCATGGTATCGTACTTGCTCCATCAGACGGCGTTGGACATCACAAAACCAAAGTTTCAGTGTAAAAGAGCTAAAGAGAAGGATTCCTGTTGTTGATAGCAGAGCTGTTTTGAGGTTTCATTTCTCTACCTGTCATGTGCTGGTAACCTCTGACAGTGTGCAATCCCTTGAGCCCCTTGGCCTGAGTTTTGGCCACCCCCCCCCTTTTCTTTGCTCCAACGGAAGAAGGGCAGTGCACCGGAGATTTCAAGTTTGGAAAAAGGCACTATATTGTGGTGCCCATGAAAGAGCAGCTTGAGCGTCCTCTGACACTAAATAATGAGTGTTGGAGTCTGAAAGTGCTGCTGAGCTTGAGCTATTTCCCAATTAATGGTGCTTGGGTCTGCACGAGATGATTTGTGCCCTTGATCAATGAAGAGCACATTGTTTGTAGTGTCTGCCACAGAGGAGAGACACTGGTGCATTGCTTTAAGACATTGAGACTTTCGAGTGAGCTGTGGGTGTTTGCCAGGAGGGCACTCCAACTAAGCAGTACTTTTCTCACGAAGAGGCCTGAATTGAGAGGCCCATGCTAAAGAAAACAACAAAAGAAAATTTGATGGACAATAGAAGCCTGCCAGAGAGGCTTTTTGAACGGACTCTGGGCATAGTTGGTTTCACAAGAGGTTTCCGTGTGATTGTATAGACTAGGTGTTAGGAGACTGATTGTTTTGCTGGCATTGTTTTAAAGTACTATTCTGTTTAGTAAAAGCAGAATAAAGTCCATTTTCTGTGGAAAGAGTACCCCCTTTTCACCTTAGAGCATTGATGAGAGTCACCACTGTTCCACCTGAACATACAAAAATTACTGAAATGCAGAGGAGCCCTAAAAATGTTACTAGATAATTTTAGGATTTGCTTTTTGGTTAGGGTTGTGAAAAATTATTATTTCATTTGTAATAGTGGTCACTACTTTCTCCCGCTGTCTATATGTTCTTAATAACGTGTTTTCTAGTGTCTTTTAAACATGACGTTGTCATTTATGGGTGGGATTGTTTTTCTCTACTCAATTGACTTCTGCACCCACTTCCCAACCTATGTCTTTTCCTACTGTTGTTTCTTTGCACTCTTTTCACCCTTTTCCTGAACATGAGCAGGTTAGAAGATCAGAATTCGTAAGCAATTCTTTTGTACAGCTTCTGCATCAACACTAGTTAGTAGTGAACATCACTAATTGTTGGGTGTGTGATCTTATGCCATCTACTGCAGATAGAGGTATTCCTTATTTTGTCCTGCCATATGTGGCCTTTTGTGCTACTTCATGTTCGAGGAGACCTGTCCAGAAGAGAGTTACCAAGTACTAGAATTTTGCTCCAGCAACATCTCCATGGCCTTATAAACATAGACCTGGACTCAGATTAGCATGAGAATAGGTTTATTGCCTATGTAAGGGCAAAAGGAGGGTTTGTGGTTCTAAAAATTCTGGACCCATGTAATTTACTTTGCCACAGCAGTACGATTTTAGTATCAAAAGACCGATAATGACTAGTACACTAAGCATGAGCATTTTCGCTCAATTCCAGCAGCGTTTTCACCTCGAAATCGCCATTTTCGTCCTGCACTCCCATTTTATACACGGCAGCCATTTTTAAAAGTTGCCCTCACATAGGCTTATAATACAGTCAGATTTGATTCCAAGGACACGTACACCTTGATTGACTTTTCTCTGACCTGGGCAAGCTGGAACCATTGCCTCAGGCCAAACCTGTTTGGTCAGTCCCTCTCCCAGTGGCCAAATCAGATAGCATCAAGGCACACCAGGCCATAAAACCCTTATTATCGCTCACACACCCTGCCTAACTTGCTCACACCTGCACCTGCTCTTTTCTTCTTCTTACTTTACGAGGGGGAGGTGCCCGTATTTATTAGGGGTCCACACTTATCTGATGTAAAATACTAGGCCTTGCCGGGTAATTTATTATGGGTTGGATGACATGAAATATGAGGTTTCATCATGACACTGTTTTTTCCTTTGTAGTGAAAACATGTGAATGACCAACCAAAATGTCAAGAATGTTTGCCTGAAGCTTACAAAACTGTATATAAGGAAACCTGACTTTGCATTGACACAGTCTCCTGAGAACATACAAACCGTGCTGTTGTACTTCTAGGACGCTTGTCACTTGGTTGCAGCCAATAAATTCGATCTTTGACTTCACCTAGAAGACTCTGAGTTTCTGTGGTCTGAATCAGGAAAGTACCCGAGGTCTTTGGGTGTACCCTGGCACCGCTGGGTTACCGGATCAGTACCGGTTCTGAAAAACCCAGTACCTCACAGGGCTTCGTGGAGTCTGGCGCATAAGGTGGGAGACCGTATCGAAGGCTGCTGAGAGGTTGAGAAGTATGAGTGCTGCGGTGTGGCCACAGTCGAGGAGTGTGGAGATGTCATTGGTGGATACAAGAAGAGCTATCTCCGTGCTGAAGCAAGACTGAGAGGTATCCAGAGAGTTGTTGACTTCGATGAATTGTGGCAGCTGTGAGATGATGGCTTTATCCAGTACTTTGGCCGGGTAGGGTAGTAGTGAGATGGGCCAGAAAGTCTTTAGCTCTAATGGGTCGGCCGTGGGTTTCTTAAGGTGGGGGCGGACTTCAGGGTGTTTCCAATCTTCCGGGAAGGGGGCTGTGTTGATAGAGCAGTTTCGCATCTTGTGGAGTTCAGGTGATGGATGCGCTGGCTCTGTTGTAGATGTGGTGAGGACAGGGGTCTGTGGGAGCTCCGGAGTGAATGGTGTTCATGATGCTTTCAGTCTCTTCTGTGGTGAGCATAGACCAACTGTGGATGGTTTGGGTGGGTTCTGGGGGCTGGGTTGGTTGTAGGTTCTGATGCTGGGTGGGTTCTGTGGGAGGAAGCCGTCATAAATGTCCTTAATCTTGCGGTGGAAGAAAGTGGGCAATTTATCACAGAGATCTTGCAACGGGGGATGTTGGTGGCTTCGGAGGGGGGATTGGTGAATTTGTTGATTACTGTGACGAGTTCTCTCATGTTGTGCGGGGAGGTGCTGATGCGTTAATGGAGTGCAGCTTTTTTTGCGTTTTTGATGCGTCGGTGATGGGTGGCAGTGGCGGCTCTGAAGGAGGAGACATCTTCACTGGTTTTACTGTTTCTCCATGTCTTCTCTAGGCGCCTGCAGGTGCGCTTGGATTCTTGGAGGTCGGTGGTGAACCAGCTAGCTTTTTTTGGGATGAGCTTAACTGAAGTGGACCGGAGAGGGGCTAAGGAGTTGGCACATTTGGTGATCAAGGAGCTGAGGTTGTGTGTTGTGGTGCTGCTGTTGTCATTGGGAGGCAAGGGTGACTTGGCAAGGGTTGTGGTGAGTTGCTCGTCTGTGATTTCATTCCATTTCCTGTGAGGGGCCCTGGGGGCAAGGAGGCGGCTGTTAGGTGTGGTAATGGTGAAGTGTAGGCAGTGAATATCGGTCCAGTCTGGGGTGGAGATGTTCTTGATGGCAATCCGGTTGCTTGCGGTGAAAATGGGGTCTAGTGTGTGTCCTGCGGTGTGTGTGGGCACGGAGATCAGTTATCTGAGGCCGAGGGTGGCGAGATTGTCGAGTAGGGAAGTGGTGTGTCGGTCACTGCTGTCCTCGAGGTGGAAATTCAAGTTGCTGAGGAGAAGGTAGTCGCTGGATGCCGTGGGGGTGACGATGTCTACAATGGTGTTGATGGATGCTGGGCGGGGGCCGGGTGGTCTGTAGACCAGGGTGCTGTTGAAGGAGGAAAATATATATATCACCTAGTCGCCACTAGGTAATTATATTTAGGACCATGTTTCCATAGATAAAGTGTTTTTTGACTTGCCTATATCTTTGGCCTGGGTCTCCAGCCCGGCGGCCGTGACAATACCGCCGCCGGTATTTTGACCCTGCTTACCGCCGTGGATTTCCAGCGGTAGGAACCGCCATGAAATCCATGGCGGTAAGCACTGATAGGGGTCTCTACCACCCCCGACACCCACCCTGACTCCCTCCCCTACACCCCCCACCACCCCTGCCACCCACCAAAGGTGGCAGGGCCGCCCTCCCCACCCCAACCCCCAACATAACATTACTCACACACACCTGACACGCACGCAGGCATCACCAACACACATACACGCACACACCCCGACATACATGCCAACATCCACACACACAGTCAGACACACATACCCACAGACATACACGCACTCATTCCCAAAACACGCAACACCCCCGCAAGCATACACGCACCCACACACCCCCTCTACATACACCCACGCACACCCCCATGCACCCACACAACACCCCGCCACCCCCCTCCCCTAACGGACGATCGACTTACCTGTTCCGTCAATCCTCTGGGAGGGGACGGGAGCCATGGGGGCAGCTCCGCCGACACCACACCGCCAACAGAACACTGCCACGGCGAATCACAGGACGTGATTCGCTAGGTGGTGTTTTGTTGGCGTGGTGATGGAGGTGGAGCAACCTCCACTTCCACGCCGCCCGTCACTATGGCTGTTGGCGGCTCTCCATCGGAAAAACGACGTAGAGCTGCCAACAGTCATAATACGCCGAGCGGAAAACCCCCACCACTGGCAGTCTTCAGCACGGCGGTCCCTCGGCGGTCTTGTAAAAAGACCGCCGAGGTTGTAATGACCCCCTTTGTGAACTGATTTATTGTTGACATGTTGGTTTGCAAAATACTGTTGGATTTGCTAAAAGTTGGTGTGCAAGTAGCAATGACTTTTAGCCAATCCAGTGTACGCATGTCTGAACCTATATACCTCCATGGGCTGGGATACTTTTAGTTCTTGAGCCTCAGAAACACAACTCCAAATAAAAAACAAGTCTAAGGTTTCCAGCTGCACCAGAAACTGAGAAATGTCAGAAAAATCAGAAACATAAACAGAAAACCAGGACTGGAGCTCCACCACAGCTGGAGTCCAGCAGAGGTTGATACAATTTTGTGGACAGGGATACAATTAAAAAGCTAGATCAGTGTCAGTGTTCCGATTTCATTCTTCTCATTCTTTGTAGGACTATGGGAAGATCAAGAGTGGAGCGGGCGAACTGTATATAAAGGTCAGCCTAGATCAACTACAGAATCAACATGTAATAATGCCTGGCCATAAAAAAATGAACACTCCCCTTTTTCTGGGAGACAATTCATATATAATCGTTTAAGATTATGGAAATTTAAATGCATTAATGCACATGCATGTGGTGTGAAATGCTCACAGTGCTTCACTGTTGACAAACTTAGGGCCTGATTTAGATGTTGGCAGTAATGATCCCGCTGTCAACTTTTTGACTGAAAGCCGTCCGCTGCCATGACAGTCCACTCACTGTATTTAGGTGTTGGCTGTCCAGTAACTGAAAGCCCACATTCGAACCACCATTTCTGCCGAGAAACAGCACCAGCATTGACAGCAGGAGAAGGAAAAGTTGATGCCAGTGAGCCAGACATCCTTACCACCATGCAGATTTCAATGTGCCTTACCACCAAGCAAAAAGGGGTGGTCGAACCTCCATTTCTGAGTTGGATAATTGGTGAGAAAAGGTGTGCAAACTCACCTTTTTTGCCAATTCCACTTCTGATTTCCACTAGAGATGACTGGACAACACCTGCCGGTGCTGCTGCCACGGACCCACAGAGAAAACACAACCTCCTTCACCAAACTAAAAGGTAGAGATGACGCATTGCCAGGGCACATTGGGGTGGGCACTGCACAGGAGGGTGGGACCACTGCAGGCATATACGTCATAGTAATTTTTTAAAATTACTGTCACATGCAAATGTCAGGGAGACAATTGTTTCACATATGGCTGGGGACACAGTGGCGCAACACGTATATCGCACACACACACACACACAACTTTCATTGTGGTGTCAGTATTCATTGCCAAATTAATGCTGGCACCACAATATCGGTAAATACACTTGCCAACGGTGTCTATGTATGCGCAGTGCAAGGGAATCTGTACTGGTAGGTTTGTGCCACCAGGTGTATATGTGAGTCAGTAGGTGTGTGTATGTGTGTGTGTGTGTGTGTGTGCATGTGTGTGTGTGTGTGTATGTGGTTTGACTGGTTGAGGTGGATGGAGCTGGAGTGGGTGGTATGGTTGTGTCTGTATGTGTGTCACTTGCATGTGGGATCGATGTTGTTGTGTATGCTGTGTTGCCATGTGACATATTCAGGTGAGTGTTGTTGTGCGGTGGACGTTGTTGTGATGTGTGTAGTTTGTTTGCATAGATGAGTGTGTAGCTGTGTTGGTTATTTTGGTTGTGTCCTTTGTGGGTACACTGTCAATGGTGTGTGTATGTTGTGGCATGGATGTTTGTCAGTCGGTGTTTTTGGCGTATATGGATTGTGTTGTGTTGGAATAGCAATGGGTTATTGTGTGAATGTGGTGTGCTGTGTAGTGTGTAGTGCAGGGGTACACATATAGCTAAGGGACAGTGTGTGTGTGTGTGTGTCAATAACCACTATTCCATAGCCCCTGCCATTGTTCTAAGTCCATTGGGTCCTACCTTCATCTTCTCCACCAGCAATCCGTCGCCAGTCCACGACTTGCAGACCTGTAAAACTAAATATGGCAGGTGGACCACTGTTGACTTGACTGTCTTTTCTGGTCCACCACCAATGTGGCTTGGTGGTAACACTGCCAAGATCTAAATTAGGCCCATAGTTAGGACAAACAGAGAAAAAATACAAAACAACAAACAAGTTCTTTAGTCAAGCTATAGTGTCAGAATTGCAGTATCTAACTGCTTTTTCATATGGTGGATTTCAATATGCATGTATAAGTTTTACAAGCTGATCTGGAGGGGTTACCCAACATTGATGGCATCTAAATCACAGATGATCATCTAATAGAACATTAAGAGAGGTTGGATAGAATAGTAACACTTTGAGCCAAGTGTGGGTACAGAATAAACTTTAAAAAATCTAACATTGTTCACCTTAATGTGATATTTCTAGTAGACCCTCAAAGTCACCAAACTCTCCTGAGTTCAATCCCCTGGATGCTATGACACAGAGCAGACAGGTTTAACTTAGGGCAATGTGGAAAGTATTTATGCCGTACCACCAAGTCAAACCACAAAGGAATACAAATCCCAAATCACATTAAGAAAATAGAGTAAAATGTATTAAACAAAATAACACCAAAATGGAAAATATCTAATAAGGGGAACCAGAGATATGATTTTTTTAATTTTTAAATAGAAATAGTGCCAAAAAGCACAAAGAGTCAATGATAGTCAATGATTGCAGTAGACCGGGACCCAGGTATGATTGAAGCCCATTACAATGGAGTACCGGTTGGTTACAACAATGGAATTTGTCTTAGTAAAAGTCTGGAATTCAAAAAGATTGAAAAGAGTTTCAAGTCCCAACACAATAAGGTACTTTGTCACTTTTCTGAAGAAAAACAGTCCCATTTTTCCTAAGTCCCAATCAACCACAGGAGTAGACATGTAATACCCCCATAACCAACAGCAAAGTCCAGTCCAAGTCCAGTTGCCACCGATCAGCTGCTCACTTCAGCAAAAATGCCTCCTAAACCTTATTATGCCCCTGTAGACACACAGGACAGCCGACTGACACTTGGGAGTCCACTTCTTTGTCATGAGGGTAAGGGAGAACAGGCCCCGTCTTTCAGAGCTCCTCTTGGATCGCACACAACAAGTACAATCCTCTTCTATTCTTCCACAAGTCCAGACATTGTTCTGAGGACGGTATCTTGTGGTGCCACATTTATGGTTTGCACAAACGAATAGATGGGGGTAACTGCTGGACATTCCCTAACCAATGGGATAAAGGTTCCCTGGGAAATCCTACCCGCCTTTTCTGTAGTTCCTGTTTGCTTTACTGCAGACATGCCCAAAATGTCAAATACCAGGGCTCTTTCAAGATAGTGAAAGCCTTCAGGCACACTAAAGATGGACTTGTAGGGCAGGGGGCATGTGGGGAGTTTCATAGGGAAATCACTAGTGCCCTCTAACAGCTAACACTGAGATTCAGTTTTAGGTAGGCTTTGTACCCACAACAAACCAGGACACAGAATTCTGGTAGGACAAAAGCAGAGTCCTACAGTGCTCATAAAAGAGATATACAAAGTTTGTCCTAGCATCCTGCCCGCTCTGTTTCAAGTGCACCTATGCTTTATGTGTGATTTAGACAGACCTGTAAGGCAGAATGTGACAGTGTTGTGCCAATAGGATACCTCCAAACCCTACCCAGAATATTCTGCTGAGCTCACAGATGTCATCTCTGCCTATTAATGTTGACCTGTAAATCAAGCTGACTCATTGTGTAGCTCCTGGGAGGAATTGCACACCTCGTTCACATATCATTCATTCCAATGCTAATTAGCTTTCTAACAGCTCAGGAAGGTAAAGCTGCTAAAAGTTATGTTTCCAATGGATTTAACAAAACTCTTTACCATTTGATTGACCTGTGACAATGTTTTTGGGGGAATCATAAATATTTAATGTCCCACATGTTCCACTCTAAAATAGAATATACCTTGTGGCTAGGTAGTTGTATTTAAGGGTGACAGGCATGTGCAACAGGGTTAAAAATGTTGCTCTCTGATTACATGGGGTAGACCGAAAGTCATGATTTCACTGCCACTGTAGTGGATGTTACATTATGTGCTGTATTCCACAAATGGTACTTAACTCCAAGGCAGTGGGCAAATGTTCTATCCCATATGCTAGGGAGTTTTAGACAAATTAAATTAGCCAATTATTGATAAGCCATTATAACTATGGTTGAAGGAGAGTACAGGCAATTTACTCCTGTTTTAGCAGTCCAACAAAAAAGGGTCCAGAAAAAGGAAAAGAATCTGGGGTGATCAAGCAGAAAAGGTGGATTTCTTACATATGTTGATGAATTATATTAAATAGCATTCTGTGGATAATTCTGTACAGCGGACACCAGCCAATGCCAAAGTGCTTCAAAATTTGCCCAGCATTTCCTTTCCTTATTCTGCCAAGGAGAGTAGAATTGTATTGAAATCATTGGCAATATTCCAGGAATTGTAGAGTCTGTTGTGTCTCCAGCTTTACACCTGCTACAAATCACCTTAGGTAATAATTTGAATGTGGTGCAAGCATCATCTTCAATAGATGAACCTGCTGCTACCATAACAACAATTGCTGCTTCTGCAACTGCAATCTCATGTGCACGATAAATATAATTTGCATCAATTGAAATGATACAGATGAAGGAAATCTCATTGTTTAGAAATTGGTCTGATCCAGGTTCTGAGAATAAATAACTTTTCCTTTCATATCAAGAACTATAGTAGTTAGAAATTACTGCCACTCCAGCTAGCCAACACTACAGATGGCTCTTTGCCTGTTGTTGGTTCCACAACAGATACATCTTTCTCTCCAAGATCCTACAATTAGATGTCTTGCTGCTACATCACTCCTGTTGCAGAATATAATTATTATAATTTTAATTCTAGTACATGGGCATGTTACGTCCCATTTCTAGAGGGTGCTGTAAGGGGACTGTCGGAAGCCTGGGAATCACCTTGAACACTTATCTAGAGTCCATTGCTGACTCCTGTTTGTTTCTCTTTTCGCCATGGTATACTTGTGTAGTACTACAGTTGCTTCCTGGGACTGCAAATCCCATAATACACAGCCTGGTAGTCAGGAGAGCCTGGATTCTGTTCCCCATTGTTTTCTATGGGAGAAGTCCAGTTGCTCCTTTTCACCAGATCCTCTCCTCCAGGACTTGCAAGTGTCTGAAACTACACACACCTGAGACCTCTCCTGTGCAGCCGAGCTTGGAACTGCTTATAAGCATTTCTTTCCTCAAGATCCCCATCGTGCATTGGAGTTCGATTCCTTTGTGTTACAGACCCTTTATCGGATGGTGTTCCAGTTTTGTTCCTGTTCTGTTCCAGCTTGATCCTGTTTCCTGTTTCCCTGCCCTGCTCCTGATTGTTCCAGCCAGAGTCTGCTACCTATCTCTTAGTCTTGTACCTGTTTGTTTCTTCCAGAGCCTGCTCCCTGTTTCTCTGTTCTGCTCCTGCCTTGTTTCAACCTGAACCTGCTCTCTGTTTCCCAGTCCTGTTTACTGCTTATTCCTACTCCCCGTATTCCATCCCTGTCCTTGCTTGTTCCAGACAGCGCCTGCTCTCTGTTTCTCAGTCCTGTCTCTGTTTGTTCCAGCCAGAGGCTTGCGCCCTGTTTTCCAGTCTTAGTCCTGCCTTTGCTTCAGCCTGAGCCTGTTCCCAGTTCCAGCTTCTGTCTCTTAGTTTTTCCCTTCTGTTTCCTCTCAGTATTTGTGTCTGCTAAGTGTTTTATCAGTCTTCACCAGTGTATAAGTATCCTCCTTTGTACTGGGGTTGGCTCCTGGTCACCAGGGGGCAATTCCAGCCCCCCTCCTTGTCTAGTGTTATACTTTGACTTTTGTGCCTAACAGTGACAGTGAGCTATTGCTGTTGTTCCAGGAATCGCCACTGTGTTTCCAGCTGGACCCACAAGAGCTTGTCGTGTGTATGTAAGTATCCTTGTTTGTGCTCTAGGGTCCAGAGACAGAATCACTTCTGCTGACTCCTTTCTATGGGGCTGGCAGGGTGACTATCTGTAAGAGCAAACTGCACAGAGGCATTGACATTCCCTGTCACTGTTGGAGGTTCTGCACCTTACTCTGTGTACAACCCCAGCGTGTTTGTCCATTAGTAATCCATTTCCTATTTGTTCACACAAGGGTTGCTCTGCTTTTACTTTCCTGTTTCCTGTGCCTGTCCATAGCTGTCCTTTCCGTGTATGCCTTTAGCTGCTCTTCTGCCCCAGTACATTATCTCTTTAGGATATTCGATGACCTCAAGGGGTGTCCCAACCAGAGTCCTGATCAGACCCGCCCGAATCCGTGACAGGGCACTATATAACTACCCTCTCTTGTGATTTAGGAATTGGAAGCACATTCTTCATCACACAGAGCAAAAAGTGACTACCATGCTTTTAGTATCACTGTATACCCTGTGCTTGATGAAGTTAGTTGGGAAGAGGTTCCTTATCAAATTCTGGGCCCTTGAGAAACTATCCAAATCCCCTATGTTTTAAAATGTCATTGGATGATATAATTACTTCAGGTCCCTTTGCAAGGTGATTATACATTAAAGCTGTTAAACAACTCATGACTGACTTGCGCTTCAATGCTTCATTGAACAGTGAAGATTCATATCTCAATGTGAAAAATAATCAGGAACTATTCTGTTTCCATCAAAATGTGCATCACTACATTCATAGACCAACAGCCTCAAGGAAATAATTGATTATACACAGTGTGAGCTTTACAGAACCTCCTTCCGATTAACAGCCCTAAACGTTTTCAGAGGTTTTCTTATTTTTAACAGTGATGATACAACTGGGATGAGCAGAATTTCCTGTACCTTGCAGGGCCTTTGTGGTTGGGCTGGGACTTCGTCCCCCAGCATTCTATTCGTCTGGGTGGCCACAATGTATTGATATGCGTTAAAAGTGTCTTGGATTTCCCACAGAGTGGGACGAGCGGACTTACTGGACCAGGCAGGAGTCATACTCAGGGCCTTTGCGGCTGGGGTGGGACTCCGTCCCCCAGCCTTCCATTTGCCTGGGCAGCCCCAACGCGCTGACAGGCTTGAAATGTCCAGTTGTTTTTCTGCAGCGCGGGACGTGCAGACTTACCAGACCTGGAAGGAGCGACTCTATGGGCCTTTGTGGCTGGGGTGGGACCTAGTCCCCCAGCCTTCCATTCGCCTGGGCGGCCCCAACACGTTGATGTTCTTTATAAGTGCTGTTGTTTTCCCCCATTGCGGGACGAGCAGACTTACCGAACCTGGCAGGAGTGACTCTTAGAGCTTTAACGGCTGGGGTGGGACTTTGTCCCCCAGCTTTCCAGTCACTTGGCAGCCCCAATGTACTGATGCAGTTTAAAAGAGCTGTTGTTTTCTTGCAGCGCTGAACAAGTGGAGTTACCAGACCTGGCAGGAGTGACTCTCAGGGCCGTTGCGGCTCGGGAGAGACTTCGTCCCCCAGCCTTCCATTGGTCTTGGCGGCCCCAATGCATTGACACGCTCTAAAAGCATTGTTGTTTTCTGCAGCATGGGACATGCACTGGATGCGCCCGGAAGTGTGCCCTGGCGAAGACTGGGCCAAGACAGGCCTGTCTTAGCCTATAATAGCCCAACAGTGGCTGGAACCCTTCTCTAACATCTGTTTCTGTGGGTTTTTTTTTTGCCTCAACTGGTTTATACGGACTTGTCGGCCTATTAGGGCAGGATTTCCCATTAATTTAGAAACTGTCTATTTCAATTTGCAAGCTAAGAGTGACATCTGCAGACTGTTTTTTAGGACATATGGGGAGAAAAAAGGCAGCTACGGGGGGACCACAGTCAAAACTTTCAGTTTCATCCACTGATAATTCCTTTAGTGAGGTCAATTGGCTTGGTAATGAATGAAATCAAGTTGGATGAATGTTGGGTTTCTCAGACAGCAGATAATTTAATGTTGACTTCTGTATTATCACCCCCAGTAGTGTTAAATGGCAGTAGCGCAGTTGCTAATGGGAAGAGTCTAAATATAAATCTAGATCCACCCCACTTACCGAGCTTCAAGGGCATATTTGGGCGAGCACTGAGGGTAACGAAGTCTCAACCCCCTTGCAACAGCAGGATTGCGACCACGTAGGTGGGCTGCCCATTGTCCCCATTTCAAATGTTATGGAGATCGAACCTAATGAGAAGAAGTCAACCAAATGGAGGAAAGGGACCCTTAAGGGCACATTGAACAAGGGACAGCAGACACAGAAAGTGGGCGGCCAGCCAACTGTGGTGCAAACCAATCCCCTCTAGGAGATATTATGGACTTTGTGAAGGATCACCTAAATGAACTGTTGGATAGCAAGCTACACCCAGTCTGTGATCATTTATTTAAAATTGAAGACAACTTGAACCATTTAATCCAAATAATAAAGGCCTGGAAAGGGACAGGAAAAGAGGGAGTGCTTGCTTTAACATCTGAACCTCCTATACATTCTGAGCTTATTCTGCAGCTTCCTTGAGTAATGGACCCCTATGATTGCCCCCGTTTCCCAACCTTTAATGCAGCAAAATTATTTTCCTTGCAACTTATGTATCAGAGGATCTAGGGTCACCATGGTTGATGCGGTTCCACCTATTAATCCCAACAAGCAACACATTCCAAGCAGTCGGTATCATTAGGGATGAGAGTGTCTAATTTGGCATATGATAAAAGTCTTCTTGGGGAGCTCAATTCAAGCGGAGTTAACCACCTCACCATTATTCATCTACCCCCAGCCTTGTGCCAATATGTTATTATATTGGCTAACGTCCCACAATTACCATCAGGCCAGATTGAGTCAATGGTATCCTTAAAAAACAAGGTAATCTTTTGGTTAAAACACAGGCTAGACCCTCAATGGAACCTCGCTGATGAGATTTTAGCTGTAAGGTGAGTGGCTGGCATTGGACCATTAAAGAAAACCTATATAGGGGGTACTGTGATTGTAAACGTTTGTAAACCTACAACCACTTGGGAGATCCTTTCACAGGTGTGGGCAGGTATGATAAAATTTGAGCCAATGTTGATTTTGCCACTGGGCATTTTGCAGACATCTGCAGCCAACCCCGTATAGAGCTAGAGAGAGAATGTGTTCACATCTTAGTCCTCGAACCAGACAGCAGATGTCACTGTTTCCACTGGCAAATAATTTTTCTATTTTGATTGACTTAGATTTCAATGATTGAGTCCCCAAGAGGGAACTTGTGGGCCTTATCACAGGCAAGATAGTGACATGGGCTCACATGTTTTTATTACATCTTCTCAACCTTGTCCTGTTAATCCCCCCACTATGCTTACTAGAAATGCAGGCATAGGCACTGATTTAAATGAACTTTCCATACTTTCTCAATCATGTTCCAGAGAAAATCCCAGTACATCAGTAGCTAACATGATGAGTCAGGGCGAAGCTTGTTTTACAAAAAGCTTAAACGTCCCAGTATCGAATAATAAGATTCAGGGCCTGTCTTTTTTATCTTGGAATATTGAGGGATTTGGGGCAAGTTAAAAGACGAGAATTGTCTATCCCTTATAGGGAGCTATAATGTTTTTTGCTGCCAGGAAACATGGGCTTTCGAGAGTGTAGCCTTGAATGGATTCAGATCCTATTGCTCTAGTGCTATCCATCTTTTTGTAGCAAACTCCCTTGGGTCATTAAAGGTTAAAGTCCCATAGTTGAGGACGTGCTATCAAATTTTAAAGCTATGTTTACCCACCCTGTCCACCACCCTGTCCAGCGTTCTTCTAGTTAATTTTTATATTAATTTTTTAACCTCACATCAGTTTATATTATAGAAAAATTAGGCGGAAAGATCATGGAATGTATTAGGTGAAGTAATGTCCCGAGCTCCATTATTTGGGCTGGAGATTTTAATATCACTAAATGTCAAATTAATGGGAGGCGAATCTGCAGGATCATGTATACTTATGATAGTGAAGTTAGCCACTTTGTACATACACGGTATTGTGAAGCTCTTAAGCGCTTGGTAATATCTTTGAATCTAGTGATCTTTTCAGAGGTCTTGGGACATCATAAGATAAATTTACCTACTTTTGTAGGCAGGGAAAGAGGCTCAACAATTTACTTTGTTTTATTCTCTAGCGACCTAGACCAGTCACTTTTACGCTTTGAAGTGCTCACTCTTCCATCCAGTGACCATTATCCTAGCTCTTTATTTTTAGTGTGCCAAATAGCCAATGGTAGCCAATGGTACAACTGTGCAGCAAATGGCACCAGTCTCTTATTAAATGAATAAGGCGGTTCGGCTCCTGTGGGAAGCAATAGATCCAATAGAATTTCTGGGAAATCTGGCTTCTAAAAACAGTAGACATGTTTTGGGCTACCTCTCCTCTTTAGATGATCCCTTGTCCATTTTAAAAAGTTTTGGAGACCTCTGTAAGGCAGTTTCAAAGTGGCTAACTATAACAAATGTCCCAATGGAACATCCTGTTTACTCCTGGTTTTCCCATGAATGTACTACCACGCTTCAGGCACTTAATGTGACCACAAATAGTAACCCTTGGGTTATAGAAAGGGTAAAACTAGCAAGAGCTAAATATAAGCAAGATGTTAAGCAGAGGAAGGCTGAACTCAGAATGAGAGCATGGGAAGATCAATGTAAAGCAGCTGAGTTGAAGGATAATAGGCTGTTTTGGAGTATAGTAAACCGTCTTTATTTTCAGATAGCCAACCTAGTGAAATCATCTGACGTATCCTGGAGCAGAAGTGGGTTAACCATTTAACTACAATATTTAACCCAGGAAACAAAGGATATGAGGTAAAAAAAGGTTGATGCACAGGTATGTGAGACTAGTGGCAGACCTTGTGGACTTAGCCTTTGTTTGTAATGCTATAAGAGGTGCAACCATGGCAAGGCATCAGGTACCCATCTTTAAGAAAGGGGATCGGAGCTTGCCTGCATTCTCCTGCCCAATCTCACTTATTGATTAATCATTGAAGATATTGGTTAGGGTTATCCTTCAGAAATTAGAATCTTAGGCTGGAAAAAAATGTTTTTTTAGCCCTGTGTAATATGGTTTTCATCCTGGATTAGGGACATTAGAACAGACTCTAAATCTTGCTCTTAATTTGGGAAAGTGTGTACTGGCTAAACGTGGCGTCTTACACCTGGCCTTGATGGACCTTTCCTGCAAGTTTGATGTGGTTGATAGGGCCGTTTTATGGGATATGATGGAACAAGCAGGTATACATAAAAACCTACTTGATCTTATCTGGTGATTCACCAGGGCTTTACCACTAGAGTGTGCCATTCCCGTAGTGGTGATTGTACAGCACCATTCAGTGCAGTCAGGGGCCTGTATTTTAGCATCTTTTTTTCTTTAATTCTATTTAAACGCTCCAGATAAAGTATTAACTGGCTGCACTGAAGATGTTCCTAGGATAGGTAACCAGCTAGTCCTAGTATTGTTATATGTGGACAATGCGGTTTTATTGGTGCAAACTGCTATTAGCCTGCAAAAATATTTGGATGGTTTTTACAAGTTTGTGATCGGCCTTAAATTAAAGGTTAATGACCAAAAATCTTTTGTAATGTCCTATGGCCTTCAAAAGCATAAGCACAAGGTTTTTACTCTGGGAGGAAAATATATTGCAGAAAACCCAGATATTTAACTAAGTAGGTATTCTATTTGCTTCGACTGGGACTTGGGATAAGCTAACAGCCCTGAGGGTTCAAACAATTGGCGTAACAGGTCATATTCCGAATTTCGAAACAATTAAGGCAAGAGCTGGTACGGGATTTAGTCCAGCTGTATAAGGGTAAATATTTACCTGGAGGGACTAATGGTGCAGCTGTATGGGCCTCTTCTGGGACTAGGAAACTCTAGATTATTGAAAACTGTTTTTTTTTTCGAAGACTCGTAGCCACATCTAGAACCACTGCTAGCTTTATTACCCAAACGGAACTGGGAGAGAGCTAAATAATGACCGTGTGTGTTGCGCTGGCTCCTTTGCTTTTATGGGTAAAAATCTAGAGCACTCGGGGGTGTGGACACCTTTTTGAAAAGCCAGAACTAGTCACAGCAAGTTGTAAGGCGAAGTGATCGAGCCTTATCTGTTAAGTAGTGAGGAGCTCAGGACAGCGAGTGTTTTACATATGCCTTCAGTAGTAAGGTATATGCATATAACTACACCATCCGCTTTGGAGTCGTATTTGATGTGGAGAACGAAGCCCGAACATAGATTTTACCTTACTCAATTAAGGTTGAATTTAGTCCATCATTTATTCGCCTTCCCAGTGGCGAGGGCGTGGCATACTTTTTTATCACTGTGTCCTCCCGAAGGGGTAACAGAGCAATCAACGGCGCATTTCATGTTGTTCTTTTCTCTATATTCCTCATCTAGATGGAGATTTGTGCGTCCCATTCTTCTGAACACAGGTTTTTTATCTTGCAAAGAAGTGTTGTTTTATCTACAGTGACTGTCGTCTAAGTAAATTTGCTTTATCTATAAGAAGGAAATATGCATTTTAAACAAATCAAGTAATAGATACACGTTGTAAGGTACAACTTCAGGTGTTTAACGATATATCATTAGGTGATCTGATTAGTTGTAATTTTAACTGTCATAGATAATATCTTAGTATTTCAACTATTTATCTATTTTTTGTTTTTTTATCTTGATATGTTTTATGTGTTTGTACTTTTATGGTCTTTTTAAACTATCTGACCAAATAAAGTTTAAAATCGAAACGAATCAAATCGAATAGACATATCTGACCTGTCTGCATTTTATTTTTGTCAAGAGTCTGAAAAGTTGAAAAATATGTAATTACCAATCACAAATGTATTTATTTGCCATATTTCATTGATTCAATTTTAGAACAAGGTTATGCATACTGAAAGAAGAATATTATTAAAATAAATGTGTGGGGCAATACATTTTGGCAAATATGGGGGATTGATAGTTTTTTCAATGTACCTATACCAATATTCCTAGAGAAATTATCTTTTTGAATAAGACTGTGCATCAAACAGCTTGCCTAAACTTTGACTTTATTAAAGATTTAAGAACACCTGCAAATGTGAAAACTAACATTGCACATTTCACAGATTTAAAATGGATAGAGAACATCACTGATAGTAATCTGAATGAAATGGTGCAGAATGGAGCACACATTTAAACATGTTACGGCTCAGATGAGTAACCTTTTGACCAATCTATACTAACATGTTTAAACATGTTTCTATCTAAAGCTACTGGTCCATTAACAAGTAGACTAGATCCTAGGTATAGCACATATATTCTCCTTTGACTACAACTATTTATAACATAGGAAAATTGTGCCTCAGATGGCTGTCTCAAATTAGCTTGAGCACTGTAAATAAACATTTGTCAAAGTTCAGAGAAGGTATGGATTTAAGTGATTTTCATTTTGGACCACAACCAATAAAAATAGAAAGTTTGTAGCTTCTGTGATTTATGCTGCTACAAAAGGTAACAGGCTTATTCTGAAAGAGATGCTACAGAAAGAAATAGGGAAGCCGATAGAGAAATAATGCAAACCAATTTTAAAGTCACTGACAATGGCTTTTAGACACTTTATAAACGGATATGCACAATCTCGCCTATCGCCTCTGCGATTTACAGCTTTTGCAGGACGGTTTGAATTCTTTACAACATGGACAAGTTCAAATGACACAACTAAGCTGGGAACTATAAACATTTAAGTCCGCTAAGGTACCATGGTCAATCATAAATGAGTCTGCTATCTTTCTTCCTTACAGTCGTACTTCAAGGTAGATAACGAACGTTAAAAAGAAGCATTGTATGGTCTTTTCTTGGACAGATAGAGAGCAAATGTTTCTGGCACTAAAGATTCACATATAACGTGGCACCTGCATAGAGTAGTTTATTGTCTATCACCCTCTCTCATTTTTATGATTATCGGGGGAGGATAAAAAGTACTTTGTTTGAAAGTTTCCATATTCAGTACTCAGTACAACAAGAGAAAGGCACTCAAAAGCTGTTGTTTGTCTGTGTTACCATCTTGAACCAGATTATTTTGCTTTCAGTGCTTTTGGATTAAGCTTTGTTTTTTAGATCAAGCCGCACAGGCGAGTAGGTGAGTAGGCAAGTAGGTGCAAGGCATATTTGCATATCATTTTTCATGTATTAATGTGCATAGACATATATACACATTGGACCGACCCGATTCACAAAGGTAAGTTAGACTTTCGAGTAAATTCACAATTTGTAATACCTTCATTACTTTCTGCATTCACAAACATGGAGCCAGACTTTCCAACAAATGTGGGGCCTCTGGAACAAGTGCGGAGGCCCTTTGTGAATCAGGCTCTCTGAGTGTAACTTTACTCGAGAAGCGTAAGTTACATGTATCCACACCCAGAGTAATACAATTGACTTACTCTTGAGTAGGTGGGGGGCATCCCTTCCTAAACCCCTCTCTGATTCTCCCTAAAACCCTCCTATTCTGTCGTAAATCCATTCCCTTTAGTAATACCTCAGCTCTTTTTCCAACCTACTCCCTTGTGCCCCTCCCAAATTTACTACAAAAATCCATCCTTGCATGTATAGAGACTCCCCAGTTGGGGCAAAGAACTCTAGACAAATAAGTATGGGCAAATCGTACCCTTTGTAGTACATTCTCTAGTGCATTTTGGAGTACTACAAAGCATACTACAAAGTGCAGTTTGAGAATCAGGGCCATGATGATTAAAAGTGCTTGATCATTGTTCCAAGGATGATGTAATATTCACAGTTTCTGCTTACATACCCCCATTTCATTTAATACATTTCATATATTCATTTATTTCACTGTACATTTCTCATTTATAAATGCCAGCTTCATTTTATATTGTCTGCACATGTATACTGCATAACACTTGCTTTATTATAGTTTGATAGTCTAGCAATTAATCTGAGTGCATTTAAGATGGGTACAGACAAGTAAAATGCAGAGAAGAATCTTCGGCTTCTTGGGAGAAAGTGATCAAGCAAGCAAAAGCTGTAAATAAACTCTGTTAAGATCACAGGCAGGCACAGCTGATCCAACCTGCCATTATCACACAGCCACTGAGTGAAGAGAGAAACAATGACATTCTCCGTACAAAAAAGCATTTTAGTTGTTCAACTTATGTATATGGGTGAGAGGCCCTCTTAAAAACCATTAAAGGCCTATTTTGTGCTAAGACAGCTTAGCCAGAAACATAACAGGAAGGGCTGGAGAGCAGGGAAAGTTCAGAACACCACTACAATGATGCAATTCTTTTGAATATACTGTTCAATTTTCACATTCATTGCCACTATTGTTTTTATCTTTATAGCTACAACTAATCACATTATTTACACTAGGATAGGATGTCTGCTTTAATAGTCATAAAATATATTAATTGTGTGTATGTGTGAGTGTGGCTATTCATGATGAAAACAGATTTGGAACCCATTATCTCAAGGAATCCTGTGATAATTGCCCAGAATGCACCATCCATATGTAATGCCCAGGTGATTCATGGGTTACAGTACACCAGGTTTATTTCCTCAAGCTGGTAAATTGGTATCAAGTCCGCACTTTCACAATCCGGTCAAAAAAAGCTAAGCTCTGGCTTTATTTGCTACATATCTTGCTCCCTTCCAGGCGTATGCTGCTAACAAATATGAAAATCCCTAAGTTCTTAGATGCACGAATTGTTAGAAAACAGTTGTAATATTTAATAGATTGGAAGGTGTACTCTGAGGAGCAATCATGGGAGTTAACCTTTAACGAGGAAGCTCCACATTTCCTACAGAATTCATCCTGCTGAATTAAATCTGGAGCTGGGGGAGGGGCACTGCCAGGAAGTGTTTCTCTGCTCAAATGTACATGCTGGGCAGACAGAGATATATACTTCACCAAACATCTTAGTGTTCGAGTGTTTTCCTGCGGAGAAGCTCAGCAGTAGGTGCAGAGCGCATAGTGCAGAGAGGGGGCAACGCAAGCTGTGAGCCTTTGAGGCTGCAACACTTTCACTATGTGAAATGCACACATGGGGTCAAGACAGACCACATGTTCCAGACTGCCACTGGACTCTCGAGAGACTAGCAATGATGGCTGCCATCTTGGATTCACAGAGCATACGTTCCTCTTCTTTCAGAGCATACCTTGCAAAGGTAGTTAAGAACCTGCGGCAGGTGGGCCGCCGCGGTAGTGGTGATGTGCCCATTCCTCTTATGACCGTGGCAGAAATGCCACAGTGGAAATGACGCCAGATTCATAATGAGGGCTGTTAGACCTGACAGCCTTAGGGTGGTCACCCCTAACTTTTTGCCTGCCTCCCTCCACTTTTTGGACACTGTTTTTGATGGGTTTTAGACTCTGCGCACTTTACCACTGCTAACCAGTGCTAAAGTGCATATGCTCTCTCCCTTTAAACATGGTTATCTTGGATCATACATGATTGGACTATTTAATTTACTTATAAGTCCCTAGTAATGTGCACTATATGTGCCTAGGGCCGGTAGATTAAATGCTACTAGTGGGCCTGCAGCACTAGTTGTGCCACCCACTTAAGTAGCCCCTTTTCCTTGTCTCAGGCCTGCCATTGCATGGCCTGTGTGTGCAGTTTCACTGACACCTCGACTTGGCATTTAAAAATACTTGCCAAGCCTAAACCTCCCCTTTCTCCACATATAAGTCACCTCTAATGTGTGCCCTAGGCAACCCCTAGAGCAGGGTGCTGTGTGGGGGAAAGGTAGGACATGTACCTGTGTAGTTTACATGTCCTGGTAGTGTAAAACTCCTAAATTTGTTTGCACTACTGTGAGTCCTGCTCCCTTCATAGGCTAACATTGGGGCTGCCCTCATCCAATATTGAAGTGGTAGCTTCTGATCTGAAAGGAGTAGGAAGGTCATATTTAGTATGGCCAGAATAGTAATACCAAATCCTGCTGACTGGTGAAGTTGGATTTAATATTACTATTCTAGAAATGCCACTTTTAGAAAGTGAGCATTTCTTTGCACTTAAATCTTTCTGTTCCTTACAATCCACGTCTGGCTGGGCTTGGTTGACAGCTCCTTGTGCATTCACTCAGACACACCCCAAACACAGGGTACTCAGCCTCACTTGCATACATCTGCATTTTGAATGGGTCTTCCTGGGCTGGGAGGGTGGAGGGCCTGCTCTCACACAAAGGACTGCCACACCCACTACCTGGACCCTGGCAGACAGGATTGGACTGAAAGGGGACCTGGTGCATTTCTTAGCCACTCTTTGAAGTCTCCCCCACTTCAAAGGCACATTTGGGTATAAAACCGGGCCTCTGCCCTACCTCATCAGACACTTGCTGGAGAAGAAATCTGAACCAGAACCTGCATCTTGCCAAGAAGAACTGCCTGGCTGTGTAAAGGACTCACCTGACTGCTTTCTACAAAGGGCTGCTGCCTTGCTGTTGCCCTGCTGCCTTGCTGAACTCTTGTCTGGCTGTGAAAGTGCTCTCCAAGGGCTTGGATAGAGCTTGCCTCCTGTTCCCTGAAGTCTCAGGACCAAAAAGACTTCTCTTTTTCACTTGGACGCTTCGTGCGCCGAAATGTTTGACGCACAGCTTGTTCTGCGGCGAGAAAAACGCTGCACACCGACGCTGATCAACGCAATGCCTTTGGGACGACCGTAACCTCGACGCACGGCCTCGCAAGGACAACGCCGCCCGACCTCCAGAGGAGAAATCGGCACAACGCCTGCCGTGAGAGCGAAACTTCGACGCGCAGCCCCGCAGAATGATGCGCAGACAGAAAACAAGCAGGAGAATCCACGCACAGACCCGGGACATCTGGTAATCCCCGCGATCCACAGAAAGAGACTGTCCGCGCGCCGGACAACAACGCACGACTTCCCCGCGTGAAAAATAACGACGCAAGTCCGTGTGTGCTAGGGAGAAATCGACGCACACACCATTTTTCCACGTATCTCTTCTTCTGTGGCCCTCTGACGAGATTTTCCACTCCAAACCAGGTACTTTGTTTGCTTTTTAAAGACTTAAGACACTTTGGGGGTGATTCTAACCCTGGCGGTCGGTGATAAAGCGGCGGCCAACCCGCCAACAGGCTGGCGGTTCAACAAATGGAATTCTGACCCTGGCGGGAACCGCCAACACAGACCGCCACTTCAACACTCCGACCGCCACGGCGGGACAAACAAACAGCGCGGCGGTCACCGCCAACAGGCAGGCGGCAGACAATGTACCGCCTACCCTATCACAACTCACCAATCCGCCACCTTTTCCGGGGCGGGAGCACCGCCGATAAAAACACGGCGGAAACAGACTACGAACGGGAAAACGCTCACCTCTACGCACTCCACGAGTACGGAGGACAGCATGGAACCCGAATTAAACATCCTACCTGCTCTCGTCTACCTTCTCATATACCACGAGTACGGAGTCCGGCGCAGACGACAACGGTGAGTACTGCACCTACGACACACGGGAGGGGGGAGGAGGAAAGGTTATGGGCACACACATATGCGACCCCCACCCCCCCCCCAAGATGTACACACCAATGCAGAGCAACAAATCACAGTGACACCACCCAAACACCCGTAAAAAATACAATGACATAACCAAATTGAGAATAAATATTTATGTACAAAATAGCTTCAGAAAAGTCTTATTCGACCATCAAAAAATATTTCATTAAAAAAAAGTATTTACACAGCAGTGGATAACTGAAGCAAGTAGTCCTGCACATCTTACAAATTCATCATGTCCGTGGGCCAAAGTGTAGCGAAACAAGGGCAAAGCCCACACAGGAGACCTGAGTCCTTTGGAGAGAACACTGCAGGGGCATCTGGTGACAAAACTACAGGCACCACAGCCACATGAGTCCACGATGCCAGATCCACGAAGGGCCCACCATGCCCACTGACATATCCTGGGGAGTGCAAAGCCACAGTCTCTCAAAGTCTCTACAGTGGGTGGCTTGCCCACTGTGCCATCCTGGGGAGTGCAAATCCACAGTCTCTCAAAGTCTCTACAGTGGGTGGCTTGCCCACTGTGCCATCCTGGGGAGTGCAAAGCCACAGTCCATCAGGTGGATAACAGAGTCCACTGGTCATGGAGGATGCATGGTGGGCACAGTGAACCGTGAACAGTGCTTGACAGGAAGGGCCCAGCGAAGCGGTGCTTGAGACGGCGGGGCCCAGCGGAGCGGTGCTTGACAGGAAGGGCCCAGCGGAGCGGTGCTTGAGACGGCGGGACCCAGCGGAGCGGTGCTTGACAGGAAGGGCCCAGCGGAGCGTTGCTTGAGATGGCGGGGCCCAGCGGAGCGGTGCTTGACAGGAAGGGCCCAGCGGAGCGGTGCTTGAGACGGCGGGGCCCTGTTCAGCGGTGCTCTTCTGCACGGCGGGGCCCTGTTCAGCGGTGCTCTTCTGCACGGCGGGGCCCTGTTCAGCGGTGCTCTTCTGCACGGCGGGGCCCTGTTCAGCGGTGCTTGCTTTCATGGCGGGGCCCTGTTCAGCGGTGCTCTTCTGCACGGCGGGGCCCTGTTCAGCGGTGCTCTTCTGCACGGCGGGGCCCTGTTCAGCGGTGCTCTTCTGCACGGCGGGGCCCTGTTCAGCGGTGCTCTTCTGCACGGCGGGGCCCTGTTCAGCGGTGCTTGTCTTCATGGCGGGGCCCTGTTCAGCGGTGCTCTTCTGCACGGCGGGGCCCTGTTCAGCGGTGCTCTTCTGCACGGCGGGGCCCTGTTCAGCGGTGCTCTTCTGCACGGCGGGGCCCTGTTCAGCGGTGCTCTTCTGCACGGTGGGGCCCTGTTCAGCGGTGCTCTTCTGCACGGCGGGGCCCTGTTCAGCGGTGCTTGTCTTCATGGCGGGGCCCTGTTCAGCGGTGCTCTTCTGCACGGCGGGGCCCTGTTCAGCGGTGCTCTTCTGCACGGCAGGGCCCTGTTCAGCGGTGCTCTTCTGCACGGCGGGGCCCTGTTCAGCGGTGCTCTTCTGCACGGCGGGGCCCTGTTCAGCGGTGCTCTTCTGCACGGCGGGGCCCTGTTCAGCGGTGCTCTTCTGCACGGCGGGGCCCTGTTCAGCGCTGCTTGTCTTCATGGCGGGGCCCTGTTCAGCGGTGCTCTTCTGCACGGCGGGGCCCTGTTCAGCGGTGCTTGTCTTCATGGCGGGGCCCTGTTCAGCGGTGCTCTTCCAGTCAGTGTAGGGAGTCAGACCTGGCCTTGGCAACCTGCTCACTCGCCCTCCGAACGTGCAGTGTCAGGCCCCTTCGGAGACGGAGTCCTGGGCCCTTTGGTGTCGTCCCTTGCAGGCGGGATGGGGCGTGTGGGGCCCTCCTGCTCCACGCTCCTGCTGGCTGGCCTCTCCGCCCTGCTGCCCTTCCGCTCCTTAGATGGGGCTCTCGGGCCCTTGCCTCCCCTGGCTGTTGTGGCAGGTGAAGTGGCCGGAGTTACCTCCTTGGGGGCAGCCGTCTCAGTCCGCTCACGGCGGCCCTTCACTTTCCGGGTCCTCTTGCCTGGGGGGGGCTGGCAGTCCCCTTGCTGCTCAGTGAAGTGTCACTGCCGTCAAAGGGTGGGCTCCATAATCCATGCACCACTTGTACCTTAGCAGCTGGGCTGGTGGTGGTGGCTGAGGTGCCTTTGGGACTTTTCCCAGATGGAGGGGGTGGGTCAGGGGAGGGAAAGAGGTTAAGATTGGAGAGGTAATATTTCTTTGGACCAAGGTAAAGGGTAGGAGTAGTGGTGATAGAAGTGGAGGAAGAGGATGTGGTTGTAGGAGAGTCAGGTGTGCTGTCCTTGGGTGCAGGTGACTGGGACATAGGCTGTTGTGAGGTGATTGGCTGTTGCTTGGGTGGCTGCCTGCGTTTATGTGTCTTGGAAGAGGGGGTGACAGACACAGTGGGAGAGGACACAGGGGACGTGTAGATGGCAGTGGGGGTGGTGACTGCACGTGTGAGGACTGTAGTGGAGGGTGTGCTGGTGATGGAAGAACTGGCTGATGTTGGTGTGCACGCAGGTGTGAGTGTAGACGTCACAGGGAGGGAGGAGGGAGACGAGGAGGTGGGGGACACAGAGGTGGTAGTGAATGTTGGTATGTCTGCATCTGGGTGTTGCTTGGGTGAATGCTTGTGTGTTCTGTGGTGCTTATGTTTGGATGAGCTGGCCTTGGGTGTTGAGGTGTGTGCAGGCTGGTCTGATGGTGTGGATGGGATAGGCTGAGGAACAGGAGACAGAGAAAGGGTGGAGGCAGTTAGAAGAGGGAGACTGGAGACAGGGACAATGGCTGCCGTCAGTGCTGAGGCCAGAGAAGTGAACGCTCGTTGATGGGCAGCCTGACCCGAATGAATGCCCTCCAGGTAGGCATTGCTCTGTTGCACCTCCCTTTGCACCCCCTGGATGGCATTCAAAAGGGTAGTCTGCCCAACAATGAGCGTCCTCACCAGGTCAATGAGCTCCGCACTGAGGGCAGCAGGGGTAACAGAGGCAGGGGCTGAGGTGCCTGGGGCGAAGGAGACGCGCTGCTGGGAGGGCGGTGCTGGTGCGCTGGGTGGCGGCTGTACCTGTTGTTACGGGGGGCACAGATGTTGCCGCCCCCGCTAGGGAGCTCCCAAACGAGGACGTGTCCGTGTCGCTGGTGTCTCCACTGGCCCCCGTTGTGGTGCTCCCCTCGCCCTCCGGATCACTGGTGCCCTCGGTGTCTGTGTCAGTGCCCACCGGGGCCTGGTGACCTGCAGCTCCCTCGTGCTCCGACGCCAATTCTCCTCCGCCTGATGATGCTAATGCACAAGAAAACAAAGAATAAGGGTGGGGGGAGAAATAAAACAACGTTGAGTGTATGCCTTGTCAATACCCTTGGCGGAGAGGACAGACACAGGTGCCTCGTGCACTAAGCCGCGAACTTGGGGTATACTACTCAGTACTTCTGACTAGGCCAACAGGTCTAGGGACAACAGACGCGCACATGGGTGATGGAGGACCATGGATAGCTGCACTTGGCACCCTATAGAGGTGGGGGGCGGGGGCACAGGGCCATGTCTAAGGGAGGGGACTACACTACGGAAAGCGCCCTGGCCTACTGTCACACACAGGCCTCCTCCCCCACCCAGACGCCTCAACTGCGCGTAAGGATAGCAGAATGTGCTGATACTCACCCCCTTGTGTCTGCTGTGCTGTCCTCAAGCGCCCATCCAACTCAGGGTAGGCCACCGCCAGGATCCGGGACATCAGGGGGGTCAGGGTACGACTTGCACCCCTCCTAGGTCGGGAGGCCATCCCCAGCAGTGTCTCTGCGGTCTTACGGGTTCCGTGGCGGATGTCCTCCCACCTCTTCCGACAGTGGGTGCCCCGTCTGGTGTAGACCCCCAGGGCCCGGACTTCCTTGGCGATGGCACGCCAAATATCGATTTTCTGATGGGCGCTCACCTGTTTGACATGTACAGGGTGGGAAAGAGAAAACGTCACATTTCTGCATGTATGGAGTAAATGCCCCCCCCTCCCCAACCTTGCCATGTGGCCCATTCTCACATCTGTCGTGCGTTGCACTCCTCATTTTCTCCCCACCCCACCAACTGACAGCCACCCCACTCCACACAGGCATAGACCATTCAAGGAGCACTCAGTGTACTCACCTGTTGGTCTGGAGGACCGTAGAGTAGCGCATACTGGGGGAGGACCCCATCCACAAGTTTCTCCAACTCTTCAGACGTGAAGGCAGGGGCCCTTTCCCCAGTCGCAGCAGCCATTGTCACTTCCAGACCGAGTTCACAGCAGCACTTGCAGTATAGGTCCTCTCCTGTGGATGATCAGGTCTCGAGTGATTAATCAGATAGAAAATAGCGGACACGCCCGCAGCGGTGCGTACCGCGGCGGTGCGTACCGCGACCGCCGGCGCACATCGTCATTGGCTCCTGAATCCCATAGGGTTCAATGTTAACCAATACGACTTCGTACAGCGGTCTTCGACCGCCTACAGCCACGGTGTGCCACGCCAGCGCATTGACCTCACATCCCATTGTCCCACTTCACAGGTCAGGCAGCCGCCATTTCAAGGGCCCACATGGCTTAAATTTGACTGCGTCACACAGGCCTAGGCCTTGCATTGCCACACATACACGCCTTTCAATGCATTGCGATTCTTTAACTGTGCAAGCTGTGTGAACGTACCTGTGGTTTGCCTGACTCTGTGCTCCATGTTGTCCTTCCTAGGCACCGTCCGCTGGGACTTCCGAGGAGAAGGATGAATCCTCGCGTGTACCGTCCGCTGGTGGACCTGTCGACAATGGAAGAACGCCATATAATACTACGCTACAGACTTGACCGTGCCACTATACATGAACTGTGTGCCCAGCTGGAGCCAGCCCTGATGTCCCCCATCCGCCAACCCACAGGCATTCCCCCTCTGGTGCAGGTTCTGTCAGTCCTCCATTTTTTGGCAAGTGGGTCATTCCAGACAACAGTGGCCATGTCATCTGGAATGTCTCAGCCTATGTTTTCCAAGATTTTGTCCAGAGTGTTGTCTGCCCTGATGAAACTCATGCGGAGCTACATCATTTTCCCAGAGGAGGGTGATTTGCCTACAGTGAAGGGTGATTTCTATGCCCTTGGATATATCCCCAACATCATTGGTGCCATTGATGGGACCCATGTGGCTTTGGTGCCCCCAAAAGACGATGAGCAGGTGTACAGAAACAGGAAAAATTACCATTCGATGAATGTCCAGGTGGTCTGTTTGGCTGACCAGTACATATCCCATGTAAATGCCAAGTTCCCTGGGTCAGTCCATGACGCGTATGTTATGCGAA
The DNA here is from genome assembly GCF_031143425.1 of Pleurodeles waltl. Taxonomy (NCBI): domain Eukaryota; kingdom Metazoa; phylum Chordata; class Amphibia; order Caudata; family Salamandridae; genus Pleurodeles; species Pleurodeles waltl. The sequence continues at coordinate 288,625,093 of NC_090436.1, forward strand.
ATAGCAGCATCCCCTATGTGATGGAGCAGCTACAGAGACAACGTGTGTGGCTAATAGGTGACTCTGGTTACCCCAACCTGCCTTGGCTACTGACCCCAGTGAGGAATCCCCGGACAAGGGCAGAGGAACGGTACAATGAGGCCCATGGGCGAACTAGGAGGATCATAGAAAGGACCTTTGGCCTCCTGAAGGCCAGGTTTAGGTGCCTGCATATGAAAGGGGGATCCCTGATGTACTCACCAAAGAAGGTGTGCCATATCATCGTGGCCTGCTGTATGCTTCACAATCTGGCATTGCGACGTCAGGTTCCTTTCCTGGAGGAGGATGGTGCCGATGGTGGTGTTGAAGCAGCTGTGGAGCCTGCGGAGAGTGAAGAGGAGGAAGACTCAGAAGACGACACAGACAACAGGGACAGAGTAATAGAACAGTATTTTCAGTAGCACACAGGTAAGAATCACCCATGCCATTTTACATTTCCTGAAAGCCTCCTGCATCTCAACTTTGTCCATTTCCCCCCAGAACTTTAAAACTGATGTTTGATTTTCCGTTCCCTTTTCAGTGCTGTATGACCCACTGCGTGACTTCTGCTTGGTTAGCCCATGGACTAATGCTAAGTGACCTCGGTATGTGTTCAGCACAAAGTTAACAGAACGTAATTGATATGTAATGTGTTATACATTTGTAAATAATACAGGCTGAGTCCTGATGGATTTCAGTGCAATGAGTGATTTATTTTTAGTGCAAGATGATGGTACATTCTAGTCAAACGGTGATGGGTGGGGGTGGAGTAATGTCCATGGCGGAGTCCAGTTCTCAGTCTCACAGGTGCATTGTCCATATGCCTGTGGAAGGATGGAGCAGGGGCAGTTCAAGGTTTGACAGGGTGGCAATGTGGGACAGTGGGAGGACTTCAGGGGGTATCTGATGCTGGCGGGGGTCTTGACATCCTACTCTGTCGATTTTTTGGATCTCAGGCTCCTCTTGCGGGGTGGTTGTTGTTCAGCAGAAGGTGGGGTTCTGGTGGCCTGTCGTTGTGGTGGGGCCTCCTGTCCACTAGCGCCGGCGGAGGTGGTAGGCTGTTCCTGTTCCGGGCTAGTGACAGGGGCCCTGTGTGATGCCACATGGTCCCGAAATGTGTCCTCTATACGGTTGAGGGCCTGGACTATGCTCCCCATAGCGGTAGAGATGTTGGTTAGTTGGTCGCTGAACCCCATGTAGCGTTCCTCCTGCTGTGCCTGGATCTCCTGGAACCTGGCCAGTACCGTCGCCATCGTCTCTTGTGAGTGGTGGTAGGCTGCCATGATGGTGGTGAGGGCCTCTTGGAGAGTTGGTTCCCTGGGCCTCTCCTCCCCACCCTGTCGCACAGCAGCCCTCCGAGTTGCCCGGTTTCCCCCGGCCTCTGTCCCCTGGACGGTGTGCCCACTACCACTGCCCCCAGGTCCCTGTTGTTGTTGGGGTGGTGGGTTACCCTGGGTGCCCTGTAGTGGCAGACACACCGCTGATTGACCTGTCCTAGAGACAGAGGCATGGGCCCGCTGGGTGGGAGCTGTGCTGTTGTTCCAAGAGGGGGTTGGGTCTGCAGTGGCCTGTGGCTGCCTGAGGGGAACCGACTGTCCAGAGGTCCCCGATGGTCCGGGCTGGTCATCAGGGTCCAGGTCGACAGAGCTGCTGTCATCACTAGGGGCCTCTTCCGGGGGTGGGATGGACATTTCTGGTCCCTCCTGACCGGTGTGTTGTCGTTCGGGTCCTGCATGGGGTAAGAGAGTATGGTTATTGTTTCTGTGTGTGCAATTGCGTGCGATTTATGGGTGCCCTTGTCCCCCAGTGCTGGCATTCCCTTGGGGGAGGTGTTGTGAGGGTGTTTTGTGGGGGGGGGGGATAGGTATGTGCAGTGGTCATGCTTAGGTGATGGGTGTCCATAGTTTGTGGTGGCATGCAGGGGTTGGTGTTGGGTGGGTTGTGCTGGAGAGACATTCTCAGGGAGGATGTGTGATGGGGGGGTTGGGGGTGAGGGTGGGGGTGGTGGTTAGCATGCTGGGGGGGGGTGAAGTAGTTGAGCTTGTACTTACCAGAGTCCATTCCTCCGGATACTCCAGCGAGGCCATCAGGATGCAGGATGTTTAGTACCTCTTGCTCCCATGCTGTGAATTCGGGTGGTGTGGGTGGTGGTCCTCCGCCAGTCTTCTGCACTGCGATGTTGTGTCGCGAGACCATCGAGCGCATCTTCCCCCGTAGGTCGTTCCAGCGTTTGCGGATGTCGTCCCTATTTCTGGGATGCTGTCCCACCGCGTTGACCCTGTCCACGATCCGCTGCCATAGCTCCGCCTTCCTGGCTATGGTGGTGTGCTGCACCTGTGAGCCGAAGAGCTGCAGTTCAACTCTCATGATTTCCTCAACCATGACCCGGAGTTCTTGGTCCGAAAAGCGTGGGTGCCTTTGGGGTGCCATGGGGTGGTGTGTATGAGGTGTGGGGTGTTGTATGTGGTGATGTGTGTGTTGGTGTGTGGTGCTTTGTGCTTCTATGTGGTGTGTGTGATGGTGTAGTGTGCCTCTGTGTGATGTAGCTCTCTATTCTGTGATGTTTCTCTCTCTCCTTCGTCTCTGATTTTTGTTAGTAGGGGTTTGTGGGTGATGTGGGTGTGTGTTTTATATTGTATTGGGTGTGTGGGTGTGGTGTGTGTATGTGTTTCAGGTGTGTGCCTTTCACATTGTCCAATGTGGTAGAGTTTTGTAAAGGTGTGTGTATTTTGACCGCGGCGATCGTGTTGTGGTGTGTACCGCCAATGGACTACCGCGTTTGAAAGACCGCCGCGTGGATTTGCGGGTCGTAATGGCATGGGCGTATTTCTGTTGGCGTGGCGGTGGAGGTTTGGTCATCTCCAGTTTACCACTGCCCGCTGATGTGGCGGACTGCAGTGGAGGTCGGATTTTTGGAGGTATTGCAGTTGTGGGTCAGAATGTCCGTAGCGGCTAACTGCGGCCGCGGCGGTATTGTGGCGGCCTTCTGACCGGCGGTAAACGGCTTTTACCGCCGAGGTCAGAATGACCCCCTTTATATCACTTTTCAGTGATATCTCTACAAATTCACATTGCAACTTTATTCGTTTTGACCTACAATTATCCTGATAAATATTATATATTTTTCTAAACACTGTGTGGTGTATTTTTGTGGTGCTATATGGTGGTATTGTATGATTTATTGCACAAATACTTTACACATTGCCTTCTAAGTTAAGCCTGACTGCTCGTGCCAAGCTACCAGAGGGTGGGCTCAGGATAATCTTGGATTGTGTGTAACTTACCCTGACTAGAGTGAGGGTTTTTGCTTGGACAGAGGGTAACCTGACTGCCAACCAAAAACCCCATTTCTAACAAGGGCCCATGAGTTTGACGGTCAGTGCGCTGTCATGGCAGTGGCAGCGGTCCAACCACCATTGGCTTTGCAGTTGGACCACTTTATTACGATGTTGGCGGGCCCATAGAGCAAAGACCACTGCGGTACCACCGGTACCACCAGGCAGTGCAGACTGCGGCAATGACAAGGCAGAACAAACACACCAGTGGAGTCAGTATTTCTGCCAGACTCATTATGATGTTTCACACCACAGATGTGACCGTGGAGGCCCAGCCACCACATTCTAGCTGGCTGAAACGAAAAGCATAAGGGAAACAACTCACCTGCAGGCAGCGTTACACATCCTGTGCCACCTTGGAGCCCATCACACATGTCCTGCTGCTGCTCATCGAAGGTGCTCAAAATCCACACCACCGTGGATGCAACCGATGTTAAGTACACACATCTACCTGTGTAATGAATCTCAACAACAGATTGTTGAGTTGTCATCCACCTGATATGGGGGTGACGCTATGGGCACAAAGTACACATGTCATTGTGTCCATAGTCAGAGTAATTCGCAAATAAGAACACATTCAGAGCCACAGATCACTGACACTGCACTGCCACACTACACAAAAACACTTGTCTGCCCAGCGTAAACAACATTGTGTCATACATCAGCAAGACAACATGAACATCGCATCTATCAATTCAACTGACACCCTCACAATGCACACATGCCATTAACTGTCATCAGATTGAACACACATATGTATGGATGTGTCTTAGAACACAAACACCCTTCATGAAACAGCCCTGCAATGGACTCACAAATGACCCACATTGTAACACAAAGGAAGGTCAATGAGATGCATAATAGTTTGAGAGACAAATATCCAAAGCTCGCTATGTAAACAAGACCTGCACAATAGGGATGAGCGCATCAGGAGCACTCATGGAAGGATTCTGCCCTGGGACACATTACACTTTGTACATGCCCCTAAAACAACATTTGGACATCACCACATGCTCCTGATCACACTTGAATAATATCTGTGATTAGCAAAAATTACCATGATGCCAAGTAGGCCCCAGCAACAAACAACATCAAAGTGCCTCCTACATGTACCATACCATATGCATGCATGCCATCGGAACTGTCAACAGTTGTCCACTGGAAATTCAGGATCTCAGACAACTACAATTGCATGGCTGAAGTTGTGCAATCACAGGAACTGGCCCTTCATGTATCTCAGGGCCAAACAATAGTAGAGCCAAGTGGCATGCCTATCTATATAACGTGGAAGTGCAAGTCAAGAAAGCAAATACAACAGTTATACATATAGATGAAGTAGCTGCAATGTACACACATCAAAATGGATGCATGCTCAGTCAAATACAAATGAAGCTAGCACAATTGAACACCCTCCATGTGTGGACAAACAAAACACTAGCTTTCACACATGAGACAAATGTACAATCCATATCAGGGGGACAAATTCAACACTTCAACACCATACATGCTCACATTAGACAACATAAGATGAATTACTTACTATACCAAACATAATACAATGCAATGACACCCCATTTGGATTAACAACCACAAATCCATACAGTCAACATCTACCTTTGTCTTGGGTGACACCAGCACTGCTCACAAAGTTAGATATTGCAAACAACAGCAAATGGATCAGCCTGAAACACACACAACTGTAGGTATACAATACAAGTTACTCATGAACAACATAAAGGTAGAAAAGGAATTTCAGGACAAAAGTGTACCCAAATAAACCACAACTTCGGTTTATTAACTCAGAATTATTCATAGCAAAGGCCATTGGCCAGTCCTATAAGTTGTCCATGCACATTACTGTGCCCACACGACTCCAGTCACTGCCAGGGAACCTCCATAGAAAGGGGCATCAAGTGGGCAGGGAGGTACCTAAGAGATCATCCTTGGGCTGGGTGGGGTCAGATTTGGAATGGATGGGTTTGGGTTTGGGAGGCAGATATTTTTCTTTGGAGGGGTGGACTTCTTCTTGGGGGACAGGTATGGGTTCCTGCAGGGGGCAGGTGTGGCAGGGAAGGACTTGGATGTGGAAGGGATGGGTTGGGATTCTGGTGAGGGCCTCTTGGTTTGTGAGGGGGTGAAGGGAACAGGGGAAAGGTCACACTCAAAAAGGAAACTCTCCTTCAGAAAACGGGGAGGGTATGCAGAAGGGTTTGAAGATTTGGAGGTTGAGGGAGTGGTTGTCTCATGTGTGAGTGTACATGGCTTTGGTGAGTGTGTGTATGAGGTATGCTTCTGTTTGGGTTGTGTCTGTTGTGTGTGTGAGTGTGGGCATTTGCATGTTTTGAGGGGCTGGGAGGTGGAGGTGCTGGGTGATATAGAAGTGGTGGATGTGTGTGTGGATGTTGGGGTGGTGCCTGTGGGTATGCTAGATGTGGTAGATGCTTGTGTGTCTTTTGAGGTGGTGTCTATGGGTATGCTGAATATGGTAGATGTCTGTGTGTCTGTTGGGGTGGTGTTTGTGGGTATGCTGGATGTGGTGGATGCATCAATGTGTGTTGGGGTGGTGGCTGTGGATATGGTGAATGTGTCTGTGGGTGTTGTGCTGGTGTCTGGGTGTATGGTGGGTGTGGTGGATGTGTCGGTGGCTGTTGTGGTGGTGTCTGTGGGTGTGATGATGTGGTGTGGGGGTCGGTGGGGTTGGTGACTGGTAAAGTGGTGGCTGTTGTGGTCTTTGTCGGTGTATGTTGAGTGCCTGCGCGCAGGTGTGTCTAGTGGTGTTTATGTCAATGTGTGCTGCTTGTGTATGTTGAGGTGGGTGCCTTTGTGTCTGTGTGCTTGGTACAGGTAAGGGATTATGGGATTTGGATTGGGAAGATGGAGTTGGAGAGAGGAAAGTGGGCGTTACTGGCTGCCTTCTGAGAGGAGGCCAGAGCCTGACTAGATCTCTGTAGGCCAGACATGGCACTGTAAATGCCTTCCAGGAAAGCATTAGTCTGCTGAAGTTGGCAGCCCAACCCCTGGATGACATTCACAATTGCCACCTCACTCAGGGCAGCAGGGTTGATGGGCTGGGGCTGATGTGCATGCAGCAAAGGAGCTGCCCACTTTTTTGGGTGAGAGGGCACAGCCAATTGGGAGGGGAGCAACGGGGGGTGGTGATAGAAGTGGGGGTGGCAAACAAACAGGAGCAGGTCTTGATGGGTCTGCCACCACTAGAGAGTGACCACTAGAGGAAGAATCCAATGATGACGATGTTGAGCCTTTCTCCTCCATGGCACTTCTTTCACCCTCCAGGCCACTGGGTCCCTCCATGTCGGTGTGTCATGACTGGAGGTACTGAGGCCAGAAGCTTCCCCACTTGGTTGTGCCCTGTCTAACTTGCTTGCCTGGGCTGATGCTACAAATACAAAGAGGAAAAGGGTCACCACATGCTCCTGCTCACACTTGAACAATAGTTGTGATTAGCAAACATTACCATGATGCCAAGTAGGCCCGAGCAACAGACAACATCAAACTGCCTCCTGCTTGTACCATACCATATGCATGCATGCCATCTGAACTGTCAACAGTTGTCCACAGGAAAATCAGGATCTCAGACAACTACAATTGCCTGGCTGAATCACAGTAACCATTGAACAAGTAGGAGACCACATCACCGTTAATGCTTTGCTCAGGGAGCATACCTCAGTTACCTGTTGTCACACAATAGTAGACCAATGCCAGGTTCATTCCCACAGATCCCACAGAAGGTCATGCAGACATCTATTTGCCGCATGTACAAGAACACAACAATAAGACATGATGCTCCTAAAACCTGCCATGTTGCTGACAGCAGTATAGTAGCCTGGAGAAGGTGATATTGAACTACTCATGTCACACTGGAAACATATCAACAATGCACACTTCACAATGTGTAATCTGTCCTAATGGAGTCATGGAGATAGTACTAATGTTGCTCAGATGTGATACACATTTGGCATGGAAATATACACTGTAGACAAAACGTGCAAATTGTCAGGGAGATTAGTCTCTAAAATCCATAACACAATGAATCAGCAAGCCACAGTGAAATCACCACTAATATCTGTCACCCCTTACAATGACATACTGTGATTGCTTCAGTAGGTGCCATTAGTCCTTTGTATGTTAGACAGACCCAGATATTTGCAAGTACTTGTAGAAGGCCCTCAATATGTTGCCCAATGGGAAGTTACATCACTGTTTCAATTGTGGCCCTTCAAACCCAGATGTGTGTGGATGAATGTTTATCTCCAACCACATCGGATTCCAACATAACTGCAAGTCACTCCATGATGCATGCAAACTTTTCCACATGCTGTCACATCAATGACATGAAAATGCACACTGTGAATAAAAACTCTAATCCTACCCGTAAGGTCCCTCATTGCTACTGCATTTATGGGTATGTGTGAGCCAACAATTAATGGTGACCCACTCCTGTCTGTGGCACCACATGAAATGTAGCCCTATTGCAAATGTACTATGTTGTAATGCATACATATGTGAGGGTATACAGAAATCATCCCATGAACACAGGTAGACCATGCATGAATCAACAGTGTACACATTTGGTCAAAAGAGAAAGAGACGCATGCTAACATGCTGGCACAAGGAATGTTGGCAGTGGTGGCACATAAATCATGCCAATGGACATTCCCCACTTACCACAAGCAAGAATTGATCTGTAGCTGCACCCAAAGAACAATGTTTACAATGTCACACATATGATCGAAATCTTCACATTAGAGACAGTAGCGAGGCACCAGCACTCATCACACACTGAAGACAAATGGCCTCTGGGGGGCAGATGTCAATATACTCATTCGACCAGACACATGGCTGAAGACAGTGATCGATCACTTCTTTTGTCTTTGGTTTGTAACACTGAGGAGAAGTGGTCTGTAGCGTAGAATTTACACTCACAACAACAAACATTACTTGATTGATCAATGGACGCAGCCATGTGTTGTCCCTAGAGAGCAAATTGTTTGTAGCTTGTGCACAGTTGTGATCTAGATTCCTGGACCAATAGTCAAGGCACATCATTAGAAACCACATCACATATCTACAGAAACAGTTACTCATCTACTGTGTCACACATGGCTCATCCATAATTGTCAGGGGGAGATGTCAGAACCTAACACTTTAACTTGGCAATGTGACAGGCAGGAAAATGCCCTGTACTCACCCCCTTTTGGCTGCTGTGTTTCCATCAAACCCCCATCAAGGTCTGAGTACACAGCCACCAAGAGGCGGGGCATTAGGGGGCCATGTTCTGACATGCACCCCACCCACGTTGAGAGGACAGCCCCAGTTGGACCTCCACAATCTTCCAGGCCCAGGTCCATCCATCTCTTGCGACAGGGGGTGCTCCACCAGCTGTGGATCTCCAGGGTCCGTACATCTGGGCGATGGCTCTAAATATCTCCTTCTTCTGATGAGTGTTTACCTATATAGATGCAAGAGAAAAATCAAGCAATTACAATCACAAGTTTTTGCCCAAATGGTTGTGTCACACACTTGTCAGAAACACTAATCAAAAAATGGTCAATTTGTCAATGTATCAGCACACATGCCAATAAGTACAGGGACATGACTACACACTTTTGTATCCATCTGTACACTAACCCGCTACCCTGCTCATGGCCTGCAATGACAAAGCAAGCTTACTGACTTCAGGTAGCCCATGCTCCAGCAAATGTACTGTGATATGAGCCACAATGAAACACTACACACCTTTGTGGCTTCTGAAGAGTAAACTCCTTAGACCTGACTGGACCAATACATTTACAGGCAACTTCCATAGTACAGACTTCACCCTTACACTTGAGTGACAATGACGGGGCTGGCATGGTGGTTACAGAGAATGTCTTCCTTGTGCATGTGTGGACATGTGGCTTCCCAAATGCAGACTCATGCCACTCGGGGGGGGGGGTTCTGTGGTATGTACCTATTCCACAGAACAATCCTTTGGAAATATGTGTATAAACTACAAAGATGGCACCCGACATACAAAGGTATGCAGTGTACAATTTCTGCTATGTAATAAAGTAAGTGAGTCAAATGTCATAGCATTCCAGGAATCTAAAGACTACCTTCTCTGCAGGTCTGTCATTTGTGCAATAAGCCTGTACAGGACAAATATGGCTTCTGTGAAGGTGAAAGCAGAGCTGTGGAAGTAAGGGACCTGTCATGAGTCAAAGACACACATTGCCAACAACGCAAAATGCACATGTGATTAGTTCAAGGATTTAACTTAGTCCCCATTTCTAATCTAGTCAATGGACTGAGGCATGAAGGGCAAGTGTTGCAACTAGACACATGACACAATTGGCCACATGACAGAATCTGCTGGTCCACAGGGAGTGGGCACAGTGCCCAGTTGCATAGCTACAGGGACTCTTCAACAGCCTGGACTATGTCCCATTCTGGGAGATGCATTTGACAGGCCCTGATCTCTGCAGGTTGAGCATACAGAACCTACACATCACTCACATTTCCATCACTTCCATGTACGACAGTACATTATGTAGCCATCAGTAATGTCACTTGTGTGGCAATCTGAAGAGCAGAGCAAGTCACAATATGCCTTCCATACAACAGTTTGTCAAGGTCAGATGTGGGGTAAAAGATCTGTGCCCTATACACAAGATCCTCAAGTGACTTAGACAAGCTCATGATGTCATGCACATACATGTTGTCTAACATTTACAACCGTCATAAAGAAAGAAATGTCATTGTATGGCAGTAAAGTCTCCTTGCCTAGTTATGTGCATCCAACACAAGGATTATATAGGAGCCCAAAACAAATTGCACAACACAAAGTAAATGAACACAAAATATAGCACTGGTCACCAATACCTACACCATGTGCATCGTATTGATGCCACACAGACTGCAACAACAGATACACAGGGGCACATTGTAGCCTGTGAGGAGGGAAAAGATGGTGTTGAACAGAGTAAATTGTGCACATGAGGTACTTACCTGCTCCTCTAGTGAGCCATAAACCTGATCATACAAGGGTAGGACCTCATTCACAAGTCTCTCCAGCTCCTCTGGAGGGAAGGCAGGAGCCCTTGCACGTGCTGGACATGGCATGATTGTTCCCAGAGGTAGTACACAGCAGCTAAGGTAGTGGAGGTGCTGCTGGGGATATATATTAGAACAAACGCATGCGTAGAGCACGCATGCTTTTACGAGGCGGTCTCTACAACATCTTGACCACGCATGCGTTTACCACACATGGATTTACAACAACATTTGTTGTAAAAGCATGTTTGGTAAAGGAACATGCGTGGTAAATACTCCCCCAACCCCACAACCTACACTTGAAACCATACTCCACCCGCCCAAGCCCTTAAAACTGCCCCTTCTACCCTCTGCCCTGAGCTCTAATCACCCCCCTACCGTGCCCTGTCCTAAAACCTACCCTGCCCTGTCCTAAAAAAACACCAACCCCCACCCCTCCCTAAACCCTAATACCTATCCTCCCCTGTCCTACAGACTGCCGCGACCCCGCTTCCACCCTAAACTCTAAAAGCTACCCTTACCTGTCCTAAAACTTACCCCGCCCTGTCCTAAAAACTAACCGACCCCCCCACCCTAAGCCATAAAACCTACCTGTCCTAAAAACTACCTCTTCCTGTCCTAAAAACTACCCCAACCGCCATCCTAAACCCTAAAACCTACCCAGCCCTGTCTTAAAAACTACCCTAACACCCTGCCTTGAAAGCTACCCTGACCTGTCCTAAAACCTATCCTGCCATTTCCTAAAAAATACCCTGACCGTCTGCTATCACACTGAACCCTAAAACGTACCCTGCCCTGCCCTACAAACTACGCCTCATTAAACCCTAAAAGCTACCCTGCCCTATCCTACAACCTACCCCACTCTGTCCTAAAAACTACCCTGAACCCCTACCCTGCCCTAAAACCTACCCTATCCTAAAAACTACCCCACCCTGTCATAAAAACTACCCCGCCCTAAACCCTAAAACCTACCATGCCCGGTCCTAAAACCTACCCGCCCGCTCCTAAATACTACCCCTACCCCAACCCCGCCCTAAACCATAAAACCTACCCTGTCCTCAAAAAACTACCCCTCCATGTCCTAAAAACTACCTGACCCCCGCCCTGAAACCTAAAACCTACCCCGCCCTGTCCTAAAAACTACCCCAACCTCCAAAAGTGACCCTGCCCTGTCCTAAAACCAACCCCGCCCTCTCCCAAAAACTACTCCAGCACCCCACCCTCAAACATAAAATCTACCCTGTCCTAAAACCTGCCCCACCCTGTCCTAAAACTACCCCAAACATCGGCCCCAGCCCTAAAACCCACCCTGCCCTGTCCTAAAACTACCCCTCCCCATCCTAAACCCTAAAACCTACGCTGCCCTGTGCTAAAACCTACCCCGCCCTGTCCTAAAAACTACCCCGGCCCACTGTAAAACCTACCCTGCCCTGTCCTAAAACCTACCCTGCCCTGTCCTAAAACTACCCCGCCCCTCACCCTAAAACCTACCCTGCCCTGTCCTAAAACTGCCCACCCTGTCCTGAAAACTACCCTACCTCCCACCCACACCCAAAACCCTAAAGCTACCCTGCCATAAAACGTACCTGCCCTGTCCTAAAAACTACCCCAACCCCGCCCTAAACACTAAAACTTACTATGTCCTAAAAACTAACCCACCCTGTCCTAAAAACTACTCTGAACCCCGTCCCCACCCTGAACCCTAAAACCTACCCTACCCTGTCCTAAAAACTACCCTGACCCCCTGCCTTAAACCTAAACCCTAAAAGCTACCCTGCCCTGTCCTAAAACTGATTCCACCCTGTCCTAAAAACTACCCTGACCCTTCACCCTAAACCCTAAAACCTACCATGTCCTAAACCCTACTCCGCCCTGTCCTGAAACTACCCTCCCCCTCCCCCGCCCTAAAACCTAAAACTTACCCTGCCCTGTCCTAAAAACTACCCAACCCCGCCCCCACCCTAAACACTAAAACCTACTCTTTTCTCAAAAAGTACCCGACCCTTTCTTAAAAACTACCCCAATCCCACAACCTACACCCTACCCTGTCCTGTCCTGTCCTAACAACCCCAACCGTCCGCTTCCACCCTAAAAGCTACCCTGTCCTAAAAACTACCCAGAACCCTAAAACCTTCCCCGCCCTGTCCTAAAGACTACCCGACCCTCTGATCATCTCCTAAAAACTACCCCTCCCAAAACACTTGGCCCCACTTACTTCTCTCCTCTGGTCACTACTCCTTCCTGCTCCTCCCAGTCTGCTCTCTCTGCTGTTACCACGCATATGTGTTGTAAAGGCATGCCTGCTAAACACATGCGTAGTAAACGCATATGCGTTGTTATGGATGGCAGCATGTTCAAAGGATAGTGTTGCATTGATCGCGTTGCTAGTGATGTTTCCCATTGCTGGTAGCCATGTCAGGAGTCAAGTGACTGATTTTCCGTTACCGCCACAGGCAACATTGTTAGCCTGTGGCTGTGTCCTCCATAATTGGAACCGCCTACCGTTCAGACGACATCCACTGGTGGTTGCGGGCTGTTCCTAGAGTCCAGTGGAGTAGGTCAGGCATCCCCCATTTGTGGCAGTTTGAAATACTGTGTATGGCTCTGTAAACTGTGTGACACCTACAATATATGTGGAGGATCATCACAAACACCCTTACTCTGTCTTGTTTTGTAGTGTTGTGTAGCCATTTTAGCTATAGTTTTATACACGTTATTTTAGTACACTAGGCCAGCCGCTGTGCACTTTAACCTAGACATGTTTTATTTTAGCTTTGTTATATTATTTTAACAGTAGTCACATTTGCGGTCTTGTTTTATTTCCTCTATCTAGCTGTTCTTCGTCTAGGTCACTACTACATTCTTAAACAAGACATTTATTTCACTCTGTGTTTTTTTCAAGGCTGCAGTAAGATAGGTTGCCAGCAAAAGTGGTAGGCTTTGTCTCTAGTGTTCATAGAATCATACACACTCTTATGTGGAACTCCTTTCATGGATCTATTATGTTCTATTACTAAAGCACTACTTTGACCCATGTACGTTGGAGGAAGATTCCAGCCAGATGACCACAACTGTATGCTAATTGATGATTGCTTCGCTCCAGCTGCTTATGTAGACCACAAGCCTCTTGCTCAAGTATGAAGGATGATGTCTCTCCAGGGGAACCTGAAAGGCAGAATTAGAGCTTAACATGCTGTGATCTAACATAGCTTAGGTAGGATCTATCCCTACGAGCCTTAGTGACAACATGGTAGCGTTATTCTTGTGTTTTACTCGCCTTGTCTCAATTTGAATCCTATTGTGCTTCATCGTCCTAGTTATTGCAATACATGTCTTATTATCGAAGATGCAGTTACTTCAATAAAACCTTATTGAACTATATTCTGCCTTTGATTGTCCTTGCAAATGGGAGACTAATGTAACTGAGAGAAACGGATTAGATCTGGGTAACCACGATTCCCCTGAGGAGTCATTTATGTCATGCGCCTGGTTGCCCCAATCATCCCTGCTCTTGGGTGGAGATGTGGCGCTGCTAGTTAGCCAGATTGAACCCGGATTAGGCTGACAGCTGTCACACGGTGAGGGATCGGACTCAGTTCCCCGCAATACAAGTGATTCTGCTGCCTGAATCCAGTAGTGTCATTAGGACAATGAGAACCTACGCGACAGTAGGATCTACTACACAATCACCAGTGTACTGAGTTGCAGGGCACAGATGGCTTATGAGGGCTGTGCACGGGCCACCGCCGGAGACAGTATTTTTGGCAGTTGGAAAATACAGTCACATTTTGAGGGGCAATTGTGTAGCAGATTGTTTGGTTTCGCCTGAATCCATGTTGTGGACCTGTGTTGACATTCCATGGGGGTAACATGTGACTCTTGTGTACTTGCTAGCTGGGATGGGTACTGTGTGTCATGTGTATCCGGTCAGAAATGCTTTGTCACACGATATTGTTTGCATGCATCATTTATGTTGCTGTTGACACACAGACTAATGTTACAATTCAAGTATTGTCACATATAGGTCCCCTGGGAGAGGGAGGATGTTGCAACCTCCTGTCTAATATCCACTGCCAAACCTTCAGACCATGGAGGAATGCCACCTCATCCAGTTATACCGGCTGAACAGGCAAACAATAGTGGACGTATGCCGTCAGCTGGAGCTAGATCCTATGACAGCTAACAGTAATCCAACCTGCATCCCACCCATTGTACAAGTCAAGTCAGTATTGCACTTCCTGGCTACAGGGTACTTACAACATACAGTGGCCCTACCTGATGGTTTGTCCCAACCTACGTTCAGTCTGGTGTTGAAGGATTTCCTCTAAGCAATGTTGAAACACATTGACAGCTATATCAGTTTCCCTCAACATGACGATTTAGCCAATGTGAATGCTGACTTTTATGGTTTTCCCCGCCTCTCACACCTGGTGGAGCCATTGATGGCACACATGTTGGCTTGGTGACACTGCAGGCCACTGAACAAGTCCATCGCAACAAGAAGAACTTTTATTCCATCAAAGTGCAAGTTGTCTGTTTGGCAGATCTCTACATCTCACATGTGTGTGCCTGTAATCCTAGACCAGCCTATAATTCCTTCATAATTTGTAACAGCACCCTACCCCTTCTGATGTCACAACTGTACCCAGAGAGGGTTTGGCTGGTTGGTAAGTCACGTCTGTCTTGATTGTGTGTGAGCAATGAAGGGTGCTACAATCATGAAGTGAGTTATTTATTGTTGCACTTGTGTCCCATTCCCTAACAGGAGACTCAGCATATCCAAACCGTCCTTGGATGTTGACGCTGCTGAGGAATCCAATGAGGCTAGGGGAAGTCCACTTCGATGACACCCATCGAAGAGCACATCAGGCAGCAGAATGGGCTTTTGGGCTCCTGAAGGCCATACTTTGGTGTTTGGACAGGACTGGTGGAGACTTCCTCTAATCACCAAGGAAAGTGTGCCAGATCACTGTGGCATGCTGCGAGCTCCACAACATTGCCCTGTGGAGGAATATCCAATACATCCCAGATGAGGGGGAGCCTGCAGTGCTACTGGGTGAGAATCCTGTAATGCCAACTGAGGATCACAGTGTTGAAGAGGAAGGAGCTGATCTGTGAACTGTAGTTGTGAGAATGTGTGGAGTTGAATGTTTTGGATACAGCTAGGGAGCTGTACTCTGTTTTCCAGATGCTTGCTATGTGACTTGTGCAAAAAGAACAGATGATGGACAAAATGCTGCACAATGCAAGCATTTACCCCCGGTCACAAAGATCTGTGTTTAATCCATCCTTTTTTTGCTGACTATGCCACCCCAGTTTGAACTGAGCCATATGCAAATAAGTCTTGACCCTGTTCCTCGTGGGAACAGTCCAGCCCGAACTGCCACGCCAGGTCCTCCCTGGACCAGAAACAAACATCCTAGGACTGATTTGCATATTGCTGGGTCCAAACTAGAATGGCATGGCAAACAAAATAACTGATGGATTAAACCCAGATCTGTGCCTGGAGGTGAGTGCTTGATTTGCTGTGCATTCCGTCTATTATCTGTTGTTTTTGCTATGTCACTTGTGTCATATGTATGATTTCAAGCCTATGCTACTTGCTTGTTCGCTGTACTTGTACCTTCACCATGACATCTTCATGTGGGTATTTCAGAGTTGTGACATTGACAGGTAGGTGATGCTGTTCTGACATACGAAATGGACATGGATTGTTCCAGGTAATGAAAGTCACATAGTCTGGGTAAATAAGACCTGTGCCAAGACAGATTGCACAGTGTTTGGGTGGAAGGTCAGAAGTGCCCATTGGAGTTGTTTTCTGTGCTGTGGTGACCTGATGCATCGCATGTCATCATTTGATCATAAAATATGTAGTCCCACCTTACAACCGAGTTGCTTTTCCTTCACATTGGCTAAACACTCTTTTTTTATGACCCGTATGTAGCTCATCATTGCAGACCGCAGTGCATGTGCCACAACACTGACATATGTTTGTGTAATACCACCAGATGCATGGGTGTATGACTGCCCTTTCATCAGGGACTGCCATCTGTGTATCTTGGATTATATAATGTTGAATGACTTTACTGTGGTATGTGATGAGGGTCAAGCTGATGACATCAACCACATCAATGTTTGCCTATTTTACAGGAGAATGCCTGACAAACCCCTTCCTTCCATGACCTGAGGTTCTGTACTTGTCAATATGTTCATTTACTCAGTATGAGTCAATCATTTCTGATTTCCAATAGTTCAGACATATTGACAGCCTATGTGCTGAACACTGTAATAACATTTTTAGTTTGAGCAGACACTTGTATGTATGTCTCTGTGTGGGAGGGATGTAATCCTGAGCTGGACATTGTATACTTGCAACATATTCCATCTTGCCTTGGATGGTTCACATGGGCTGACATATCTACATGGCTAAATATAAAATCAAAATCAGCATACAACGAGTCAGTGAACAGTGATTTTATTGTGCAACTATGACTAACAGAAAATATACGTGACATGACTCAACAAAAATTCAAATGTGAAGGGGTCAGTCATGGTGAATGAAATCATTGGAGTAGTTGCCACACCATTGGGAGTCCAAAGTACTCCTCCCATTAGAAATGGTAGGTGGTTCAGGATCTGTCCAGAGGAAATGTATGATATACAGAGGAGGTTCTTAAGGAAGAGGGTTATTACTGGCAGTGGTGGGTGCCTTGCCATCTGCACCTCCTGGATTCATTGCTGGATATCCCAGCTTGCCTGGGGGGGGAAGGATCTGCTGCTACAGAGGCAGAGGTGTCTGGCACTTGTTGTTCCTCTGGCAGGACCTCCCTTTTAGTGGCGGGCACCGATGTTGATGGACCTGCTGTTGATGAGCCAAAGGAAGTGTTAGACTGGTTTTGAAAAGCCCTGAGCAGGGTAGTGTGTATGTCCTTCAATACCGCTATTAAGAAGGCCATGTTGGTATTGTGGGCCTCCATCTGTTCATGCATATCTCTTTGCATGTCTCTCTGTAGCTACTTGATTTCCCAAAGTTAGGTCAACACCTAGCCCATCACACCTTGGGACTTCTGATAGACCCCCATAATGTGGCTGATGGTGTCCTGGCCAAGAGCAGCCCAAGTGGTCTCACCGCTCTGGCTCACATAATCCTTCCCACACATCCTACCTCCACAGGCCTTTGCCCTTGCCTCAGGGTGTCCTCTCTAACTTGTTCCTGGACCCTCATTTCCCGAAGTGTTGCTCTGCAACTCATGATCCAAGACTGGGGGGCACGAGATGGTGGACACTGTGCTAGGGACACAGGTTGAGGGGTGAATGGTTGCCTGGGATGAGAAAGCAAAAGGGCTGGGATGTAACGTTGTGGGCACAGTGAGACTCGTTGTTGCTGTCTGGCCAGGGTGTCCAGTTGGGCCAGAACCATCCTCCATGTCCAGACATCCAGGAGTGTTCTCTTCACTGAGGGCTTCATCCAGGGGGATAGTGGCAGTTTGTTTCATGGCATTTGTGTGCCCAGCGGCAGATCCAACCTGTTGATGTAAAACATACATTGTGACATCTTCCTCCAATGGCTTTGTGTTACAGTAAGCAGAGACCTTGTACAAAGTTAAGTTGTAGTTAATCCAGCTGTGGCAAGCATCCATGGTTTATATGATTTGACAAGACGTGTGAACCATGCCAACCCAATTTGACTTAAGCAGCTGCTGCGATGTGCAGATCAGTTGCACTTTGAAGGGTGACCTGAAAATGACATCTTACCACCAGTGCAGCCAACACAGTGAAGATTTAACATATGGCTTTGGCCATTTGGAGGCCTAGTTGAGTGGGATGCAGGCAGACCCAGGACATTGTTGTATATGTGACTGAATGCATCATGTGCACAGTGCTGTGTCAATGTGTCTGCTGCTGCTGACAATCTGGTGATGCATTTTGAGGCCTTAGGAATACTTGTTGTACACACTGGGTAAGGTGTCATTCCTGTCTTCAATAGTTTTATCTTGGCATAGCAAGTCAACACTGGGTAAGGTGTCATTCCCGTCTTGAATAGTTTCATCTTGGCATAGCAAGTCAAGATGGAGCAAGGTAGAGAGACACGTCTCTGATTTTAGCATGATCTGTGCTCGATCACTCCCAGGTGAGTACACTTCAATTGAGAGTTGACCAACAGGAGTTTTTGGACAAGTGAACACTGGGCTGGTGGTTGAAGATACAGAAACAGAGCCTACTGGAATTTGCAGTCAGGTAACTCTCTCTACTTCCCAGTACTTGCAAATGTTATCCCAGCAGGTGAGTAAAAGTCATTTGAGAGTTCACTAAAATGTATTGAGACAAGTGAACACTGGGCTGGTGGTTGTAGTTCCTGAAACAGGGCCTGCTGGGAGTTGCAGTGAGGTCACTCTCTCAACTTCCCAATACTTGACAAATGTTATCTACCCAGGTGAGTAAACTTCATCTGTGAGTTGAAAACAGGAGTTTTGGACAAGTGAGCACTGGGCTGGTGGTTAAAGTTACAGAAACAGGGCCAGCTGGGAGTTGCAGTCAGTTTGCTCTCTACTCCCCAATACTTGACAAATGCTATCTCATGGAATGTGTTTTTTTTTTTCATTTTGAGATTTCCAGGCCCTGTTTGGACATATGGCATGTGATAGGCCTTGGTAACTGTGTTGTTGGGTCCAATGATACACATTGATAGTATTTAAATTCAGATACTATGGATATTGAATGTTGGTTGGGTACATGAACAAGACAGTGGGAAAAGGTGAGCTGTTAGTATGCAAGGCATTGCATTTTTTTGACATTTTTTGTGATGTAACTTACCATATGCCACTCCCCAGGCATTCTTGTCAAGCCCCCAGGATGCAGGATGGCCAAGACTTCCTCCACCTAGGGATATAGCATTAATGGGGAACTGGGATGGCCACTGCCAGTCCTCTTGGCCTCCAGCTGGTGCATGGAGGACAGGAAATGGATCTTGCCCCTGAGGTCGTTCCACCTCTTCCTAATGTGCTCCTTGGGGCATAGGGTGGTGCCTAAAGCATTCTTTCTGTTGACGATCTTGTCCCACATTTCAATTTTCCTACTGAGCGGAGTATGTTGGATTTGTGCTCCAAACAATTGTGGCTTTACTCTTCTAATTTCATTCACCATGACTCTGAATTCATCTTCAGAAAAATGGGAATTTTTTGCATGTGACATGGTGTTAAAAAAAAAGAAAGGGTGATAGGGACTCACTTAACAACGGGAGTGAAATAGGCTCTGAATAGACAAAAGTGCATACAGTGTGTTATATGAGATGGTGAAAAAGGGGTGCCTAAACTATGTACTCCACAAAAAATGTGCTTGGGCTTTATTGTCTTCTAATGGAAATGCAAAGGATTATGGTCTGTGAAGGGGTGTGTTTATAGTCTCCTTTGCAGGTATGTCCACTTGGCCAATGTGTGTCAGCTATGTTGTTTTTAATTCATTCTATATTCACTTGTCTTTCACTTTGCTGACCGCCAACTGCCGTGGTCAACAGCCATTGGCTGACTGCCACGAGAGGACTGCCACAACAACTGTGTAATTGTAATAGGCTCAGTGGTTGGCTGCAGCACTGACAGTGCTGGAGGTTGTACCACCTATATCCAAGCTGCCGTGCAGCTGGCAGCCTGCCTTTTTTGCTTGGCAGTTGGCGGCCCTACTGGTCGAGCTCATAATCAGGCCCTTAGATGTTGCAGCAGGAGACCTGTTGCCAGAAGATTGTAATTCATTGTGCTTTCACCTGGAGTTCTCAAAGACCACTGGATACAGAGAAGTATTCTGGGATAACAAGAGAGACTAAAGATTAAGGCCCTCATTACGACATTGGCAGTAAATCTGACTTACTGTCGCGGTGACGGCAGCCAACATACCGT
This sequence comes from Pleurodeles waltl, assembly GCF_031143425.1. Taxonomy (NCBI): domain Eukaryota; kingdom Metazoa; phylum Chordata; class Amphibia; order Caudata; family Salamandridae; genus Pleurodeles; species Pleurodeles waltl. Next base: position 288,645,389 of record NC_090436.1, read on the forward strand.
CGCGGAGGCAAAATATCTGTGTGCCATATTATGACACACACACACTAAACCAACAGAATACTGCAACAAGCACATATCTGCCAGACCAAAGGTCAGTGTTAAAGTGTTGGTACGAACACCCATACCATTACATCAACAAAACAACGTTCACCACATTATGACCCACAAATCACCACGGCAGACATTCAATGGCGGTAAACCATTGGCGGTACAAACCGGTGCAGTCTGAATGGCCACCCAAATACAAAACAGCACAACATTGTCCAAAATGATAATCACACACCTTACACTGATACACACAACAGCACTTTAAAACACACACCCACAATACCCACAACCCCTTTGCCAGCACAAAAAAACTGCAATAGCTAGCCACACAAATCACAGTGACAACTACACACACACACACACACCACAACCACCCATTCATCTGTCATGCACCCCATATCCCACACCCCACCACATTACTCAACACCCTCTGCACAACACACACCACATAACACCCATGTCCTCACTAAGGCACCCCTTTTTCACAGATGAGGAGTTGCGGGTCATGGTGCAGGAAATAGTCAGGGTAGAGCCACAGCTGTTTGGAGCAGAGGTACAGCAGATATCAATAGCCTGGAAGATGGAGCTATAGTGGAGAATCGTGGACAGGATGAACGCCGTAGAACAGCAGCCAAGAACAATGGATGACATCTGGAAGAGGTGGAATGACCTACTGGGGAAGGTACGTTCCGTGGCAGCAAGGCATCAGCTCGCCATCCAGAGGACTTGTAGTGGACCCCCACCTCCTCCCCCACAGCCGACAGCATGGCAGGAGCAAGTCTTGGCAATCCTGTGGGACTCACTGGAGTAGGGAGGACTGCACACTGGTGAGTCAATTTTTACTACGAATAACCTCCCATACCTGCATGCCATCTCACCCCTCACCCTGACTCCCATCACTCCACTGCATCCCACACAGTGCACCTACACATGTGACTAACCCCAATGCCAAGCCCTGCATGCCATAGCAATGCATGTACAGCCCTCCCAGCCCCGCATGTACACCCATCACCAAAGCATGCACAGCATGGAGAACTAACACTCCCACAATACATCACCATACACAAACAAAGGTGGCAGGGCAACAGCAACGATATAGGGGAAGCTAGGGATGTACAATATGTCAGAGACATGAAGCATAATACACCACTTACATCCCCACAGGTGCTGCAGCCAATACCAGTGGCGAGGAGGTGCCACAACTATCCAGTCCCCCAACAGAAGATGCCACCAGTGATGAAAGTAACTCTGGACTTCTGGATCTGGATGAACTACCTGGCCCATCAGGGACCACTTGTCAGTCAGCTACCCCAGCCCACACATAGTCCACCACAGAGCCTCCCCCTCAGTATCCAACACCACAGCACCCACCCAACTTCCCCACACCTCTGTCCCCAGGACATGTCAATCAGCAGTGGGCCCACTGGTACAGGGACCCCAGTCCACACCTCACAGCCAAGACAATCAGGGTTCTGGGGTCAGTGGCAGTGGGCACACCATTCAGGGGACAGAGGCACAGGGGACAGGGACAGTCAAAGGACAGCTGTGTGCCAGGGGGAGGACAGGCCCAGGGAACCGACTCTCCAGGAGGCACTCACTAAGGTCCTGGGGGCTTACCAACAATCCCAGGACAAGATTGGCCTGATTCTTAAGAACATGCAGTAGAACAAGCGGCTGCAGGATGTACACCATCAGGAGATCAGGGAAGATTTGCAGGCCCTCAACACTACCATGGTCTCCATAGCAGGGGTGCTGGCTGATATGGCCAACATCATGAGGGAATGTACAGCACACTAGTGGGCCCCTTCAACTGGCCAGTCAACTGAAAAGCCCACCACATCTGCTGCAGCTAGTGACAGGAGGCCCTGACACAGGATCCACAGGCCACCAGCACCCCTCCCCCTACAGAAGGTGAACCACCCCGCAAACATTCCCTGTCACCCAGACAGATGCCAGAGACACTTACCAAGACCAAGACCACCGCCAGGAAATGAGACCCTCCTGAATGTCCCCCTTGTGTTCCACTCTGTCACCTTATCCACTTTGAACTGGCATTGGTCCCCTTCCTATGGCCCCTTGGACACTGGACCTGTGCTGCAAACAGGCTAGACCAATACCCTGGACTTACCTCTACCATCACCCCATTCCATTGCACTATTCCTTCTATTAATTGCACTACAATAAACACCCTTAGACACAACTTGAGTGATAGTGCTTTCTGTGATGAAATGTGCAATTATGTTAACGGTTACATCTTGTGCAATTGACATGAACTTTGGTATGGTATACAAATAATGAGCTGTAGCTGTCTGTAGTCATCACATCAGTGCACAGATGTAATAACACCAACATCTGCAAATAGAGAAGGCATAGGTGACAGTCAGTTGAATGGAAAAAAGTGACTGCCAGCCCGCTACAGCCACACTGAAAATATAAATATTTAGAGGAATGGTCAGTTCCACTGTCTTAACCGTGTGTCATTGGAAGTTCTGCCGTTGTCCACATCCTCATCCTCTGCCTCCTCATTGTCACTGTCTTCAGGGTCCACTGCTGCCACAGGGGCATTTCCAATCTCCTCCTCCTGCAGATAAGGCACATGTCATCTGAGGGCCAGGTTGTCCAACATGCAGCATACTACAACTATCTGGCAGACCTTCTCAGGGGAGTAGCACAGGAATCGACCTGTCAGATGGAGGCATCTGAACCTGGCCTTCAGGAGGCCGAAGGTATGTTCTATGATTTGCCTGGTTTGCCCATGTGCATCATTATATCGATTCTCAGCCCCTGTCCTGGCATTCCTCACAGGGGTCAGGAGCCACAACAGGTTTGGGTAGCCAGAGTCACCAGCAAGAATTGAGGGACAAACATTATCCTACACAATGGTATGAGGGATGACTCCAGAAGGCATACACTGACACTGACATATCTTGGGTGGGGACTCAGGCCCACCTATTAGCCACACCCTCTGCCTCTGTAATTGTGCCATCACATTTGGGATGTTGCTATTCCTCAGGACAAAGGCGTCATGCACCGACACAGGATACTTGGCAGTGACTTGGGCGATGTACTGGTCCGCCAGGCACACCATTTGCACACTGAGTGAGTGGAAACTCTTCCAATTCCTGGACACCTGTTCATTGTGGCGGGGGGGAAAAATGCAATATGTGTTCCGTTAATTGCCCCAATATTATTAGGAATCTGTCCCATTGCATAGAATCCAGCCTTCACAGTAGCCAAATATTCCACCTGGGGGAAAGCTATGTAGCTTCACATGTGTTTGAGAAAGGCAGCCAAAACCCTTGGAAGCACTATTGAGAACATTGGCCTTGACATTCCTGCTGCCAAGCCCATTGTCACTCGGAAAGAACCAGTTGCCAGGAAATGGAACACTGATAGAACTTGCACAAGAGGGGGGATCCCAGTGGGGTGACGGATAGCTGACATCAGATCAGGTTCCAATTGAGTACACAGCTCTGTGATTGTGGCTCCGTCCAGTCTATAGGTCAGTATTATATGCCTCTCCTCTACTGTAGCCAAGTCCACAAGGGGTCTGTACACAGAGGCTTGCCTCCTCCTCCTCCTATTCCTCTACAGTGGTAGGTATCTAAGGGACACAAGAGTGAGAAGGGTGTCACTAACTGAACAATGCAACCACCACCCCAGTGCAACTGAGCTTATATGTAATCGGACAATCTGAATGGCAATGTATGTACAATTCACAGCAATGACGCAGTTTCCTGATTGTTGTCCTCCACCTGTAAGTATGGACAGGTGGAAGTGATGTAACTCCGCCGGCATTGGTCGTCATGGCGGAAGGCGGTCTTCCACAGCCATGCTATTCCTCATTGGTTAACATGGGGCTCTATGGAGTAAGGCATCCAATGAGGATCACCGGCAGCGGCGGTGATGGTATACACCGCCACAGACGTGACCACTGTTTTCTTTCTATAACCTCACTTGATTTCTGACTTTCCACAAGACAACATCTACACTGCGTGTGCTGCTGTGACCTGTGTCTGGATCCTGCCATGGCCCATGTGACAGGGGAAAGGGCCCCTGCCATCACTTCTGAGGAGTTAGATCACCTGGTGAATGGGGTCCTACCCCTGTATGGACAGCTGTATGGGCCTCCAGACCAACAGGTGAGTATACCACGGGGACGATGCATGCAACAAGGTGTGGGATATGTCTAGTGGTAGTGAACATGCAGGGCTCCGGGTGATGTGTGTGCCAAAGGAGATAGAAATTTAATTTGTGGGCCATATGTGTGACAGGCAGGATTGTGTGGTTAATGGTGTCCTCCTGTCTGTATTACCTCTGCAGGTCAGCGCCCATCAGAAGAAGAGATTGTGGCATGCCATCGCCAAGGAAGTGCGGACCCTGGGGGTATATAGCAGGCAGAGCACCCACTGCACGAAAAGGTGGGAGGACCTAAGACTCTGGGTCAGGAAAACCGCGGAGGCCCAGCTGGGGATGGCCTCCCAACGAGGGTGGAGTGCCCGTCGGAACCTGACTCCCCTGATGGCCCACATACTGGCAGTATCCTACACAGAGCAGGATGGGCGCTTGCGGGCAACACAGCAGCCACAAGGGGGTGAGTACAGTGAGCGTGACAACCTTTTTTGTTGACTGGCATAGGATCCTGGTGGGGGGTTTCAGTTAGTGGGTACCCCTTAATGCCAGCTCAGACATTGCTGGGAGGTCCAGCTCAAGGTAAATGGGTGTATAGCAAAATCTTGTAATCGAGCTCAGTGGCATTTCAGGTCAGACAAGGATTAGTGGGTCCCAGGATGGATGTAATTGGCAGAGGTTGGCTCTCATCTTGCTGTGGTACCTAGCCAATGGAATGCCAGTGTGATGCATATTGCTCGATCCTGATCCCTGTGTGATGGTAATGTGTATGCCATCTGTGCTGTTGGTGCTGTAATTGACCCAGTGCTCCCTTTCTCTCTCCCCAACCCACTACTTTCTTCTGTCATCCTGTCCATGCGTGCATTAGCATCATCTGGGGGAGAAGTAGGGGCACCGGCAACTGAGGGAGCTGCATCCCACAGGACCCAGGAGGCAGAGTCCACCGACGCCAAGGGGACCAGTGGTACAGAGGGTGAGGGGAGCACCACTGCGGAGACAGGAGATGACAACCCTGACTCTGATTCCTCATCCGATGGGAGCTCCCTGGTGGTGGCGGACTCCTCTGGACCCACCCCAGCTACAGGTACAGCCACCACCCCCATACCAGCACCGCCCTCCCAGTAGCCCCCCACTGAGTTGACCGTGCCCGCTCACCCATGAGTGTGGGCATCTCCTTCACCCCACGCATCTCAGACCCTGTCCCAGTGATCCCTGCTGCCCTCATTGAGGAGGCTATTGACCTCCTGAGATCAACCAACCGAGATGCAGCAATGCAATGCATACACCTTGAGGGCATCTACAGTGGGTTGGTGGCCCTACAGAGATCATTTCAAGCTTTGGCCTCATCTCTGATGGCAGCCAGTGTCCCTGTTCCTACTGTTCCCCCCTCCAACTACCCCTTCCCAGTCCCAGTCTTCTCAACCCCAACCCATGCACACATACAGACAAGCATGCACACAACACTTCAGACGAGAGAAGCACAGTCAAACACATGCAGCACACTTCAGGCCACAAGCACTCACACAAACAACAGACAGTTACACACGCAGCAACATCCACTGCTTCCACTGTCTCCCCTCCTCCTCCCTCACAGTCACATCCACCCTCACACCTGCATGTACTGAATCAACAGCCACCATCACCACATCATGCAGCACACCCACCTCACTTGCAGACACCTCCACAACATCCATCCACGCGTCCCCTTTGTCTTCTCCTACCCTGTCTGCCCCACTTCTAAGAGACACAAATGCATGCACTTAGACTCCCAACAGCCATCCACCTCACACACGCACTCTGTCCATGCACCTGCACCCAAGTCCAGCAGGTGTACACCTCTGACAACCACTCCCTCAACCTCCACTCCCATCCCTCCTTTCACATCCCGCCACAACATCCCTCAGAAGCTTTTCCTTGCCCACCTTGCCCTCTTCCCTCCCCTCCACCCCCCGTTCTGGCCATAAGACCCAGCACAGCACCTCAGCCAAACAGTCTGCCTTTGCTCCCATCAAATCAACAGCTACTGGCACAAGGGGGCCCCAGAGTGTGACGGCTGCCACTCCTACTGTGAGCACAACTCTGGCTCAGAAAGGGAGGACTAGGGTGGTGAAAACCAAGGGACATGAGACGGGAACAGTGGAGGCACCTCCTAGTCCTGGAGGCAAGAAAGAGAAGGTTCCCACTCCACCACCCAAGAAAGGGTAGGTTCCCACTTCACCACCCAAGAAAGGGAAGGATCCCACTCCACCACCAAAGAGAGGCAAGGGGCCCCCTCCACCAGCAGAGGGCAAGGAGCCCCCATCTCCAGCAGAGGCAGCCAGGGTGACACCTCCACCAGCCGTGGGAAAGGAGACCAACCTCCAGCAGAGGCAGCCAGGGTAACACCTCCACCAGCAGTGGGCAAGGAGCCCCCACCTCCAGCAGAGACTGCCAGGGTTACACCTCCACCCGAGGTGGGCAAGGAGCCCTCACCTCCAGCAGAGGCACAGCAGCCCTCACCTCCAGCAGAGGGCATGTATGCCACCCACCAGAGGCAATTGGGCAAGGAGCCCCGTCCAGAACCAGTGGGCATGATACCCGCTTCAGAGACTGTGGCCTTGCAATCCCCACCAGGGACAATTGGGCAAGGGGCCCCCTCCAGAACCAGTAGACATGTTACCTACTTTAGAGACTGTGGCCTTACACTCCTCACCAGAGACAATAGGGCAAGGAGCTCCCTCCAGAACCAGTGGGCATGTTACCCACCTCAGAGACTGTGGCCTTACACTCCCTACCAGGGACAATTGGGCAAGGAGCCCCCTCCAGAACCAGTGGGCATGTTACCCACTTCAGAGATTGTGGCCTTGCACTCCTCAACACAGACAATTGGGCAAGGAGCCCCCTCCAGAACCAGTAGGCATGTTACCCACTTCAACTGAGATGCCCTCCACCCCTACCCACCACCCTCTGAGGTGCCTGCCCATTTGTACTTTGGACGCCTGCTTTTGTTTTCGCATGGACAATATGGTGGCTGTTGATATCAAATTACAGTGTCAATTAAACCTCAGTGTAGTTCTTGTTTTAATTAGACGGGGGTCCTGTGACATTGGTTTTGCTCTGCAGCTGGTTGTGTGTTTTGTGTGTGTTTGTGAATGGTGTGTGTTGTGCATGTGTGTGTCACTCTCCTTTTCCTCCTTCCCTCCCTTGTGTGCTAGGCGGCTGTACTCACCGTTGTCGTCTTCATCGGCATTGGTGTTCGAGGGCAACCATGGCATAGAAGATCATTTGGAAGACTTGTAGTCTCGGTTCTATGGCGGTGGCGGTCTCTTCTGTGTCTCTGATGGTGATTCTTTTGTTTTCTATTCACGGTCTCCACCAGGTTTTGATGGCGATGGTACCGCCCCGGAAATCCTGCTGGTATGCTATGTCATAATATGAAGGGCGGAAGCTTGTCTTCCGCCTGGCTGTGGATGGCTACCACCATGGTCAGTGGTGTTAAAGTCATGGCAGTTGGTGTGGTACATTGGCTGTCTATGAGAGGTTTCACCGCCATGGTCATAATTCGGCAGTATTACCGCCACTTTAACAGTCACCGCCAATGTCATAATGAGGGCCGAAGACTTTCATTTGTACACATTTTTTGGAACCATTCTTTCTAAGGATTACAGACACTCTTTCCAAGGATCCTCAGTGTGTACTGACTTTGTGCTACTTTGAGTCACATTTGATATTATTGTACTGCCAGTGAAGCCTATTTATGGAACCACAGCTCTTATCTGTATTGAATATATTTTTGCTACTGAACCTATTACACTAAGGATCATTCAGAACATAGATGTGCTTTACAAATCATTAAAGGTATATATCTTCATAGAAAAACATATTACTGAGCAGTTTATTCCGTACAATCATTATAAATATGTTTCCTTTGACATTCTGTCTGTTGGATATCACAGAGTTTCAACTGACCATAGAGAGTTGGTTATACAGAGATTATCACAAGGTAGACTGAATGTCATATTAGGAACAGCAAATTGAAAAACAAACAATACAATACTAAAAGAGTTATGTCTTGTGGAGTCCAATGCTTCTTCAGTGAAGGTTGAGCTCAGCTTGAGAAGAAGCAGAGTGAAGGTATCAAGAGGTATATATATTACCTTTTTGTACCTAGTTTGCTACACAAAAGTGATGGAAAATCTGAACAAAATGTTTATTTGAAATTTATTTTCCACACAAATCATATTTTCCACTGGAACGTTACCCAGATGTAATACAAAACAGAGTCAATGGGGTGTTCCATAGATATTGCATGGTTGTTCCCATGCAACCAGACATGGTTTTTGATGCAAATCCTATCTACAAAAAAAAAATGAACTGGGTTTTACCTAAAAAAAAAAAATGTTTTGATATTGCCATTGTCAAGCCGATAATTTATCCAATCTTTTCCAGCTGTGCATGTGTGCTACACTGTACAGCACACATGCAAAGTAGGAAATTTAAACATTTAGTATAAGCATACTATTGTGTACTGGAAGGGCACCCTTTTGTTACAAAACCTATGCTAGACATCAAGCACATATACCTGCACTAAGATGTAAAGGTGTGCATGTGGTGCAAGCAACCTGATTGTGCCCCAGCTCTAGAGCAAGACAGCTGCACATCTCTGTAGATAAGGCGTTCTCATATGCTCTCTCTCTCACTTAATGATACACAACAACTTTGGTTGGTGCACTGTGTTGAGAGACATTTTAGTAGACATACCCCACTTTGTCTCTGTTTCTCTTTCTCCTATGTCATATTCCTCTCCCTAGGTCTACTGCTAGGCAGCATAAATACCCTTTACAAGGGTTTCAGTGGGTTCAGAGAAGTGTAGGTATTAGCTTTGCTCCTGTGGGATCTGAATTACTAGATTGGTGCAAATCTGACACCTGTCTGTGTCTGAGGAGGACTTTCATGTTGTGGTGAAATTGAAGCTTGAGAATGGCCAGGAACGAATGCCCCAAATGACAATATCAACTCGGACTCTCCATCTTGATTGTGGGAGTTTCTTTAATCACTGTTTGAATGTCAGACTTTTACATTATGCTTTGATTTTCACTCAGAACCTTTCTATTTGATGTATAGCTTTTTAGGTTGGTCTTTTGGTATTTTACAATTTATTTTACATTTTTCTTTATGTAAATAAACTTTCCCCATGGCCTGCCAGACGTGCTTTTATCATTGGACCAATCACCTACAAGTTCATATTTCCTACCATAACTATTGTCTTTCAATTTGCCCGTTTCCCTGGACTGTCCCCAAATTAAAATTGTTACTTTAAAAAAAAATGTAAAAGTCACTATTGGAAAGTAATTACCAGGATAGGTTGACTATCTTGCTTGAGTAAGAGCCACTGCACGTTGTTGTACAAAATTGTATAATAATAGACAATAGTTTAAGATAATAAGTGTTGGAAAGTGGGTTATTGGTAGTGGTAAGTATGAACCTACTACTGGCAATAATGCCACTAACCAAATATAGGTTCAGTAAGGGTCTCCGTAAATTAGCCCCTTGCTCAACCCCTGGTAGCTGTAACCGAGCAAGCAGGCCTAACTTAAGAGACAAGAGTGTGAAGCATTCAAAAACACCAATACCGTAAATAAGTGTGACACAACACACAATAAAAATCCTATACTAATTTAAAAAATAGGTTATATTTTTATGCGTAAATAGACACCAAAACAACAAAAATCCAATGCAGGGAACCAGAAATATGAATTTTTAAGGAATAAACACTTTCTAGTGCTTACAAACACAAAGTGCCAACTTTACCAAAGTTCTCCAAACTTCTCCAAACTTCAGGAGGTGTTTCCTGAAGCCGTCCTTGCAGGTACAGAGGGTCCAAAATACAAATCCAAGGGTCTGGAATCTCCCGGATAGTCCTTGGAAAGCTGGACCACAATTCCCAAAATGCACCTGGCTAAACCCCGAAAAAAAGTCCACTGGATGCACTCCAGGCTGGGGACTTTTGCTGGGGATGATGCAGGTGAAGCAATGTTAACCTGTAGTTGCAGGGAGTCCACTCCTGAGTCCTTCTTGAAGCAAGGCACAGTCTCCAGAGCTGTAGTACCAGATTATGCACAAAGTGCAGGCCAAGGGTGCAGATCCGCATACCAGCAGGGCAGTCCTTCTTCCTCTTGTAGTTTCAGGCAGCAAGCCTGAGAGGCTAAGCACTTCTCACATATTTATTCCCAGATCCTGGGCATCAGGAAGTGGGGCAGCCCCAACCAATAGAATGCTGAGTGACACCCAAATGCATGACTACTTCCTCCAAAGTGTGGCATATTCCTGTCCCAGAAAGCACCATTCTTCCAAAATCCATGATGACTGAAATTTCAACAGAGCAGTAAGAGCTGCCTAAACCATCCCCCAGCCTGGCTCATTTCCACAGCTATCCTCCTCCTAACATCTGCAAATTCCTTCCATAAGCCTGGTATCTGGCTGAGGGGTCCAGGGGGTGGGGGTTAGGTGATCTGACATCCCATCCTGTCCTGCTCTCCTTTGAGGCTAAATCTTTTATTACCACTACCCCTGCTCTGGCATTCCTGTGTAGCCCCAGAGCTTTCCTTCACCAGATAGGCTCTCCCCTGGACAGCCACTTATCACTTAATTAAGCAACTCTGCTAATCCTGTTAGCACTGACCAATCAGAGGGGACCTTCAGAAGGCTGGATTTTGGCTTACGGTAAGAAAGCCCTTATAACTCCTTTTCTGTACAAGTTGTGATAAGTTCACTAATGTCAAACTACTGGTTTCATCAATACCAATCTTTTAAGTCTTTGAATTACTTTTTCTGCACTTTTCCTTACTATAATTACAATGCAATACTATATTGCAATGATAGCTTATGAAGGTCAGTATCAATAAAGGTGGGGAAAATGAAATGATAATTTTTTCCCTCACCAGGGGTTTATAAAACATATTTTATAAGACCCCTGCTTACAGTTATGTGATCCCCCTCCCCTGAGACACATAGGGGATACTGTGGGGGTACCTAATATGTGAAAATAAGGTAGATTGTTACATTTAAAGTACCCATAGCACCAAAGTTGAATTAGAACACCATTTCTATTTAAATGCAGTCCGCAGAGAACGCAAAAAATTAGGGTGAACAGGGCAAAAAGATGACTTTGCAACAATAAGATGTTTAGAAGGTTATAAAAGATTATGTGTAGATGAGGATATTGAGTGAGGTGTTGTCTAACAAATTTAGGCGCTAAGGGAGTGGTGTGAACATCTCCAATAGGAGGGGTGGAGGACTGGGTGGTTATCCACATATCCAGCTATGTAAAGCTGGGGCCATTGGACATTGATGTGGAAATCAAGATTTACCATAGTCACTTGACTGAGTATATAACCGTAGGAAGATAAAATGGGATTCATACAATTCCATACAAATGATATATTACAGCATTTCAGCTGCTACTACCACTGATTGTTCCCCTCAATGCCAGCTGCTGAACCATTGTCTGTGAACATGGTGCTGGTAATGTCTTCTTTGACTCATCAGCTGGAGAGAAGAGCAATAAGAAAGCTGAGTTATATGAGTAAGGAAAAGACAAGAAGGGTTTTTAGTTGACACAAATGTTATCAATACGAATGGATGTGTATGAGACATGTAGCATATCCATTCACAACAATATGAGGCTTAAAGAGAATACATTGATAAAAAAATTGATAACATACTGTGGTGGATGTAAGATGGTCACAGAGTTATGTGACCAGTGTTTGGCTGCTGCCTGAATGTCTGTTGATGCAATCTAAGATATTGGTCACCGTGTGGACACTAGGGCTGATTTTATAACTTTTGGTTACAAGAAAGGCATATATAGTGTAATGAGATTCAAACCCAAGCACAGCATGAAGTTCCAGTGGCATGTGGTTGCTAAACAGTACATCAAAAGAAAATCGTATGGTGGAGTACAGAGAGGCATTGTTAATCACTAAGATAGAATTTTACACATAAAGGATCGCAACTGCATCTAACATATATAAGGAGGTGTTCCAAATGGTTCAATAATCAACCTCTACAGATGGAGTGGACTTTAGGTCAACTACTAACCAAATAAATAGCTGTATTTTAGCTCAAATAGATGCAATCAGTAAGGATCTAGCTCAAGGGATTTTCTGGCTAATCTATGTGTGAGATAAATTCAACACAGATTTTCTTTTTTGAAATTCCTTAAGGGAATTTGGCATCAATACATAATATGGCTTATGAAATCAAATCAGGCTCACCCCTAGATCCCTGTTCTTTGACCATCTTTTCAGAATTACCATCAGTACTGGGTGAGTAAATTTATGCAGTGATTACTGCATCACTAGTACAGGATTTGGTTTCTAAATCTTTTTAAAAAGTAGTGGTCCTAATTCTTATGAAAAAAACAAACAATGACCCTTCTATTTTCAAGGAGAAGCATGTGATGCCCAATCAAGCAGGCCTCAAACCTAGACATAATACTGAGGCCCTCATTACGAGTTTGGTGGTCTTTTGGCAAGACCGCCATGCTGGCAGCCTCCAAAAGACCGCCAGTTATGGCGGCACAGTGACCACTTTCTTACGAGTCACAAACTGAAGACCACATAAATACAGCCACAAATTCCAAACTGCCAGGCCAACGAGGGCGGGAGAGAGATGGTCCTACCACCAGCACCGCCACACCGACAACACCCCACCCTCCATATTACAAACCACAAATCAGCACGGTGGTCATTGCACCTCAGAAAACCATTGGTGGTGCAAATTGTGGCAGTCCAAAAATCACCTCCACCAGAACCCGACACCTCATTGGATAGAATGAATACCCCACACCTGACACCCACCTGCTCACTTCATTATATAACACACCCTCACACACCCCCACAATCCTTTGCAACCACAACTACTAACAGATACATTGAGGAACACACCGAGAGAGAACACTGCACGTCGATACCATAGGTACCAACACACTTCCCACGCATTACACACCACACAACGGCACCAGCAACGTAATACACTCATCGCCACTGCACACATATACCAGATACCACCAGCACACACAACCAAACACCCCCACCCCGCCAAGCACCCTACACTGCACCCTACAGGCCTGAGGGCCTGACTGCAATCATCGGGGGGCTCAACTCTGGTAAGCCAACAACACTCCCCAGGCACCAACCACTCATGTCCATCATGCATCCCCACCATCCATCACTCCCTAATCAACCCCATCTCACACTTTTGCACCCTTCCAGACACACCCCACACCCCTCACTTTCATGCCACAGCACCGCACTGTTACTATCCCCACACAGTCCCTCCCTAATGCACGTATACCAATCACAATACCAAGCACCACAACTCCCAGAGTGCAACACTCCCTACACATCAACACCTGCATGGGAAACTATAGCACATGCAACAAAAAATAGATGATTCGACTGCATTCCAACACATGGCAATGGCAGCAATGCTATCCAAAATCCTCAATACCCAATTGAAAATTAAACCAATGCCACAATGTCACCTGCAAGCAATGTCTGCAGTGCTGTATGCGTCGTTGCCATCACTGGGAAGCAAATCAAGCTACTCCATGCATCAGACGATGATATGGGCAAGTACATCTCCACAATGTAACTTGCTCACTTTCCATCAACAGGTCCCATTGCCACTGCCATCTGGCAGCCAATACCAGAGATAGATAGCCCTCCCCAGGATGAAGGCCCCAGTGGATGTTCGGATATTGACGACTTGTCTGGGCCATCTGGTACAACTGGTCAGTACACCAGCCCCACCCTGGACACATCGGAGTCCCCCAGCCATGTGGATACTACAGCACAGCCAATCCTACAACTTCAAACCTGTGTCCTAAGGACAGGTCAATCAGCAGTGTGCCCGACAGTATAGGGACCAGAGTCAAGGCCACACACCCAAGCCGATGAGGGTCCTAGTGCAACTGGGAGTGGGCACAGGTACAAGGGGCCAGGGGCACTGGGAGGGCACCTGTGGTCCATAGGATGGGGCACCCACATCAAATCAAATCAAATCAAATCATTAACATTTCTAAAGCACGCTACTCACCCGTGCGGGTCTCAAGGCGCTAGGGGAAAAAGGGGGGGTTATCGCTGCTCGAACAGCCAGGTCTTTAGGAGTCTCCGGAAAGCAGAGTGGTCCTGGGTGGTCCTGAGGCTGGTGGGGAGGGAGTTCCAGGTCTTGGCCGCCAGGAAGGAGAAAGATCTCCCACCCGCCGTGGAGCGGCGGATGCGAGGGACAGCAGCGAGTGCGAGGCCAGAGGAGCGGAGGAGGCGGGTGGGGACGTAGAAGCTGAGGCGTCTGTTGAGGTATTCCGGTCCCTTGTCGTGGAGGGCTTTGTGTGCGTGGGTGAGAAGTCGGAAGGTGATCCTTTTGCTGACTGGGAGCCAATGCAGGTGTCTCAGGTGTGCGGAGATGTGGCTGCTGCGGGGTATGTCGAGGATGAGGCGGGCCGAGGCGTTTTGAATGCGTTGCAGGCGATTTTGGAGTTTGGCTATGGTCCCGGCGTAGAGGGTGTTGCCGTAGTCCAGGCGGCTCGTGACGAGGGCGTGGGTCACGGTTTTTCTGGTGTCGGCGGGGATCCAGCGGAAGATCTTGTGGAGCATGCGGAGGGTGAGGAAGCAAGCGGAGGACACGGCGTTGACTTGCTTGGTCATGGTGAGAAGAGGGTCCAAGATGAAGCCGAGGTTGCGTGCGTGGTCTGTGGGGGTCGGTGCGGTCCCGAGGGCCGTGAGCCACCAGGAGTCGTCCCAGGCGGACGGGGTGTTGCCGAGGATGAGGACTTTTTTTCAGAGTTCAGCTTTAGGCGGCTGAGCTTCATCCAATCTGCGACGTCCTTCAAACCCTCTTGTAGGTTGGTCTTGGCGCTGGCGGGGTCCTTGGTGAGGGAGAGTATAAGTTGGGTGTCGTCGGCGTAGGAGGTGATGATGATGTCGTGCTTGCGTACGATGTTGGCGAGGGGGCTCATGTAGACATTGAAGAGTGTCGGGCTGAGTGATGAGCCTTGGGGTACGCCGCAGATGATCTCGGTGGGTTCTGAGCGAAACGGAGGGAGGTAAACTCTTTGGGAACGGTTTGCGAGGAAGGAGGCGATCCAGTCCAGGGCCTGGCCTTGGATCCCGGTGGAGCGGAGGCGGGTGATTAGGGTGCGGTGACAGACGGTGTAGAAGGCAGCCGAGAGGTCGAGCAGAATGAGGACGACTGTTTCACCGTTGTCCATCAGGGTTCTGATGTCGTCAGTGACTGAGATGAGGGCGGTTTCAGTGCTGTGGTTGGTTCGGAATCCGGTTTGTGAGGGGTCGAGCAGGTTGTTGTCTTCCAGGAAGGTGGTCAGCTGTTTGTTGACGGTCTTCTCTATTACTTTGGCTGGGAAAGGCAGAAGAGAGATGGGGCGGAAGTTTTTCAGGTCGCTCGGGTCAGCTGTAGGTTTCTTTAGTAGGGCGTTGACTTCGGCGTGTTTCCAGCATTCGGGGAAGGTAGCAGAAGAAAAAGAAGAGTTGATGACGGTCTGGAGGTGCGGGGCGATGATGTCGTCGGCTTTGTTAAAGATGAAGTGCGGGCAGGGGTCCGAAGGGGCACCGGAGTGGATAGAGTTCATGATGGATTTGGTTTCTTCCGTGTTGATGTGGGTCCAGTTGTTGAGGGTGATGGCCGTGGATGCCGGTTCGGTGGTGTTTGGTTGGGTCTGGTGTCCGAAGCTGTCGTGGAGGTCGCTAATCTTGCAATGGAAGAAAGTGGCGAGGGATTCGCATAAATCCTGTGAGGGCGTGACGGCGTTGGCGTTGGCGCTGGGGTTGGAGAACTCCTTGACGATGCTGAAGAGTTCTCTGCTGTTGTGTCTGTTTTTGTCCAGTCTGTCGGTGAAAAAGTTCCTTTTGGCAGCGCGGATCAGGTGGTGGTGTTCGCGGGTAGTGTTCTTGAGGGCGGTCATGTTGTCAGCGGTGTGGTCCTTGCGCCAGGCTTTCTCAAGGGCGCGACAAGTTTTCTTTGATTCTTTGAGGGTGTCAGAGAACCAGAGAGGTTTTTTGGTGTTGGTCTGTCGATGCGTGCGTTTGAGGGGAGCAAGGATGTCTGCACAGTTGGAGATCCAGTTTGTGAGGTTGAGGGCTGCGTCGTTGGGGTCGTGGTGAGGGTGGGTTGGTTGGCGGCGAGTGCGGAGAAGAGTTGCTCTTCGAGGATCTTGTTCCACTGTCGACGAGGGATGGGTTGGGTGCGGAGGTGGCGGGTCTCGCGTCGGAATGTGAAGTGGACGCAGCTGTGGTCGGTCCAGTGTAGGGCGGAGGTGTGGCTGAAGAAGACGTGTTTGCTGGCGGAGAAGATGGGGTTGAGCGTGTGTCCGGCGATGTGGGTGGCGGTGTTCACCAGTTGTTTGAGGCCGAGGTTGGCGAGGTTGGCGAGAAGGGTGGTGGTGTTGGGGTCGTTGTTTTGTTCCAGATGGAAGTTGAGGTCGCCTAGGAGGATGTAGTCCGGAGAGGCGAGGGCGTGCGGGGAGATGAATTCGGCGATGGCGTCGCTGAAAGGGGCGCGTGGCCCGGGAGGACGGTAGACGAGGGATCCTCTGAGGGTGGTCCTCGGGTCGGTGCGAATCTGAAAATGCAGGTGTTCCGCAGCGAGAGGGGTGTCCTCGGTGGAGGTGGTGACGCTGATGGAGTCTTTGAAGACGATGGCGATACCTCCTCCTGCTTGGTTGGTGCGGTCGTTCCTGGAGATCTTGTAGCCTTCGGGGATGGCGGTGGCGATGTCTGGAGCAGAGGAGGCGTTCATCCAGGTCTCTGTGATGAAGGCGACGTCCGGTGCTATGGAGTCCAGGAGGTCCCAGAGTTCAACGGCGTGTTTGTGGACGGAGCGAGCGTTGACTAGGATGCACTTGAGGTGGTTGATGGCGCGTGGGCTTGTGGTCGTGGTTGTTGCGTGGTGGAAGATGCGTTTGCAGGAGTTGCAGGCGAAGGGTCCATGGGTGCGTTTGGGGTGAGCTTGGAAGCAGGTGTTGGAGCGCCCTGGGTTGAGGGCGTGGAGGGTGGTGGGGTCGTAGCGGATCAGCGGGGCTTGGGAGAGCTGGGGACCAGGGGTCGTTGCGCTGGGCGCGGGACAGGCGCGGACGGGCGCAGACGGGCGGGCGCCATATGAGGTAGGAGGGGGGGGTCAGCTGGGGGCGAATGGGAGCTGGGGGGAGGGGGCGTGCAGGAGGTCGCGGCGGGAAAGCGCGAGGGAGGTGGGGGACAGGTAGAGTGAGAAGAGCTGGGGGAGGGGGGTTTAAGGGCAGAGGGGGGTGAGTGTTAGGAGGTTTAGGAGATTAGGGAGAAAGATAGGAGTAGGGTTGTGAAGATAGGGGAGGGGGGTTGTAGAGGTGGGTGAGGGTGAGAGGTAGAGTGAGAGGATAGGAAGATAGGCAATAGAGGGGGTGGCGGGAGGGGGGGCGAGATAGAGAAATAGATAGAGAAAATAGATAGATAGGGAAATCGATAGATAGGGAAATAGATAGAGAGATAGGAAGATAGGAGGAGGTGGAGAGTGAGGGAGTTAGATAGTGGGATAGAGAGATAGAGAGATAGGTAGATAGGAGGAGTGAGGGAGGTAGATAGTGAACGGGTTAGATAGGGGAGATAGAAAGGGGGATGTGAGTGAGGGAGGGGGATGAGGCAGGAGCAGGAGGGCAGGTGCGGGGAGAAGAGGACGGAGGAGGCAGAAGAGCCGAAGGCAGAAGATAGAAGACAGAAGAACACAAGACCGGAAGAACAGAAGAACAGAAGAACAGAAGAACAGAAGAACAGAAGAACAGAGGAACAGAAGAACAGAAGACCAGAAGACCGGAAGGAGAGAAGAAAGGAAGACGGGAAGAACACAGAAGAACACAGAAGAACACAGAAGAAGATACAGAAAATGAAGAACAGAGGGCAGAAGACCACAGAAGAAGATGAGGAAGAAGAGAAGAAGAGTGAAGACGGGGAAAAGAAGAGTACAGAAGAAGATTACAGACGAGGAGCGAGGAGGAAGAACAGAAGAACAGAGAAGAAGAAAAGAAGAAAAGAAGCAGGAGCAGGAGAGATGGTGAGTAGCGCGGGGCAGAGCGAGGGGCTGGGAGGTGGGGGGTACTTACTGTGAGGTGGGTCTCAGGAACTCAGGAACTCAGGTACCTGAAGGGGCTGCAGCGGCAGGGGGAGCAACCTACCCTTGGGTCAAGGGTCGCTACCACTGTCGCGCAGCAGCCGCCATATGAGGTAGGAGGGGGGGGAGGGGTCAGCTGGGGGCGAATGGGAGCTGGGGGGCGGGGGCGTGCAGGAGGTCGCGGCGGGAAAGCGCGAGGGAGGGGGGGACAGGTAGAGTGAGAAGAGCTGGAGGAGGGGGGTTTAAGGGTGGAGGTGGGTGAGTGTTAGGAGGTTTAGGAGATTAGGGAGAAAGATAGGAGTAAGGTTGTGAAGATAGGGGAGGGGGGTTGTAGAGGTGGGTGAGGGTGAGAGGTAGAGTGAGAGGATAGGAAGATAGGTAATAGAGGGGGTGGCGGGAGGGGGGGAGAGATAGAGAAATAGATAGAGAAAATAGATAGATAGGGAAATCGATCGATAGGGAAATAGATAGAGAGATAGGAAGATAGGAGGAGGTGGAGAGTGAGGGAGTTAGATAGTGGGATAGAGAGATAGAGAGATAGGTAGATAGGAGGAGTGAGGGAGGTAGATAGTGAACGGGTTAGATAGGGGAGATAGAGAGGGGGATGCGAGTGAGGGAGGGGGATGAGGCAGGAGCAGGAGGGCAGGCGCGGGGAGAAGAGGACGGAGGAGGCAGAAGAGCCGAAGGCAGAAGATAGAAGACAGAAGACCAGAAGAACGGAAGAACAGAAGAACAGAAGAACAGAGGAACAGAAGAACAGAAGACCAGAAGACCGGAATGAGAGAAGAAAGGAAGACCGGAAGAACAGAAGAACACAGAAGAACACAGAAGAAGATACAGAAAACGAAGAACAGAGGGCAGAAGACCACAGAAGAAGATGAGGAAGAAGAGAAGAAGAGTGAACATGGGGAAAAGAAGAGTACAGAAGAAGCTTACAGACGAGGAGCAAAGAGGAAGAACAGAAGAACAGAGAAGAAGAAAAGAAGAAAAGAAGCAGGAGCAGGAGAGAGGGTGAGTAGCGCGGGGCAGAGCGAGGGGCTGGGAGGTGGGGGGTACTTACTGTGAGGTGGGTCTCAGGAACTCAGGAACCTGGAGGGGCTGCAGTGGCAGGGGGAGCGACCTACCCTTTGGTCAAGGGTCGCTACCACTGTCGCGCAGCGGGCGCCATATGAGGTAGGGGGGGGAGGGGTCAGCTGGGGGCGAATGGGAGCTGGGGGGCAGGGGCGTGCAGGAGGTCGCGGCGGGAAAGCGCGAAGGAGGGGTGGGACAGGTAGAGTGAGAAGAGCTGGGGGAGGGGAGTTTAAGGGTGGAGGGGGGTGAGTGTTAGGAGGTTTAGGAGATTAGGGAGAAAGATAGGAGTAGGGTTGTGAAGATAGGGGAGAGGGGGTTGTAGAGGTGGGTGAGGGTGAGAGGTAGAGTGAGAGGATAGGAAGATAGGTAATAGAGGGGGTGGCGGGAGGGGGGAGAGATAGAGAAATATATAGAGAAAATAGATAGATAGGGAAATCGATAGATAGGGAAATAGAGAGATAGAAAGATAGGAGGAGGTGGAGAGTGAGGGAGTTAGATAGTGGGATAGAGAGATAGAGAGATAGGTAGATAGGAGGAGTGAGGGAGGTAGATAGTGAACGGGTTAGATAGGGGAGATAGAGAGGGGGATGCGAGTGAGGGAGGGGGATGAGGCAGGAGCAGGAGGGCAGGCGCGGGGAGAAGAGGACGGAGGAGGCAGAAGAGCCGAAGGCAGAAGATAGAAGACAGAAGACCAGAAGACCGGAAGAACAAAAGAACAGAAGAACAGAAGAACAGAAGAACAGAGGAACAGAAGAACAGAAGACCAGAAGACCGGAAGGAGAGAAGAAAGGAAGACCGGAAGAACAGAAGAACACAGAAGAACACAGAAGAAGATACAGAAAACGAAGAACAGAGGGCAGAAGACCACAGAAGAAGATGAGGAAGAAGAGAAGAAGAGTGAAGACGGGGAAAAGAAGAGTACAGAAGAAGATTACAGACGAGGAGCGAGGAGGAAGAGCAGAAGAACAGAGAAGAAGAAAAGAAGAAAAGAAGCAGGAGAGAAGGTGAGTAGCGCGGGGCAGAGCGAGGGGCTGGGAGGTGGGGGGTACTTACTGTGAGGTGGGTCTCAGGAACTCAGGAACCTGGAGGGGCTGCAGCGGCAGGGGGAGCGACCTACCCTTGGGTCAAGGGTCGCTACCACTGTCGCGCAGCGGCCGCCATATGAGGTAGGAGGGGGGGAGGGGTCAGCTGGGGGCGAATGGGAGCTGGGGGGCGGGGGCGTGCAGGAGGTCGCGGCGGGAAAGCGCGAGGGAGGGGGGGACAGGTAGAGTGAGAAGAGCTGGGGGAGAGGGGCTTAAGGGTGGAGGGGGGTGAGTGTTAGGAGGTTTAGGAGATTAGGGAGAAAGATAGGAGTAGGGTTGTGAAGATAGGGGAGGGGGGGTTGTAGAGGTGGGTGAGGGTGAGAGGTAGAGTGAGAGGATAGGAAGATAGGTAATAGAGGGGGTGGCGGGGGGAGAGATAGAGAAATAGATAGAGAAAATAGATAGATAGGGAAATCGATAGATAGGGAAATAGATAGAGAGATAGGAAGATAGGAGGAGGTGGAGAGTGAGGGAGTTAGATAGTGGGATAGAGAGATAGAGAGATAGGTAGATAGGAGGAGTGAGGGAGGTAGATAGTGAACGGGTTAGATAGGGGAGATAGAGAGGGGGATGCGAGTGAGGGAGGGGGATGAGGCAGGAGCAGGAGGGCAGGCGCGGGGAGAAGAGGACGGAGGAGGCAGAAGAGCCGAAGGCAGAAGATAGAAGACAGAAGACCAGAAGACTGGAAGAACAGAAGAACAGAAAAACAGAAGAACAGAGGAACAGAAGAACAGAAGACCGGAAGGAGAGAAGAAAGGAAGACCGGAAGAACAGAAGAACACAGAAGAACACAGAAGAAGATACAGAAAACGAAGAACAGAGGGTCGAAGACCACAGAAAAAGATGAGGAAGAAGAGAAGAAGAGTGAAGACGGGGAAAAGAAGAGTACAGAAGAAGATTACAGACGAGGAGCGAGGAGGAAGAACAGAAGAACAGAGAAGAAGAAAAGAAGAAAAGAAGCAGGAGCAGGAGAGAGGGTGAGTAGCGCGGGGCAGAGCGAGGGGCTGGGAGGTGGGGGGTACTTACTGTGAGGTGGGTCTCAGGAACTCAGGAACCTGGAGGGGCTGCAGCGGCAGGGGGAGCGCCCTACCCTTGGGTCAAGGGTCGCTACCACTGTCGCGCAGCGGCCGCCATATGAGGTGGGGGGGGAGGGGTCAGCTGGGGGCGAATGGGAGCTGGGGGGCGGGGCGTGCAGGAGGTCGCGGCGGGAAAGCGCGAGGGAGGGGGGGGACAGGTAGAGTGAGAAGAGCTGGGGGAGGGGGGTTTAAGGGTGGAGGGGTTTGAGTGTTAGGAGGTTTAGGAGATTAGGGAGAAAGATAGGAGTAGGGTTGTGAAGATAGGGGAGGGGGGGTTGTAGAGGTGGGTGAGGGTGAGAGGTAGAGTGAGAGGATAGGAAGATAGGTAATAGAGGGGGTGGCGGGAGGGGGGGAGAGATAGAGAAATAGAGAAAATAGATAGATAGGGAAATCGATAGATAGAGAGATAGGAAGATAGGAGGAGGTGGAGAGTGAGGGAGTTAGATAGTGGGATAGAGAGATAGAGAGATAGGTAGATAGGAGGAGTGAGGGAGGTAGATAGTGAACGGGTTAGATAGGGGAGATAGAGAGGGGGATGCGAGTGAGGGAGGGGGATGAGGCAGGAGCAGGAGGGCAGGCGCGGGGAGAAGAGGACGGAGGAGGCAGAAGAGCCGAAGGCAGAAGATAGAAGACAGAAGACCAGAAGACTGGAAGAACAGAAGAACAGAAAAACAGAAGAACAGAGGAACAGAAGAACAGAAGACCGGAAGGAGAGAAGAAAGGAAGACCGGAAGAACAGAAGAACACAGAAGAACACAGAAGAACAGAGAAGAAGATACAGAAAACGAAGAACAGAGGGTCGAAGACCACAGAAAAAGATGAGGAAGAAGAGAAGAAGAGTGAAGACGGGGAAAAGAAGAGTACAGAAGAAGATTACAGACGAGGAGCGAGGAGGAAGAACAGAAGAACAGAGAAGAAGAAAAGAAGAAAAGAAGCAGGAGCAGGAGAGAGGGTGAGTAGCGCGGGGCAGAGCGAGGGGCTGGGAGGTGGGGGGTACTTACTGTGAGGTGGGTCTCAGGAACTCAGGAACCTGGAGGGGCTGCAGCGGCAGGGGGAGCGCCCTACCCTTGGGTCAAGGGTCGCTACCACTGTCGCGCAGCGGCCGCCATATGAGGTGGGGGGGAGGGGTCAGCTGGGGGCGAATGGGAGCTGGGGGGCGGGGCGTGCAGGAGGTCGCGGCGGGAAAGCGCGAGGCAGGGGGGGACAGGTAGAGTGAGAAGAGCTGGGGGAGGGGGGTTTAAGGGTGGAGGGGTTTGAGTGTTAGGAGGTTTAGGAGATTAGGGAGAAAGATAGGAGTAGGGTTGTGAAGATAGGGGAGGGGGGGTTGTAGAGGTGGGTGAGGGTGAGAGGTAGAGTGAGAGGATAGGAAGATAGGTAATAGAGGGGGTGGCGGGAGGGGGGGAGAGATAGAGAAATAGAGAAAATAGATAGATAGGGAAATCGATAGATAGAGAGATAGGAAGATAGGAGGAGGTGGAGAGTGAGGGAGTTAGATAGTGGGATAGAGAGATAGAGAGATAGGTAGATAGGAGGAGTGAGGGAGGTAGATAGTGAACAGGTTAGATAGGGGAGATAGAGAGGGGGATGCGAGTGAGGGAGGGGGATGAGGCAGGAGCAGGAGGGCAGGCGCGGGGAGAAGAGGACGGAGGAGGCAGAAGAGCCGAAGGCAGAAGATAGAAGACAGAAGACCAGAAGACTGGAAGAACAGAAGAACAGAAAAACAGAAGAACAGAGGAACAGAAGAACAGAAGACCGGAAGGAGAGAAGAAAGGAAGACCGGAAGAACAGAAGAACACAGAAGAACACAGAAGAACAGAGAAGAAGATACAGAAAACGAAGAACAGAGGGTCGAAGACCACAGAAAAAGATGAGGAAGAAGAGAAGAAGAGTGAAGACGGGGAAAAGAAGAGTACAGAAGAAGATTACAGACGAGGAGCGAGGAGGAAGAACAGAAGAACAGAGAAGAAGAAAAGAAGAAAAGAAGCAGGAGCAGGAGAGAGGGTGAGTAGCGCGGGGCAGAGCGAGGGGCTGGGAGGTGGGGGGTACTTACTGTGAGGTGGGTCTCAGGAACTCAGGAACCTGGAGGGGCTGCAGCGGCAGGGGGAGCGCCCTACCCTTGGGTCAAGGGTCGCTACCACTGTCGCGCAGCGGCCGCCATATGAGGTGGGGGGGGAGGGGTCAGCTGGGGGCGAATGGGAGCTGGGGGGCGGGGCGTGCAGGAGGTCGCGGCGGGAAAGCGCGAGGCAGGGGGGGACAGGTAGAGTGAGAAGAGCTGGGGGAGGGGGGTTTAAGGGTGGAGGGGTTTGAGTGTTAGGAGGTTTAGGAGATTAGGGAGAAAGATAGGAGTAGGGTTGTGAAGATAGGGGAGGGGGGGTTGTAGAGGTGGGTGAGAGGTAGAGTGAGAGGATAGGAAGATAGGTAATAGAGGGGGTGGCGGGAGGGGGGGAGAGATAGAGAAATAGAGAAAATAGATAGATAGGGAAATCGATAGATAGAGAGATAGGAAGATAGGAGGAGGTGGAGAGTGAGGGAGTTAGATAGTGGGATAGAGAGATAGAGAGATAGGTAGATAGGAGGAGTGAGGGAGGTAGATAGTGAACGGGTTAGATAGGGGAGATAGAGAGGGGGATGCGAGTGAGGGAGGGGGATGAGGCAGGAGCAGGAGGGCAGGCGCGGGGAGAAGAGGACGGAGGAGGCAGAAGAGCCGAAGGCAGAAGATAGAAGACAGAAGACCAGAAGACTGGAAGAACAGAAGAACAGAAAAACAGAAGATCAGAGGAACAGAAGAACAGAAGACCGGAAGGAGAGAAGAAAGGAAGACCGGAAGAACAGAAGAACACAGAAGAACACAGAAGAACAGAGAAGAAGATACAGAAAACGAAGAACAGAGGGTCGAAGACCACAGAAAAAGATGAGGAAGAAGAGTGAAGACGGGGAAAAGAAGAGTACAGAAGAAGATTACAGACGAGGAGCGAGGAGGAAGAACAGAAGAACAGAGAAGAAGAAAAGAAGAAAAGAAGCAGGAGCAGGAGAGAGGGTGAGTAGCGCGGGGCAGAGCGAGGGGCTGGGAGGTGGGGGGTACTTACTGTGAGGTGGGTCTCAGGAACTCAGGAACCTGGAGGGGCTGCAGCGGCAGGGGGAGCGACCTACCCTTGGGTCAAGGGTCGCTACCACTGTCGCGCAGCGGCCGCCATATGAGGTAGGTGGGGGGAGGGGTCAGCTGGGGGCAAATGGGAGCTGGGGGCCGGGGTCGTGCAGGAGGTCGCGGCGGGAAAGCGCGAGGGAGGGGGGACAGGTAGAGTGAGAAGAGCTGGGGGAGGGGGTTTAAGGGTGGAGGGGGGTGAGTGTTAGGAGGTTTAGGAGATTAGGGAGAAAGATAGGAGTAGGGTTGTGAAGATAGGGGAGGGGGGATTGTAGAGGTGGGTGAGGGTGAGAGGTAGAGTGAGAGGATAGGAAGATAGGTAATAGAGGGGCCATCTCTCAAGTCCTGGGGGCTTACCACTAGTTCCAGGACACTATGGGCAAGATCATCATAACGATCTAAGAGATCCAGAAGCTGCAGAGGGAATTCCACCAACAAGCCATGCAGCAGTGGCAGACCCTCAATGCCACTATGGACTTCATTGTAGGGACACTGAAGGGACTGACCACCATCCTGTGTGCATCCTCCAGCAGGCCACTTCCACTAGCTACATTCCAACCGAGCCCTCCAGCAAATAGTGGAATAGAGGCCCTGCCTGAGGACACGCAGACCACCAGCACCCCTTCCCCATAGCTGAGGAATCCCCATGCAAGCGAGGACGTCCATCCAGACATCCTGCAGGACCTGATGCCAAGACCAAGTACACTGCCAGTAAGTGACTCTCTCCTGAACATTCTCCCTTGTCTGCCACTGACACACCCTGTTGACTGTCCACTGTCATGTTTCCATTTTCCCATGGCCCCTTGGATACTGGACCTGGACTACCTACAGCTGGGACAACAACTCTGATAATGTCACCCACCATGACCCCACTCATCACCCATGGCACTTGTAAATAACATTAAATACATTTGAGCACAGCTACTGCCTGCATGTCATTATTGTTATAGTTAAGATTTTCTGTTGTATAACATGTCATGACAGTCAAACCATTGTGCTGCAAAAACCTGTGAGCTAGACAGAAGGGGGAGCAATATCCTCTGATGTGCAAAATGTTACCCATCATACCACCCGGAGGGCGAGCTGCACTCAACACCTCCGCTGATGACAGACACCAGGAGAAGCTATGTCACAAGGCAGACAGGAGTACAGGTCACATACGAAACGAAACAGTTGACACATACCTGTTTCTCATGGGAAGTATTGTTGAATTAACTCTGCTCTAGAGTCAGCTGCATCCTCATCATTATCCTCCTCATCACTCACTATGTCCCATATATTAGCCACTGGTCCAGCTGCCTCCTCCTCTACATCCAGCAATGGGATGTGACGCCTCAGGGCCAGATTGTGTAGCATGCAGCAGGCAACAATGATCTGGCAGACTTTAAGTGGTTTATAGAGTAGGGCACCTCCGGAGACGTGTAGACAGCGGAATCTGGCCTTCAGTAGACCAAAGGTCCTCTCAATGACACACCTCATCCTGCTGTGGGCCTCACTGAAATGGTTTTGACTATCTGTAGTTGGATATCTCACAGGTGTCAGCAGCCACGGAAGGTTAGGGTAGCCAGAGTCACCTGTGTGCACACAGATAGGACACATCTCAATACCGTTGGAGACACAGGGCAGAATGTGAAGAGAGGTGAGATTACAGGGGCACATATACCGATGAGCCAGGCCCGGTGTGGAACGTTGCTGTTCAGCAGAATGTATGAGTCATGCACAGAAGCAGGGAACTTGGCTGCAACCAGGGATTGATATTGATCAGCCAGACACACCACCTGGACATTTATGGAATAAAAGTAATTCCTGTCCCTTTACACTTGCTCATTTATCCTGGGAGGTACTAAGGCAATGTGAATGCCATCTATGGCCCTTATCACATGAGGGATATGTGCCAAATTGTAGAGGGCAGCTTTAACAGTGGCCAAATCAGCACTTTGGGGAACCTGATGTAGTAGGGCAGATGTTTGAGCAAAGCACACAGTACATCCTTCAACACATTGCTGATCATCAGGTGTGACATCCCTGCTCCCAAGCCAACCCACTGTCATCTGAAACAACCCTCTGACAAGGAAGTGGAGAACCGACAACACCTGCACTAAGAGAGGGATGGCACAGGGATGACATATGGAAGGCAATAGATCAGGCCATGATGGTCTGAAGGTTTAGACGATAAGTCTGTATGATGTGTCTCTCTTCCAGGGTAGCAAGGTTGACTAGGGGCTGGTACACAGGGGCATGTCTCATTAGCAACATTGCACTGTATCTGTGAATAGGAGAGGAGAGAATTCAAAAGTTGATGTATGCAATGTGTGGACATTGTCAATCTATGCAGTAGTCACTATATTTCATCCATGATGCACCAAAAATTCATTTACAAATCACTTATTGCATGTAAAATGGTAGCCCCCTGATTTGAATGCACAGGACAGATGGAAGTGATCTCATTCCGCCGGCGTTAGACGTAATGGCGGTAGGCGGTCTCACCCGCCGTGCAACTCCTCATTGGATAACATTATTGCCTATGGGAGACTGGAGCCAATGGTGATCACTGTTGGCGTTGATGGTTATGTACATGGTGGGCGTGACCGCCATTTACTGTGGCATAGCTCACTTGACTCCTGACACTAGTGCAAGCAAGACCTCCACTGCGTATGCTCCTGTGTTCTGACTCTGGAGGCCAAGATACCCAGCCCTCATCCAGGAAGAGCTGGAAAAGCTTGTGGATGGAGTCCTACCCCTGTAAGGACAGTTGTATGGGGCACCAGAACAGCAGGTGAGTCTCTTGTCACTGTCCTGTTTGAAAATGATGTGTGTGAGGATGAAAGGCATTGGTACAAGGCAGACACAGTGGATGCATGGAGATGGGTGAGGAGTCTGAGCGTAGTGGCAGGATGACACATGAGTTGGTCATGAGATGTGTCAGATGTGTGATGTCCACTGCTGACCCTGTAATGCCACTCTACATGGCTTTGTCTTTCTGTCTGTGTCACCCATGCAGGTCAGCTCCCTTCAGAAGAAGGGGATTTGGTGTGCCATCACCTAGCAAGTGCAGACCCTTGGGGGTCCATAGCCAGCGGAGCACCCACTGCAGGAAGCAGTGGGAGAACCTGAGACGCTGGGCACGTAAGACCACAGAGGCCCAGCTGGGGACGTCCTCCCAATGACGAGGGGGTGCCGTCAAGCCCTGACCTTCCTAATGGCCCGCATCTTGGTGGTGGCCTACCCTGAGGTGGATGGGCGCTTGACGGCAGCACAGCAACCACAAGGGGATAAGTACACACTCACACCTCGACAATGTTATGCTTCTATGACTTTGGGTTGACTACTAGTGGGAAGTTGTAGTGTAGGTCATTGGCAGTTGCACGCGGACTCTAGGTATCAGCCACCCTGGCAGGATTGGATTCATAGATGTGTGCCCATACCATGCAGAAAGTGATTTATGAGGGTATGTACTTATAATTTGGGATTTGTGTGATCACCCTTAACAAGGTTTAAAAGCCCAGCTGCTACCATCAGCATTAGTCCATCTGAGGTGTCAGGGCATTGCCATCAGTATCAGCCTACCACTGTGACAGAGGTAATTAGTAAGTCCTCAATTGGCTGCCATGTAATGTATGTGTAGATAGCCAGATGTCACTGTGCTATTTGACAATGGATTAGTGGCCATTCTGTTGAGTAATTAGTACAGGAAATGTCTCCATACATGACCATGAGAATGTGCCAGGCACTAGGGAAGTTTGACTAGTATGACTCTCATAAAGTATGACTGCTACTGTTCTACCATCAGCAGTTTACTTCAGTATTACTGCAGTTTCCCCCATGGTGTCCTACTGTTGTAGCATGTATAGCTGAGGGCATGGCCTGCAATGCCATAGAAGCAGATAATGATGTTTTTGCTCTGTGTGAATGTAGGGTTGATATTGACACATTGTACCCTGTCTTTCTCTGTCACCCTCCCTTCCTCTCCTCCTCTGTCTTTGTGTACATCAGCATCATCAGGTCACCCGCAAGTGGGAAAGCAGCAGCCAACGGGACCTAGGAAGCTGACACCAGTGGAGCCGAGGGGACAAGTGGGATGGAGGGTGAGGAGAGTGCCACAGGGGAGACACGATCAACAACAACATCTACAAATTCCTTCTCCGATGGATGCTCCCTGGCAGTGGCGGACCCATCGGGACCATCCCAACACCATCCTTGCCTGCCATCCCCCTTATCAGCTCTGCCCTCCCTGTAGCTCCCCACCCAGTTGCCTGTGCCCACTGACCCAGGAGGGTGGGCATATCCTTTGCTGCAGGCACCTCTGCCCCTGCCCCACTCAGCCCTGCTGCTGTCAATGAGGAGACTATTGACCTCCTGAGGTCCATCTCTGTGGGGCAGTCAACCGTCGTGAACGCCATCCAGGGACTGGCCTCATGGATGCAGCAGTCCAATGCCTGCCTGGAAGGCAATCACGGTGCCCTGGCTGCCCTGCAGAGATCATTTAGACTCTGGCCTCCTCATTGACGGCAGCCAGTGCCCCTCCTTCTTCTGTCCTCCTCCGACTAGCTGTTCCCAATTCCACAGCCCTCTCCCCTTACCCATCCAAGGCAGCACACCTTCATACCAACATACATCCAGATCAACAGACACAGTTCGCAAGGACAAACACAGCACCACAAGATACACCACCTCCATGCAAACACACAACAGACACATGCAGACACAACAAAATCCACTCCCTACATGGACTCCCCCACCACCTCACCCCTCACAGTCACCAAACTACTCATACTTGCAATCACCACATCCTCACTCACTGATCCTGCCACGAGTGCACTCATTCCCACCAGCACCACAACAACAGACACCCATACATGCACCCCATACACAACATGCGCACTCAGCACAACTTTACGTTTTACGTGGCGGGGCAACCGTGATGGATATCCTGTTGGTGTGCTACCTCATAATACGGTCGGTGGAAACATGCTACCCCCTGGCCTGGAGATAACTATCGCTGGCCGTGGTGGCCCGGCCGCATTGGCGGTACTGGTGGTGACGTGACTGTGTTCCAGTCATAACACCATCATGGTCATAATATGGTGGTCTACTCCGCTGGGCCCATGGCGGTGCAACCGCCTCCTCAACTGCTACAGTCCTCGGACCGCCAAACCCGTAATGAGGGCCTAAGTTTGTTATGTTGGCTGTAATGCGTGACCTTAAAGGGGAGTGAGGTGTTGGACAGGCAACCGCCCTGGTTTTGCTTGATCTGTCAGCTGATTTTAATACAGTTAATCATAAGATTCTATTGGACCATGTCCAGACATTGGCCTTAAATGGCAGGCGCTGTCTTGGCTGCTATCTTTTTTGACAGCTCATTCACTGGCAGTAGAGCTTTCTTCTTTCAAGGCCAACTAGTGGCATGTATCCCATGGAGTCCCATCTTTCTTGTTTCCTCATCTTTTAATACAGATGTCCAAGTGCTGGCTATAAAGTGAGCCATGAAAAGAAATAAACTATAGATGTACGTACATGACTCAGAGGTTTTAGTGAGACTTGGTAATCACTCTCCTTTCCAAATTGCATTCCCAAACATAATGTGATGTTAATGGATTTGGATTGGTCTGAACTTTTTAAACCTTAATTCAGACAAAACTGAGGTGCAGGTTCTGACTAGCAATATAGAGTGTTGGATACATATGTGCTGGTTAGCAGAGATCGGAGTATTACCAACCCCCAAAGCGGCTGTTAAAGGTCTGAGGGTGAAAATTGATGGGAAGCTATTTCTGCACTCGCAAAGTTCCTCAGAAGTTCCAAACTGAATTTTTCTACGAAGACAGATTAATAATTTAGTGCCATACATGTCTGCAGATGCACTGAAATCTGTATTTGTGGCACTTATATGCTCAAGACTGAACTATGCCAACCTGATATACTTAGGCCTGCCAGCCAAACAGTTAAACTGGGTGCACATCATTCACAACACAGCAGCTCAACTGATTAGTAAATCTTCCAGCAGAACTCATGCATTTTTAAAAAACTACACTGGTTACCAGTCAAATACAGAATTCCATTTAAGGTTCGATGTATAGGGCCGTATTTATACTTTTTGGCGGACAACTGCGCCAACGCAGTTGTGCGTCAAAAAATGTAACGCCGGCTAACGCCATTCCAAAGCGCCATGTGGGCGCCTTATTTATGGAATGACGTTAGCCGGCGGAGCTGCCTGGTGTGCGTAAAAAAAAATGACTTACACCAGGCAGCGCCGGCGTAGGGGAAAATGGAGCTTGGGCATCAAAAAATGGCGCAAGTCAGGCTGAGGCAAAATTTTCGCCTCAACCCGATTTGCGCCATTTTTTTTTACTCCCAACCCCCATTTAAATGACTCCTGTCTTAGCAAAGACAGGAGTCATGCCCCCTTGCCCAATGACCATGCCCAGGGGACTTATGTCCCCTGGGCATGGTCATTGGGCATAGTGGCATGTAGGGGGCACAAATCAGGCCCCCCTATGCCACAAAAAAAAAAAAAAAAAAATACTTACCTGAACTTACCTTAAGTTCCCTGGGATGGGTCCGTCCATCCTTGGACGTCCTCCTGGGGTGGGCAAGGGTGGCAGGGGGTGTCCCTTGGGGCATGGGAGGGCACCTCTGGGCTCCTTCCGAGCCCACAGGTCCCTTAACGCCTGCCCTGACCAGGCGTTAAAAAATGACGCTAAAGCGGCTGGACGTCATTTTTTTTGACCCGCCCACTCCCGGACGTCATTTTTGCCCGGGAGTGTAAATACGGCGCACATGCCTCGGAGTCATTTTTTAGACGGGAACGCCTTCCTTGCATATCATTAATGCAAGGAAGGTGTCCACGCAAAAAAATGACGCAAACTCCAAGATCTTTGGCGCTAGACGGGTCTAACGCCAAAGTATAAATATGGAGTTAGTTTTGCGTCGGATTTGCGTAAAAAAAACGTCGCAAATCCGGCGCAAACAGAGTATAAATATGCCCCATAGTGTTTAAAGCATTGCATGGCCTGGTGGCAACTTTCATTGCTAACCTGATCAGAAGATTCATAGCTACATGTAGGTCATTTTCCACTTTAGCGCATTTTCTCGTTGTTCCAACGTTTTCTAAAACTCCCAAAGAGAGAGCAAAGATTTTTATCTTGCACACCTACATTGAGGAACTCTCTTCCACTTTCAGTGCGATCAGAATATTAACTCCTGCCTTTCAGAAATTTATTTAAAAACGGGTTGTTCAAGGAAGCATGTACATGTTACGTTGGAATAGGCATGTCAAGCAGTCCCAAGAAACTAGTGGTACACAGCACTGTATCAAGTATCTTTACCATAATAACAACACATATCCCTCTCCTAGATGATATCAACTACAATTAAGGTGTCATTATTGTGCTGAAAGTGCAATGATGTGTCGCAGTGCTAAGTAACTAACCCTATCTCATTCAATGATTAAGTACAATGGAAACATGGATGTCTAGATGGATGGGTGACACATAAAGATATCCTTTCAGATGAAGTTGCTGACTATATAGATTCATATGTTAAATTGTGGACACAGGCATGTGCCTCTTAGGTTGTCCATGAGACTTTTTTTTAAAACCTGTTGTCTAACAGTGTTATATTACAATAAACTATAGATATCCTGACAATTATGTAAATAGAGGTGGGTAAACAAAACAAAAAAGCCGGCCGTAGACTTACTTATCTCTACTACCTGCCTGCTGTTGGTGGCCACGCTAGGTGTTGATGGAGCTGTAGAAGCAGAAATATACATGGTGATTGGTGGTGGATGGTACTACAAAACAAGACCTTTAACGTGGATTAAGATAAAAGTGAATGAGCATATTTGAGGCCCAATACACAAGAGTAGAGTGAATTTGCTCAGCAAACCGATACACAAGAGATAATTTGCATTGTTATGGTGTGACAGACAAATTTTAACAAAATCTCTGTACTGGGGTACTGACATTAATATCACTGTGAAACAGTGTGTATTATAGGGACATGGTTGGTGATGGGCCACGTTTGTCAGCTTTTGCATCTAAAGTGTTTGAATTGGGACTGTAGGAGAGTAGAGTACATAGAAAATACGATGACCAGTTTACTCTGTAAAGGGTGTGGTTTTAGAAGCTGTGATTATGGGACATGTGTGATATCTGTTAAACTAGGTAGGTTGGGGTAGAACACAGTGATTTGAGCAATTATTGGAGAGCTCTTTATAATAGAGACCACCTTAGCTGGTCCACCTAGTTTGCATGTAGGTATGCCATATGTTTCCCTCTAGTGACCTATAATAAAGGTAACTAAAAAGAATGTCTCCTCTTAGTAAATTTCCACTTCCATTTCAGTTGGGACAAATTCATCCGGGGCCATATTACACACATGTCCCCAGATGCGTAATAGGTTTGTGCACCCTTTTTTTGAACCCTTGGGGACTGTAGTATTATAGTAGGGGCCACACATGGTTATGCATCCCCTACTGAAATACAGATAGAGCTAGAACTGGCGCTATCTTAAGAGGGCATTCCCTCATTAGCACAAGAGTGCAGTACCATAAAAATGATTGAAACACTTGGAATCTATGTCTGTACCATATGATGGATTCTTGAAATGGTCCTTCATCTTAAATGAGTGGTTCTTAATCTGTGGTTAGGAGACCTCTCTGGGTCCACAAACCCTTCTCAGGAGGTCTGTGACTACTTAGAAAATGAAATAATATTAACAGATTAATAAAGTGTATATAAATGAACAAGAAAAACATAACATTTAAAATGTTAAAAATTCTGTAAATGTAAAGTAATTCGAAACTGGAGCTAAAAATTAAGTTAGTATCCTCTGATTGAGTTTTGGGAGCAGTGCAAGTGCATCAAACCGAATATAGTATGGTTGGTAAATGGCCTCAGCTGAATTTAGAAAAGCTACCTTACCATTAAAACTTAGATTTCACTGGATTTGCTTGTGAATTAAAAAAATATATATGAATTTGTGTATTTGTTTGATTAATGCTTGTTTCTGCATTTTGTTCTGTATTTTTTGCAGTTCAAAACATGGCAAATACTGACCCTGATGTCCCCAGCTTCAGGCAATGACTCAGTGGGGGTCCCCAGATTCTGGTAATGATTCAGTGTGGGTTTACTGGGTTCTAAAAATTATTAAGTGGGGGTTCACAGTAGTCAAAAGCCTCAAAACCACTGTCCTATATGATAGTATATTCTGTTTGTTTTTATAGCTACGGCATATTGTCCATACTTTCAGGCGAAAGCAATATTATGTTTACCTTTACAGTTTAGTAAATAGCATTTTACTACTGAACTTGGACAGAGTTAAGGAATTGTAAGTCAAACAGATGATGCCTACACTATGATCTGTATGTTTTACATAAATCGTCAATGAATGCAATGCTCACTATTCATTTTAGTCGCTTTGTTCCATTTTCGCTGACACTCACTTCAGAAGTAACAGACTTCTGACATGTAAACGGTGATCAAGATTTATGTTGTTTTGACAAGCTGAATCCCTTTAAATTAACAGTTTCCAAACTAACGGTTGTTTTTGACTCGATAGAATGATTTTAATTTGATCAATCTGAGTTTTGATGACCCTTATTAAGTTCAGTATTGTCTGTGTTCCAAACCCAACTTCTGGCAGGTGCTTGAGAACTCATTACGCACACTTGTTTTTTTCTGCAAATTTTCAAGTCCAACTGGTACAGTTACACTGCTTTCCCTTGACAAAACACTTTGTTCTTCTGCCCTATCTCTCCCCTGCGACTGCATCCAAAAATTACCGAGAAAGCTGCACATTCTCAAATTCTGTTTTCCCAGCCAAGTTCTGCTCCTCAGTCTTTAAAATCTGGCATAAGTCGTCATCATTTAGAGATATATCTCTGACCAGGGACTTAGCTTTTGCAAAGTCTAACAGCGTGTCTGTAAACATGAGTTTCCTACATTTTAGCTTTTAAAATGGGGACTTAGTTGCTAACAATCACTAAGAGCCTATGCTGCATTGGAGTTTTGTTCTCCCGCATTAAAGATTAATTTCCAACAGAAGAACATAGATCATAGTGTCTTACATAAAGGACAAAATATGAACACCAATAGAATCTTTCTTTCCTAAAAATAAAGCCATGTGATACTTGCTTCACAATTGCATCTATCTCTGAAGCAGTATGTGTGCACATTTCACACTAATAAAATAGAATGTAAATCAGTATGTCTATTTAAAACAAAAATTATTAATTCATAGCGCTTACCCAAAATCTTCTTGGAGCTACCACCTTAATCAAGTTATCCCATTTCAGCCATGACTAAGCAATTCTCAGAAAATGCTGGGCTAGAAGAAACTAAGGGCCTGGTTTGGAGTTCGGCAGATGAGTAACTCCCTTACAAACATGTGCCAAACATTATACTTGTAATAAAGTGAATGAGACATCTATCATGTTGTGACGGAGTAGCCCATCTGCCAAACACTAAACTAGGCCCGCTTTTTTATATTTTTTTTTGGAAGGCAAGATGATCCATCTACTAGTAGAGGCCATGTGTTTGAGTTCCAAAGTTGAAGTGCCTGAATACCTAACGTCAGCCTACCTGTATGTACCCTCCAAAAACAACTGATCTGTAAAAAAGCATGCCCAAGAAAGAAAATTTACTCACCTGTAATCCTCAATCTCTTCCAGGAGAATCCTCATCAAAGTCATAAGAATGGAATAGTCCAGCACATGTGTAGGGATCCCGGAGCACTTTTAAAAATTATACATATATCCAACTTTGCACAACAGTACGTTACATACATGTTTGTAGCCTATAAAGCAAGGCTAAAATGGCCAAATGCATTTCAATTTTCATTTAAAAAAAGAAGCCAAATTTGAAAGTTTCCTGTCATTGATAGCAAAGTGATCACAGAAAGCCTCTCATAAACCCTTTTTTTTTTTAAGGAAGAGGAAAGAGAATGTGGGTCACTGTTAGCCAATAGGCTGCAACGCAAATCATAATAGCGAAAAGTGGCACTGTGCCTTTAAGAACCTAACACTAGACCCGCATCCCTTCATGCCTCACAAGTGACAGTTAGGTTAGGTCATTTTTCTGGAAAGTAGAGGTTCCTAATTAAAGAATTATTGAACACTAACTTTTTTCATGTCCAAGAAGGTGGGATGCTTAAGACTTTGATAAGGATTCCCCTGGTAGAGATGTAGGTTTACAGGTGAGTAACCTTTCCTTCTCTTCCAGAGGGTCCTCATCAATAGCAATAAGCACTGATTAGAATAGCAAGCCCAACCCACAAAGAAAAAGCAGTCAAGAAAAAGATAACAGGTTAAGCATCACCTGAGAAGGTTCCTCAAAGAAGCCTGCCCTACTTTAGTATCCTCACTGGAATCTCAGTCTAGGCAATAACATCTAGTAAAAGCATGAACAGATCTCCAAGTAGCTGCTTTACAGATATCTGAAATAGGAATACTTCTAAGAAGTGCTATTGTAGCAGCTTTTCCTTGTGTGGAATTCACCGAAATGGCAGGCACTGTCGTGGCTGCTATCCTTTTTGACAGCTCATTCACTGGCAGTAGAGCGCTCTTCTTTCAAAGCCAACTAGCCGCATGTATCCCATGGAGTCCCATCTTTCTTGTTTCCACATCTTTTAATTCAGATGCCCAGGTGCTGGCTAAAGAACGTGCCATAAAAGGAAGTAAACTATAGCTGTATGCACATTACTCAGAGATCTTGGTGAGACTTGATAATCACTCTCCCTTCCAAATTGCATTCCAAAATATATTGTCATGCTGATGGAATTAGATTGGTCTGAATTTTTTAAACCTTTATTCAGACAAAACTGAGGTGCAGGTTCTGACTAGCAATATAGATTGTTGGATAAATATGTGCTGGTTAGCAGAGATCGGAGTATTACCAACCCCTAAAGCGGCTGTTAAAAGTCTGAGGGTGAAAACTGATGGGAAGCCTTTTCTGCACTCAAAAGTTCCCCAGACGTTCCAAACTAAATTTTCCTACAAAGACAGACTAATAATTTAGTGCCATACATGTCTACAGGTGGACTTAAATCTGTATTTGTAGCACTTATATGCTCCAGACTGAACTATGCCAACCTGATATACTTAGGCCTGCCATCCAAACAGTTAAACTGGCTGCACATCATTCACAACACAGCAGCTAGACTGACTATTAAATCTTCCAGCAGAACTCATGCTTTCCCATTTTTAATTTAGTGCCATACCTGTCTGCAGATTCATGTCCAAGAATTGTAGCAGCTTTTCCTTGTGTGGAATTCACTGAATCATGTACCTTTCGATCTTATCCTAGGGATGAGACGGATTGCTTTATGGATGAATAAAAACATGCACAAGCTTAACGGTAATAAGACGGAGGTCATGATCCTGAGTAAACACCATTCACTTTGGGGCTCCCGACACTGGCTGGCCTCCCTTGGGGCTCTACCAGTTCCCTCCTCAAAAGTTAAAACATTAGGTTTTTTACTGGATGACACACTACCTATGAAGGCCCAAGTGTCTAAAGTGACCACCACATGCTTTGCGGTGCTTAAATAGATCAGGAAAATCAGTTGGAGGATTCTGGTTTCAGCCCTAAAGACTGTGCCTTAGTT
The DNA here is from genome assembly GCF_031143425.1 of Pleurodeles waltl. Taxonomy (NCBI): domain Eukaryota; kingdom Metazoa; phylum Chordata; class Amphibia; order Caudata; family Salamandridae; genus Pleurodeles; species Pleurodeles waltl. The sequence goes on from NC_090436.1 coordinate 288,682,678, forward strand.
TTGTCCAGGCTGGATTATGGAAATGTACTTTACTTGGGCATAGACAAGGCACCTATGCGTCATTTGCACGTGGTACAGAATGTGGCTGCCAGACTACTCTTCACCTTCTGAAATCTGACTTGGTTTCCTATCTTTTCCATGAGCTGCACTGCCTCACAATTTCTTTTTGCATTACTTTTAAAGCCATGTGGCATATCTTTAAGGGGAAAGTCAGTTTTGGAAACCGCTACATTAAAATTTTTGTGATCCCTTATCAACCTCTTTGATCGTTGAGATCCTCCCATCATACTCTTTTCTATAGGCCTACATTTCACTTTTTAGGCATTAAAGGGTGCTCTTTCTCTTACCTTGGTCCAAAACTGTGGAATTCTCTTCCAGAGCACCTAAAAGCTTATAGGACACTGCTTACTTTTCGTAAGGGCTTGAAGACCTGCCTCCTTTAAGCTGTGATATCTTTATTATTTCTGGCGCCAGGAAACCTCTAACGGTAGCTGTGTGCATTATAAGCCTACTAAATAACGATGCCCTTTACATCTACCATGAAGAACCTTCGTAGCTAGCTGACATGAAATTATTAGACTGGAGACTATCCATCTAGAAATTGACTGTTTCAATAATGGTAAGCCTGTTCTTACTGGGCCATCATTTATGAAAAGACATTCTGATTGTCCAATATCTTTACTCTTGTCGAGATAGAATTTCAGAACCATTTTTATGTCTAGAAATTATAGAGATATTTCTGCTGGAGTTGACAGATTAGGAAAAAATGTAGGTAACAAGATCATTTGGTAATATAAATTCTGGAAACCACCTTAGGAAGAAAACTGGGGTGAGTTCTCACTACCACTCTGTTAGTATGGAATACAGTGTATGGTTCAGTAGCACATAACACCTAAATCTCACTCACTCTGCATGCTGAGGTAATACCGACTAAGAAAGCCGCTTTCCATGTACGATGTTTTAAAGAGGCTTCATGATTAGGTTGAAAGGGGGGGTCCATTAATTTAGATAGGACGATGATAAGTTCTCAAGAATGAGATGGTGACTCAACAGGAGGAAAAACAGTTTTCAATACTTTCTAAGAAATGTTTAACTACATATATTCTAAACAAGATTTGTGATGGAGATTTTCTATAGGTAGTAATAGCTATAAGGTGTACTTTTATAGAAGACAATTGTAAACCAGACCTTGCCAGGTGAAGCAGGTAAGGTATTTTCACCTTTTCTCGACTGGAGGATGGATTGTGGCAGTTTTGAATACACAAAAAAACAAAATCCTTTTCCACTTAAAGGCACATATGATGTTCTTCTTGAAAGTCATGTAGGCCCTCATTACGAGTGTGGCGGTCTCAAGATCACTACACTCGCGAGGCGGTCCGACTGCCGCAGTCAGGGCTGTCCGACCACTCTATTATAACCATGGCAGATGGGCCACGGACCGCCTGTCGACAGCACTGGCGGTATGCTGGCTGCAGAGGCTTTGGCAGTCTTTCAAAAAGACCTCCGAAGTCATAATGAGGGCCTTAGGGCCATATTTATACTTTTTGACGCAAAACTGCGCTAACGCAGTTTTGCATCAAAAAAATTAGCGCCGGCTAACGCCATTTCGAAGCGCCGTGCGGGCGTCAAATTTATACTTTGACGCACGGCAGCGCAACCAACAGGTGGGAGTCATTATTTTGTGACGCACACAGCGGCGTCACGTCGTAAAGGAAACCAACGTTAACGCGGCACGAATCACTGTGGGTCGATTTACGACAGCGCAACCCGGAAAGCGTTGTTTTTTTTTACACTATTGCGTCAAATTTACCCGCGAAAACTGCCCTTTCAGCAGAGGAGAGCCAAAATGGATCCCAGATGCCACTACAGACCCCAGGAAGATGACAGCAGACCAGGAACCAGCCAGGAGGATCCATACCGGAACCAGGACATTTTTAGAAAAAAAAGAAAGTGTCGCTTCAGTGCAGAGGAGCAGGAAATTCTGGTGAAAGAGGTGACGGAACACCAGCACCAATTGTTCATCACCTCTAAATTGCCTATCAGTAGGAGAGAGGCCATATGGAAACAAATTGTGGACAAGATCAACAGTGTGGCTGAAGAACGCCGGACAGTCACCGAGTGTAAGAAACGCTGGCATGACTGCAAACATAGGACAAAAGAAAAAATGGCCAGGAACAGGAAGGCAGCAATGCAGGCTGGAGGGGGGAGTCCAACACACCAGGAGGCCCTGGACCACATGGAGGAGATGGTCGCAGCCGTCATCCCTGAGGAGATCGTCACAGGGATTCAAGGACAGGACAGCGCAGACTACCACGACACAACGCACATGCAGGGTAAGTCGCATGGGGAATCAAAATGCAATAATGGGGACTGTAAGCAGGGGGGGGGATACCTACTACACAATGCATGTAAGTCAGCACATATATGAAGTGGCATGGGTAAAGGGGCACGGCAGGGGGGCATGCCCAGCACAGACTGAATCTGGGGCACGACAAAATACAGCACCAACAACAGTCCCATGGGGCCATCCTGTAAGTACAACAATAGAGCCAAGGGAAAGCAGCGACAGGTGTGAAGGCCACTACGTCAAACTCACATCCAGGCACTTGTCTTGCAAAATCTATCCCACATCAACTAGGTCCCTATCAGTAATGCAGTAGCCAAAACAACAACTGCAATGTAACTGCCACAACAGTTGACAATAACACCTCTCATCTCTGTGCAGCTATAGTCCAAATGGCAGGAACCTCCCCATGGAACATACATACCTAAATTAGGGGGTGAGGATGACATCTACAACTATTCATAGAAATAAGACAAAGGCACCAGTACACTCAAATGCCGAATGTCCATACTTGACACATACATAAGCCAAAGTAAACAGCAATAGGAGCCACACAGCACTAAGGACACACACATGCTGCATACGTCAGGGTCTCTCACGTGCCTGGCTAACAAGGCAACATCACTAATGTCATACTGCTCAGACAACAACATTGAGGAGGGGACACAGGCAACTGGTCACTGAAACACACCTGCACAGTCTGACAACCAAATAGAACCTTCATACGATAAACAGGCCAATCCAATTAAACACACATGACCCAACATCATCTTCAAACATCAACAATGTTTACATCCATACCACATCCTAACATTGACATGCATAGGATATGCCACATAACATGTACATTTCGGGCAATGTGAATAAAAAGTGTTTGTGGCAGGTCCTGAGAGGCAAGTGTGCTGCCAGGGCATTCACAACACCCACAGTCAGTCAAAGTGTAGTGTTGTAAGTGTAACATATACTTTGCGCATTAGCTTCAGGCTTTAGGCCTTTGTGCACCTTGCCCTGAATGTACTTTAACGCATTTGCTCACATCTAAGAGCCTCAGAGCACTTTGCACTAAATGCTTTTTATTGGCCTTCCTATCAGTTAATTTAGCAAATAGCCAGTCCTACGGTGTTGTTAATTAGTCACATCACACTGTTTTGCCTACTTCAGCACTGGAGTTTGCCAGAACATATTCACTCTGTGCCCCAGTCAAGGATACAGGGGGTGATTCTGACCTCGGCGGTAAAATGCCCTTACCGCCGGTCAGAAGACCGCCATAACACCGCCGCGGCCGCGGTCAACCGCCACGGTCATTCTGACCCACAACGGCCAAACCTCCAAAAATCCGTCCTCCACTGCAGCCCGCCACATCGGCGGGCAGCGATAAACTGGAGATGACCAAACCTCCACCGTCACGCCAACAGAAATACGCCCATGCCATTACGACCCACGAATCCACACGGCGGTCATTCAAACGCGGTATTCCATTGGCGGTACACACCGCCGCGGTCAGAATACACACACATCACCAAAACACAGCCACATTGGACAATTTGAAATACACACACCTGATACACATACACACACCACTCCCACACAATCAACCAACTATAAAACACACACCCACATCACCCACAAACCCCTGCGACCATAATTACTGAGAGAAGGAGAGAGAGACACAGCAGACAATCCATAGCAAGACACACTGAGGCACACTACACCATCACACACACCACATAGTAGCACAAAGCACCACTCACCAACACACTCCTCATCACATACACCACCCCACACCTCACCCACACCACCCCATGGCACCCCAAAGGCACCCACGCTTTTCGGACCAAGAACTCCGGGTCATGGTGGAGGAAATCCTAAGAGTGGAACCCCAGCTCTTCGGCTCGCAGGTGCAGCACACCAGTATAGCCAGGAAGGCGGAGCTATGGCAGCGGATCGTGGACAGGGTCAACGCGGTGGGACAGCATCCCAGGAATAGGGAGGACATCCGCAAAAGATGGAACGACCTACGGGGGAAGGTCCGATCGATGGTCTCCAGGCACAACATCGCGGTCCAGAAGACTGGCGGCGGACCCCCACCCACCCCTCCCGAATTTACATCGTAGGAGCAAGAGGTCTTGACCATCCTGCATCCTCAGGGCCTCGCAGGAGTAGCCGGAGGAATGGACTCTGGTAAGTCCCATCTCAACTACTATATCCCCCCACCCCACCAGCATGCCAACCCACACCCCCACCCTCACCCCCAACCCCCCAGCACATATCCTCCCTGACAATGTCTCACCAGCACAACCCACCCATCCCAACACCAACTCCTGCATGCCAACACAAATCATGGGCACCCATCACCTATGCATGACCACTGCACTAACCCCTCCCCCCCACTAAATACCCTCACAACACCTCCCTCAAGGGAATGCCTGCACTGGGGAACAAGGGCACCCATAACACGCACGCTATTGCACACACAGAAACAATAACCAAACTCTCTTACCCCATGCAGGACCCGAACGACAACACACCAGCCAGGAGGGTCCAGAAGTGTCCATCCCACCACCGGAACAGGCCCACACTGAGGATAGCAGCTCTGTCGACAGTGAACCTGATGACCAGCCCGGACCATCGGGGACCTCTGGGCAGTCGGTTCCCCTCAGGCAGCCACAGGCCACACCAGACCCGACCCCCCCTGCCGACACCAGCACAGCTCCCACCCAGCGGGCCCATGCCTCTGTCTCTAGGACAGCTCAATCAGCGGTGTGTCCGCCACTACAGGGCACCCAGGCTAACCCAACACCCCAACAACAACAGGGACCTGGGGGCAGTGGGAGCGGGCACACCGGCCAGGGGACAGAGGCCGGGGGAAACCGGGCAGCTCGGAGGGCTGCTGTGCGACGGGGGGGGAGGAGAGGCCCAGGGAACCCACTCTCCAAGAGGCCCTCACCACCATCATGGGGGCATACCACCACTCCCAAGAAACGATGGCGACGGTACTGGCCAGGTTCACTGAGATCCAGGCACAGCAGGAAGAACGCTACATGGGGTTCAGGGAGGAGCTGAGAATCATCGGGACCGCAATGGGGACCATCGTCCTGGCCCTCCACAGGATAGAGGACGCGTTGCGGGACCATGGTGCACCACACAGGGCCCCTGTCACTAGGCCGGACCAGGAACAGCCTACCACCTCCGCCGGCGCTAGTGGACAGGAGGTCCCAACACCTCGACAGCCCCCCAGAACCCCACCTCCTGCTGAAGAACAACCACCCCGTAAGAGGAGCCTGAGACCAAAGAAAAAGACAGAGTAGGATGTCAAGACCCCCGCCAGCAGGACATACCCCCTGAACTCTTCCCACTGTCCCACATTGCCACCCTGTCCAACCATGAACTGCCTATGCTCCATCCTTCCACAGGCAAAAGAACAATGCACCTGTGAGACTGAGAACTGGACTCTGCCATGGATATTCCTCCACCCCCACCCATCACCCTTAGAATCACATGTACCGATATCTAGCACTGTAAATAAATCACATTTTGCACACTAATCTGTTTTGAGTCATGCTGTCTTATTAACAAATGTATTACATATTACTGTTCAATTTCTGTTCTGTCAATTAGTCATGACAACATACCAATGTCAATACGCTGTATTTCATGGGCGAACCAAGCAGAAGTCAGGTACTGAGTCAGATAGCACTGAGAAGGGAAGGGAAAGGCAAAAATTACTGAAAAACATCTGTGGGGAACTACAGAAAGTACAGATGCAGGAGGCTAGAAGCAATTGGGAAATGGCGTGGGTGATTCTTACCTGGGTGTCACTGGAAATACTGTTGTATCACTCTATCCCTATTGTCTGTGTCGTCCTCTGAGTCTTCCTCCTCTTCACTCTCCACAGGCTCCACGGCTTCTACAACACCACCATCTGGACCATCCTCCTGCAGGAAAGGCACCTGGCGTCGCAAAGCCAGGTTGTGAAGCATACAGCAGGCCACGATGATATGGCACACCTTCTTTGGTGAGTACATTAGGGATCCACCAGTCATATGCAGGCACCTAAACCTGGCCTTCAGGAGTCCAAAGGTTCGCTCAATCACCCTCCTAGTACGCCCATGGGCCTCATTGTAGCGTTCCTCTGCCCTTGTCCGGGGATTCCTTACTGGGGTCAGTAGCCACGGCAGGTTGGGGTAACCAGAGTCACCTATTAGCCACACACGTTGTCTCTGTAGCTGCTCCATCACATAGGGGATGCTGCTATTTCGCATCACATACGCGTCATGCACTGACCCTGGGAACTTGGCATTTACATGGGAGATGTACTGGTCAGCCAAACAGACCACCTGGACATTCATCGAATGATACTTTTTTCTGTTTCGGTACACCTGCTCATCGTCTTTTGGGGGTACCAAAGCCACATGGGTCCCATCAATGGCACCAATGATGTTGGGGATATGTCCAAGGGCATAGAAATCACCCTTCACTGTAGGCAAGTCACCCTCCTCGGGGAAAATGATGTAGCTCCGCATGAGTTTCATCAGGGCAGACAACACTCTGCTCAAAATCTTAGAAAACATAGGCTGAGACATTCCAGATGACATGGCCACTGTGGTCTGGAATGACCCACTGGCCAAAAAATGGAGGACTGACAAAACCTGCACCAGAGGGGGAATCCCTGTGGGTTGGCGGATGGGGGACATCAGGGCTGGCTCCAGCTGGGCACACAGTTCATGGATAGTGGCACGGTCAAGTCTGTATCGAAGTATTATATGGCGTTCTTCCATTGTCGACAGGTCCACCAGCGGTCGGTACACGCGAGGATTCCTCCTTCTCATCACAAGTCCCAGCGGACGGTGCCTAGGAAGGACAACATGGAGCACAGAGTCAGCCAAACCACAGGTACGTACAGACAGCTTGCACAGTTAAAGAATGGCAATGGGTTGAAAGGCGTGTATGTGTGGCAATGCAAGGCCTAGGCCTGTGTGTCGCAGTCAAAATTAAGCCATGTGGGCCCTTGAAATGGCGGCTGCCTGACCTGTGAAGTGGGACAATGGGATGTGAGGTCAATGCGCTGGCGGGGCACACCGTGGCGGTAGGCAGTCGAAGACCGCGGCGCAAAGCCGCATTGGTTAACATTGAAGCCTATGGGTTTCAGGAGCCAATAACGAAGTGCGGCGGCGGTCTCGGTACGCACCGCCGCGGTACGCACCGCCGCGGACGTGACCGCCATTTTCTATCTGCTTAATCACTCGAGACCTGATCATCCACAGGAGAGGACCTATACTGCAAGTGCTGCTGTGACCTCGGTCTGGAAGATACAATGGCTGCTGCGACTGGGGAAAGGGCCCCTGCCTTCACGTCTGAAGAGTTGGAGAAGCTCGTGGATGGGGTCCTCCCCCAGTATGCGCTACTCTACGGTCCTCAAGACCAACAAGTGAGTACACCGGGTGCTAATGGAATGGGCTATGCCTGTGTGGATTGGGGTGGATGTAAGTTGGTGGGGTGGGGGGCGAATGAGGAGTGCAACGCCCGACAGATGAGAGCATGTGCCATATGGCAAAGTGGGTGGGGGGGGCCAATTACATCTAGCATGCAGGTCATTGATGATTTCCTCCTTTCCACCCTGTACATGTCTAATAGGTCAGCGCCCATCAGAAGATCGAGATTTGGCGTGCCATCGCCAAGGAAGTCTGGACCTTGGGGGTCCACAACAGACGGGGCACCCACTGCCGCAAGAGGTGGGAGGACATCCGCCGCGGAACAAGGAAGACCGCAGAAACACTGCTGGGGATGGCCTCCCAACCTAGGAGGGGTGCCAGTCGCACCATGACCCCCCTGATGTCCCGGGTCCTGGCGGTGGCCTACCCTGAATTGGATGGGCGCTTTAAGACATCACAGCAGACACAAGGGGGTGAGTATCAGCACATTCTCCTATCTTTCTGCGCAGTGGAGGCGTCTGGGTGGGGGAGGAGGGCTGTGGGTGACATTAGGCCAGGGCGCTTTCTGTAGTGTAGTCCTCTCCCTTAGGCATGGCCCTGTGCCCCCGGCCCCCACCTCGGTAGGGTGACAAGTACAGCCATTGAAGGTCCAGCATCTCCCATGTGCGCGTTTGACGTCTCTTGGCCTGTTGTCTTAGTCAGTAGTACTGAGTAGTGTACCCCGAATGCGCGGCTTAGTGCATTAGGCACCTGTGTCTGTCCTCTCCGCCAACGGTGTTGACATTGCATGCACTCAACCTGGTCTTCTTTTTTCTCCCCCCACCCTTTCTCTTCATCTTCTTGTGCATGTGTGCATTGGCATCATCAGGCGGAGGAGATATGGCATCGGAGCACGAGGGAGCTGCAGGACACAAGGCCCCGGTGGGCCCAGGAACAGACACCGAGGGCACCAGTGATCCGGAGGGCGAGGGGAGCACCACGACGGGGACCGCTGGTGATAGCAGCGAAAGCGACACGTCCTCGGATGGGAGCTCCCTAGGGGTGGCGGCAACATCCGTGCCCCCCGCCTCTACAGGTACAGCCGCCACCCAGCGCACCAGCCCCGCCCTCCCAGCAGCCCCTCAGTCTTCGCTCCGTGCCGGTTTGCCCAGGAAGGCGCGCGTCTCCTTCGCCCCAGGCACCTCAGCCCCTGCCCCTGTTGCCCCTGCTGCCCTCAGTGCGGAGCTCATTGACCTGGTAAGGACGCTCATTGTTGGGCAGACGACCCTTTTGAATGCCATCCAGGGTGTGCAAAGGGAGGTGCAACAGAGCAATGCGTACCTGGAGGGCATTCATTCGGGTCAGGCTGCCCATCAACGAGCGTTCACTGCTCTGGCTTCAGCACTGACGGCAGCCATTGTCCCTGTTTCCAGCCTCCCTCTTCTGACTGCCTCCAGCCTGTCTCTGTCTCCTGTTCCTCAGCCTATCCCATCCACACCATCAGACCAGCCTGCACACACCTCAACACCCAAGAGCAGCTCATCCAAACACAAGCACAACAGATCCCGCAAACACTCACCCGAGCAACACCCAGATGCAGACATGCCAACAGCCACTGCCACCCCTGTGTCCCCCTCCTCCTCGTCTCCCTCCTCCCTCCCTGTGACGTCTACACTCACACCTGCATGCACCCCAACATCAGCCAGTGCTTCCATCACCACCTCACCCTCCAGTACAGTCCACACTCGTGCAGTCACCACCCCCACTGCCATGTACACGTCCCCTGTGTCCTCTCCCACTGTGTCTGTCACCCCCTCTTCCAAGACACACAAACGCAGGCAGCCACCCACCCAACAGCCATCCACCTCACGACAGCCTACAGCACCAGCACCTTCACCCAATGACAGCACACCTGACTCTCCTACAACCACCTCCTCTACCTCCACTTCCATCTCCACTTCTCCTACCCTTTACCTTGGCCCTAAAAAACTTTTCCTGGCTAACCTTAACCTCTTTCCCCCCGATGAGCTCCCCCATCCATCTTCAAAGAGTCCCAAGAGCACCGCAGCCACCACCAGCCCAGCTTCGGGTGTCACTGTTGTGCCTGGGTTCTGGAGCCCACCCTTTGCCAGCAGTGACACATCGATCAGCAGCAAGGACACGTCCAGCCCCCCCCCGGCAAGAGGACCCGCAAAAACAAGGACCGCCGTGCGAGGACCGACAGGGCTGCCCCCAAGGAGCAATGTGCGGCCACTTCACCACCCACACCATCTAGGGGAGGCAAGGGCCCGAGAGCCCCATCAAAGGAGCGGAAGGGCAGCAGGAGCGCGGAGAAGGTGGACCCCACATGCCACATCCCAGCTGGGAAGGAGGACACTAAGGAGGCCAGGAGTCCGTCCCCGAAGGGTCCAGAAACGTCACGGTCCGAGGGCGACTGAGCAGGGAGTCGAGGCCAGGTCTGGCTCCCTTGACCTGCTGGATGAGCACCGCTGAACAGGGCCCGCGGTGCAGAAGAGCACCGCTGAACAGGGCCCCGCCGTGGAGATAGGCACCGCTGAACAGGGCCCCGCCGTGGAGAAGAGCACCGCTGAACAGGGCCCGCCGTGGAGAAGAGCACCGCTGAACAGGGCCTGCGGTGCAGAAGAGCACCGCTGAACAGGGCCCCGCCGTGGAGATAGGCACCGCTGAACAGGGCCCGCGGTGCAGAAGAGCACCGCTGAACAGGGCCCGCGGTGCAGAAGAGCAACGCTGAACAGGGCCCCGCCGTGGAGATAGGCACCGCTGAACAGGGCCCGCGGTGCAGAAGAGCACCGCTGAACAGGGCCCCGCCGTCTCAAGCACCGCTCCGCTGGGCACCGCCGTCTCAAGCACCGCTCCGCTGGGCCCTTCTTCTCAAGCACCGCTCCGCTGGGCCCTTCTTCTCAAGCACCGCTCCGCTGGGCCCTTCTTCTCAAGCACCGCTCCGCTGGGCCCTTCCTCTCAAGCACCGCTCCGCTGGGCCCCGCCGTCTCAAGCACCGCTCCGCTGGGCCCCGCCGTCTCAAGCACCGCTCCGCTGGGCCCTTCTTCTCAAGCACCGCTCCGCTGGGCCCTTCTTCTCAAGCACCGCTCCGCTGGGCCCTTCTTCTCAAGCACCGCTCCGCTGGGCACCGCCGTCTCAAGCACCGCTCCGCTGGGCCCTTCTTCTCAAGCACCGCTCCGCTGGGCCCTTCTTCTCAAGCACCGCTCCGCTGGGCCCTTCCTCTCAAGCACCGCTCCGCTGGGCCCTTCTTCTCAAGCACCGCTCCGCTGGGCCCTTCTTCTCAAGCACCGCTCCGCTGGGCCCTTCTTCTCAAGCACCGCTCTGCTGGGCCCTTCCTCTCAAGCACCGCTCCGCTGGGCACCGCCGTCTCAAGCACCGCTCCGCTGGGCCCTTCTTCTCAAGCACCGCTCCGCTGGGCCCTTCTTCTCAAGCACCGCTCCGCTGGGCCCTTCCTCTCAAGCACCGCTCCGCTGGGCCCCGCCGTCTCAAGCACCGCTCCGCTGGGCCCCGCCGTCTCAAGCACCGCTCCGCTGGGCCCTTCTTCTCAAGCACCGCTCCGCTGGGCCCTTCTTCTCAAGCACCGCTCCGCTGGGCCCTTCTTCTCAAGCACCGCTCCGCTGGGCCCTTCTTCTCAAGCACCGCTCCGCTGGGCACCGCCGTCTCAAGCACCGCTCCGCTGGGCCCTTCTTCTCAAGCACCGCTCCGCTGGGCCCTTCCTCTCAAGCACCGCTCCGCTGGGCCCTTCTTCTCAAGCACCGCTCCGCTGGGCCCTTCTTCTCAAGCACCGCTCTGCTGGGCCCTTCTTCTCAAGCACCGTTCCGCTGGGCCCTTCCTCTCAAGCACCGCTCCGCTGGGCCCCGCCGTCTCAAGCACCGCTCCGCTGGGCCCCGCCGGGCCCCGCCGTCTCAAGCACCGCTCCGCTGGGCCCTTCTTCTCAAGCACCGCTCCGCTGGGCCCTTCCTCTCAAGGACCGCTCCGCTGGGCCCCGCCGTCTCAAGCACCGCTCCGCTGGGCCCCGCCGTCTCAAGCACCGCTCCACTGGGCCCTTCTTCTCAAGCACCGCTCCGCTGGGCCCTTCCTCTCAAGCACCGCTCCGCTGGGCCCCGCCGTCTCAAGCACCGCTCCGCTGGGCCCCGCCGTCTCAAGCACCGCTCCGCTGGGCCCTTCTTCTCAAGCACCGCTCCGCTGGGCCCTTCTTCTCAAGCACCGCTCCGCTGGGCCCTTCCTCTCAAGCACCGCTCCGCTGGGCCCCGCCGTCTCAAGCACCGCTCCGCTGGGCCCCGCCGTCTCAAGCACCGCTCCGCTGGGCCCTTCTTCTCAAGCACCGCTCCGCTGGGCCCTTCTTCTCAAGCACCGCTCCGCTGGGCCCTTCCTCTCAAGCACCGCTCCGCTGGGCCCCGCCGTCTCAAGCACCGCTCCGCTGGGCCCCGCCGTCTCAAGCACCGCTCCGCTGGGCCCTTCTTCTCAAGCACCGCTCCGCTGGGCCCTTCTTCTCAAGCACCGCTCCGCTGGGCCCTTCCTCTCAAGCACGCTCCGCTGGGCCCCGCCGTCTCAAGCACCGCTCCGCTGGGCCCCGCCGTCTCAAGCACCGCTCCGCTGGGCCCTTCTTCTCAAGCACCGCTCCGCTGGGCCCTTCTTCTCAAGCACCGCTCCGCTGGGCCCTTCTTCTCAAGCACCGCTCCGCTGGGCCCTTCCTCTCAAGCACCGCTCCGCTGGGCACCGCCGTCTCAAGCACCGCTCCGCTGGGCACCGCCGTCTCAAGCACCGCTGAACAGGGCACCGCCGTCTCAAGCACCGTTTATGGTTCACTGTGCCCACCATGCCTCCTCCTTGACCAGTGGAGACTGTCATCCACCTGATGGACTGTGGCTTTGCACTCCCCAGGATGGTCCAGTGGGCAGCCCACCCACTGTAGAGACATTGAGAGACTGTGGCTTTGCACTCCCCAGGATGGTCCAGTGGGCAGCCCACCCACTGCAGAGACTTGAGAGACTGTGGCTTTGCACTCCCCAGGATGGTCCAGTGGGCAGCCCACCCACTGTAGAGACATTGAGAGACTGTGGCTTTGCACTCCCCAGGATGGTCCAGTGGGCAATCCACCCACTGCAGAGACTTGAGAGACTGTGGCTTTGCACTCCCCAGGATGGCCCAGTGGGCAGCCCACCCACTGTAGAGACATTGAGAGACTGTGGCTTTGCACTCCCCAGGATGGTCCAGTGGGCAATCCACCCACTGTAGAGACATTGAGAGACTGTGGCTTTGCACTCCCCAGGATGGTCCCGTGGGCATGGTGGCTCCTCGTGGATCTGGCGTCGTGGACTCATGTGGCTGTGGTGCCCCCCCCTTCCCTTCCCCCTGAGGTGCCTGTAGTTTTTACATCTGATGCCCCTGCAGTGTTCTCTCCAAAGGACTCAGGTCTCCTGTGTGGGCTTTGCCCTTGTTTCTCAAGACTTTGGCCCACGGACATGCTGAAATCGTAGGATGTGCAGGACTTGGTACTTCAGTTATACACTGATGTGTGTGTCATTAGTTTTGTTGTGGATATCTTTCATGGTTGTACGCTAATTTTCTGGAGCTTTTTGGTACATAAATATTTATTCAAAATATGATTATGTCCTAGCATTTTTCAGGGGTGTTTGGGTGGTGTCACTGTGACTTGGTGCGCTGCATTGGTGAGTACATAGTTGGGGGGGGGGGGGTCGCATATGTGTGTGCCCGTAACCTTTCGTCCTCCCCCTCCCGTGTGTCGTAGGTGCAGTACTCACCGTTGTCGTCTGCGCCGGACTTCGTACTCGTGGTAGATGAGAAGGTAGACGAGAGCAGGTAGGATGTTTAATTCGGGTTCCATGCTGTCCTCCTTCCTCCTGGAGTGCGTAGTGGTGACCGTTTTCCCGTCCGTAGTCTGTTTCCGCCGTGTTTTTATCGGCGGTGCTCCCGCCCCGGAAAAGGTGGCGTATTGGTGAGTTGGAATAGTGTGGGCGGTACATTGTCTGCCGCCTGTCTGTTGGCGGTGACCGCCGCGCTGTTTGTTTGTACCGCCGTGGCGGTCGGAGTGTTAAGGTGGCTGTCTGTGTTGGCGGTTCCCGCCAGTGTCAGAATCCCATATTTTTTACCGCCAGCCTGTTGGCGGGTTGGCCGCCGCTTTAACACCGACCGCCAGGGTTAGAATCACCCCCACAGTCTGGTACATTGCCGATAGACGTGGTAGGGGTTAAGATTTGGCATTCCTGCGTAGGGACAGTTTGTCATCACAATGACATATTACTTATAAAATCACTTCCTTGTCCCAAGACACGCAAGAGGGAGTTTCCAAACAGAGAACCACAACTAGACGCTGCCTGCCTTGCTGCAGATGCAGAACCAGATCACAGGCCATTGCTCTGATATGAGGGATGATGTCTCCCCAGTGATTCAGACAGGCAAGCTCCAAGCTTAACATGCTGTGCTATAAATAGAAGAAGCAGAGGGATAGTAGAAACAGTTAGGCTCCATGATAGCTTTGTACTAATGTTTTACTCTCCTGCTGACTATTTCAATTCTAACAGTTTGTATTGTTTGGGTTATTGTGGCTCACACCTAAATATCTACAAGTCAGTTGTACAATGAAATCATCATATTAAACAAATACTGTCTTTGTCATTTGTGTATGAGAACATACTGGAAAAGAGAGAATTGTGTAGGATCTGAGGGACCACGACTTCCCTGAGAAGTTCCAAAGATGTCATGCGCTCGGATGTCTAAACATTCCTTTGCTGTGGGAGACCAGAGGCACTGCTAGTTAGCCAGAGCAAAAAGAAAGAATCAGGGTGACAGAGTTAATTACAAGTGTGTCAGACTTAGTCCCCCACACCATTAGCTATCCTGCTGCCTAGAAAGCCAGTAATCTCATGTAGGATAATGAGAGCCCACCCAACAAAATGTCCCTCCATAAGAATAGTTAAACACGGAGGGAGGAGTAGGACAAAAACATGCCTATTCCTAAATTTTTACAAAGCAACACCTAGAGGCGATTAGGCAGACAAGTCTGATAGCTCTATATCATACATGTGACACACAGGTGGGCCATAGGCCTACAACAATGCCCATATGAAGGACAGCAGATACCAAGACAAAAACAGTGCACAAAGTTAAGGCATCCAAAGGCTTGTAGCTTAGTGCAAAATTGTCACAACACAGACACACTAATTGTACCCTGTTTCATTGCAGAGGCACATATATCTCCTGCCGATATGCCTGTCCCTGATTTCCCTGATGACATGGATGACGAGCCCATAAACATTCCACAGGAGACCATCCAAATGGTCCTTGAAACCCTCCAAACCCCACCTTCAGTCACAAGGAGGAGCACAGAAGAAGCAGCCACCACAGGAGAACCACCCGCCACCCCAATTGTAAGACCTGCCAGCTCCAACACAGCTGAGGACTCTGACGACACTGGCACCAGCTTCGAAAGAACCGTCGTTGGGGTACAGCGGGAGCTGGCCAAGGAGGTGCGGGTGGGGATGCAAACTATGGCAGCCAGCCTTGAGGGGGTGCGTTCGTGCATGATGTCTTCTGCTGATTAGGCAGCTGCTATGCAAGCCCAAACATCTCTCTTGCAGGAACTTGCCAAAACACAGAAGGAAATCTGCACAGCTGTCATCCAGTTGACACAACACCTACAACTGCAATCCAGTCAACGTGTGCACGAATGCAACATAGAACCCCTCAGGGCCGACCTGGCTGCCTACCATCATGATGTGGCTGCCATTCTCAAAAACCAACAGGCCCTCCTTGCTGCAGTACTGCCCTTCATAACTCCACAGGCAGCAGCCCCCAGGATGTCTGCCTCCATGTCTTCTAACCCTGAGGTGTGTGTTGCCCCTTCACAACCAACAACAACAAGGACAAACCAGGCAACACACAGATCAGAAGAAGAAGACATGGAACAGATAACATTCTCACGGAAGAGTACCCAGAAGCACTAGTCCCTGCACCATGGCCTACTTTGACCAAGGTCCTACGTTTTGTCAAATGCCAGTCTCACTACAACTACACTCAATGACTGTTCGGCAATCCACTGTATGACTTGTCCCCATTGCCAGTGAATGTCTCTCTCCTACTATTTGCCAATTCCTGTCCCTCTGCACTGTCTGTGACATCACCCCAGCATGTCAGGAGCATCATCCACACCCCTTCTGTAGGATCACCATGTAAGAATGCACCAGAACGGACACAGCATGGTGAATGGACATTTTGCACTACAGCACCTATAAATAAATAGCACTTGCACACCTATTATGTCTCTGTGTTATTTCACACTTCAACTGTGCAGTACCTAACTCCAAAGTGCCTGTGTGGCAACCATGTAGATTCTCAATACTACTGTCCTGATTTCATGTATTCTGAAACATCTGTGCAGTGGCCAGGATTGCATCATAGCCTTACCATACTGAGGAAAATAACTGATGAAGGGACTAAGCACACACAATCATGCTGTGTTGGACAGAATGATGCACCATCTATAGCTATTCTAGACAGCTAATGGTGGCTGAGAAATGTAGGCACCATGCAATACTAAAATAAGAAATTATGCCGCAAAATGTAAGGAAACATTAACAAATTACACTGCATCAATCACCCTTTCGGAGTATACTTCCATGAAGGAAAGTCATGCAGAATCAGTACACACATGATGTAGGTCAGCAATGAAAGCAACAAGACAAGAGTGTGAACAACTCCTCATCTACAAAGATCTCCCTGAACTTCACACTGCTGTCCAACCTATCAATTTACCCACAATAACAAGTCTGGAAGCACTCTTTGTGAAGTAGGATACATACCAACACAAAACCTTGGTGATCAATGCACACTACCAATGGTGGTTCTCCCAAATGGTGGATACTTACCAAGTTAGCACACGGGTAGCTGGCATGTTAAACCTCAATTTCCTGGGGATGGCGAGCATAGGACACAAATGTCATACTAAAACATTCAGCTACACTGATGTCAAGGCCATGATAAAGTAGCACCTAACGCATCATGTAAAGGGTTAACTATATATTTATTTCTATTGAGTAACACAAGAGGCAACTAAGGGAAAGGTAAACCTACACTAATCTAACCTGACTACTACTAACCCACAACTGTCCCTAACTAACCTAAGCTAAACTTACTCTACACATGTAACGAAACGATCTAAACATCATCCCCCCACCCACCATTATGAGACAGGACACATGCAGGACAACACTTACTAACCTACACACATACTATACTATCCTAAACAAACATATATTTTTTTGTAATTTTTTTTTTTTTTTTTTTTTTTTTTTAAACAGGAATCCCAACATTGCCCCCCAGCCCCCCACCCCCCACCCACCCAAAAAATAAAGATAGAAAGAATAAGGACCCCCGACCCTCTCCCCTAATACTAACTAAGCTAATTACCTATACTTACCTAATACTAATCCCCAAAACCCAACTATCAGTAGAGAATAGGAAAGAGGAGAGAGGGGAGGGGTAAAAGTTCTACACGGCAAAAGTCCTAAAGGTTCGCCCTCCGTAGTGTCCGCCTGATGGAGCGGACCCTTTTTTTAATATAGGCCACATCCTGGCTCAGGTTGTCCACCTTCTTGACAAGCTTGTCCATTTTTCTACTTAATGCCAGGAAGGCGGCTGGGTCCACAGGAGGGGCTGATGTTGTTTGTGTGCCGGCGGAGGTTGAGGTTGTGCCAGGAGTTGGTTGCCCACTGGACTGTCCTGGTATCACAACACGGCTGGGTCCAGGTCTGGAGGAAGAGCCAGGGTCTATTGTTCCCGACGTTGCTGGGGCCACTTGGTGAGACCTGGTGGATGTGGTGTTGGTGGCTGTTGTTGGCAATGTAGGCGGAGCCTGTGGTGTGGCCCACCACGCCCCAGAGGCCCGATCCAAATGATATTTGCGGGCCATCCTCCAGTACCCGCACTGCACCTGCAGGATGTGCCAGTATCTCATGGCACGCCTCTCAAAATGGTGTCGATCTGCGGCACTCATGTTTGCAGCTGTGAAGAGAAAAGGCAAATATTTACCTTTGGAATTGCATTGGGTGGAATAGCACAATGGGTTATTTTTACATTACTAGAAATGTATTGGTTGCAGCAATTGTCACAACATAGTTCACTGAAAGGCTCAGAGGAAGTTCATGTGAAGCCTGCATACATAAGGGCATATCACACCTAGCATATCCATGTCTCTACATGATGGATGACATCACCCTAAACTACTCATCCAAATTATACCTAAGTCATCTGACATTATGGCTGCACCTCTTTCGCATACTGACTTCACTACATATGTCACTCTATGTGATAACTATCACAATCCTCACTCAATGCCATTTGTAATTTGTTGTGTGCTAATATTGAACCCATGGGCCATAACCGAATGTGTACACTAGGGGCCAGATGTAGGAAGATGGAAAATTGCGACTTGCAATTTGCTATGCAGAACGGTGTCTCCGACACCGTCTGCGAGTCGCTATGGGGTCGCTAAGACCCACCTCATTAACATCAATGAGGTGGGTCCCAAGTTGCGCCCCCTTAGCGACTATGGGCACTCACGGGGATGGAGGCCTGCTGGGAACAGCAGACCTCCATGGCCGTGACTGTTTTTAAATAAAGCTGGTAATTTTTCCCAAGTGTAGGCCGTTTACCTGAAAGGAAAACGAGCTGCACTTAGAAAAAAAATACAAAATCTTCAATCTTGGATTATTTCAGGGCAGGTAGTGGTCCCTTGGACCACTGGCTGTTTTGTAAATGATTTTTTAGGTCCACTCACAAAGGGGAAGGGTTCCTAAGGGGACCCCTTCCAGTTAGCAAGTGGGTTACCATCCACTTCAAGTGGATGGTAACTGCGACTCCCTTTGCGACCACGTACTCGGTTGCAAATGGAATTGCATACCACTGCGAGTCGCAAATAGGACGGGAAAACCCCTTCCTATTTGCGAGTTGGAAAAGCATTTTGCAAGTATGTTCAGAATCACAAAATACATTTCTGCATAGCAAACAGACGTTTGCAACTCACAAAGAGCAATTTTAAGCCATTTGTAACTTGTAAACAGTTTGCTACATCTGGCCCTAGGTTCTAAATCAAGTCGCAAAAGGTCACAAGTACGTGTAATATACTGGTTGCTACAGTCCTAGGTACCCTGTTTCACATTAACATGGCAGTCTTTGAGGGTGGTGTGGGAAGAACAACCAACAATCCCATGTTCAATGCACACCCAGGAGTGTATGGAAAGTTCAACAAGTATGTGCCTTCACACACAACACCTATGAAGGGCTAGCAACACGTTGGAGTCAACCAAACATTGTCACATCCAAGGTCCACACATGTCAAAATGCTATGACTTAGGCCAACATCACATACTATCAGTGAGGCATGTTTTACAACACACACAGAGGAGCAAGAACACCCATTATCATGAGTCAACAGAACACCTAGGCCATTGCACTCAAGTCACACACACTTCTAGTTCACCTTGTGGATGTACATGCCCCCGGAAGATCCAACCTACAGTGTGCACAGTCCATCCTCAACTAGGAAGATGCACTTTTCATCAAAGCCATTTGCCAAAGCTATATGGGAGAATGTCAGTCTGATATGCAGACTCCGTTCATGCCAAGTCCCCGAGCAAGTCTTACATTGACCAGTGTATTCCAAATGACTCATCCCATTCCCCATTGCGGCCCAACTGGAATGACCTACAGCCCCTAAATCTGAGAGATGGCTAAGTATTGGTTTACAGAAACAGAAGTGCTATTTGATATCCCACTAAAGCAACAATGCCAATGAACGGCCAGCGCATCAAATCATGAATTCTGTTGAACACACAGTAGTCCATCATGCATCACTAGCAAACAATAAAAATAGCACTCAGGCCACACTCACTGTAGGTATCGGGGTCCTCAAAATGTGCCACCTCTCCCACGGTGTACGGTGCTGGTCCACCTGTAAAGCATGAAAGGAAGAATATACTCAGACTCTGTGCACTGACAAATAATTGCAGTTACTATGACACTGTGTGAATATGACATGGTAATGATACACTTTCCCACATGCTCATACTGCATGGATGAATTTTTATCCAACATTAACATTGGATGAGTCTCCTGCTACAGTTACACACCCTACTACACACATGCAGTGGCCAGGACAGTCAGGTGTTGTCAAAGATACCCCTCCATTAGTATGCCCAAACAATAATGTCTTCCATACATCTCAGCATGTGAATCCCAGAGAGACAACCAAAAGCTGGTTACTTGAGGACTGCATGACCCCTCACAATCAAACAGGCTAGGTGGAGATGTTCAACACACAGCAACCAGACACACATGTGACACATGTGTGGACAACATATCTAACTTTATGTGACGTGAAGGCAACACACATTTATAGCATCATCATGGGTTTCAAATTTTCTGTCTAGCTATGGCGTCAACATATGTAGGTATGTTGTTTCTACATGACTTACTCACTGGCCAATATGACCTGTAGAGTTCAAAAAGAGGCATTAACGTGTCGCTTGTCTGACACAAATGCAACACTACATTACATACAGCTACAGGCATCTGGTATGTGCTGAAAACATGAGCCATCTGACTGCTAGCATTGGTCTTCCTACACATTGTGCAACAAATACAAATTAGGGCACATATTTATACGTTTGTAGCGCAGCATTTGCATCATTTTTTGACGCAGAGACGGCGCAAACTAGCAAAATACAATTATATTTCGTAAGTTGGCGCCGTTTTTGCGTGAAAATGTGGCGCAAATTCGGGGATAGAAATGTATAAATATGGGCCTAGGTTTCCCTAGCATTACACACAGTCAGCTACTTATCTAGCAGATTGGGTAACAATCATCACATGTCCCCACACAGATTTCTATTATTCACATGTAATTGATTTTTACTCACCAACATGGCCACCAATCCTGATTCCCAGGTGGTCCAGCAGGTCCTGTTCCCTGGATATCAGATCTGCCCAGCGGTGCTTTAATTGATGGTCATTCCGCATGCTCCCATACACCCGGACCAGGTGATGGCGCACCTTCCCCCACCGGACTTTCCGTGCCTCCGTGTGATACCCCTGTATCACACGGCCCCCAGCCTCCAGCATCAGTGGGAGGAAATGGCAAACTAGCCAAATGAATCCCCCCAATTCATCCTCACCCATCCTGGAAAGGCGAGGCCTACCTGACATATTAATAGAAAAAATTAGAAAAATGAAATAAACAAGTAAAAGTGGGAAATGGGGAAAGGTAGAGTAGTGAAGGAAAAAGAAAAATGAGAA
The DNA here is from genome assembly GCF_031143425.1 of Pleurodeles waltl. Classification (NCBI taxonomy): domain Eukaryota; kingdom Metazoa; phylum Chordata; class Amphibia; order Caudata; family Salamandridae; genus Pleurodeles; species Pleurodeles waltl. The sequence goes on from NC_090436.1 coordinate 288,703,768, forward strand.
AAATAGCCCAACTAACCCCAAAGTTATACTACCCAGAACAGAGTCCCACAGACAATACAAACAAAAACAGGATTGGACAAAACTAGACTAAACAGACTGAGACAATATTAGGCAACAAGACTAGGATCACAAAAAGACAAAATACAAGGTACACAGGACACAAAAGCAGTTAAACACAGGACAACACCTTTCACACAACCACACAGTCTAGATAAATCTGAGACTGCAAAGTGAAAGTGAAAGTTAACTCCCAGTACAGATTTTGTAAACAGGATATCCTATTACATCACTTCCTGCATAAAATGGCCGCCGTTTTTATTTTCCCGTTATGCGTCATATTTTCACGCATACACAATGTGCGTCATTTTTTTTTACGCATAACATTGCACATAATGCAGAGTCAAAAAATATGATATGAAAATTAATAACTTAATAAGGTACATGAGATGTCCAACATATTGTCCATGTTGCGTCAAATTTACCACGCATACATCATGGGCGTCATATTTTTTCCACGTACAGGAGTGCACATAATGCAGAGTCAAAAAATATGATAGGAAAATTAATAACTTAATAAGGTACATGAGATGTCCAACATATTGTCCATGTTGCGTCAAATTTACCATGCATACATCATGGGCGTCATATTTTTTCCACGTACAGGAGTGCACATAATGCAGAGTCAAAAAATATGATATGAAAATTAACAAATTAATAAGGTACATGAGATGTCCAACATATTGTCCATGTTGCGTCAAATTTACCACGCATACATCATGGGCGTCATATTTTTTCCACGTACATGAGTGCACATAATGCAGAGTCAAAAAATATGATATGAAAATTATAATTTCATGGCTAAATATGAGAAACATTTATGAAAAATTATATTTGACTCTGCATTCTGTGCACTCCTGTACGTGAAAAAATTATGACGCCCATGCTGTATGCGTGGAAATTTGAGCAATTTTTAAATTATGTCTTCATTTTTTAAACTTGGGGAAGGAGATTTGTCATGGCCAAACGGTGCTATGTGATACACATTTGTGGTTAGCTATGACACATGTCCGTTGTTGTATGTATAGAAGGCATTCACACTTTAATATTTATGATACGTTAAATAATGTATTAGCCATATTTGTCCACATATTTTGGGTAATTGCTGATGGCTATTTTGAAATGATGGATGGGATACCATGATGTGTTCCTTCTCCAAAATGTGTCCACAATTATGATGGAGATGCTTTTATCTATAGTCCGAACAGGGAGTGCAATAGTCACTTACAGTTTTTATGGGGTTAACCATGTCCCATTATGAATTTGTGTTTCTGATTTTTGTTTTACTTTTGACATGTTGCCCACACATGTGCCTTATGCATGTGTTTAGTTCACAAGTACAAGATTCTTGTATATTTGTGGGGCGGTAGAGGTGGACTTAGGCCCCCAGCACCCTAGGGTTTGCCCATCCAGATTAGCTAATGTATCCATGGCTTTTATTTATTCTGTTATGCAAAACCTGCAGCAGCAGGCTAATGTAAGGCCATATGGTATGAATCACTGTTAACCATTCATTCATCTCATTAGCCCATTTGACGTTTGCACTATTGATGATTTGGAGCAATCTGGCATACCATTTTCCAATGACTATGTTTGCAAAATCTCAGCGTTCCTCATGTGCTGATGACAAATATTTTGTTGATGTCTGTGGCCCTTTCTGCATTACCTGGGTTAGTGGCATGTTAGATTCTTCCTGCTAGGTTCAAACTGGGACACTACTGTGATGGGCTGCTTTCAAATATTTGGTTGATTGGATGACATATGTGTATATGTGTGTGGGAATGTGGATCCACTATCACCTGTCTGGGTGTATGTTGTCACTGTAACTTCAAGGTCTCCTCATGAGTTAGTGGCAGCTAATGTTGTTCCAATTGGGTATTGCTCATATCAAACACTTGAGAGAAGCCATTGTGGACATGGTCACGTACACATGGATGGTCCCACCCTGTCTCTGAACACGTGTGATGAGACTTTCAAATGATCTACATTTTTGGGCTGGGTGAGAGACTGTCTCAGGTGTCTGGATCAGGCATGTGTCATTGCCACATTTGTACTCCTGTTGGCCTCTGTGGATGGTAATGTATCATGTAACATCCTACCCTCTGTGCATACATTTGTGATGTTTATTTTTGGTGTGATGATTGTTATAGCATTCTTGCTCAATGAGACAACATTCTTCTTCAGCAATTTCAAACTAAAGGTGGTCAGAAATGCATAGGCCAAAGCATGATGTGGTGTTTGTTATCTGTGTTTATTTACAATTGTGCAATAAGAGTTGTTATAAGAAATTATGAAAAAAAATTATTGACAAGCTGTTGGCGCCTACGCACTCCTGCTGCCGTGTTAGGTTGTTCCCCCTCCTGTTGCAGGCCAGCATCCTCCTCTTCGTCATCCTCAGGCATGTCTGGGTCCGGTTCAAGGAGGGGAATGTTCCTTTTTACACAAATATTGTGCAATATGGCACAACTGAGTATGATCTTACAGACCATCTCTGGGGAATAGAGTAGGCTACCGCCAGTTATGTCAAGGCAGCGGAACCTTGACTTTAGGATCCCAAAGGTCCGCTCAACAATGCTGCGTGTCCTCTTGTGGGCGTCATTGTATGCCCGCTCTGCAGCAGTATTTGGGTTCACAAATGGTATCATTATCCAAGGCTGGATGCCATACCCCTGATCAGCTGAAAGAAAAACACAGAATGGGATCAATTAGATGTAGGAGACACTGTTGTACAGATCTTTGATGGCAGTAGTTGTCTTGTGTTGTCTGTGACTCTTTTGTGTACTAATGTGACAACCTATAGTTGTTGGTGAAAACTTTTGCATTGAGTTTTTTTCCTTGGCTGAGCAAGTGTTTGTTGGCTAACCGTTTGTCAGCAGTATGTATTTGTTTTTTCAGTACAGTGTGCCCTCCCTAGCATTGTGACTTGTCATACAGGTGTCCGTGTGTCTTCACTGGGGGTGAGATGATAGTTCCATGCAGAGTTGAAACATGAAAGTGTAGTTAACACGTTCATGTGAAAGTACCCAGGACATCCCATACCTTAAAACTTATGCAATGTATTAGTGTACAGGTTATTGTGAGACTTACAATTTGCAAGGTGACATGTAGGCAACCACACTCATTAAGGTCTTCATATTAAGCTGTAGAGTAAAATAAAATGTGTGACAGGTTCAATGGTGACTTCTGAAACATGGCTAGTGATGTGAGTACCTCAGTGTGTTCCTGGCTAGGTGTTGCTATTGTGGTGTATGTGTTGTTTGTCCTAGAGGGTTGCTGTGCAGTGTGTATATAAGTGGGATTTTTGTCCTTACCAACAAGTAGTCCATTACCATACCGTCCATCCTGGAAGTGTTGGTTGATGGTGCTGTGACGGAAGATGAATGCGTCATGTACACTCCCAGGATATTTAGCCACAATGTTGCTGATCAATCCTTGGTGATCGACTATGGCCTGCACGTTGATTGAATGTGTGTGCTTCCTGTTGCGGTAGAGGTGTTCACTCGCAGCAGGTGGCACAAGGCGTACGTGTGTGCAGTCGATTGCACCAAGGACGTGCGGGAAGCCACTGATGGCGTAGAACCCCTGTTTAGTTTCCTTCTGCTTCTGCAGTGTGTTAGGGAAGCAGATGTGGAGGGGTGTCAGGCGAATGATGGCATCCAGTACTTTTGGCAGGAATGCAGAGAATGATGGTTGGGATATTCCACCAACCAGGGCACCAGTTGTCTGAAACGAGCCACTTGCCAGCAAGTGAAGTATGGCAAGCAGCTTTGTTTCTGTTGGGATAGTGCGGGGTGTCACTAAAAGGGGGCCAACTGCTGTTCAATATTTCTCAGCAGCTGCTGAATGGCCTGCCAGTTCAACCGGTACCTCTGGATTATGTCCTGTTCCCTGAGGCCATGCAGGGTTGATCTTGGACGGAATATCCTCTCCTGCCTTCTGCGCTGCCTTTGGGGTCCCTGCTGTTGTTGTTGTAGCTGCTGTTGTTGCTGCAGGGCTCTGCGTCTACGTGCACGCTGAATGAAAATCACCTCCATGTCTCCCTGTTGCTGCTCTGCTGCTCTGCTGCTCTGTTGTTTGTTCTGTGCATTTTGATTAAATACAGGTGTGTTTGCCCCATTTTAACGCCTGCCCTGGCCCAGGCGTTAAATTTTGACGCTATTCGTGCTTTGCGTAATTTTTTTGCTCCGTCTACCGGCCTGGAGTCATTTTTGCCCGAAAGCATAAATACGACGCACGGCTGTGTGCGTCGTTTTCTGGATGGGAACGCCTACCCTGCATGTCATTAATGCAGGGCGGGTTGCCGCATCCAGAAACTGACACACATAGCGGAATTTTCCTTTGCGCCGGCTCGGGCGTCAGTGTTTAAATATGGGGCAATGTTTGCGCTGATTGTGCGTCAAAATGTTTGACGCACATTCAGCGCAAATGGAGTATAAATATGCCCCTTAGTCTCTCGTAGAATGTTCATGCAGTTTTGTTGAAGACCTAGATGACCATATGGGAGGAATTAAGGATCCAGGCTGTTAATTTCAGTGATTGAAGGTTGGCATGTAAGAGCTGATCTCTGCACTTGTATAAGAGATCCTGTCTACATGTCAATATTTTGTGTGGTCGCTCTGACAGCTGAACGCGGTCTGTGAACCAGCATTAAAAAGGTCACTCCAATGTTATCATTATCATTCTGATTTTGCAGAATCGATGCAGCTGCTGTCTTGCATTTGCAAAACTGATGCAGCACATGCATAATCGACACAGTGCCTGTCTCATCACCACACCACCTTTGGATTTTCCATGCATCGTCCCTGGGCGTCAATCTGTCACAGCACCGCAGTAAGGAACCGAGGTTAAATGACCAGAAATCGATGCATCACCCTTCCTGTGAGGAAAGAATCATCTCCACCGTGCCGGAAAATTCAACACATCTCTTTATTTTCCAACACTTCACCTCCTCTGTGACACTGCAGCATTGTTATTTTTGATGCTACCCAGGTACTTTGTGCTAAAGAGAAACATTCTTTGATTTCTATGAATTAACACTACTTAAACCTCTATCTAGCCTAATCTAATCTAATATCTATTTTTCTAAACTGGTGTGGATTACTTTTTTTTTTTTTACCTTGCTACTCTATGCATTATTGCACAAATACTTTGCCTACTGCCTTCCAAGTTAAGCCTACCTGCTCTGTGCCAAGCAGCCGGAGGGTCAGCACAGGATAATTTAGGTTGTGTTGTCGCTTACCCTGACTAGGGTTGTGGTCCCTACTTGGACAAGGTATATACCTCTGCCAACTACAAACCTGGGGCATATTTACAAGAAAGTGGTGCATCATAAATGATGCGCCAATTTTCTTGTGCACCATTGCTCCACATTAACGACACCATATGAGCACCGTATTTATAATATGATGCACCTTGTTGCACGTTAGGCCAATAGCATCAAAAACGCTGACGCTATTGTGACGCTTTGGTGGATTAGTGCTAAAAATGATGGCGCTAATCCACCAAAGACAAGGGAGGTGCATTGAATATAATGAGAGCATCATTTTCACGCCTGTCTAAGGCAGGTATTAAAAATGACGCTAAAAATGGCGCAGTGAAATTTTATAAATTTCAATGCATCATTTATCTGGGCCTCCTAGTGGGGGAACCCCCCCCTTACATACATTATGCCTGGTGCAGGCATAATGTGGAGCAAGGGGTTACAAAGTGGCTCTTTGCTTGCATTGGGCCACTTTGTAAATATGGCGTGATGAAGATGCCTCCTTAATGCCACATTAGCGTAAAAAAATGATGCTAATGTGGTGCAAGGAGGTGCAAGGGGCTTGTAAATATGCCCCCAGTTTCTACTAGTGCTAATGTATTTGTGGTGTCCTAATAAACAGCAAGTCAAATAACAATGATGACTAGGCTATTTATGAGTCAGTAAGGGATTGTCTGAAAATAACCACGTAACCCCAAGTGGGCTTGCTTGCTCCATTAGGGATCGTCTTAAAATCACCATCTAGTCCAAGTGGGCTTACCCGCTTGGACAACGCTACCTTAAATTATTATGCAGTGAGAGGCACAAATTAATATGCTAAAGGCCAGATTTACAAGGCCCTAGCGCCTCCTTGCACCACATTAGCATTATTCTTTTCACACTAATGTGGCTCAACAAAGCAAAAATCACCATGCCATATTTATAAAGTGGCGCAATGCGTGCATTGTGCCACATTGCGACCCCTTGTGCCACATTATGCCTGCATCAAGCATAATGTATGCAAGGGGGCATTCTGGCATTAGAAGGCCTGCACAAATGGCACAATAAAATCTACAAAATTTCATTGAGCCATTTTTGGTGCAATTTTTAACGCCTGCTCAAAGCAGGCATTAAAAGGGCACACCCACTGAAGTCAACGCGTCTCCCAGCACTTTCCTGCACTAGCATCAGTTTTGACACTATTGGCCTAACATAAATACGGCACACCCATGGTGTTGTTAGGTGGCGGGGTGGGCGCAATAAATCTGTCACATCAGCACTGATGCACCAGATTCTTGTAAATCTGGGCCTAAGTTTCAGTTCAGACGTGCAGATATGAGGATGCATTGCCTATGGTGATATCTTGTACCCTTATTCACATATTCCGACCTAGTAGGCCTAGACAACATGCATCTGTAATGTTTATAGAAGACCCCCAACACAGCACCAATAAATAGTCTTTCCTTGATGTGTACACTTAATGCCACATATAGTTTGTGTCTAAATTTCAACAACAGTGTTCATCCAATATCCTACATAAATCATTACATTATTGGACCAATAAATAGAAAAAAGGATATATGGCAAATCACTCCTATGTACCTTAGCACATCCATAAACCCCCAAAAATATTTATTTAATTAACCAAATTCAAGCTCTTAAAGTAGAACGGAAGAAATAAAGAATATAGAGGAAGAAGAATAAGCTCTTTTGCTTTCTATCTGCTCTTAGGACTCAGTGGAGCTTGACAGAAGAAGGAGCCCTACCCAAGGGCAGCTTTAATCCACTGTGTTACATGTAACCGGGCCCATACAAATCAGAGGGACCAAAGCTGTATGGACATAAAACACAAACAATATACAATATATAACATCACATTTAGATGTTGATCACCATTCTTTAAGTCATTCAGGAAGATACCCCTAAGCACTACAAATCACAGATTCCTGGTACTACAACCAGCCATGCAATATATATTCCAGAACCACTGACCAGAGAAATGTATCCCAAAGAACTAAGCAACTGCCCAAAAGGAGGGAGCTAGTCCCCCAGATGGATAAACCTCTGCTCATTAGTGTTGATACCATAGGGGATTTTGTATTCAATTCCAAAATGCATTTGGATTTTAGTTGTCTAAGAATAGATTTATGGTTGCCACCTCTCACTGACACTGGAATGTTGTCAATGGTGAAAAGCCTGAGCAAATCCCTGTCACTCTTGTGTAGTAGTGCAAAATGTCATGATACAGGGTGTTGTCAATAACCATTCATGATAGCTTTCTTGTGTTCCAACACCTATTTCTTTACTGGGTGAATTGTGCTCCTCACATACAGTTTTTCACATGGGCACAGTAAAACATATGTACAGTAGTCTGAATGGCATGAAAGATGTTTGCCAATTTCCTTCTGTGTGTGTCATAATGGAGAAAAGTATGTTTCATATTCTGACTGTGCCCCTCCCACACTTATAAAAGCCTCCGGTTGGTAAACCAGGGTTAATTGCACTAGTAGTGATTTCATTCCTGCACAATCAATTCCCAAGGGATGTCCCCTTTCGGATTGTAATATCGGGGTGATTCTCCACTAAGCCAGACAAAGTGTCCTCAGTACTTGGTATACCCCAATGTTTATTGAGGGTGGTTCTTACCTCCCTAGCTTTCTTAATGTATGGAGTGATGAACCTCACTGCTCTGGGAATATTGGTATCTACAGCCTTATTAAGGATAAGTAAATTTTCTCTACACACAGTTTGCCCTTTAGAAATAGCACTTGGAAGAACAGATTCTGCAAATCCTTCTTCCTTGAATCTCTCGGTCATGATTTTTCATTCCTGGTGGAAAGTGACATCACACGCACAGTTTCTGCATGCCCCACCACAAACTCATCATAGGGGATACTGTTAACCAAACATTTTGGTGGCTACTCTGAGCATGTGCCAAAAAGTGTCACCAGCTGTGCTCTTACGATGTAATCTGGAAATAAACAAGTTATCCTCTACTGTGACCTTGAGGTCAAGAAACTCCACACACACATGGTTGATATTTCCCTCAAATCTCATACTGAATTAATTGATGTTGAGTTTATTAATAAAATTAGATGCCTGTTCCAGATTGCCTTTCAATATTAGGATTAGGTCATCAATGTATCATATCCACAATATAATGAGTGCGTTGTATTCTTCATAGGTTTCAGACACCTGCTGCTCCCACAGTCCTATAAGGAGATTAGCATAACTGGGAGCAACAACTGGACCTGCAACTGGGTCTGCCTGAGCCCTGCTGGCCTCTCTTGGAGTGAGTTAGTGACCCCCAGGAGGTGCCCCTCAGGTCCTGGACCCTTACTGTGGCATCAATTGAGCTCCTCCTTGAAGAAAGTAAGCAATCCTTAAGTTTTAGGCCCTTTCCAACCGCTATTTGCACCAGAAACTATCTTGAATGAAGTCCCAGTCCTCTTTGATGATAAGGAACCTTTCCAAAGCTTTTTTTCTGCAATAAACTGTCGACATCAGAAGGAGGAGGGAACTTGGAATGAATAGAGTATGTATTCCAAACAATATTCAAGTCCCATTTGCCTGCTGTTATGAAACACCACCTGAGTGACTGACAGAAAAGGGGGAAGTAGCAAATCATTGTTTTGTTGGCAGTTTTCCTGCAGATGTAGATTGTTGCTGTTTGCTTCCTATATCTCTAGAGGGTTTACAAGGATGATAGAGTTGTCTCAGTTGTTGTGGTTGGTGAGAAGAGTTAAGGGTGTCATCTCTCTGAGGAAAATCTCTTCTATCTTAGGGTCTGTACCTATTACGATATTCTTTACATTTTTCTAGACCAACAGCCTTTAAAGTGTTCATTTTAGTTTTCATGATAGACGTTTCACCATCTGCATGAGATCCAAAATGTGTTTTCACAAAAATGGTAAATTCAGAATTCAGTGTTATGCTTCTGGTTTGAGTCTGGTTAGTCTCAGGCAAGATCTGCTCCCTGCACAAATTCCATGACAGTAGCATTGAGCAGCCGGATCTGATGTGTCAGCTGCCTCACGTATTATCTGGTTTGATAGTAGACCAGCCTCATTAAGAATCTCTTGCATGCTCTGTTTTTCCTCTTTGGGGAGTTTTTCCATAAATTCTTTGTTGCAAATCTCACAGAGATATATATAATATCTCCCGAATAGGGCAGTAGTGCTAGAACCTTTCATTGTAGATGCTGATGTTCCACACATCTTTTTCACCAGGGAATCTATCTCTTTACTCTCTTTACCCCTTGGTGTGGAAAAGAAAGGAGCAACATAATGAGATTTTCTTGCTGCTGTTATGATCACCAAATCTGCAGGAGGGTCTGTCCTAAGGAGCAGGGGGCCCTGATCAGTAAGTCTATGTTTTTAAGAAGCCTAGATGGAGCAGACTTCACTGCAGCAGGTGTGAGGAGTACTGACGTCACAGGCTCCAGTAGGCTAGGGACTAGAGGAGCTAAGCATCTTGATGTCGATCTGTGATGAAGGGTTTAAAAAATAATAATGGCTGATATAATAGGAGTAAATATGTTGATGTTTAACTTTGCTGCTCTTATTATTACATCATTAAAGGTCAGCCTCATCTACTGGAGAGATCCTTATTGGAGGAGTATTTGTCAGAGTAGGTGAATAAACTCTGACCAGTGAGCAAGTAGTGGTAGTTGAGCAAGGAGATCGCCTTCTGTGTGGATATCTTGATATCCTACTTGATCTTCTAGATTTCTCCTAGATCTGGTTCTAGATCTTGAGTGATGGCCCTGTCTTGGACTTTTAGATCTTTGTGGAGATGTAGGTGGCGGGATTGTTAGTTATGGGATGCTCAGCAGTTTTACAGGAGCAGCAGGAGGAGTTTGTATTGTTGTATTAGATATAGTGCCCTGAAAGAAATGAGCAGATCCCTTAGGGATGGTGTGCTTGAAAGCTGGATCTCACATGTGACCGTCGATGGAGCATAGATACATGTCTACTCTAAATCTAACATATGTGGCACATTTCTTTGCTGTAAACTTTGAAGCAAACGTGGCAATTTGTTTATTGTAGAATAAGATCTATCTCTTCATGTGGCGCGAGGTCTAGATGCTGTGGTAGATGGTGGCTTTGCTGGTAGTGATACACTGATATATACTTTGGCATCAAGTGCTTTGACAGTAAATGTTGTGTGTCTTGCGACTTCGATGCTGTCTGCAATACCAAAATGTGCTTTGACTGCAAGGGTCAATGCCCTTTCGATGGCGACAATTACTGGTGTGCTTAATGTTGAATGCTGAGAGTGCTTTGACATTGAATAGTGTCTCGAAAGCATCTTTGACAGGGTACTTGTCAACGGAGAACACAATGATTTCCATTCTCAACATCATGCTTCCCAACGTTGATTGGGATTGTCTCCGCTTCTTCTGTTGGTGTTTCTCACTGGACATATGAGAGTCTGTTAGACTTGGCATCCTTGGAATGATCTCCCCTAACTTTTAGCCTCTGTTTCCCAGGTTGTTGATGTGTGCTGGACTCTGTTTTTGCTGTTTCTGTTACTCTGGGTACACTACCACTGTTATCCAGTGCTAAAGTGCAACTACTCCTAAGTAAAATGTATGTGTAATTGGATTTCCATGACTGGCATATTTGATTTACTGCTAAGTCCCTATTAAAGTGCACTAGAGGTGCCCAGGGCCTGTAAATCAAATGCTACTAGTGGGCCTGCAGCACTGGTTGTGCCACCAACATTAGTAGCTCTGTAAACATGGCTCAGCTGTGCCACTGCAGTGTCTGTGTGTGCAGTTTAAAACTGCCAATTCGATTTGGCAAGTGTACCCACTTGCCAGGCCTAAACCTTCCCTTTTCTTAAATGTAAGACACCACTAAGGTAGGCCCTAGGTAGCCCCATGGGCAGGGAGCAGTGTATGTTTAAGGTAGGACATATATAAAAGTGTTTTATATGTCCTGACAGTGAAATACTGCCAAATTTGTTTTTCAAAGTTGCACTGCCTATCTCTCTCATAGGTTAACATGGGGGCTGCCTTCAAATGATGTGATTAAAGCATAGATTCCCTTTGGGAGCAGATAGGCATCTGGAGTTTGGGGTCTCTGAACTCACAATTTAAAAATACATCTTTTAGTAAAGTTGGTTTTGAGATTGTGTGTTTGAAAATTACACTTTAAGGAAGTAGGCATTTTCTTGCTTAAACCATTCGTTGACTCTGCCTGTCTGTGAAGTCCCTGCCTGGGTTAGTTTGACAGTTGGGCTGTTTGCAACTCTCTTCTAGACAGTGACAAAAAGGAAGCTGGGGTGTAGCCTGCATATCCTGATGGCCCATCTGGGCTGAGGGGAGGGGAGGAATGGTCACTTACACTTGATAGGGCTGTGCCTGCCTTCACACAATGCAGTCTCCAACCCCCTGATGTGTGTCTGGGACCTGGCCTGGGCAAAGCAGGATCTCACAAACAAGAGAGACTTTCCCTTGAAGTAGCCCTACTTCAAAGGCAGAAAGGGGTATAGGAAGAGCACCCTGTAGCCGGGTGCCCGAGCAACCGACTACACAAGATGGCAGCCTCCTGCCCGGTTGGGACCCCGGAGGCACCGCAGCGTCAGAACCAGAAGACGCGCCCCTCGAGAATCCGGATATCCAGATTCCAGTGACAGAAAAGGGAGCACGCGCATCTATAGAGGGAGAGCCGAAGGACATGAGGACCCAGACGGAGAGGGACTACGCGGGAGAGCAGAAGGATGCGAGGACCTAGGCGGAGAGTGACGACGCGGGAGAGCCGAAGGACGCGAGGATGCAGGCGGAGAGGGACAACGCGGGAGAGCGACGAGGAGAAGAACCCCACGCGGAGTGGAGCCACCTGGAGCAGCTGACTCCTGAAGGCAGTCCTGAAGAGGGAAAAAGAAACCCAGAAACACGAGATACCGCCACGTCCCTGGGGGGGCGTGGCTCCAGCAGGTACGGTCCTGTTTCCACAACATGATAAACGCTTGGCTGGGGAAAGAGGAGGAGGAGAGAGGAAAGGAGGGGGCGAGGGAAGAAGGGAAGGAATAAAGGAGAGTGATAGCCGATAGAGATATTAGAGTACACTCAACAACTCAAAAATCAGCTGCAGACTGTTTGGGAGGATGTCCGTTTACATATGGAAAAGACCCAAGGAAAACAAAAACGAAACTATGACCAAGGGACTAAGATGTGACAACTACAACCAAACAATAAAGTTCCTATTTTACTCCCAAGCTCAGATAATAAATTACTAGCGAAGTGGCAAGGCCCATACAAAATAGTGAAGGCAATTACTCCTGCCACTTACCTGGTTGAGCTGTCACAAAACCCGAGGAGAACACAGATATACCACATTAACCTGCTAAACAAATGGGAAGAGCCAATTGTCCCCATTCCTCCAATAGCGAAAGGGTTTATGGTAACTACTACTAAAACATTGGACATAGAATTATGTCCCACTACTCCAGATTCGAAACTGGAACGGCCACAGGTCAGCCCCAACCTACAAGACAAACAACAACAACAAATTGACTTACTTCTAAAACAGCATGCAAGGTTTTTTTCCCAGGGAGGACCTCATTAATACAACACCGGATCAAAACCCCAGAGGGGGAAATAGTTCACCTCTGCCCCTATCGTATCCCAGACAGCCGCAAACATCTGGTAGAACACGAAGTAAAGAAAATGCTCCAAATGGGGTTATTGAACCATCTATCAGTCCCTGGTGTTCTCCCATCGTACTAGTCCCCAAACCTGACGGTTCAATTTGCTTCTGTATTGACTTTCGAAGACTAAACGCAATATCTAAATTTGATACCTATCCTATCCCTTGGGTCGACGAACTGCTGGAAAGGCTAGGTAAAGCTCAATATCTGTCAACCCTTGATCTGACCAAGGGATATTGGCAAATATCACTGGCCCGTCAGATCGAGAAAAGACTGCTTTCTCAACACCCTCAGGACTCTACCATTTCACTGTGCTTCCCTTCAGATTGCATTGCGCTCGCGATACATTCCAAAGGTCAATGGACCAACTCTTGAGACCTCACTATAAGTACTCGGGAGCCTATTTAGACAACATAGTTGTTTATAGCGAAACTTGGGAAGACCATCTTAACCATCTAGATCAGATATTATTTTCACCTGGTCTTGTGGCCAACCCTGCCAAGTGCCACCTGGCCTCTAATAATATTGCGTATCTTGGGTATTTTATAGGAGAAGGGCAACTTCGACCCCAAAAGAATAAGGTAGAGGCCATACACCAAGTATTAGTCCCAACCACCAAGAGAGAAATTCGCTCCTTCCTAGGCCTGGTAGGACATTATAGGAGATTCATCCCAAATTATTCTACTTTGGCGGCCCCCCTTACTGACCTATTACGGAAAGGACAACCATCCAGAATATCTAACCTGAACCCCGATCAACTGTCTAGTTTTCAAACCCTAAAAAACTACCTCACCGTGAGCCCGTCTTAAGGTGCCCTGACTTTGCAAAAACATTTCACCTCCACACTGATGCCTCAGATGTAGGGATAGGTGCCGTTCTTTTCCAAACAGATGAAGCAGGACACAACCACCCTATTGTGTTCATTAGTAGGAAACTTCTGCCTCGTGAACAACTTAATCCGATTATTGAAAGAGAAGGTTTAGCCATCAAATGGGCCATTGAGAATTTACAGTATTGCCTTTTGGGTCATCCTTTTCTCTTATATACTGACCATGCTCCTCTCACCTGGTTATCTACAAACAAACATACAAATTCATGTATCCTGCAGTGGTTCATGGAGCTCCAACCCTTTTCATTTCAGGTCCGTCATATCCCGGGTGGCCAGCAATATACGGCGGACTACTTATCCTGTTACCCGTTTAGCATGGAACTCCAGCAGTCCCTTTCTAGGGAAGGGAGATGTAGCCGGGCGCTGGAGCACCCGACTACACAAGATGGCAGCCTCCTGCCTGGTCGGGATATCGGGGGCACTGCAGCGTCGGAACCGGAAGACGCACCCCTCGGGATCCGGATATCCCGATTCTCGTGATGGAAAAGGTTGCACGCGCGTCCATAGAGGCAGTCCAGAAGAGGGAAAAGGAAAACCCAGAAACACCGAGATACCGCCACGTCCCTGGAGGGGTGTGGGTCCAACGGTCCTGTTTCCACAACAGGATAAACGCTTGGCTGGGGAAAGAAGAGGAGGAGAGAGGGAAGTAGGGGGCGAGTGAGGAGGGAGGGAAGAAGGGAAGGAATAAAGAAGAGTGCTAGCCGATAGAGGCTTCTTGTTTGTTTTCCACTTTCTCTTCCCTTATTGGCACCATTGACCCTCATTGTATGCTCGCTTGGAGGACTAAGGATAATAGTACAGAGAGTACCATTTTTTTTTAGCTTACATTAATAAAACGGGGATTGACGGGTAACCCTAGAAAACTTTATTTCACTAAGGTGAATTAACCTTGGGTGGAAAAGAAGATTTTTTTTCTTTTCTTCTTCTTCCCTCCAACCCCTCTTTCCTTTGTAATCCACCTTAACCCACTCTTCTCAGATCCTCTCACTATACTAACATGGTTTAAGGAGTTGAAAACCAAGCCTCGACTTACCTTACATTCTTTCCTTTCCCGGCTTCTCTGGCAACAGTGTTTCTCCACAAGAACTTCGGCGGGACCCAGAAGACCTGAAAGAGAGAAGAAGAAGGAGAGAATGCTACATTGGGAAGGAAGAAACTAAACAGACTGATAGAGAGGACTTGTGAATTATCAATAAAATATACATCTCTCACAAACCCATCCTCTCGAGTCATTTTGTATGTCCTTACCGGTACGCCCACCGCCACACACCCAAACCCCTGAAAAGTTGATCACTTGTGGAATGAAGGGGAACCTCTGCCAAGGAGAAGAGCTGAAAAGCTGAGGAGAAGTGCTGCCCCTGCCTGTAACTATGCTTTGTGGAGCTATCCTGCAGTTGCTGCTTCTGCCTGTGAAAGGGGACAAAGACTAGACTTTGTTGAGCATTCCTGCTTGTGAAGAATCTCCAAGGGCTTGAACTGAGCTTGCCTCCTGTTGTTGAAGTCTCAAGGCCATCAAAGACTTCCCCTCCCAGCACCTGGACTGTCTGCTGAGACTCCTGCCAGGCCAAGTGGTGCTCTATCCAGTTCCTGGGGCCTTGAAAGGTGAAGCTGGCAGACCAAGACTGAAAATCCACACACAGAGCGCTGTGCAGGAAAATATTTGATGCTCCTTCCGTGACGCGGCTGAGAAACGACACGCTGCCGGCTTCGCAGCTGAAATCAATGCTCCACCTGCATCGCGGCTGGACGATCAATGCAACACGGCTGGAGAAATTACATGCAACACCTGCTAACGGAGGCTGATAACTACGCAAACCCCATGCAGCGCGGTTTTGTGAAACCGTGCCACCGGAATTTCAACGCAACCTTGCTTGGCATTGAAAAACAACGCAAAGCCTGCCCAGGCCCAAGATGCCTGTCCGGATCGACGCATCGCTCTCTTGCGGGAGAGGAAAAACAATGCACGCCGACTCAACTGGAGGAGGAATGACGCAAGGTCACGCTCGCGAGTGAGAAATAGACGCATCGCTGGCCTTTTCCGAAGCACACTCGCCCGTGCTTTGTTATTTTGATACAATATAGGTACTTTTGTAAGCTAACAACGTTCTCACTGTTCTCTAAAGCATTTAAGACTCTTTTGCTTTTTAAGTTCATAACTTGACTTGTGTATGTTGGATTTTTGTCATTTTGGCCTTGTTTTTTTAGATAAATATTATCTATTTTTCTAAACCTGTGTTGTGTCATTTTACAGTGTTTTCATTGACTTACTGTGTGTGTTGTTACAAATACTTTAACCTTGCTTCTGAAGTTAAGCCTGCCTACTCGTGCCAAGCTACTGAGGCGGCAAGTGGGGTTAACTGAGGGTGATTCTCCTTTACCCTGACTAGACTGAGGGTCCTTCCTTGGACAGGGGGTAACCTGACTGCCAACCAAAGACCCCATTTCTAACATTGGTTTTTAAAATAGAAGTTTGAAAATGCCACTTTTAGAAAGTGAGTATTTTCTTCCTTAACCATTCTGTGCCTCTGCCTGTCTTTTAGATAGGTGTCTGGGTCAAGATGACAGTTGGGCTGTTTGTGAATTCACTTTAAACAGTCATACAAAGGGAGCTGAGGTGTGCCCTGCATATCCTGATGGGTCTTCCCGGGTTAGAGTGTTGGGAGGAGCTGACACTTGCACCTGAATAGGGCTGTGCCTGTCCTGATACAAAGCAGTCTCCAACCTCCTGAGGTGTGTCTGGGCAGGAAAGGTAGGAAAGGCAGGGTCTTGTGCACTACAAAGTCTTTCCTTTGAAGTTTGCCTACTTCAAAGGCAGAAATGAGGATAAGTACTGGACCGCTGAGTCCACAACTTTAGAATTCTTCTAGGAAGACGAGCTAAATGTTATAGGAGGGACTGCTACGCTGCCTTTTGCTTTGCTGTGCTGGCCTGCTGCTTGCTGCTTCTGACCTGGGAGTGAAAGGACTGGACTTTGCTTTCTGCATCCTGCTTCTAAAGGATCTCTAAGGGCTTGGACTGAGCTTGCCTCCTGTTAGAAGTCTGAGGTACATCAAAGACCTCATCGGCCAGCACCTGGGCTCTCTTGCTGAGAGTCCTGACTTGCCAAGTGGTGCCAAATCCAGTCCCTGGGCCCTTGGGAGTACGTTCAGGTACAACCAAGCAGAAACCAAGTTCATCAACTACAGAGTGACTTCAGAACTTGAGCCGCTGTCCGACTCCACACTGCTGTCAAGACATTGTGATGGCTCCCGTTAGAGCTAATGTGTTTTTAAGTGCGTCACTCAGATTTAAACTTTAAAATTCGTATCTTTGCTTGTGTATGTTGAATTTTTGTCAATTTGGTCTTGTTGTACTCAGATACATATTGGCTACTTTTTAAAACTGGAGTGGAGTGCTTTTGTGGTGTGACATTGCCTCCGAGAAAAAGCCTGACCGCTCGTGCCAAGCTACCAAAGGGGTGAGCAAGGGTTATCTTAGCTGTGTGACTCCCTTACCCTGACTGGAGTGAGAGTCCCTAATTGGACAAGGTGTAAACCACAGCCAAATACAGACCCCATTTCTAACAAGAACTATAAAAAAATGAAATACAATCCTTTATTTATATTTCAAACCTTTGGTTAAGGTGCCTCAATGTCTTTATTAACCCCTCAAAAGATCATTTCATGGGCAAAGATGGACTTTAACAAGGATGCAGGATATAATGAGCACTTCAAGATGACTGATGAAATAAGTTCCGGGACTCAGGAGGTTAGCGCTCTATAGGCAGCAACAAACATCACTGGAAGGTCAACCCAAATGGCTGATGGCAGACGGATTGAGGCACGTCATCATAAGGAAGCAGATGTGGGAGCCAAAGGTAGCTCTGGACTGCTGAAGAGAACGGAGGAGAGGCCGAAGGAGCAGAGCTTAACAGCAGAAGAGAGAGGGCTGGTGAACAATGCAGAGTAGGACGAGAGATGAAGAGAAACTGAATCTGGAGATCTCAAAGTAAACAGACCCAGCGGTCGAGAGGAGGAAGGCACTGCAGTCCCCAAAGCCATGGCCCAGGAAGAGGGCCGAGGCTTCAGGCAAGTCCTGTGACCTAGCTACTTTGGCTTGCTGAGGTGGTGGCAAGGAATGGGTGAGAACTACTATCTGTGGCCAGGTTCGTAACATGGGGGAAAGAGATAGTGGGTGTAACATCACAGACAAGCTATTGGTTGAGCAAGGAGGCAGGTGAAACACTATACAAGCACAGGTGAGAGGTGATAGTTCTACCAAGTGTCCTTGATGGGAGAACCCCGGCATAGGCCGACCCTAATACAGTGTACTTATGTTGCATTAGACCGACTTTCCTCTTGAAGTCCAAGTAGTTTGGTAGTTGTCTAAGCTCCATTGAAAGTGTATTAGAAACTGGAGCCACCTGGAAGCAGAATTCCTGCCACCTTTATGCAACTTCCTGATCTTTTACCCTTTCAAGAAGAATAGTTGATGAACACAGGCTCCTCTGAGGCATGCACCAAGGAAACATTTGTTTGATAAAAAAAATATTTTTACCATCAAGAACTTTAAAGCAAATGCAAAGACTTTTAGGTCCTGGAAAGCAGTGCAAAGCTGAAAAATGACCAACAGTAGAGGAGTGGTAGGCAGTTTTAATAAAGGGAGTACTGCTGGAATCTGCACAGTTGTAACCGAGAAGTAGTGCACCAAGGCAGTTGAAGATGCAGGATGCGGGCACAACCTATTTGTGGGCCCACTATGGCTCGTATAATTGGGTACTGAGGCTTTTCCATAAAGAAAGGCAGACTTTTCCTTAGAAATTTAAGAAAGAAAAAGTTGGGGGCAGAAACTTTTTCTACCTGGGTTTTAAAGGTTAGCTCATCATTAAACACCACACCCAAGGTTTGACTGTCCTTGTAGGAGGTGGATATCGACCTGGTGCATCTGGCAACCAACTTCAGAAGTTGAGTGAGGCCTAGTTCCATGACCCTTGCTTTATTTGAATCTAGTTTTAAGAAGGTTTAGACTTAAAATCAGCAGTTACACAGGGTCCTGGCTAGAGATCGAGGTGGACCACAAGAATCCACTGAGTGTGGTTGGTGTTAGAAATTTATGATAGGTTATACAAACTGATGAGGGTGGGGAGGAGAACCACATAAAGGTCAAAACATGTAGGTTTCAGTGAGAAACTTTCATGAACTTCATAAAATACTTGGAGCAACCTTTGACCCTGCTTCTGCAGGCAGGTCACTCCGCCTTCCGCGCTCCATCCAGTTTTTTTCACCGCTTGAGCCAGTTTCTCGCTGCTGCGTCCCCTCCCCCTCCTTCTCACCGCTCCTTCAGCCAGTTTCCTGCCGCTGAGTCCCCTGCGGCTCCTCCCCCTCCTTCTCACCACTCCTTCAGCCAGTTTCCCACCGATGCGTCCCCTGCTGCCCCTCCCCCCTCCTTCTCACCGCTCCTTCAGCCAGTTTCCCGCCGCTGCGTCCCCTGCAGCCCCTCCCGCCTCCTTCTCACTGCTCCTTCAGCCAGTTTCCCGCCGCTGCGTCCTCTGCGGCCCCTCCCCTCTCCTTCTCACAAAAAAGCCGGAAGACTGACAGGAGGCACACAATTCCCTCCGTCTTCGCTGTTAACTAGCTCTTCTTGAATATAAACGCGGCATTTAAAATGCCGGCGAGGGGCTCGCATTGACTTTAAAAAAGCCGGAAGACTGACAGGAGGCACATAATTCCCTCAACGTTTTTGCCGAGATATATTAGCAAACAGGATTGGGAAGAAACAAAAGAACAGAAAGAGGGGTGGATAGTTGATTCATCAATAGATGAAACTTGCGATGCCCAGTATTTAGATTGATTACGAAGAAGGAAAAGAGGTGATTGACTGTGGTTTGAAACAGAGTATGGTAGATGGGATATGAGTATAACGGACATAGAAGTGATCAAAGCCTTGAAGAAGTCCAGTCAGGATGAAACACGTGTCGGCTGATGGCTATTTATTCTTTTTCTATATGTTTTGTGTATATATGTATATGTTTATGTATATAAGAAGATATATTCTTTTTGTATTAAAATTTCTATCTGCATGGACATACTCTTCTCTTGGGTAGTTTTACATTTGTGTATTTAATATTTTTTGGTCAGATATGTGATTGTTTACTCTGTTTAAGGACGAGAGAGGACCAAACAAGCATTCTAGTTGAATTTATTATGATTCTTCATTTTATCTCATCAAGATATTATATTATATCTAAAGTATAGATATTGTTTTGTTGGTGTGCCCCACTGGTTTGTTTCCTTATTACTAGAATGGGTTTACTTGTGTAAACCTGGTTTTACACATCAGGGCAACGATGTGTTTCAGTGTATGAGCACCCATAAGTTTCTTCTTACATAATTAGAATGTGCATTGATTTTTAATTAATGAGTTGCCATTTGTTTTTTATTACACCGCTCCTTCAGCCAGTTTCCAGCCGCTGCGTCCCCTGAGGCGCCTCCCCCCAGCCCTCCCATTGGACAGGCCCTCCTACCTCCCAGCTGCCACACCCACCCTCTTCTCCTCTTATGACATCCGCGGCACGGGCGCGCCATTGGCACGCCAAAGGCGCGCCAAAGGCAAGCCCGTCTGAACCCGTCCTCGCCTGGACAGCGCCCAGCGCCACCCCCCCGGTCCGCGAGACCCCTGCACCTCCAGACGCCTCTACACGCCGACCAACTCAACGCCCTCAACCCCGGCCGCATCACAGCATGCTCCCAGCCCTCACCAAGGAACACCCACGGACCCTTCGCATGCCGCACCTGCAGATTCACCTGCGACAGGACAACGAAACCAACAAAGACCGAAACTAACCACCTCCACTGCATACTCCTCAACACCCGCTCCGCACGCAAGCAAGCCATCGAGCTCTGGCACCTGCTTGACTCCATCGCCCCAGACGTAGCCTTCCTTACCAAAACCTGGTGGAACGACTCCTCGGCACCCGACATCGCAATAGCCATCCCGGACGGCTACAAGATCATCCGTAGGGACTGCAAAAACGGAATTGGAGGAGGCATAGCCATCGTCCACCAATCCTCCCTCAAGGTCGACACCCACACTGACGACTCCCTCAAGACCGCTGAACACCTACACTTCTGCATCCACACCGACCCCAACACCACTCTCAGAGGAACGCTCATCTACAGACCCCCCGGACCACGAGCACCATTCAGCGAATCCCTCGCCAACCTCACCAGCACCCACGCACTCACCTCAACGGATTACATCCTCCTCGGGGACCTAAATTTCCACCTGGAGAACAACAACAACACCAACTCCACTACCCTGATCAACAACCTCACCAACCACGGCCTCAGACAACTCGTCAACACACCAACACACATCGCCGGCCACACGCTTGATCCCATCTTCTCCTCAAGCGCCCACGTCACCTTCAACCATACCATCGTACTCCACTGGACCGACCACCACTGCATCCACTTCACCTACAAGAAACCTACTGAGCACCACCGCACCCAACAACCACCCCGCCAATGCTGGAGCAAAGTTACAGAAGTCCAGCTTACCAACGCCCTCGCCCAGAACCCACCCCCGACTCCACCGACCCAGACACCGCCGCCAACAACCTCACACCACTCCAAACACCCACCGACAACCAAGCCAGAAGAAAAGCCGCCTGGTTCACCGACGAGCTCCTAAATTCCAAACGCGACTGTCGGAAGCTAAAAAAGGAATGGCTTCTCAAACGCACACCTGACAGCCTCACAGCCCACAAGGACGCCACCCGCAAGCACCACCAACTCATCAGACAAGCCAAACGATCCCACTTCAAGGAGCACCTAGACAACAACGCACAAGACAGCAAAGAGCTCTTCAGCATTGTGAAAGAACTCTCCAAGCTCAGCGCCAACATCAACGACATCCCTCCATCCCAAGAACTCTGCAACACACTGTCCACCTTCTTCCACCGGAAGATCACCGACATCCACGACAGCTTTGACGCCACTCCCATGCCAGACTCCACCCCCGAACACTCCACCTGTGCAAACCACCGGACCTCCTGGACCAACGTGAGCGACACAGAGACACGGAAGATCATGAACTCCATCCACTCAGGATCTCCGTCAGACCCCTGCCCTCACCACGTATACAACAAAGCCGACTCCATCATCGCCCCCCAACTACGGAAGGTCATCCACATCTCCTTCGAAACAGCGACATTCCCTGAAAAATGGAAACACGCCGAAATCCGCACCCTCCTCAAGAAGCCCAAAGCAGACCACAACGACCTCAAGAACTTCCGACCCATCTCCCTGCTCCATTTCCCAGCAAAGGTGATTGAAAAAATCATCAACAAACAACTAACCAGCCACCTTGAAGACAACAGCATCCTAGACCCCTCCCAGTCCGGCTTCAGACGAAACCACAGCACCGAAACCGCCCTTCTCGCTGCCACAGACGACATCAGATGCCAAATGGACAACTGCAAAACATCAGCCCTCATCCTCCTGGACCTATCTGCTGCCTTCGACACAGTCTGCCACCGCACCCTGAAATCACGCCTCCACGAAACCGGAATTCAAGGTAAAGCCCTCGACTGGATCGTCTCATTCCTCTCCGGCAGAACCCAGAGAGTCCGCCTCCTCCCCTTCCACTCCGAAGCCAACAACATCATCTGCGGCGTCCCCCAAGGTTCATCCCTCAGCCCAACGCTGTTCAACATCTACATGGCCCCCCTCACTCAAGTGGCCCGACAACACAACCATAACATCCTCACTTACGCCAACGACACCCAGCTCATCCTCTCACTCACCAAAAAGACCCCCACACCGCCAAAACCAACCTCCACGAGTGAATGAAATCCATTGCCGCTTGGATGAAAAACAACCGTCTGAAACTGAACTCGGACAAGACGGAGGTCCTGATCCTCGGACCCACCCCCTCCGCCTGGGACGACTCCTGGTGGCCCACCGCACTAGGAACCCCGCCGACACCGTCCGACCACGCTCGCAACCTGGGCTTCATCCTCGACTCCTCCCTCACCTTGTCTAAACAGGTCAACGCAGTTTCCTCCTCCTGCTACAACACACTCCGCATGCGCCGCAGAATCTACAAGTGGATCCCGACAGAAACAAGAAGAACAGTGACACAGGCCCTCGTCAGCAGCAGGCTGGACTACGGCAACGCACTCTATACAGGCATCCCAGCAAAAGACCTACTACGCCTCCAATGTATCCAAAACGCCTCCGCCCGGCTGATCCTCAACGTACCCCGCCACAGCCAGATCTCCCATCACCTGAGAAACCTTCACTGGCTCCCCGTAGACAAAAGGATCACTTTCAAGCTTCTTACCCACGCTTACAAAGCGCTCCACGACACCAGAACAGCCTACCTAAACAACAGACTCAGCTTCTACACCCCCACCTGTCAGCTCCGGTCCACAAACCTCGCCCTCGCCGTCGTCCCCCGCATCCAAAGAAAGACCTCCGGCAGCAGATCCTTCTCATACCTCACCACCAAAACCTGGAATACCCTCCCACCAACCTGCAACAGACTCAAGACCTACTCACCTTCAGAAAACTCCTCAAGACCTGGCTCTTCGACCAGTAACACCAGCTCTTCCCCCCCCCCCCCTCTCTAGAGCCTTGAAACTCTCACGGGTACGTAGCACGCTTTATAAATTCAATGATTGATTGATTGATTGATTGGCCAATGACCTCAAAAATGGCATAAGAGCAGTCTGGCTGTGATGCACAGCTAGCAGCATCACTTATGTTCCAAGCTTTGCTAGAACTTCTGCTTGAACTCTGTTTAGCAATGCATCGTCTGTGATGAATTGAAAAGTTGAGCATTCATCTCTTTCTCAGAAAGTTTAGCACTGAAAGAAAACAAAGAGATGGTTACTTAGGACGGAAGCCTTAAAACATGGCTTCTTCAGGAGAGGAAGGATACTTTCCCTTTTATAGTCAAGGGAAGTTCATCAGGTTCCACAAAGCTGATACAACCCTAGCTGATATGATATAATTATGCCTGTGTGGAGTCCGTGGAGAAAAACTCTGCTGCTCTCCGCGGAGTTCCGCGAGTAGCGCCAGGACTTTGGGGGTGATTCTGACCCCGGCGGTCACGGACCGCCAGGGCCAGGGTCGGCGGGAGCACCGCCAACAGGCTGTCGGTGCCCCGCAGGGCATTCTGACGGCGGCGGTTTGGCCGTGGTCAGATGCGGAAAACCGGCGGTCTCCCGCCGGTTTTCCGCTGCCCTTAAGAATCCTCCATGGCGGCGCAGCTCGCTGCGCCGCCATGGGGATTCTGACAGCCCATACCGCCATCCTGTTCCTGGCGGTTCTCCCGCCAGGAACAGGATGGCAGTATGGGTTGTTGTGGGGCCCCTGGGGGCCCCTGCAGTGCCCATGCACTGCAGGGGCCCCCGTAAGAGGGCCCCACTTTGTATTTCAGTGTCTGCATTGCAGACACTGAAATACGCGACGGGTGCCACTGCACCCGTCGCACCTTCCCACTCCGCCGGCTCAATTCTGAGCCGGCGTCCTCGTGGGAAGGGTCTTTTGCACTGGGCTGGCGGGCGACCTTTTGGCGGTCGCCCGCCAGCCCAGTGCAAAAGCCAAAATACCCTCAGAGGTCTTTCGACCGCGGAGCGGTATTTTGGAGGGGGGAAGTCTGGCGGGCGGCCTCCGCCGCCCGCCAGACTCAGAATGACCCCCTTTGTCTATTGCTTTAGAATCAGTGTGGATGGCACAACATGCAGCACAAGAGGCCACTGCATTCTTTGTGCCACTTGAGTAGATTTTACGCTCAAGCGGCAGCTTCCTCAACGCGAGTGGCAGGTTTCTCAACACGAGCAGTAGCTGCAGCCGCCCACGCTGAGAAGTTTAGCCGGGCGTTGGTCTAGCAAGTGATTTTTCTCGCTCACCAACCTAAACTTGGTGACTCACAAGAGAGGAAAAACTCCGCTCCACTCCACCTTAGATATAATACTTTATAGATTTCAGGAATATAAGAATCTGCTATATGGTAATCGGCAGGAACTCAGCCAACAACGGAGAGTCAAATGATGTGGATTCATGGCAGGTAGTTGTGGCAGCCAAAGCACTGTGGATGGCGATGGCCTTGGAGTAAGTAGGGAAAGATTGATAAGCAGAGAGAATTTTGTCCCTAAAGAAAATAAACTGGGATATGCGAAGAACAGACTTTGGGACGACTAACAGTTGAACGCAGGCCAGATCAGAGAATCCCTTGCCCAATCTGAAGATTTTGTAAAGACATTGCTATAAACCAGTGCTGAGAATGTACCAGACTAGTTTCCCTTTTATAATCCCTAAGGGTGGCCAGATATTGGCTAAGTCCTATGGCTGATAGTCACAACGCCATAGAGTTTTGTGTCGTTTATATTACTTTTTAGATGCGGACATCGCCTGAGTGTACCAGGGAACAGACGGAAACGTCAGTAGCAAGCTAACTACTTAAAGAGGCAATGAAACCAATAATAGTAGAACTCCAGAAATTAGATTTGAACATCATACAGGCGTTTACCAAGAAAAACTTTAAGACGAGCTGTCAAGTTATCAAATTCATCTGGCATAAGTAACAGGCCTAAAATGTATCCTACTGAGTGAGTATGCTTGTTATCAAATTGTTTCGGGTTGAATGCAGCAGACAAGAGTAATAGATTGCTAGATGGCAGCAAAGAAGGGGAGTTTGTGCAGATTAAAATGTCTTGAGGTAACGAACATAGAAGCTCTTACAACAAACTGGCGAACCAAGGTAGCTGCTCTATTGGAGAGATAGCGATGGCAAAGTTTTCCGTGCTGGATGTGACTGTCCTTTACCATTAAACTTTCTGAATAGATAATGTCCAGGTTCCCACCACCAGTTTCACCAGTGTGGTCACTGGGCAAGATTTGGAGGGGGAGGAGGAATCCTTAATTCAAGATTCATTTGAATGAGTGTGCTGATTTTTATGAAGCATATGTGAAATAAAATCAAAATCTGTAGTGCGAAATTAAACACACCAAAAGCAGTTGCTGACTTTCTGCAAAAAGATTTCGGAATCAATATAATGTGAGTGAGATTAAAAAGAAATCTGCAGTAGAGAATGTGTAAAGATATGCAGAGAGGTGCTACTGTTCCTGTAATGACTAGAGCTTACAAAAAATAAAATGAACGTGTTATCTTTAATATGTCCTTTCTGCTGATCACTATTCATGCTAAAAAATAGGTCGAAAGAATGAAAAGCAAGTGCTCGTTTTTGTTGCTTAAACTGCAGCTGTAATTATGCTCCTAGCATGTCTTTCACATTGGTTGCTGATTCTTGCGGAATCATGATGAAATCACATCTCAACAACAACGTCATATTCTTATTACATATGACTAGAGGTATCACACTTCCAGTAATGAGGAAACTGGCCACAGGTTTTATAAGGGGACTGTAGGCTCCAATGTATTATAAATGTAATGCCGTGCCGTAGTGAGTGTTCTTAGATACATGGATTACACATGGGATTTCAATAGTTTCTACATATATAGCCACTAAATGCATAGTAAAATTACCCGAATCATCGCCAACCCTGACGGCCTTCATGGAAAGGTTTACATGTGAATTCAGTGCACACCAACACAACTGTAGACTTAAAGACAACCACCAAATATACTAGGAGACTATAAAGTTACATATTGTACCCATGCAAACCTTTGGGTGCCTTTTAAAACCTGGTCCAGTCTGCCTCTCTAGCAGTGTACCTCACAAGACTGGGGTCGACATGCTTTGTCACTATCTACAATCACATGAATCACAACTGGTAGACAAAATGTTAAGACCAGAGTTCTCGCTAGCTTTACAGAAACAGTCAGGGCCGGACTGGCCTGCTGGCTTTGCTGCTGGGGACCTGCCGGCTGACCACGTTCAAACTTGCGGTTCTCCTGAATAAGTAATGGAAAAACAAGTGCTTTTAAAGTACGTTTTGAGCATGTTCTTAAACCATTTTATTTCGCAATGTTTATTTAGAAGCTCTACAAGTAGTAACGAGGTCACCAGGTCCTAGCATCAGAACCGCCCCCCCCCCCCGGCAGTGAAACCGACCCCCACCCTGCCAGCCTACTGAAATGCCCGGTATTCAGTTTGGCCCTGGAAACAATGCTAACAAACAATTGCCTTATCCTACTAAGCCACTTAGAACACAACCTTTCTGCCCTAGGTCTTGATTTCCCTACAAAACGTTCAGAAATCACTGTCTTATATGTTTCCAGATGGCAGCTTAAAGACTCTATTTTGTCTACCATCATTATCTCGCTCCACCCTACTAACATCTATACCAATAGGAAGATAATGATCCAGACCAATTAAACTGTTACATCTTCTGACAATCAGTTTGATTCATTAGAAAAAAATAACTGAGATGCTCCCAGGCTGTGGTAGAAACATATTCTACCACAGCATACAATCTTTAATGCAGTGGACACTTTTATAATTTGGTAGTTGAATGTATGAGTGGATGGTGCTTTTAGCATGAATGCCCAAGAAAATGTAAAAAAATGCAGGTAATGTTGATTTTGCCCACCTATTAAAACAACTAGTTCACTCGCATACTCCCCACCTACATCGCTTTTCACTGCAAACTAAGGAGCATATTTACAAGAAAGTGGCGCATCGGCCCTTTTATTGTGTCACCCCTGTCCCACCTAACAACACCATAGTTGCCACTTTGGCGGTTGATAGGACAATAACGTTAAGATTTTTGATGGTATTTTGGCGCTTTGTTGCACTAGCATCAACAATTTTTACACTAGTGCAACAAAGCACAGGGATGCCCATTGATTAAAATGGGTGAGTCATTTTAATGTCTGCCTGTGCAAGCATTAATAATGACGGAAAAAATGGCCTATGAAAATTTGTAAATTTCACTGTACCATTTTTTTGGGCCTCCCTGCATCGGTACGCCCCCCTTTGTATACATAATGCTTGTGTTGTGCTACTTTGTATATACGGCGCAGGAGAAAGGCCTCCTTCACGCCCCCTTAGCATAAAAAAAGGCACTAGTGCAGTGCAAGGTGGCACAAGGGGCACATAAATATGCCCCAAAATCTGAAAACATCTGATCAGACACCAGGCCCTGATTGAGCTCTCTGCCCAGATTGAACAACTTGTTGCACATGCCCTCCATACTGCAGACCGTTAATGGAATTTGGGCCTGTTTTAGTGTTTGGTGGACAGAGTACCAGAGTACACTATCACTAAACACAATGGAATACTCTTCCAACCAAACCTTTGATCTGTCCACCCCATTTACAGATGATGGAACTATATGTATTTTGCCACTGGAGCTCCCACTGGCTTCATCAGTTGAATACTTCCTATTTACAGTAGACAATTTAGTGCCTTTTTTGTGCTCCTCGTTGCAGGAAAGCTCCCATGATGTATGGGTTATTAGTTTTTTCTAAAAAAAACTCCTGTACGATTAATCCATCTGCATTATTACAAGTGCCACTTGATATATTACACTTGTAATATGGCAGATGGGATATCCTTTACATGTCCGTCCAACTCTATCAGGCCCCAAATCAGGCCTACATTCTCCTGACCCCTTCGCTGCCAGGCATTTTCCCCCACAGGTGCCAAGCCTTTTGATGGCTATCTGGGGTAGTTCACACTTAGGCCCTCATAACTTTTTGTCCACATTTGCGTCCTTTTTTCCAACATCCTAGGGGTTCTAGAGGTACCCAGAGTTTGTGGGTTCCCCTGGAGGAGACCAAGAAATTAGTCAACATACAGCTAAAATTTCGTTTTTTTAAGAAATTGGGAAAAAAGTACTGCAGAAGAAAGCATGTGTTTTTTTTCCTGAAAATGGCATCAATAAAGGGTTTATGGTGTTAAATCACCATCTTCCCACCTTTCAGGAACAGGCAGACTTGAATCAGAAAACCACATTTTTCAACACAATGCTGGCATTTTACTGGGACATACCCCATTTTTACTACTTTTTGTGCTTTCAGCCTCCTCCCAGTTAGTGACAGAAATGGGTGTGAAACTAATGCTGGATCTCCGACAACTAAACATTTCTGAAAAGTAGACAAAATTTTGAATTCAGCAAGGGGTCATTTATGTAAATCCTTCAGGTTTTCCTACATAACGTAACAGCTAAATGTAAAAAAATAGTGAAATTGAGGGGAAAAAAAGAGCCATTTCTGTCCACGTTTTCTTCTATAACCTTTTAAAGCAATATACAGTTTCGTCTGCTGGACTCTTCTGGTTGCGGAGATATATAGGGCTATGTAGGTTCATCAAGAACCCTAGGTGCCCAGAGCCAATAAATGAGCTGCACCTTGCAATGAGTTTTTGTTTACCTGGTATACAGCAATTCATTTGGTGGAATATAAAGAGTAAAAAATAGGTATCAAGAAATCCTTTGTATTTCCAAAATAGGCACAAGATAAGGTGTTGAGAAACAGTGGTTATTTGCACTTCTCTGAATTCTGGGTTCCCCATACTGGCATGTGAATTACAGGGCATTTCTCAAATAGACAGGAAACGCAACATAGACACATCACATTTTTACACTGAAATCTGACGTGTTTTTTCAAAAGAGCCTAGCTGTGGATTTTGGCCTCTAGCTCAGCCGGCACCTAGGGAAACCTACCAAACCTGTTCATTTTTTAAAACCAGACACCTAGGGGAATCCAGGATGGGGTACATGTGGGGCTCTCGCAAGGTTCTGTTACCCAGAATCCTTGGCAAACCTCACAATTTGGCAAAAAAACGCTTTTCCCTCACATTCGGTGCTGCAAAGTTCTGGAATCTGAGAGGAGCAACAAACCTCCTTTTACCCAGCATTCCCCCAGGTCTCCCAGTAAAAATGGTACCTCACTTGTTTCGGTAGGCCTAGTGCCTGCGACAGGAAGTGCCCCAAAACCCAACATGGACTACTCACATTTTCGATAGGAAAACTGGCCTGTTTTTTGCAAAGTGCCTAGCTGTGGATTTTGGCCGCTAGCTCAGTCGGCACCTTAGGGAAACCTAGCAAACCTATACATTTTTATAAACTAGGCACCTAGAGAAATTCAGAATGGGGTGACTTGTAGGGCTCTCACCAGGTTCTGTTACCCAGAATCCTTTGCAAACCTCAAAATTCGGGAAAAAAACACTTTTTGCTCACATTTTGGTGATGGAAAGTTCTGGAATCTGAGGGGAGCCACACATTTCCTTCCACCTAGCATTCCCCCAAGTCTTCCAATAAACATGGTACCTCAATTGTGTGTGTAGGCCTAGTGCCCATAACAGGAATGCCCCAAAACGCTACATGGACACATCCAAATTATTAATTACAAAACTACCTGTTTTAGCAAGAGGGGGCACCCACGTTTTTGGTCCTGGGCTCAGCAGCCATCTAGGGAAACCTACCAAACCTAGACATTTCTGAAAACTAGACACATGATGGAGTCCAGGGAAGTGTGACTTGCATGGATCTCTCAGTGTTTTCTTACCCAGAATCCTGAGCAAACCTCAAATTTAGCTAAAAAAATCATATTTTCTCCATATTTCTGTGTAGGATCACTGCACCAGCAAACATTTCCTACCACCCAACATTCCCCTCAGTCTTCCTATAGAAATGATACCTCACTTGTGTAGGTGGGCAAAGTGCCTGTGAGAGGGGATAGCCAAAAACATGTTGAAATTGAAGGGGAACCAAAGAGTGTCTGAGAGGTCAGTTTAAAAAAAAACATTTTTAGGCTTACAAGTGGGGCAGAATTATTATCGGTATAGATGCGACAACGCTGGGTGGTAGGAATTTTGTGGATTCCTGCAGATTCCGGAAGGTTCCATCAAAAAATGTGGGGAAAATGTGTGATTTCAAGCAAAGTTTAAGGTTTTCAGGGCATTGTGGGTAAGAAAATGGTGCGGGTGCATGTGAAGCACACCACCCTGGAATCACGAAGATGTTTAGTCTTCAGATGTGTCTAGGTCACGTAGATTTTTCTACATGGCAGCATCCCAAAGTCCAAAAAGTGCAGCCCTCACCATTCCAAGTGGGACGATTTTGAGAGTTAGCCAAGCTCTCATAGCCCAAATGTAAAACCAAACACAAAATGATCAAAAGTCCTCTTGCTTGCCATTAGGATAAGATATTTTAGTTTGTGGCGGGGGAGCTGAAAGACTGTTAGCCCCTTCAGTTGGGGTAGGGGCATAACCATGCCCATACTGGTTGGTAGCCACCACCCCACTATTTTTTATTTTTTTAATTCCCTGGCATCTTGTGCCCCCCTGAGGAGTGGATCAGGGGCAATTGCCCCATCTGTGGGCAGAACAACTTTGTCCCCATTTATTTGGGGTAGGGGTATGGCCATACACCCACCCTCTTTTTTTAAAATACATTCTTCCCTGTTGTCTAGTAGGCTTTTTGCCCCCATTAGGGGCAGATGGGCCTTACAGCAATAGGCTGATCTACCCCCAAGGGGGGCAGAAATGGCCAACAGTAATGTGCCCCCAAGTGGAGCAACCCTTGCCCAAGGGGCTGCCCCACCAAACAAAACACACACACACCAATCCCTGGTGCCTGTAAAAATAAATTTGCCCCAAGGGGAGAGACCCTTGCCTAAGGGGTTGCTCCCCATCTGTAAAAAATAAAATAAAATAAAATCCCTGGTGTCTGGTGGTTTCTGTCCCCCTTGGGGGCATATTGGCTTAATGAAAGTAGGCCAATCTGCCCCCACGAGGGCCAGAAATGGCCTAAAATAAAATTGTCCCCCCAGGTGAGTGACCCTTTTCTAAGGGTTGGCTCCCCTTATGTGAAATTGGCATAAAACATCCCTGGTGTCTAGTAGTTTCTGCCCCCCTAGGGGGAAGATGGGCCTAAGAAAAATAGGCCGATCTGCCCCCAAGGTGGGCAGAAATAGCCTAAAATGAAATTGCCCCCTAGGGGAGTGACCCTTGTCTAAGGGTTCACTCCCTATCAGTAAAAATAAAAAAATAAAAATCCTTGGTGCCTAGTGGTTTCTGCCCCCCTTGGGGGCAGACCGGCCTAATTAAAACAGGCCGATCTGCCCCCAAGGGAGGCAGAAATGGGCTAAAATAAATTTTCCGACCTGGGGAGCGACCCTTGCCTAAGGGTTCGCTCCCCTTGCGTGAAATTGGCGCAAAAAAAAATCCCTGGTGTCTAGTGGTTTCCACCCCACCTGGAGGCAGATTGGCCCAAGAAAAATAGGCCAATCTGCCCCCAAGGTGGGCAGAAATTGCCTAAAATAAAAATTCCCCCCAGGGGTCACTCCCTATCTCTAAAAATTAATAAATTAAATTTGCCTGGTGCCTAGTGGTTTCTGCCCCCTTTGGGGGCAGACCAGCCTAAAAAAAATGAAAACAGGCAAATCTGCCCCCATGGGGGGAAGGGGGGCAGAAATGGCCTATAATACCTTTGCCCCCCATGGGAGTGGCCGTTGCCTAAGGGGTCACTCCCCTTGCGTGAAATTGTCACGAAAAAATTCCCTGGTGTCTAGTGGTTGGGGTCAAAAATGGACTTATAAAACAATGCCCCTCTTGGGGAGCAACTCTTGCCCAAGGGGCCGCTCCCCTCATGCCCATTTCATAAAGAAAACAAAGTCCCTGGTGTTTAGTGGCCATTTCTGCAGCACAATCTCTATACAATCGTGCTGCAGAAATGCTCAAAGAGACATGAAAGGAAAGGAAAAGCGTTTGCTTTCCTTTCATGCCTCTCCGATCTTCCCCACCCTGAGGATTGGAAGAAAAAGGCAAGCATTGCTCTTCCGATCGTGCTGGAAGATGAGCTTCCAGCATGATGGGGACGGCCTCTGATGAGGTCAGTGCGTGATTGCGTGCTGACATCATCAGATGTCACTGGAGGGACTACGAGGTGGTCAGGGGTGGAATAGGAAGCGATTCCCCTTTAATCCCTGGCCAGGAGAGAGGGATGGGAGGTCCACAGGGGAAGGGCTAGCCCTTTTTAGCTATCTAACTCACAAATGGGGCTGCTTTTATTTTGGTGTCCGAGCCTACGACCCTGTGATGTCCCATTTTGTACCCTGAATTCCTTTTAGGATTAGGAATATAGTTATCTCTGTGGCAGAATTACTGCAATTGGAGCTTGTATATCTTCTGATATTTGCTTGATATTTTATTTCGGTGAGCTATTCACTGATCTTTTCACCTGGGAAGACAATCAATAAATAGTGCTTTTCTTCTAGGACAGATGCCCAGTCTGGGCCAGAGCCAGGTAACAGTGTAAAGGAGTGGCTGCGGAGGTTCCTCTTCCACTTAGGGCTAGGTGGGATCAGTGTTGCACAAATAGATAGGCTGGTTACAGTTGTGCTATATAAGGTGGCGCTGAAGGAGGTCATGTCACTCTTAGTCTGCCTTCTCTTTCAGTTCCTCAAACACAGAAAGGATCCAGATATGGTTGTTTACTTTTCCCACTGTGCGCCTCTTCAAATAGTAAGGGCTCTGGTGCGCAAGGGTTTTCACACTTCGGTCACAAACCTGTTTGGGTCCCGACCATACTCTCCTGTTACTCCCTTGAGAGTCAATAAAACTTTAAGAAAGTGTAAACGTATAGCACTCAGCAGAAAGGTAAACCTAGCCTTTTGATCTTGTAGGGCATTGCTGATGTCATTATACTTTATAAGGACTGCATGAGGCCTTTGAGCGTTGTAAGGCCATATAATATATGGTAACCTATATATATATATTTCCTGCAGTACCAATTCATAGTATACAGCACTTAGGTCTGCTTGGACCCATTGAGTATTTCCAATCAATTTCGGACTTCGGACCTCCATGGCGGCTCAGATCTCGATAGCTACACTCTACTCAGGCAACCTGTATAAATAGGTGGAATGAGAGTGTTATTATACCATGTGGGGGTATACCTGTGGACTTCTCTCTCCGTGGGGGTATACCTGTGGACTTCTCTCTCCGGAAAGCTGTTAACAACGCCTGGAAAGCCAGCTGGTGCTACTTGTGGTGGAGCATCCTGAACCCCTGCTGATGCAGGACCAGGCATAGGTCCCTTGGACCTCATTCCTAAGTAAATACTAAGAAGAAGAGAGAGGAATTATGTTGTTTAGATGCCTTTGAGCGAAGTAGAGATGCCTTCCTCTGGAATACATACACTCTACGCTGCCTAGCACACTGCCTACCGTCCATTCATGTGGTTGAAAATGCTGGTTGTTCAGATGGTTTAAGTGTATTTTCTTCCACTGATTGGAAGTCAGGAAGGTATCAAGGAGTATGATGATGACCTAGAGGATTCGGAATCCAGGACTAAGTGGATCTTGGCACCAAGGGTCAGTAGCTAAACGGTCACAGTCAAATGCCCCAAATGCAAAAAATGGTTACCGCTTAGACATGTTGAAAATGGAGGATATGTATCATCTCAGTTCCTTGGAATGACCATTGTTAGCCAAGATGGCCCAGTATTTTGGACAGTGCATTTGTAAACCCCAGGACAAGGAGGCGAGGGGTCGTCTTTGGGCATAATCCCTTAGGTGCTCCTTGGAGGGCAAGGTGGTGTTTCAAAACAGAAGGCAAAGTTCTTCAAGAAACAAGGGTATTAGCAGATTTTGGCAAGAATGCCATATTAAGGTGTTCTCCTAATCCCTTACTAATGTGCTTGACGTAGCTGAATAGGCCAAAGAGTCCAGTAACCTTAAATGAACTCAGATGTTGACAGGCTAGCCTCAGCACTCCTCGTGCTTCCAAGTTAATGTGAACTGTGCGTTATCAACTGATGCTGCCTGTTCAGAAATGCATGACCCAAACTTAGGGAATCTGCTACCTTAAAAGCCAGGCTGACTGCCAAATGGGGTCCCTTATGGAAATACTTCTTTAGGGGAATTAGCACTTTTGCCGTCACTTTCACATATTTCAAAAAGATGCAGATTTCCATCAGAACATATTTGGATGGTTTTTTTTGTGTAGGGCCCCGTCGAGATAGGGAGCACTCAACCACTTTTTCCACCCTAGAGATTCAGAGTGGCTGATCCAGAAAAGATTTGGTGCATCTTTCCCACTGGAGAGATGCTTTGGCCACAGACATGGAGTCAAAGTCAGAGGCACACCAAATGAGCCGTGTTGATACTCTGGTAGGGATGATCTCTTCTTCCAGACTAAGACTCAGAGGTAGACTGGCAGAATTCAGACATGAGTGGTGCAGTTATACAATGGATACCTGGGTGCCACAGACAATTATTGGGTTATAATTATAATTTTACAGTTCCACAGGTCAGCCACAAAAGCAGTGAGCATTCAAGCAGGCAAACTATTGTCAAATCTCATCTATGCTGAAGTTCCGTTTCTATGCAGGCTAATGATGAACATTCTGGGGTTTGTGATAGATTCCATCTCAGGTGCCATTGTTTTCCCTTGGAAGAAATGGAAGAATATCACGAGGGAGCTGAAGAAGTCTCTACTCGAGGACCAGATTTCAATATACCATCTGTGCAGGTTAGTGGGCTTGCTTGATTGATCTTTCCAGGCAATTTTAACTGGTCTGCTTCATAATGGCATTATCAAAGGCTTCATTTGCGCATTATCAAAGGCTGAAGGCGGCTCACCCATGGAAATGTCTCACATATTTGGAATAGATTTCTCAGTCTCAGGAGGCCCAGATAGAGATTCAGTGATGGTTGGATCACATGGAAACATGGAATAGAAGCACAATGTAGGAAAGTAGCCTCTTTCTAGCATGGTAACCCCCTGTTTGTGAGTGTGTGTCAGTGTGGTTTCACTGTGTCACTGGGATCCTGCTAGCCAGGACCCCAGTGCTCATATATAAAAACCTATATGTCAGTGTGTTTTGCCTGTCTCATAGTTTGTGGCCTAATGTGTATGCCTGTGTAGTGCCAGCTGTGTCACCGAGGCTCTGCTAATCAGAACATCAGTGCTAAAGCTATCTCTGCTTTTAAATTTGTCACTGTAGGTCAGTGACTTCATTTACCAATTTCAATTGGCATACTGGACCCCCCTTATAAGTCCCTAGTATATGGCACCTAGGTAACCAGGGCATTCGGGTTCCAGGAGATCCGTATAGGCTGCAGCATTTCTTTTGCCACCCATAGGGAGCTCAGATGAACCCTTACACAGGACTGCCATAGCAGCCTACATGAAATAGTGCACGTACTATTTCACAGCCACTTTCACTGCACTTAAGTAACTTATAAGTCACCTATATGTCTAACCTTCCCTTGCTGAAGGTTAGGTGCAAAGTTACTAAGTGTGAAAGCACCCTTGCACTAGCAAAGGTACCCCCACATAGTTCAGGGCCATTTTCCCGGATTTGTGAGTGCGGGGACGCCATTACACGTGGGCACTACATGTAGGTCAATACCTATATGTAGCTTCACATTGGTAACTCCGAATATGGCCATGTAACCTGTCTAAGATCAAGGAATTGTCCCCCCATTACAAATCTGGTATTGGGGAGCCAATTCCATGCATCCTGGGGGCACCACCATGGACCCCCAGTACTGCCAAACCAGCTCTCTGACGCAAGCACTGCAGCTACAGCTGCTGCCACCTCACAGACAGGGTTCTGTCCTTCTGGGTTCTGGGCAGCCCAGTCCCAGGAAGGCAGAACAAAGCAGTTACTCTAAGAGCAGGGTGTTACACCCTCTCTCTCTGGAAATAGGTGTTACAGGCTGGGGAGGGGTAGCCTCCCCCAGCCCTTGGAAACGCTTTGAAGGGCACAGATGGTGCCCTCCTTGCATAAACCAGTCTACACCGGTTCAGGGACCCCTTCTCCCCTGCTCTGGTGGGAAACTGGACAAAGGAAAGGGGAGTGACCACTCCCCTGTCCATCACCACCCCAGGGGTGGTGCCCAGAACTTCTCCAGTGTGTCCCAGTCTTCAGCCATCTTGCTTTGCAAGATGTGGGGGCACTCTGGAGGGCTCTGAGTGGCCAGTGCCAGCAGGTGACGTCAGAGACCCCTCCTGATAGGTCCATACCTGATAAGGTAGCCAATCCCTCTCTCAGGGCTATTTAGGATCTCTCCTGTGGGTTCTCTTCAGATTCTGCTTGCAAGTGTCCTTCAGGAATCCTCTGCACCAACTTCAGACTCTTCTGACCTCGGACCAACCGCAGCCTCCCCCAAGAAACGCTGTAACTGCAACAAAGTGTCTACAAGAGATATTCTTTTTCAGCAACCTGAGCTCCAAGTCAGCAACTACAACAGCTTCCATGGTGTGCATGCTCTGGGGACTCCCTGTCTTCATCCTGCACCAGAAGGACCGAAGAAATCTCCCATGGAGTGACAGAGTCACTCCCCTGCTCCAAGCAGGCACCTTCCAAAACAACGACCAGTACCCTGGGACTCCCCTTACAGAGTATGGACATCATCGACATAGACTGTCCTGAGGTCCTGCTGACGCAATTTGGAGGAGGTAAGACCTTGCTTCCCCAAGAACGACAGTACCTCTGTGTACTGCATCTTCTTCGCCTCCTGAGGCCTCTGTGCACTCCTTGTGAAATTCCTTCATGCACAGCCTGGCCCATGTCCCCAGCACTCCATCCTGCGACACACAACTCGCTGATCAGTTCTCCGGTGGCATGAGACCTTCTTTTGTTGTGCTGCATCAACCACATTTTGCACCTCCTTTGAACCCATATCCTGTGACTCCTCGGGGTACTGGCTGGTATCCTGAGGGCTTTCTAAAGTGCTGAGAGCCCCCTCTTCCTTCTCACACAGAGTTGAAGTCCCCAGATCCCTCCTGGGCCGATCCAGCACCATCTTGATGCAAAATGCATTTTTGGCGCAGCCAAGGTTTGTTGGCAACTTCCAACACAAAATCTCATCTGCAACAATCTTCACGCCATGAGACATCTTTTGCATTATGCAGGAACCTGCTGGCATCTTCCTAGGGTGCAATTTTGCAGACTTTGACCAACCATGGACTCTTCTTTTGCACCCTCTTCTGAGTTGACAGGGGCTCCTGTCCTTCCTGGAACTTCTTTTGACTTCTGGACTTGGTACCCTTCCTTTGCAGGTCTTCAGGTCCAATAATCCAGCAGTTGTTCTTTGCAGACTTGGTTGGCTGCTGCAAAATCCCAAAAACGTGGTGTAGTGTGTCCTAAGGAAACTTGCAGTACTTTACGCCTGCTTTTCTGGGCTCTGGCATGGTGTAATTTACTTACCTTTACTGTATTCTTACTCTCTCAGCGATTCTGCATACACTACACTTGTCTAGGGGGGAATTCGTGATTCACATTCCACTTTCTTAGCATATGGTTTGTGTTGCCACCAGACCCATTTTCTCTCATTGCATTCAATAGCATTTCCTATTGTTTGCATTGTTCCATGACTCTTTACTTGTCTAATTTTAGTGTCTAGTGTATATATTGTGTATAATACGTACCTCCAGAAGGAGTATTGTCTCTGAGATATTTTTGTACTGTATCACCCAAATAAATACCTTTATTTTTTTAACACTGAGTATTGTCTTTACTTGTGTATAAGCACTGTATAACTATAAGTGATATTGCATGAGCTTTGCATGTCCGCTAGTTCAGCCTAAGCTGCTCTGCTATAGCTACCCCTATCAGCATAAGCTGCTAGAACACTACTACTTCACTAATAAGGGATAATTGGACCTGGTATAAGGTGTAAGTACCCAAGGTACCCACTACAAACCAGGCCAGCCTTATACACACAATCATTGTGAACACTCACAAACTCTACTGGGTGGAAATTGGTCTGATGAAGAATGCAAACTGCACTTCAACTGCCTGTAACTTCTGGTGGGGTCTTTCATGGTGAAATGTATGACAAAAGACACAGTGACAAAGAACATGGTAGCAGATTGGAATCCAGGGTATATGCAGGATTTCTTCAATGGTATGCTGGACTAGTGGAGTGTTCAAGAGCTTGATGTCCTAGTAGGGACCTAGTGAGGTAGACTTCTTTGCCTTTTGTTTGACACATCAGCTGCTGAAATACTACAGTAGGTGTTTGAATGCGTACGTCCTTGGGTAGGATGTTTTCCTTCAAGACAGGGTAAGGGCCTCAATTATGCCTTTGCAACCCTTATGATGAATATGGGAGTGAGAGCTCAAGTGAGGGGTACTCAGCAAATCTTACCAGGGTTGTTAGCTCAGGTTTGTTTTTCATTTCTGATGGGATTTTTTATTCAATCCTTTTGCTACACTCTTAGAAAATTCTAATAAACTGTTGGGGCAATTACACTAGTAGATTTTGGTGCTATGTTTTTGCCTTATAATATTGAGTTTACAAGGATTATCCTTTTAGGATCAGGAATATAGTTATCTCTGTAGCAGAATTACTGCAATGGGAGCTTGTATATCTTCTGATATTTGCTTGATATTTTATTTCGGTGACCTATTTACTGATCTTTTCACCTGGGAAGACAATCAATAAATAGTGCTTTTCTTCTAGGACAGATGCCCAGTCTGGGCCAGAGCCAGGTAACAGTGTAAAGGAGTGGCTGCGGAGGTTCCTCTTCCACTTAGGGCTAGGTGGGTCAGTGTTGCACAAATAGATAGGCTGGTTACAGTTGTGCTATATAAGGTGGCGCTGAAGGAGGTCATGTCACTCTTAGTCTGCCTTCTCCTTCAGTTCCTCAAACACAGAAAGGATCCAGATATGGTTGTTTATTTTTCCCACTGTGCGCCTCTTCAAATAGTAAGGGCTCTGGTGCGCAAGGGTTTTCACACTTCGGTCACAAACCTGTTTGGGTCCCGACCATACTCTCCTGTTACTCCCTTGAGAGTCAATAAAACTTTAAGAAAGTGTAAACGTATAGCACTCAGCAGAAAGGTAAACCTACCCTTTTGATCTTGTAGGGCATTGCTGATGTCATTATACTTTATAAGGACTGCATGAGGCCTTTGAGCGTTGTAAGGCCATATAATATATGGTAACCTATATATATATATATATATTTCCTGCAGTACCAATTCATAGTATACAGCACTTAGGTCTGCCTGGACCCATTGAGTATTTCCAATCAATTTCAGACTTCGGACCTCCATGGCGGCTCAGATCTTGATAGCTACACTCTACTCAGGCAACCTGTATAAATAGGTGGAATGAGAGTGTTATTATACAATGTGGGGGTATACCTGTGGATTATAGACTGGACTTCTCTCTCCGGAAAGCTGTTAACAACGCCTGGAAAGCCAGCTGGTGCTACTTGTGGTGGAGCATCCTGAAACCCTGCTGATGCAGGACCAGGCATAGGTCCCTTGGACCTCATTCCTAAGTAAATACTAAGAAGAAGAGAGAGGAATTATGTTGTTTAGATGCCTTTGAGCGAAGTAGAGATGCCTTCCTCTGGAATACATACACTCTACGCTGCCTAGCACACTGCCTACCGTCCATTCATGTGGTTGAAAATGCTGGTTGTTCAGATGGTTTAAGTGTATTTTCTTCCACTGATTGGAAGTCAGGAAGGTATCAAGGAGTATGATGATGACCTATAGGATTAGGAATCCAGGACTAAGTGGATCTTGGCACCAAGGGTCAGTAGCTAAACAGTCACAGTCAAATGCCCCAAATGCAAAAAATGGTTACCGCTTAGACATGTTGAAAATGGAGGATATGTATCATCTCAGTTCCTCGGAATGACCATTGTTAGGCAAGATGGCCCAGTATTTTGGACAGTGCATTTGTAAACCCCAGGACAAGGAGGCGAGGGGTCGTCTTTGGGCATAATCCCTTAGGTGCTCCTTGGAGGGCAAGGTGGTGTTTCAAAACAGAAGGCAAAGTTCTTCAAGAAAGAAGGGTATTAGCAGATTTTGGCAAGAATGCCATATTAAGGTGTTCTCCTAATCCCTTACTAATGTGCTTGACGTAGCTGAATAGGCCAAAGAGTCCAGTAACCTTAAATGAACTCAGATGTTGACAGGCTAGCCTCAGCACTCCTCGTGCTTCCAAGTTAATGTGAACTGTGCGTTATCAACTGATGCTGCCTGTTCAGAAATGCATGACCCAAATTTAGGGAATCTGCTACCTTAAAGGCCAGGCTGACTGCCAAATGGGGTCCCTTATGGAAATACTTCTTTAGGGGAATTAGCAATTTTGCTGCCACTTTCACATATTTCAAAAAGATGCAGATTTCCATCAGAACATATTTGGATGTTTTTTTTTGTGTAGGGCCCCGTCGACACATGGAGCACTCAACCACTTATTCCACCCTAGAGATTCAGAGTGGCTGATCCAGAAAAGATTTGGTGCATCTTTCCCACTGGAGAGATGCTTTGGCCACAGACATGGAGTCAAAGTCAGAGGCACACCAAATGAGCCGTGTTGATACTCTGGTAGGGATGATCTCTTCTTCCAGACTAAGACTCAGAGGTAGACTGGCAGAATTCAGACATGAGTGGTGCAGTTATACAATGGATACCTGGGTGCCACAGACAATTATTGGGTTATAATTATAATTTTACAGTTCCACAGGTCAGCCACAAAAGCAATGAGCATTCATGCAGGCAAACTATTGTCAAATCTCATCTATGCTGAAGTTCCGTTTCTATGCAGGCTAATGATGAACATTCTGGGGTTTGTGATAGATTCTATCTCAGGTGCCATTGTTTTCCCTTGGAAGAAATGGAAGAATATCACGAGGGAGCTGAAGAAGTCTCTCCTCGAGGACCAGATTTCAATATTCCATCTGTGCAGGTTAGTGGGCTTGCTAGATTGATCTTTCCAGGCAATTTTAACTGGTCTGCTTCATAATGGCATTATCAAAGGCTTCATTTGCGCATTATCAAAGGCTGAAGGCGGCTCACCCATGGAAATGTCTCACATATTTGGAATAGATTTCTCAGTCTCAGGAGGCCCAGATAGAGATTCAGTGATGGTTGCATCACATGGAAACATGGAATAGAAGCACAATGTAGGAAAGTAGCCTCTTTCTAGCATGGTTACCCCCTGTTTGTGAGTGTGTGTCAGTGTGGTTTCACTGTGTCACTGGGATCCTGCTAGCCAGGACCCCAGTGCTCATATATAAAAACCTATATGTCAGTGTGTTTTGCCTGTCTCATAGTTTGTGGCCTAATGTGTATGCCTGTGTAGTGCAAGCTGTGTCACCGAGGCTCTGCTAATCAGAACCTCGGTGCTAAAGCTCTCTCTGCTTTTAAATTTGTCACTGTAGGCCAGTGACTTCATTTACCAATTTCAATTGGCATACTGGACCACTCTTATAAGCCCCTAGTATATGGCACCTAGGTAACCAGGGCATTCGGGTTCCAGGAGATCCGTATGGGCTGCAGCATTTCTTTTGCCACCCATAGGGAGCTCAGATGAACCCTTACACAGGACTGCCATAGCAGCCTGCATGAAATAGTGCACGTACTATTTCACAGCCAGTTTCACTGCACTTAAGTAACTTATAAGTCACCTATATGTCTAACCTTCCCTTGCTGAAGGTTAGGTGCAAAGTTACTAAGTGTGAAAGCACCCTTGCACTAGCAAAGGTACCCCCACATAGTTCAGGGCCATTTCCCCGGATTTGTGAGTGCGGGGACGCCATTACACGTGGGCACTACATATAGGTCAATACCTATATGTAGCTTCACAATGG
Organism: Pleurodeles waltl; assembly: GCF_031143425.1. Taxonomy (NCBI): domain Eukaryota; kingdom Metazoa; phylum Chordata; class Amphibia; order Caudata; family Salamandridae; genus Pleurodeles; species Pleurodeles waltl. Next base: position 288,746,131 of record NC_090436.1, read on the forward strand.
TAACTCCGAATATGGCCATGTAACCTGTCTAAGATCAAGGAATTGTCCCCCCATTACAAATCTGGTATTGGGGAGCCAATTCCATGCATCCTGGGGGCACCACCATGGACCCCCAGTACTGCCAAACCAGCTCTCTGAGGCAAGCACTGCAGCTACAGCTGCTGCCACCTCACAGACAGGGTTCTGCCCTTCTGGGTTCTGGGCAGCCCAGTCTCAGGAAGGCAGAACAAAGCAGTTACTCTAAGAGCAGGGTGTTACACCCTCTCTCTTTGGAAATAGGTGTTACAGGCTGGGGAGGTGTAGCCTCCCCCAGCCCTTGGAAACGCTTTGAAGGGCACAGATGGTGCCCTCCTTGCATAAACCAGTCTACACCGGTTCAGGGACCCCTTCTCCCCTGCTCTGGTGGGAAACTGGACAAAGGAAAGGGGAGTGACCACTCCCCTGTCCATCACCACCCCAGGGGTGGTGCCCAGAGCTTCTCCAGTGTGTCCCAGTCTTCAGCCATCTTGCTTTGCAAGTTGTGGGGGCACTCTGGAGGGCTCTGAGTGGCCAGTGCCAGCAGGTGACGTCAGAGACCCCTCCTGATAGGTCCATACCTGATAAGGTAGCCAATCCCCCTCTCAGGGCTATTTAAGATCTCTCCTGTGGGTTCTCTTCAGATTCTGCTTGCAAGTGTCCTTCAGGAATCCTCTGCACCAACTTCAGACTCTTCTGACCTCGGATCAACCGCAGCCTCCCCCAAGAAACGCTGTAACTGCAACAAAGTGTCTACAAGAGATATTCTTTTTCAGCAACCTGAGCTCCAAGTCAGCAACTACAACAGCTTCCATGGTGTGCATGCTCTGGGGACTCCCTGTCTTCATCCTGCACCAGAAGGACCGAAAAAATCTCCCATGGAGTGACAGAGTCACTCCCCTGCTCCAAGCAGGCACCTTCCAAAACAATGACCAGTACCCTGGGACTCCCCTTACAGAGTATGGACATCATCGGCATAGACTGTCCTGAGGTCCTGCTGACGCAATTTGGAGGAGGTAAGACCTTGCCTTCCCCAAGAACGACAGTACCTCTGTGTACTGCATCTTCTTCGCCTCCTGAGGCCTCTGTGCACTCCTTGTGAAATTCCTTCATGCACAGCCTGGCCCATGTCCCCAGCACTCCATCCTGCGACACACAACTCGCTGATCAGTTCTCCGGTGGCATGAGACCTTCTTTTGTTGTGCTGCATCAACCACATTTTGCACCTCCTTTGAACCCATATCCTGTATCTCCTCGGGGTACTGGCTGGTATCCTGAGGGCTTTCTAAAGTGCTGAGAGCCCCCTCTTCCTTCTCACACAGAGTTGAAGTCCCCAGATCCCTCCTGGGCCCATCCAGCACCATCTTGATGCAAAATGCATTTTTGGCGCAGCCAAGGCTTGTTGGCAACTTCTAACACAAAATCTCATCTGCAACAATCTTCACACCATGAGACATCTTTTGCATTATGCAGGAACCCGCTGGCATCTTCCTAGGGTGCAATTTTGCAGACTTTGACCAACCATGGACTCTTCTTTTGCACCCTCTTCTGAGTTGACAGGGGCTCCTGTCCTTCCTGGAACTTCTTTTGACTTCTGGACTTGGTACCCTTCCTTTGCAGTTCTTCAGGTCCAATAATCCAGCAGTTGTTCTTTGCAGACTTGGTTGGCTGCTGCAAAATCCCAAAAACGAGGTGTAGTGTGTCATAAGGAAACTTGCAGTACTTTACTCCTGCTTTTCTGGGCTCTGGGATGGTGTAATTTACTTACCTTTACTGTATTCTTACTCTCCCAGCGATTCTGCACACACTACACTTGTCTAGGGGGGAATTCGTGATTCACATTCCACTTTCTTAGCATATGGTTTGTGTTGCCACCAGACCCATTTTCTTTCATTGCATTCAATAGCATTTCCTATTGTTTGCATTGTTCCATGACTCTTTACTTGTCTAATTTTAGTGTCTAGTGTATATATTGTGTATAATACGTACCTCCAGAAGGAGTATTGTCTCTGAGATATTTTTGTACTGTATCACCCAAATAAATACCTTTATTTTTTTAACACTGAGTATTGTCTTTACTTGTGTATAAGCACTGTATAACTATAAGTGATATTGCATGAGCTTTGCATGTCTCCTAGTTCAGCCTAAGCTGCTCTGCTATAGCTACCCCTATCAGCATAAGCTGCTAGAACACTACTACTTCACTAATAAGGGATAACTGGACCTGGTATAAGGTGTAAGTACCCAAGGTACCCACTACAAACCAGGCCAGCCTTCTACACACAATCTTTGTGAACACTCACAAACTCTACTGGGTGGAAATTGGTCTGATGAAGAATGCAAACTGCACTTCAACTGCCTGTAACTTCTGGTGGGGTCTTTCATGGTGAAATGTATGACAAAAGAGACGGTGACAAAGAACATGGTAGCAGATTGGAATCCAGGGTATATGCAGGATTTCTTCAATGGTATGCTGGACTCGAGGAGTGTTCAAGAGCTTGATGTCCTAGTAGGGACCTAGTGAGGTAGACTTCTTTGCCTTTTGTTTGACACATCAGCTGCTGAAATACTACAGTAGGTGTTTGAATGCGTACGTCCTGGGGTAGGATGCTTTCCTTCAAGACAGGGTAAGGGCCTCAATTATGGCTTTGCAACCCTTATGATGAATATGGGAGTGAGAGCTCAAGTGAGGGGTACTCAGCAAATCTTACCAGGGTTGTTAGCTCAGGTTTGTTTTTCATTTCTGATGGTATTTTTTATTCAATCCTTTTGCTACACTCTTAGAAAATTCTCATAAACTGTTGGGGCAATTACACTAGTAGATTTTGGTGACATGTTTTTGCCTTATAATATTGAGTTTACAAGGATTTGTGATGCCTGGGCTTTAAATCTGTGAGCCTGGTCAGGAAAGCATATTCACACAGTACAGATCAGCAAGATGACAGTGGTCCCACTGGTATATGGAACAGGGTCTGGATGCAGTGGGGGGAGAACTTGATCATACTTTAGATTACATAATTGTTCTTTTAAGTCTGCATTTAACATCTTCCTGTTGGAGGCTCCAGTGGGAGAATATCCAATGATTGGTAAGTTTCTGAGATCAGCACTATTTAGGCCATGGGAATGCATGCCATCACATACTCAATATGTTTTGTTGTCATGTGTGGAAAACAAATTTCTGTTCAGAAGTAAAGTTCTGCCAGAAGGAATGTTCTGCTAGCTAGCCATCCATTATTTCTTGCATGTGGGTTTTTGATGTGCTGTCACTGGATGTGTCAAGCAGGTTATTTACTATGCCTGAGTGGAATGCACAGAGTTGCCCTACACAGAACTTCTAGAGGAGGCTAAAAAACTCTTCCATGCTACGCAGAGTTCCATGAGCGGGTGGAGTTCTCCATCACGCCTGTTTGCTTTGCATTTGAAATCGAGCACAATGCAGAGTACACACTCACATTGTAATGGGCCACAAGGATCCAGGCCGGACTGGAAGTTCCCTGGGGGTGCTTCTCATTGTGCCGACGTAGAGGTCAAACGTCTACATCATGCCTGCTCTATGGAGCAGGGGGCTGGCCACACCAAAGGGGAAGACGGCGACAGGTAGAAGAAGGCGGTCGGCAGGAAAATGGGTGCATGGAGGAAGAGGTCAGAGATGCGAAACAGGAGACAATCAGATATACAGAGGAGGAGGAGGGCGGAGACGTGAAGGAGGAGAACGAAGACAGCGGAGGAGAGATGACAAGCACAGAGGAAATTGGGGCTGGGCGGCAGGGAACATTAAATTGGACCTTCCATCCAGAAGACTGAGGAAGAGAGCACGTGAAGGAGCCGGGCACGTTCCAGGAGGAACGTGGCCTCGCCTAGTACAGGGCACGAACTGGTGAAGGGGAAGGGGAAGGAAGGACCACAAAAGGGCACAAAAGAGGGGAGCACTAATTGTTCTTTGTGTGCACTTAAAGATTCCTGAAAACAACTGGAAATACAACTGAGGAAAGGCACTGGGTGAAAAGAAACACAGTACCAATTTAAGAGAAAGATAAGATCACATAAAGAGAAGGTATTTTAAAGGTCAGAAATATAGAGAGAGATAGGACATCAGACTAAGGAAATAGGAAAGAGTCATGTAGACACTAACAGAATCACACACAGGAAAAACAAGAAAGAAGACAGAGAAGAGAAAGAAAAGCCAGACAGGAAAAAAGCAATACCTACCATAGGGGCAAATGTACCTTGTTTAAAAACGGGCTTCTTGTTTTTCTCTCCCTCTCCCAGTGGACGTTCTTATGGATCCTTGAGGCTCCAACCTGCAAGAAAAGAAAATAAGGAACAGGAAAAACCAAAAAGAAGAATACAGTTTACAAACAAGTTGAAATAGAAAAATAGTACAAAGAAAGAGACATGTATTGGAAAAGACAAATAAGGAGTGAAATCTGTAAACCCATTTTTGCGTAATCTCGTATCCATTTGTACTTACCTATCACACACTTTCAAAATGGCGCTCAAAAAGCACTGTGCAGTTCGCATGGGAGTGGCCATCTTGTTTTTCTCTCTGTTTATGGCGCTGGGCCTTCAGCTTTTCAAGTTTCAATCATCCAACCTCAATATTTGTAATCCTCCACCCTTACACTTGATCTACTGCTATTTTTTATTTATTGATTTATTGTATTAGTGTGTCTTTTTGTGTCTGATTATTTTTATGTTGTTTTAATTTTTAAAGTTTTTGTAACTTTTTGAATATTTGTTATTTTTACCTTATTTCTTCCTTCCTTTTTCTCCTGTTTCTTTTCTTCTCTTCTTGACTCTACCCCAGTACCCTCCCAAGCACCATGGCAGAGCAGGTCAACAGCGGCTGCCTGCTTTGTGGGCTGCGGCACCATCATGGGATGCACCGTCAGCTAATGTTCAGTGAGGAGGAGGTGGCAGCACTGTTTTTTTATGTGCAGCACTACCACTCCTCCGTGCTGGCAGTAGGCGGCAGGCCTGGGAACAGTTATCCCCTGCTGGAGCATTGGCAGTGCTGGGCTATGGTGCTCCAGTTGACCAGAGCTGCCACCCAGATCCAGGGCACCACCCAGCAGCTGACCCACCACTGAAAGGATATCATTGACCAAGAACAGGACCTGATCGACCTGCTAGGCGACGAGATCCTGGGGCTTTGTGAGTATATTTGTATTGCATTTGTGTTCTGCAATACTAACTTGTTTTCTCAATAGCATGCAGCTTCCACTCAGAGATAAGTTATGTTTAGTTTACGTTAAGAATATCATACATTATGATCAAGTCAAAGCTAGGCAAGTGCTCGGGGCTACATCACTGTGTTCGTAGGTAGGCACTCACTCACTTTGGCTGATTATTTAAGAAGCCATTGCAATGCAGACTCCTCTGTCCTCCTGTCTCTGCAGCAAATTTGTGATATCAGTGAGATAGCATTCTCTGTGACTTGATGTAGCTTGTGCAGGCCCAAGCAATTTCACAGTGATGCAAGTATGTATGCCTTGCAAACAAGGGAGACTGAGTTGGTCCATCAAGGGGCTTGAGGAATGGGAATAGAATGAAAGATTGTTCATTCCAATGCATTAGTTCCAAATGTAGTTTTTGTTAACCCCTTCGCAGGCCTTTTTTTGGCTATTTGGAGATGTTTGCATTTAGGGCCTCATAACCTTTTGTCCACATAGGCTACCCCATGCCAAATGTGCATCCTTTTTTTCCAACATCCCAGGGATTCTAGAGGTACCCAGAGTTTGTGGGTTTTCCTGAAGGAGACGAAGAAATTTGCCAAAATACAGCAACAAGTTTTTTTTTTTTTTAATATGAGAAAAAAGGGTTGCAGAAGAAGGCTTGTGGTGTTTTCCCCTGAAAATGGCATCAACAAAGGGTCTGCGGTGCTAAAATCACCAGCTTCCCAGCTTTCAGGAACAGGCAGACTTTAATCAGAAAATCCAATTTTTCAACACAAGTTTGCCATTTTACTGGGACATGCCCCATGTTTACTATTTTTTGTGCTTTCATCCTTGTTCAGTAAGTGACACAAATGCTAAAAAAAAGTAGACAAAATTCTGAATTCAGCAAGGGGTAAATTGTGCAGATCCTGCAAGGTTTTCCTACAGAAAATAACAGCTGAAATAAAGAAAATATTGAAATTGAGGTAAAAAAACAGCCTCAACGTTTTACTTTGTAACTTTTTCTGGCAATGTTAAACTTTTGAAAGCAATATACCGTTACGTCTGCTGGACTCTTCTGGTTGCTGGGATATATAGGGCTTGTAGGTTGATCAAGAATCCTAGGTACCCAGAGCCAATAAATGAGCTGCACCTTGCAATGGGTTTTTATTCTATACAGGGTATACAGCAATTCATTAGGTGAAATATAAAGAGTGAAAAATAGGTATCAAGAAAACCTTTGTATTTCCAAAATGGCCACAAGATAAGATGTTGAGAAGCAGTGTTTATTTGCACATCTCTGAATTCCGGGGTGCCCATACTAGCATGTGAATGACATGATATTTCTCAAATAGACGTCTTTTTTACGGTTGTGTGTCGGAACAACGCAGGTCTTTAGCACGCCTGCCTTAAGAATGCGGCCCAAACTACGAATGCGTCTCTCCAACGCATTCTTTTACAACGCAAGTCATTACAATGACTTGCCTTGGGGAAAGCGCTGAACTTTGGAATAGTATAGTTTACTATTCCAACTCCAGTCAGCGCCACATTAGGGAAAGTGTTGGACTTAAAGTCTAACATCAGTCCAACAACACTTTCCTTAAGGCAAGTCATTGTAATGACTTGAGTGATAAAGGAATGCATTGTAGAGACGCATTCGTGGTTCAGGCCACGTTGTAAAGGCACAATGTGACTCAAGCCGCGTTGTTAAGGCTGATTCCCCTTTTTTACACACTGTCTTACATTTAGAAAATAAAAATGTGGAGAAAGACAAGGGTCAATAACACTTGTTTTGCTCTTCTGTGTTCCTCAAGTCTCCCTATAAAAATGGTACCTTACTTGCGTAGCTAGGCCTAATGCTTGCGAAAAAGGAAACGCAACATGGACACATCACATTTTTACATTGAAATCTGACGTGTTTTTTGCAAAGTGCCTAGCTTTAGATTTTGGGGTGACTTGTGGGGCTTTCACCAGGTTCTGTTACACCGAATGCTTTGCAAACCTTAAAATGTGGCCAAAGAAACACTTTTTCTTCATATTTCGGTGACAGAAAGTTCTGGAATCTGAGAGGAGCCAGAAATTTCCTTCCACCCAGTGTTCCCTCAAGTCTCCCGATAAAAATGGTACCTCACTTGTGTGGGTAGGCCTAGTGCCCGCGAAAGGAAATGCCCCAAAACAGTATGCAGACACATCAAAATGATCAAATACTAACTAGAGTTATTGCGGGGAGGGGGACTTTCATTTTTGGTCTGGGCTCAGCAGCCATATAGGAAAACCTACCAAACCCAAACATTTGTGAAATGTAGACACACAGGGGAATCCAGGGAGGTGTGACGTGCGTGGATTCCCTAATGTTTTCTTACCCAGAATCCTCAGCAAACCTCAAATTTAGTTAAAAAATCACATTTCTGTGTGGGATCACCCCACCAGGATGAACTTCCTACCACCCAACATTCCCCTCAGTCGCCTGGTAAAATTTATACCTCACTTGTGTAGGTGGGCCAAGTGCCTGTGACAGGGAAGAGCTAAAAGTATGTCGAAATTGAGGGGGAACCAAAGATGGTCCAAAAGGGCAGTTTGAAAAAAAAAAATTTTAGGCTGACAAGTGGGGCAGAATTGTTATCGGCATAGATGAGGCAATGCTGAGTGGTAGGAATTTTGTGGATTCCTGCAGATTCCGGAAGGTTCCATCACAAAAATGTGGAAAAAATGTGTGATTTCCAGCAAAGTTGGAGGTTTGCAGGACATTGCGGGTAAGAAAATGGTGCGGGGTGCATGTGAAGAACACCACCCTGGACTCACCCAGATGTTTAGTTTTCAGATGTGTCTAGGTCTTGTGGATTTTTCTACATGGCAGAATCCCAAACTCCAAAAAGTGCAGCCCTCACCATTCCAAGTGGGACGATTTTGGGAGTTAGCTAAGCTCTCATGGCCCAAATGTAAAACCAAAACCCAAAATAATCAAATGACCTCTTGCTTGCTGTGGGATAATATGTTTTAGTGTTACCCCCTTCAGTTGGGGTGGGGGCATAACCATGCCTATACTCGTTGGTAGCCACTACACACTTTAAAAAAAAAATGTCTTGGCATCTAGTAGACTTTCTGCCCTCCGGGCTGTGGATCAGGGGTATTCGCCCCATCTGCCCACGGGTGGGCAGAACATCTTTGGCCCCATTTATTTAGGATGGTGCTCTGGCCCCACCCTCTTATTTTGAAAAAAGAAATTCCCTGGTCTCTGGTGGGCCTTCTGGGGGCAGATGGGCCTTCCAAAAATAAGGGGGCAGATATAGCCAACAGTAATTTGCCCCCATGGGGAGCGACCCTTGCCCAACGGGCTACACCCCAAAACAAAACATACACACACACCAATCCCTGGTGCCTAAGTGGTTTCTGCCCCCCCGGGGGCAGATCAGCCTAATAGAAATAGGCCCCCTTATCAATATAATTATATATTTTTTAAAAACATCCCTGGTGCCTAATGGCTTCTGCCCCACCCCGGGGGTAGATCGGTCTAATTTATATAGACCGATCTGCCCCAGGGGGGCAGAAAAGGCCTAATAAAAGAATTACCCCCCTGGGTGCCACCCTTGCCTAAGAGATCGCTCCCCTTATCAATATATTTTTAAAAGAAAATCCTGGTGCTTTTATGGCTTCTGCCCCCCCATCCCCTGGGGGCAGTTCACCATAATTAATATAGGCCGATCTGCTCCGGGGGAGCAGAAAATGCATAATAAACAAATTACCCTCCTGAGAGCCACCCTTGCCTAAGGGGTCGCTCTCCTTATCAAAAAAACATCCCTGGTGCCTAATGGTGCCTCATGGCTTCTGCCCCACGGGGGGCAGAAACGGCCTTAAATAAAATGCCCCCCTTGGGGAGTGGCTCGTCCCCTTATGACAATAAAAAAAAAATCCCTGGAGTCTAGTGGCTTCCTGCAGCACGATCACTATGCGATTGTGCTGCAGGAATCCACAGAGAGACATGTAAAGGGAAGGAAAAGGCTTTCCTTCCCTTTTCATGCCTGTCTGCCTCCCCTGCACCGCGTACCGAGGAGAAACTAATCGGTCGTGCTGGAAGCATTGCTTCAAGTGCAACGGGAGTTGACCTCTGATGAGGTCGCTGACTTCATCAGAGGTCACTGGGGGGACGGCGGTGGAAGGGGAAGTGATTCTCCTTCCATCCTTCACTAGGGGGGTGGGGAGAGTCAGCCCTCGGGGTGGTGCACTAGCGCTTCCCTCGAGGGCCGGTCTCAGTACGTAATAGTTATGTCCGTGGCACCTCAGCGCGGCAGCCACAGACGTAACCATTACGTCCTTGGCGGGAAGAGGTTAAGGAAATTTGAAATAGGGATTTTAGGAGTATAGCAGCAATATTTGATCATACTAGTATAGTACCATAGGGGATCTGATTTAAGTACAATGTTATTGCATATGCCTGTTATATAATAATTTTGTGGAGATTAACAGTGCCACTAATGTATTTTTTTATCTTCTTTATTTCTAATCTTACATCAGCACATAAGGGCAAGAAGGGGGGACTGCATCGGCGTGTCCGGCAGAAGCTGGGGAGGCGCCGACCACCATCGCCAATGCTGATGGCTCTGCTCATGCCAGTAAGTCCTATTATTTAATATAAATATTATTATTTCCCTAACTTTTACTGCTCCCCACTTTTATGCTACTTTTAATTTTGCCTTGTTTACTTTTTTTATACTGTCTCCTTTTTTTCAAATTCTCCATCCAAAGTTTTGTTTAATCTGTGTTATCCCTTCGTTATCTTTTTTCTGTCTTTTATTGATAATTTTGTATTCCAATCCTTCATTGCTCTTCTATGATTCCGAGTCATTGTCATTCATAGGCTATAGCTCTGCGCCTCTATTACACAAATGTTTTGGTTGGTTTGACTACCTTGCTTTTCTAACATTTCAACAAAATGCCCAGAGTGATATTTTTGACAGAAGATACTGCAGTGCTAATTGAACTGTAACAATGTATTGAGGTTGCATTTTTTTAATTAAAAAAATTAAGAATGGGAGGTGTGCCTGGCATCTAAAAACGACATACTGTTTTATTATAGCCAAACCAACTAGTGGAGCAGGCTCTGGTTCCACTGCTGCAGGAGCAGATGGATCAGGGGAGAGAGGGCAGCAGGGATGAGGCGATAGTAAGTCACATTGCTTGGTAATTGACAATTACTCTTACTCACTAGTTACAAGGGTGTTGTCGTGATCAGATTCATGAAGCCCCCTCATTACAGCTACAGTGGTAATAGGGTTACCAAAGGCATCTTCTAGCTGCAACTCAGCAAAAGCACACATAATGTATGCTAAACTGATGCTTGATGGAAACGTGAAAGAGCAGAAGGTTAAAAGAAAGGATGAGTAAAAATATTGAAAGGAAATGATGCATGGGTAGATGAAAAAGGAAGAGGGGTCAGTATTGGGATTGGATAAATGGATGGATGGGTAAAAGGATGATTGAAAGAAGGGGTGGATAGTATGTGTACTGAATGGATGGATAAAGGATTGTGAATTTGGGTGAAAGACTGGATGAGAGAAAATAAAGGTTGAATCATGGTTGCTGTAGGTGTATAAAGGGGAGGAATGAAAGAACAATTGTATAACTGCTTGGATGAATAAAGGAGAGAGTTCTTCTTCTGTAGAGAGATCACGATGCCCCTCTTTTCTTCTATAGCAAAAGCTCTACCTACCTGCTTAATCCATCTGCCTTACTCTGCAGTAGATTAAGTCAAGTTTTTTTACTTTCCTTACTGCCCAGTGAATCAATTTGTTGGAAAGAATTTGTGATTATGGGAGAGACCAGTGACTAAAGTGGGACTAATGAGTGCCTGATTTGATTTCAATTTTGGCATGGGGGATACTCTGTGACGAACCTGCCAAATAAAATCTATATAGCCCTTTGCTTTCCCTGTAGTGCAGTGTATAGTTTTTCTTCCAGTCTACTTACAGCAGATAGGATACAAATATCTGCATTTTATGCATGACATTTATGACATAGAAACTAAATTAAGTGAAAAGCCTGTGGTCAAGAGCAGGGATATTGGAATTAATGAAAGATGATTGTCAGTTACAGCTGCCTGAGCTGCAGACAGTAGCAAAGTACTTGAAGCTCTGGCTAGCACGCCTCCAATTATTTGGTACAACGGCTTGTACTCCATAGTATATAATGCCTTTCTCATGCTAAATAAGAGGTAATTTCATTTTTATTTTCCCAATAAAAGGTTCTGTTTAGTTACTAAAAAAGCCTTTAAAAGAAATAAAATGAAATCACAGTTTTTTTTTATTCTGATCTTATCCTGCCTTAGTCTTTTCTAGCAGATAATCAGTGCTTTTTATGCGAGGTATATGTAGGTAACCAAATAAAATATTGTCCCTGTGACTCTCCTAACCATACTCACATGAAATTCCAATGTCCCTAATGGGCCAGCAATGTAGTGCTAATGTGCCACCCACTATCTATCATTTGAAGACGTGTTTGCTTGGAGCATTGTTTACAGTTTGTCTTCTTGATTTTCCCTTTTCTCCATATAGCTACTCCTGCTCAACAAACACCAGTCAGGCAGGAAATAGTGGCCCATCTGTGGCATCCAGGAAGAATATCAGTGGCAGGTGATCCTGGAGGAGAAAGTGGCCAAAACAGCTGCCTGGGACCCAGGACCCAGGACCCAGCAGAGGATCCCGCCAGCCCCCAGGCTGCCGGACAGGCACCGCTGCCTGCAGTCAGGGTCCCTGACTGCACCAGCTGCTGCACCCTCCCGCTCCAATGGGGCATTGCTATGACATATCCTGCAGCGGATGGACCGGATGGAGAGCGGGCTCACCAACATTGAGCAGAGCCTGGACGAGCTCTGGACCCATATTGACAGTGTCCTCTTTAAAGACCTTTTAATTTATTTATTTTTTGTTGGTGGGAAGGACTTGTTGTGTGTAGAGAGGGCGGGGGGGGGTGGGGAGGGATTTGGGCTGGGCTTTCATCTTTTCATTTGACTTTTTGGGGACAGGGCTTTTTGTTCATGGAGAGGGGTGGGACTGTTGTGGGTAGAGAGGGAGGGTTTTCTATTTGTAAATAATGAAGGGGATTTTTATTTTACTTCATTTGAGTCTCAATTCTTTATTTTGGTGTTTTAGGCTTTTAGATTGCACTGCTGTCTTTTGGTGTAGCATGTTCTATTAATCTGCCAAAAAAAAGTGTATGTGACTTACTTAGACCCTTGCTCTATTGCCCTCTGCAACTATATATTAACCACAAGGGGATGATTGTCCTTGTCTATTTTGCACACAGACATCTTCTTCAGTAGGAGTTAATTACTAACTAAGCAAGTGCACTTAAATCCATAGTTCTGAATAGGTGAAGCGAGGGAGTCTTCTTACTGCAGGTTTGTTCCTAAGGTGGCATCTTAAGGGGGGTGTAGGGGTAGCCGTAGCAAGCTAAGGCGCTAACAGGGAAGACAGAAGGTGCCACATTCCCACCTATGCGAACTCAAACTGCAGGAATAATTAAAGGGTTATCTATTACTGCCAACTAAATTGAAAGAAAACAGCGAGTTTGTGGGTCATATGTCATAACTTTAGGAAGACTGATACCAGACAACCACAATGACAGCACACAACAAAGAAGACCTTATGACAATAACATCTAGAAATATCAATTTCATCTGAGCAATGGTGGGGAACTATAAAACTAAACTTAGGAAATAAAATCATGGACTCAGGAGAAGTGGGCTCAGATTCAAGAGTGTTTGGACAAGGTTAAGTGTTTATGGAATACACACACAAGGCATGGATGAAGATGTTGATGGGGTTGGTGTGGAATATTGCTCTGGCAATAGAAGGTAGAAGGTCATGCAGTGAGTTGTTGTTGCTTTCACCACATCCATCCAAGAAAAGTGTGTAATTCATTTATAGTGTAAAATTAGGTCACACCTCATAAAATCACACAGCCCAGGAGAAGAGGGCTAGGGGCTCAATGAATGGATGGGAAACGGGATTTGGGAAAAGGTGTGAGAAAGACAAACATTACACAAAAGAAACCACAACAATATGTGTTGGGGCGCTGAGCAGCCCACCATCATCAATCTGTTGTGGAAGGAAATTAAGGGATAAGTAAGTATGTCACAGTTCAGTAAATTTATTTGAATCTGTCATTCTGCCCCAGAGAGACCCCAGATAGTATATAATAAGTGTTATGTCTTTTAGTTTTGAAATATGGAAGATTGAATGTAACCCACCTTATGATTAGTAAAAGGAAAATGATACTGTATTGCCAAATTGGGCGATGCATCCCCATTCTTGAAAGTTCATCACTCTTGTGCCTGTCTGAACCTGTCCGCTAAGTGAGCTGGAGTCTTGAGCTTTCCAAGTTTTGATCATGCAGGACAGAACTGGGAGAATACCTGTGTATTAAAAAAACAGTAGCTGTATTATAGAGTAATGGAAAAGGGCACAAGAAAGTAAGGTAAGCTTCATAAGGAGTCAAGACTGTACCAAGAAGACTCAGAGGCAGAGCAAGAAAATAAGAGGAGTTTCATGTTTGAGCTAGCAATGCAGCAAACACATACTCAGCAGCATTTCTTAATCAATGCACCTCTTGCCAGTTCACAGAGCTGAGTGAGTACTAGGCCTCAGAGTCTTCACCATCATCATTGGTTCTCTTTGATGTTAATAGATTTCTCCTTTCTAGCTGTTGAGGTAGTTCCACTCTGAGTCCTTCCATCTTCCTCCTCCAGATTCAGAGTAACTCTGTCCCAGTCCCAAACTGAGCAAAGTAGACCTCTTATGAGGAAGAAGAAAAAAGATGATACCCTGTCGGTAATTCCACTACTTTTGAAAGAGGAATAACTTTTAGGAAAACATGATCACCCATCTGCCCCCAAACACTGTAAATCACCAGAGGCAAGTTTACAAATTAATTGAACTCCCTCCCTCACTGTCAGCCACCGCATACATTAGTCAGCACTCAGAAATTCACAATAAATCAAAATCCAAGCACCATGGTTGAACAAAGTATCTCCTCTTTGATGGTGTCTACACACTGGAATTAGGCATTGGTAGTCTTTTAATCAATGATCTTCTAGGGCAGCCCTGCTAGGTGATGTAAAACAAATAGGATAGGCAATGGCATGTGAGGGAGGCAGGCATTATCTCCAATGCCCTGAAGGGTAAGTGGGGGCTTCTTCACTGATATCCAACTCTAATCCAGGCTTGTATGTGACTATACAAATCAATTGATGGACAGCATAAATCTGACATAAACATAATGTTGCCCTTGCATATTTTCTTCTTTTTCTTTGCAAAGAAAGAAAGAGAAAAAGAAGCGGAACAACAAATAATTAAAAAGTTCTATGGTGGTAGTTGCGTACTCAATCCAGGAAGTAGAGTTCATCCTCAAACGCTGGTGGTTCTCCCAGAGGTTGGTCAGCTAACTCGCTTGATCTTCTTCCTCCTCTTGTGGTGTTTCGGGAATGGTGTAATCAGGTGGTATAAAATGCTGGTTCATTTTGATCATGGTCAATCTCTCCACGTTTTGAGGTGAGAAACAGGTCCTTCTCACTGTAGCAACTGTACCAGCTGCACTGAACACACATTCTGCAGACATGCTGGCTACAGGACAAGCCAGAAACTTTATTGCCAGCCTGCTGAGCTCTGGCCAGTGGCGCATCTTCCCATACCATTACACCAGTGGGTTTTGATCCACATACACCTCTTTCAGGTCATTCAGATATTCCTAGAACATCCTCTGAATCCTCTGAATTGTCATTAGTGCTGCTACCTGCTAGACCACTTTTTCCTTCGTCTCTGCAACGGACTTAAAACCTGCCACTTGAAATCAAAAAAATGCATAGCTTGGGTCCGATTCTTCTGTTGCTGTTGTTGCCGGTTTTCTTGTTGGTGGGGTTGGCAGATGTGAGACAAGTCTGGCCTCTCTGGAAGTTGAAGGCAGCATCCAGAACTGCGGAGTGGGACTCTAAGTTGCAGCTGTTCTTGTTCCATTTCAACTGCTTGCTCAACAATCCACCTTTTATATTGTAAAACATCCCCTTCAGAAAAAGGACTAACAGCGGAAATAATGTTTTCGCAGCATGGATCAAGTAGGATGTAACAGAGGTACCCTTTGGACAAGATGATGTTATTTTGTAGCCTTGCATTACAAGTCAAGCGATGGCTTAGCCTATTAACCAATGCATGCACTTCTGAATTTTCCTTTGCACCCCGAATGCAAACCTTTCAGACACCTTCTTTAGCTGCTTCTGTGGCAGATGCAAGAACGGGATAGCTTGGCCCATTGTACTGTCCTCCTTGCTAACTTCCCACATAAAAACTTCAAAAGGGAGCAGCATCTGTTTGAGACATTTCTCTAGGCCCCATTTATCAGCATCCATGGTCATAATTTTACAAATTGCATCAGCTCGTCTTTAAATGACATAGTCATTGATCTGTTTGTACTGTTCAAACAGATGTTGCAACATATAATAGGTTGAGTTCCAACGTGTTGGCACCTCCTGTATCAGGCCTTGAATTGGTACTCTATTATCATGCTGAATAATATGCAACTGTTCCTGGGCTTTAAAAGATTGGCTGAAATGAGTGAGGATGCGTCTGAAAGTGGTCTGTATGTTGCTGACTATGTCTTCTTTTTTAAGAAAGTCTTGTACAACTATGTTGATGCAATGCGCCAAACACAGGACCCTGAAATAGCCACCGTCTGCCATGGCCTTGACGATGCTAATGCCATTGTCCATGAAAACAAATCCAACTTGAAGACCTCTGGGTCGCATCCATTCAGGCACCTTGCTATTAAATTCCTCCAAGTTGTTTGCAGCTATGCGTGATTTTTCTATGGCGAACATGGCTACTGTTGCAGGCCGCCAAACGCTCTTAAACATTTCTTCAGAGACAGCCCAGGAGAAGAGGGCTAGGGGCTCAATGAATGGATGGGAAATGGGATTTGGGAAAAGGTGTGAGAAAGACAAACATTACACAAAAGAAACAACAACAATATGTGTTGGGGCGCTGAGCAGCCCACCATCATCAATCTGTTGTGGAAGGAAATTAAGAGATAAGTAAGTATGCCACAGTTCAGTACATTTATTTGAATCTGTCCTTCTGCCCCAGAGAGACCCCAGATAGTATATAATAAGTGTTATGTCTTTTAGTGTTGAAATATGGAAGATTGAATGTAACCCACCTTATGATTAGTAAAAGGAAAATGATACTGTATTGCCTAATTGGGCGATGCATCCCCATTCTTGAAAGTTCATCACTCTTGTGCCTGTCTGAACCTGTCCGCTAAGTGAGCTGGAGTCTTGAGCTTTCCAAGTTTTGATCATGCAGGACAGAACTAGGAGAATACCTGTGTATTAAAAAAACAGTAGCTGTATGATAGAGTAATGGAAAAGGGCACAAGAAAGTAAGGGAAGCTTCATGAGGAGTCAAGACTGTACCAAGAAGACTCAGAGGCAGAGCAAGAAAATAAGAGGAGTTTCATGTTTGAGCTAGCAATGCAGCAAACACATACTCAGCAGCATTTCTTAATCAATGCACCTCTCGCCAGTTCACAGAGCTGAGTGAGTACTAGGCCTCAGAGTCTTCACCATCATCATGGGTTCTCTTTGATGTCAATAGATTTCTCCTTTCTAGCTGTTGAGGTAGTTCCACCCTGAGTCCTTCCATCTTCCTCCTCCAGATTCAGAGGAACTCTGTCCCAGTCCCAAACTGAGCAAAGTAGACCTCTTATGAGGAAGAAGAAAAAAGAGGATACCCTGTCGGTAATTCTACTACTTTTGAAAGAGGAATAACTTGTAGGAAAACATGATCACCCATCTGCCCCCAAACACTGTAAATCATCAGAGGCAAGTTTACAAATTAATTGAACTCCCTCCCTCACTGATAGCCACCGCATACATTAGTCAGCACTCACAAATTCACAATAAATCAAAATCCAAGCACCATGGTTGAACAAAGTATCTCCTCTTTGATGGTATCTACACACTGGAATTAGGCATTGGCAGTCTTTTAATCAATGATCTTCTAGGGCAGCCCTGCTAGGTGATGTAAAACAAATAGGATAGGCAATGGAATGTGAGGGAGGCAGGCATTATCTCCAATGCCCTGAAGGGTAAGTGGGGGCTTCTTCACTGCTATCCAACTTTAATCCAGGCTTATATGTGACTATACAAATCAATTGATGGACAGCATAAATCTGACATAAACATAATGTTGCCCTTGCATATTTTCTTCTTTTTCTTTGCAAAGAAAGAAAGAGAAAAAGAAGCGGAACAACAAATAATTAAAAAGTTCTATGGTGGTAGTTGCGTACTCAATCCAGGAAGTAGAGTTCATCCTCAAACTCTGGTGGTTCTCCCAGAGGTTGGTCAGCTAACACGCTTGATCTTCTTCCTCCTCTTGTGGTGTTTCGGGAATGGTGTAATCAGGTGGTATAAAATGCTGGTTCATTTTGATCATGGTCAATCCCTCCACGTTTTGAGGTGAGAAACAGGTCCTTCTCACTGTAGCAACTGTACCAGCTGCACTGAACACACATTCTGCAGACATGCTGGCTACAGGACAACCCAGAAACTTTATTGCCAGCCTGCTGAGCTCTGGCCAGTGGCGCATCTTCCCATACCATTACACCAGTGGGTTTTGATCCACATACACCTCTTTCAGGTCATTCAGATATTCCTAGAACATCCTCTGAATCCTCTGAATTGTCATTAGTGCTGCTACCTGCTAGACCACTTTTTCCTTCGTCTCTGCAACGGACTTAAAACCTGCCACTTGAAATCAAAAAAATGCATAGCTTGGGTCCGATTCTTCTGTTGCTGTTGTTGCCGGTTTTCTTGTTGGTGGGGTTGGCAGATGTGAGACAAGTCTGGCCTCTCTGGAAGTTGAAGGCAGCATCCAGAACTGCGGAGTGGGACTCTAAGTTGCAGCTGTTCTTGTTCCATTTCACCTGCTTGCTCAACAATCCACCTCTTATATTGTAAAACATCCCCTTCAGAAAAAGGACTAACAGCGGAAATAATGTTTTCGCAGCATGGATCAAGTAGGATGGAACAGAGGTACCCTTTGGACAAGATGATGTTATTTTGTAGCCTTGCATTACAAGTCAAGAGATGGCTTAGCCTATTAACCAATGCATGCACTTCTGAATTTTCCTTTGCACCCCGAATGCAAACCTTTCAGACACCTTCTTTAGCTGCTTCTGCGGCAGATGCAAGAACGGGATAGCTTGGCCCATTGTACTGTCCTCCTTGCTAACTTCCCACATAAAAACTTCAAAAGGGAGCAGCATCTGTTTGAGACATTTCTCTAGGCCCCATTTATCAGCATCCATGGTCATAATTTTACAAATTGCATCAGCTCGTCTTTAAATGACATAGTCATTGATCTGTTTGTACTGTTCAAGCAGATGTTGCAACATATAATAGGTTGAGTTCCAACGTGTTGGCACCTCCTGTATCAGGCCTTGAACTGGTACTCTATTATCATGCTGAATAATATGCAACTGTTCCTGGGCTTTAAAAGATTGGCTGAAATGAGTGAGGATGCGTCTGAAAGTGGTCTGTATGTTGCTGACTATGTCTTCTTTTTTAAGAAAGTCTTGTACAACTATGTTGATGCAATGCGCCAAACACAGGACCCTGAAATAGCCACCGTCTGCCATGGCCTTGACGATGCTAATGCCATTGTCCATGAAAACAAATCCAACTTGAAGACCTCTGGGTCGCATCCATTCAGGCACCTTGCTATTAAATTCCTCCAAGTTGTTTGCAGCTATGCGTGATTTTTCCATGGCGAACATGGCTACTGTTGCAGGCCGCCAAACGCTCTTAAACATTTCTTCAGAGACAGCCCAGGAGAAGAGGGCTAGGGGCTCAATGAATGGATGGGAAATGGGATTTGGGAAAAGGTGTGAGAAAGACAAACATTACACAAAAGAAACAACAACAATATGTGTTGGGGCGCTGAGCAGCCCACCATCATCAATCTGTTGTGGAAGGAAATTAAGAGATAAGTAAGTATGCCACAGTTCAGTACATTTATTTGAATCTGTCCTTCTGCCCCAGAGAGACCCCAGATAGTATATAATAAGTGTTATGTCTTTTAGTGTTGAAATATGGAAGATTGAATGTAACCCACCTTATGATTAGTAAAAGGAAAATGATACTGTATTGCCTAATTGGGCGATGCATCCCCATTCTTGAAAGTTCATCACTCTTGTGCCTGTCTGAACCTGTCCGCTAAGTGAGCTGGAGTCTTGAGCTTTCCAAGTTTTGATCATGCAGGACAGAACTAGGAGAATACCTGTGTATTAAAAAAACAGTAGCTGTATGATAGAGTAATGGAAAAGGGCACAAGAAAGTAAGGGAAGCTTCATGAGGAGTCAAGACTGTACCAAGAAGACTCAGAGGCAGAGCAAGAAAATAAGAGGAGTTTCATGTTTGAGCTAGCAATGCAGCAAACACATACTCAGCAGCATTTCTTAATCAATGCACCTCTCGCCAGTTCACAGAGCTGAGTGAGTACTAGGCCTCAGAGTCTTCACCATCATCATGGGTTCTCTTTGATGTCAATAGATTTCTCCTTTCTAGCTGTTGAGGTAGTTCCACCCTGAGTCCTTCCATCTTCCTCCTCCAGATTCAGAGGAACTCTGTCCCAGTCCCAAACTGAGCAAAGTAGACCTCTTATGAGGAAGAAGAAAAAAGAGGATACCCTGTCGGTAATTCTACTACTTTTGAAAGAGGAATAACTTGTAGGAAAACATGATCACCCATCTGCCCCCAAACACTGTAAATCATCAGAGGCAAGTTTACAAATTAATTGAACTCCCTCCCTCACTGATAGCCACCGCATACATTAGTCAGCACTCACAAATTCACAATAAATCAAAATCCAAGCACCATGGTTGAACAAAGTATCTCCTCTTTGATGGTATCTACACACTGGAATTAGGCATTGGCAGTCTTTTAATCAATGATCTTCTAGGGCAGCCCTGCTAGGTGATGTAAAACAAATAGGATAGGCAATGGAATGTGAGGGAGGCAGGCATTATCTCCAATGCCCTGAAGGGTAAGTGGGGGCTTCTTCACTGCTATCCAACTTTAATCCAGGCTTATATGTGACTATACAAATCAATTGATGGACAGCATAAATCTGACATAAACATAATGTTGCCCTTGCATATTTTCTTCTTTTTCTTTGCAAAGAAAGAAAGAGAAAAAGAAGCGGAACAACAAATAATTAAAAAGTTCTATGGTGGTAGTTGCGTACTCAATCCAGGAAGTAGAGTTCATCCTCAAACTCTGGTGGTTCTCCCAGAGGTTGGTCAGCTAACACGCTTGATCTTCTTCCTCCTCTTGTGGTGTTTCGGGAATGGTGTAATCAGGTGGTATAAAATGCTGGTTCATTTTGATCATGGTCAATCCCTCCACGTTTTGAGGTGAGAAACAGGTCCTTCTCACTGTAGCAACTGTACCAGCTGCACTGAACACACATTCTGCAGACATGCTGGCTACAGGACAACCCAGAAACTTTATTGCCAGCCTGCTGAGCTCTGGCCAGTGGCGCATCTTCCCATACCATTACACCAGTGGGTTTTGATCCACATACACCTCTTTCAGGTCATTCAGATATTCCTAGAACATCCTCTGAATCCTCTGAATTGTCATTAGTGCTGCTACCTGCTAGACCACTTTTTCCTTCGTCTCTGCAACGGACTTAAAACCTGCCACTTGAAATCAAAAAAATGCATAGCTTGGGTCCGATTCTTCTGTTGCTGTTGTTGCCGGTTTTCTTGTTGGTGGGGTTGGCAGATGTGAGACAAGTCTGGCCTCTCTGGAAGTTGAAGGCAGCATCCAGAACTGCGGAGTGGGACTCTAAGTTGCAGCTGTTCTTGTTCCATTTCACCTGCTTGCTCAACAATCCACCTCTTATATTGTAAAACATCCCCTTCAGAAAAAGGACTAACAGCGGAAATAATGTTTTCGCAGCATGGATCAAGTAGGATGGAACAGAGGTACCCTTTGGACAAGATGATGTTATTTTGTAGCCTTGCATTACAAGTCAAGAGATGGCTTAGCCTATTAACCAATGCATGCACTTCTGAATTTTCCTTTGCACCCCGAATGCAAACCTTTCAGACACCTTCTTTAGCTGCTTCTGCGGCAGATGCAAGAACGGGATAGCTTGGCCCATTGTACTGTCCTCCTTGCTAACTTCCCACATAAAAACTTCAAAAGGGAGCAGCATCTGTTTGAGACATTTCTCTAGGCCCCATTTATCAGCATCCATGGTCATAATTTTACAAATTGCATCAGCTCGTCTTTAAATGACATAGTCATTGATCTGTTTGTACTGTTCAAGCAGATGTTGCAACATATAATAGGTTGAGTTCCAACGTGTTGGCACCTCCTGTATCAGGCCTTGAACTGGTACTCTATTATCATGCTGAATAATATGCAACTGTTCCTGGGCTTTAAAAGATTGGCTGAAATGAGTGAGGATGCGTCTGAAAGTGGTCTGTATGTTGCTGACTATGTCTTCTTTTTTAAGAAAGTCTTGTACAACTATGTTGATGCAGTGCGCCAAACACAGGACCCTGAAATATCCACCATCTGCCATGGCCTTGACGATGCTAATGCCATTGTCCATGGAAACAAATCCAACTTGAAGACCTCTGGGTCGCATCCATTCAGGCACCTTGCTATTAAATTCCTCCGAGTTGTTTGCAGCTATGCGTGATTTTTCCATGGCGAACATGGCTACTGTTGCAGGCCGCCAAACGCTCTTAAAAATTTCTTCAGAGCCAAGACCTGTAGATAGGTTTTGCTTTACCTCCAGAAAAGAGATCCAGCGTGCAGTGATGCACATGTAATCAGTCACCTAACAACTGGTCCACATGTCTGTCGTCAGATGGATAGTGTGGATAAAACTTTGCTGCAAAGCTTATCCAACCAATTGCAGCACATCATGATGCAGTGCTGGAACAGCAACTCTGCCAAAATAGGTCCTGCTTGAACCTTCCATTTTGGGTAACTTCAAATGACGAAGCAAGAAAAACATGTAATTAGTCAAACATGGCACTGTTGCAGGTTGAAAATAGTACAGAGAAATGCAATCTTATTATGGTTGGCTACTTATATATTACATCTATTTAATCAAACATTGTAAAGGCAAACGACGCCACCCCACCATAAAAAAATTACTTTTCAAATCAGACAGAACAACAGGCAGATCTAGCCCTTTGCTTCATCTCCATCTCTTTTAAAGGAGACACCTGGGGTATTAAAATAAAAACGAAATTCAAAAAATGTAAATAAAAAAGCAACATAAAAAATAAAAAGTAAAAACATATATAAAGAAAACTAAAATATAAAAATTACAATTTAAAAACAGAAATAAAATGGCATAAAAATGGAAAATACAAGTTTAGAAATTAAACTAGAAAAAATAAAAATAGAAACGTAAAAAAACAAATGATCAATAATTAACGATGTTTGTATGTAAGCCTATGTCAAAGACACACTGGCTGAATGCACAAAATGGCTGCCAGCCTCATGGTGAAACAACAGCAACAAGGAGCAAGGAGGCATGGCAAACAAAGAACACATGCAAGGTTATGGCAAAGGAACACTGGCTACATGCACAAGATGGCAGCCAGCCATATGATCAAACAACAACAAGGAGGCATGGCAAACAAAGAACACATGCACGCCTATGGCAAAGGAAAACTGGCTGCATGCACAAAATGGCTGCCAGCCACATGGTCAAATGACAACACAAAGCAAAGAGAACAAAAAATAATACATGCAAACCTATGGCAAAGGGACACTGGCTGTATGCACAAAATGGGCGCCAGCCACATGGTTATGGTCAAACAACAACTACAAACAAGGAGGAATGGAGAACAAATAACACATGTAAGCCTACGGCAAGGGACACTGGCTGGATGGACAAAATGTCTGCCAGCCAGCCACATGGTCAAACAATAAGGAGCAAGGAGGCATGGCAAACAAAGAACACATGCACGCCTATGGCAAAGGGACACTGGCTGCATGCACAAATGGCTACCAGCCACATAATCAAACAGCATGGAGCAAGGAGGCATGGCAAACATGGAAGTCTATGGCAAAGGGACACTGACTGCATGCAGAAAATAGATGACAGCCACATGTTCAAACAACAAGGAGCAAGGAGAACAAAGAAGAACACATGCAAGCCTATGGCAAAGGGGCACTGGCTGCATGCACAAAATGGCTGCCAGCCACATGGTTAACCACATCCACCTATGCCATCAAATATTATTACCCCACAATATACACTCTTTTTGCAAAAAAAAAAAAAAAGAAATGCAAACAATAACCACCATTTGTAATTCAATGCCATCCCTGCCCTAAATGAAGTTTTAAAAACATTTACCACTAAAATATTTATTTCATGCACTGATGACTACTAGTGCTGGGCCTACTGGCTAAAAAGTCCTTTGGAAATCTAGGCCACATTCTAAAATAATATTGTAAATGTTACAAACATGTATAAAGGGTACTAAGCTGTACAACAATTTTCCTTTACAAAAGGTGAAAAATCAATAACATGCAAACCAAATAATAAAAACTAGGCCCATACTTAAACTCCAGCCCACCCAACACTATAACATTTTAAAACCAAATATCAAATTAAAATACAAAAATGCCGGTGACTGCTCAAGAAAACAAACAACACCCTTTTACAATAGTTTTTTAACTTACTTGTGTGATTCAGTAAAACGAAAGTTCTTACCAAAGGTATATCCAGTGAAATCCAAGTGAAAAGTGACCAGGAGATGGACCAAGCACTTGGAGGAGCCTGCTGGACAGGAACAGGAAGTTGGAGTCTGTGACACACTTACTTCCTTTTTGAAAGAAAGGGTTCTCAATCTAAAACACAAATTGCAGGGTCCATTGAAGACAAAAATCTATTAACAAAACATCTTATTGTCTCGATTTAGTGGCTCTGGGGTAGAAAATCTACTTCAGAAGTGAGTTCTCGCTCATGAGCAGCCCTATTTTGGCTGTCAGCACAGCTGGAAGAAACACAAGCGAACGGACACTAGCAACCCGCAAGTATCATTATTCTCACAAAAGTGCACCAAAACCCAATATTGCAAGCTCAAACAAACTCCGCTCTGCACCAGAGTGTGGAATTTGGGAACTCCACACTACTCCATGTAGCTTGAAGTGCCCAAATTCCACAAACTCCACTGGCAGAGCAGAGTGCTTACACCAAGGCTTAATAATTATCTTAGATGGTGTAACATTTACCATGTCAGGAGAAAGGTGATTCTCCAATTAACACACACAGAGAATCTTGATTTCATTAAGGACAACGGAGGCTAATGTTATTCATATATCTTTTAATGTTGACCCAACATGCAGCCCTTTAAAGAACATTAAAGACATCATAAACCAAAAGTTTCAAGTGGAATTTTTCAAACTGGATATAAATCCATGTCACATAAGCACAATCCTTTTTAGGCTGTGACGAAAACATAGGGTGCGCCTTTGGCTTGATAAAAAAAAATCATACTACAAAGAATTATCTGAAAAGAAGTGATTCGAAAAACAATCTCAGTGAAATAAACAATCATTCCAGTCTGTAAGGTAACCTAACATTAATGATAAGGTATCATTAAAACAAGTCAACACATCAAGCTTATACAATTTGACAAATAAACAAATTAGGTGTAGTGGATTGGATAATGTTAGCCTCTGTTCTCTTTAATGACATCAAGATTCTCTCTCTATGTTAATTGGAGAATCACAATTTCATTACAGGGCTGTAGAGCTATTATTAGGCATGTTTAATGCTCTCCAGTGCCAGACTGCCCACATGCTCCACAGCTATTAAATAACATGTTGCAAAAGTGCTAGCAGCGTCACCAAAATACTTTAGTAGCCATTGCACCCCTAAAGGAGTGAGCTCCAAATTTGGACAAATCAATTCCAATTTCCGACATCACTGCTCTTACCCATCCTGAAATAGTAGCTGTTGATACTGCCTTACAGGGTCTCACATAGGAAATTAATAATTGATCTTCCCCATATGCCCTGAATAACAACATGATTTGTTCATAAACTTTCATGCAACTCAACACACGCATGCAGGATTATTTTCTTTCTTTTCAGGAATCAATGTCTGATGAGTTCAATGGATCTTTGGACCTAGGATAAGGGTGTAGAAAACCAGACAACAAATTTCAATACAAGCTGATTCAACTACACAGTATGACCAGTGTGGCCATACAAGGAAAGTTCCAGTGGGGAATAAAATTAGGAGGTTTTATTACAAACCTAAGCTCAGAGTCATGTAGACAATTCTCAAGACAGAGTTATAAAGATACAGTATCACCAAGAGTTGGCCAAGGAGACAAAATAGGTTCAGGCGAACTGCCATTAAGAGAACTAGACATTCAACAAATACAATACTGAACACCAGCAGTATTATCTGATGAACAAAAAACAAGTGTTTCTCAGTTTTAATAAGCATTAAGGCATTTCAAATAACTAAAGTTCAGCTAGTTTGGACAAGGGAAACAGATTAACCAATCATAGATTAGCATGTGCTTGGTGGAACACATGCAGGCAAAAGACAAAAATAACAAAAAAAAGGCAAAAAGAATTTGAGAAAAAGTAATCTCGGGCAACAGGTCAGTAACTAAGATGAGCACAAAGTAAATCAAAAGGGAGGTGTCAGCATTTCAGCAGCTCGGTCAAGGGTCTTCTTCTTTGGGATAGGGAAAAATCACCAAGTTTCAGCAGGCATTTTAAAGGGGGCAAGGGTAGAGAAAACAATACCTTAAAGAGTCTAAGGGGGGCAGCATGCAGTGCAGAATCGCAGAAAGGATTCTGCAAGGGAAACTGTAGATTCAGCATCTGAATTTACTCCAGATGGGAAGGGATATTTTAAAGTTCACAGGGCAAAATGATTCAGCAACTCATCAGTCCCCCTGACATTGAAAGGGTAACCAATAGAAAACAATCATGTGACTCCAACTTTAAACATTGGTATGGTTTCCCATATTTGTCATAAGAACAGTGTCCATCTCTACTCTTCAATGCAAGATTGCAACATTTGTATAAATTGTCAGTTCACAATCCTAAATGTTCCATCCTCAAGGGCCACTTCCTAAACTAACTATGTGTAAAACAATAAGCACCTGTTAGCAAGCTAGCATTCTCATGGGAATGAAATCTGGAAGAAAGGTCCACGTTAGCAAGATGACAAAATTTTCTGCACAGTTACAAATACAGGGCCTAGCTTAGGCTAATGCGAGTGAATTAAGAGAGAACAATAATTCATTCAAATAAAACATTTTGAGTCCCAAACTATAGATTCAGTATTTATAAACTTTCATTATCGTACATGTTATAATATTTTAAAGGTGAAGCCAGTCTGTTAATACATTTCATTCAATATGGGGCAGGACTACATTTCTCTTTTTTGCATATGAATTTAAAACACTTTTCTTCAAAAATCCAATAGTGTTTTAAAGCAAACTATTAATTTAGACTCTAAAATATAATATAAAGACAGATGAATTCAAAACATGAAATTTACTCTCAATATCACAAAGGATTAGATAACTAGTCTAAGGTGAACGCACACTAATATGACCACTCAGTAAATCACATTACAATTAAACTAATAGTACTTTGATTATCATAATGCATAAACTGCCACATAAAGATGATCACTGTCACATGGAGACAATACTAAAATGTCTGCTACATCACACAATTTTGTGCAGGCTTTGAAAAAATGATAGAAAATGTTTTCAGACAAACATGCTGTAGAACTCTGGAACCTACTAGACTCCTCTCACCTGGTCATTGCTTTTCTCACAGAAACATTGACAAACCCAGCATCTGCACTGGATGTCACCATCGCCATCCACAGCAGCTACAAATTGTTCCTCAAAGGCTGGCTGTCTCACCCAGGCAGCAGCCTGGCCATCACACACAAATACACCCTCTGCCTGACAATCAATGCAGACGAACACTCCCCCCTTGTTGGAAAATGGGTTATTGGTAGGGCAGATAGGTACCTACACCTAGCAACAAGCCACAAACCTCCACGTAAGTACAGTTAGGTCTCAGTAAATTAATCCCAGCTCTACCCTTGGTAGCTTGGCATCGAGCGTCAAGGCTTAACTTAGGAGACAAAGTGTAAAGCATTCAAATATCACAAAACAGTAATTAAATAAAACACAGGAAACAGTTTAAAAATCCAAAACCAATTTATAAAAATAGCTTATATTTTTATCTTTAAAATGACACAAAAACGATTAAAATCGGTTCAGGGGAACCGGAGATATGAATTTTTAAAGTATTATTATTTTCTAGCGCTTAGAAACGAAAAGCGCCAATCGGGTCATCTGGTTGCACCAGGACCGGGACAAAGTCAAACTTTCAGGCCGACCGCGATGGAGCCCTGCTCGGCTACAGGTCGCGGGAGGCCTCGGTTAAAAAGTTACCTTCTGACTTAGTCTTTATTTTGAAGTTTTTCTTCACCGGGACGAACCTGCCAGTTGGATCCGACCTCCTGGAGCCCTTGTCCGGATACGCGAAGTCGGTTTCCTCGGTGGTGATTTCTACCTTCGGACTTAGTCGTTTTTTCGAGATGAAAATCCTTCGACCGGGGTAAACCTGGATCTTGATCCGACGTCCGTGGAGCCCTTCTCGGATACGATGGCTGGAAGGTCCCGGTCAACTTTTTACGTTCGGACTTAGTCTCTTTTTCGGATGTTTTTCTTGACCGGGACGAACCACGAAGTTAGGCCGGGTCGCGGTTGAGGCAAGCCGGCTAGAATTTCCGCGTCGAGTCGGTCACTTTATGGAGCTTTTTTCTAAAATTTCTCCAATCTTTTCCAAACTTCTGGGGCTTCACCCAGATGTTCTTTTAAGGTTCTTTTGGGGTCCACAGCTCACCCCAAGGGTCCAGAAGTTCTGTGATGGTCCTTGGGAAGTGCGGACTTCAACTCCCAGAGTGCACCTGGCGCAAACTCCTTTTTGGCCACTGGGCAGTGGTCAGCTGGTCACTTTTTCAGGAGTTGGTGCAGGGGACTCTGGTTAGCAATTTTTCACCTGTAGCAAACAGGGAGTCCCTCCTTGAACCAGTGGAAGTCAGGCAAAGTCCTTCTTGTGGTGAAGCCCAAGTGTGCAGCTGGTGCAGTCTTTCTGAGTGCAGGGTCCAGGTGCAGGCCAGGGGTCCAGCAGGGCAGTCCTTCTTCTCCTTGTAGTTCTTTCTTCTTGAATTCTGGAGGGGATCTGAGGCGTGGGTGCAGGTCTGCCAGTTTTATCCTTGCTCCTGGGTGAAAAGCAGGGGGGCCCTGGTTCTCCAATCAGGGACAGGGTCGTCCCCCTGTGATGACCACTTCCTGGGAAGTGTGGCAAAAATCCATCCCAGAAGGCAACAGTCTCTAAAAATCCAAAATGGATGAATCTGATTTTTGGAGGAGAGATCTGGCTGAGCCCACCCACTGGTGTGGCTAAAAATCATAAACACACCCCTCTCCTGCCCTCTCCTAATCTAATCAAGGGGGCACCTAGCTGTCTGGGGTTGCAGGATGTGGGGGTGTTGCTGGGTGCTCCAGATGTCCTTCTCTGCCTTTGAAGACCAGTTTGGCAGCCCTCCCCCTTCCTGCCTCACCATCTGCTGAGGGGAGATTCTCTCCCCCAAGCACATTCCTTTGTGTGAAGTCAGGCCACTTCACACCTCATTAAAGTAGCCTGGCAGAAGCTGCTGCAGGCTGGCCAATCAGAGCACAGCAGCAAAAACAATGCAGAGCTGAAATTGGCAACTTTTTAGGTAAAGTCTAAACTTTTTACCTGCACTAGTTATATTAAATCCAACAACTGGAAGTTGGGGGATTTATTATAACAATCAATTTGATACCAAATTCTTGGTATGTAACATTTAAGGGGACTTTAAAATTTAAAATAAAGTCTGCCCATTCTAGCCTATGAAGGCCATTTACTT
Source organism: Pleurodeles waltl (assembly GCF_031143425.1). Taxonomy (NCBI): domain Eukaryota; kingdom Metazoa; phylum Chordata; class Amphibia; order Caudata; family Salamandridae; genus Pleurodeles; species Pleurodeles waltl. Next base: position 288,775,337 of record NC_090436.1, read on the forward strand.
CAATGAGGGAAAAACGAATTTGGCTGTTTTTACCTCACCAGGGCTTATAAATCTATTTTTATAAAGTCCCTGCTTATAGTTACATGGCACCCAGCCCTAGGGGCACATAGGGCACACCTTAGGGGTGACTTATATGTAAAAATAAGGTAGTTGAAGACTTTGGAAGTACCTTTAATTCCAAAGTCGAATTTGCATATAACTTTAATTTAAAAGCAGCCAGCAAGGCAGGCTTGCTTTTAAAATGACACTGGGCACCTCAGCAATGCACCTAGGTGTGCACCACCTATGCTGTGGTCCCTAAACCTACATGCCCTACCATATACTAGGGACTTATAGGTAGGTTAACTTAGCCAATTATAATTAGCCTAATTTGCATATCCATTTTACACAGAGCACAGGCCCTGGGACTGGTTAGCAGTACCCAGGGCACCATCAGAGTCAGGAAAACACCAGCATAAAGTGGAAAATGGGGGCAAAAAGTTAGGGGGCCTCTGCAATCAGCCCCAGTTTCTCACACAACCCCCCCCCAGCCCACACGCCCAGGAGACTCAGCCCAACCCTGGGAGAGTCTTCCTGGCTTGTTAGGCGAGGAAGACAGTGAAGAAAACTGGCTGTCCCTTTGCAGGGCCTACTCTGCCTTATATCCTCCTGTCAGGGTCACTCCCTCTGGGTAGTGAAGCCATCCCAACAGTAAAAGGACCCAACCCAAACTGAAACTTCCCTCTAGGGGGGTCTTCCTCCTCTCTCTCTGCCAACTTGGGTAGTGAGGTGCCCACCTCCCCTACTCCTAACTTTGCTAGGGCAAGACCTAGTTTACCCAAAGAGGTCACCCAACACTTGAGCAACCCCACCATGACCAACAGGGTCAGGGGGCCTACTTTGCTATTGGCCTTGGGGTCTGCCTCCCAGGCCAAGTACAGTGCTGCCAGGAAGGCTAGCACCCAGCAGAGGCTACTGACAGCTGTCAGTACCAAGAACCACACCCTAAGCTCTCCACTGACAGGTGGCTGAGCTGCTTTAGGGGCATCTTTGGGGTCCTGGCACCCCTCTTGCTGTCTAGAGTGGGGGGCTACCACCTCCTGTGGTAGACACCCTCCTTCCACTCTCCCTTCTGTCAGTGCAGGGGCAACACCTTGCATCTGGACAGCTGCCTGACTACTCAGGACTTCCTTGGGGTCAGGTGAGGCCTCACCAGTGCCAACTCTGGGCTCCCCCCCTACTGGGGCAGAAGGCCTTTGGCTCCCTGGAACTCTCTTTAAGAGTGGCCTACCCTTCCTTTTCTTCTTTCCTTTTCTTGGGGACCCCTGTCTCCTAACTGTAGGGACTGACTCCCCAGGACTTTGGTTTGGGGGGGCGCCCTGGGCGACCGCCCCATCTGGGACCAGACTCACCTCTGGGAGGTCATTGCCCAGGATACAATCTAGGGGAAGGTCAGCACTGACTACCACCCTAATCCAGTCAAGGATACCCTCCCTCTCTAGGGGCACTATGGCTACAGGTTTAGAGGTGACCTCCCCTGTGGCTATCCTGACTTTCTTTGTCTTTCCTGGGACATACATGTCTGGGGTCACTAACCGGTCACTCACTACAGTGTGACTGGCACAGGTGTCTCTCAGGCCAGTGGTAGGGATCCCATTCACTTGAATGTGGTGGAAGTGCCTACTCCCACCCTCAGGGATCACCAGCTTACCATCTGGTCCTGTCTCCCAGCACAATGCTAGGAGGACTTCATCATCTGAGGAATCCTCCTCTATGGCTACACTGGACAGCCCAGTGCTAACCACTTTCTTTGGACAGGCTGCATCTCCTCTGAAGTGACCTGTCTGCTGACAGTCAAAGCAAGCCCTACTGTCCAAGAGCTTTTTTAACCCTGGGTCTCCCTGTCTCTGCATGTCAGAGTGGGAGTGGGATTTACTCTCCTCCTTCTTAGGGTTCTGGGGTACAGAGGGAGTCTCTGTGGTGGGCTTACCACCTCCCTCCTTAGGTTTTTGGGGACCTGTCCCCCCCTTCTTGGAGTCTCCCCCCTGGGACTTGACAACCACCCTGGTTCTCAACCACTCATCAGCTGCCTCCCCTAGCTCTCTAGGGTTGGTCTGCTTAGAGTCCACTAGATGCTGGCGTAACCTTTCTTGGATACAATTGGTCAAGATGTGCTCTCTCATGATCAGATTGTATAACCCCTCATAAGTATTAACTTTGTTGCCAATAATCCAGCCCTCCAGTGCTTTTAGTGAGGTGTCTACAAAGTCAACCCAAGACTGGGTACTGACCTTCTGGGTGTCCCTGAACTTCATTCTATATTGCTCTGGGGTCAGACCAAACTTCTTGACTAAGCACCTCTTCATACTAGGGTATGAATCTGCCTCCTCCCCCCTTAAGGTCAGAAGCCTATCCCTCCCTGAGTTGGGGACTAACTCCCACAAAAGGGAACCCCAGTATTGAGGCCTAACCCTTCTCATTTGGAGTGCCCTCTCAAATGCCCCTAGCCACTTATCTATGTCATCCCCCTCTACATAAGCAGGAACTACCCCCTTGGGTAATCTGGGGCAAACTCCCCCACCCATGGACACCTCAGCTTCTTTATCGCTGCTTCCATCTCTTTTTTCTTTGTATGCCCACTTTTTCTTCTCTAGGGCCAGCTTCTCTGCTTCCAAAGCTATGTAGGCTAGCTGGGCTTCCAGCTCTCTTTCCCTGATGGATGGGTTCTCTCCTCCTGAAAGGACCCTCTTCCTACCACTAGCTTTGGGTCTGCCCCTAGTGACTGTATCCAGTGAGGACCGTTCCTCCTCTTCCTCACTTGGGGTCTGATGCCTTCCCTCCCCTGAGTGGTTAGAGTTAGCATCTTCCTCTTTTTCTTCCCCCTCTGGAGCTTCCTCTGTCTCTACCTCTTGGGCCTCAGCCCATGCTGTCAGGGATTTAATCAGGATTTCCTTCCTGAGATTAGTGGTTGCAGGCAACCCTCTTTCAATACACAACCCCCTAAGCTGGACTACTGTCAGTGTAGGTAGGCTAGCCAGATCAAGCTCCATGGTTCCCGAGTTTTGTGTCAACAAAAACTTTTTGCAAAAATTGGAAACAAGAATTTAGAAAAATTACAAAAATTCAATAATTGAAATTAATCCAAATTAAAAATTAAAAAAAATGTTAAATTAAAAATTAAAAACAATTTTTGCACTAGGACAATTTAAAGGATTTTTAATTTGTTTTATCTAAAACTGTAACGTGATATTGAACACAAGTACAGGATCCCGTCGCTGCTTCCAATTATGTTGGAAAATGGGTTATTGGTAGGGCAGATAGGTACCTACACCTAGCAACAAGCCACAAACCTCCACGTAAGTACAGTTAGGTCTCAGTAAATTAATCCCAGCTCTACCCTTGGTAGCTTGGCATCGAGCGTCAAGGCTTAACTTAGGAGACAAAGTGTAAAGCATTCAAATATCACAAAACAGTAATTAAATAAAACACAGGAAACAGTTTAAAAATCCAAAACCAATTTATAAAAATAGCTTATATTTTTATCTTTAAAATGACACAAAAACGATTAAAATCGGTTCAGGGGAACCGGAGATATGAATTTTTAAAGTATTATTATTTTCTAGCGCTTAGAAACGAAAAGCGCCAATCGGGTCATCTGGTTGCACCAGGACCGGGACAAAGTCAAACTTTCAGGCCGACCGCGATGGAGCCCTGCTCGGCTACAGGTCGCGGGAGGCCTCGGTTAAAAAGTTACCTTCTGACTTAGTCTTTATTTTGAAGTTTTTCTTCACCGGGACGAACCTGCCAGTTGGATCCGACCTCCTGGAGCCCTTGTCCGGATACGCGAAGTCGGTTTCCTCGGTGGTGATTTCTACCTTCGGACTTAGTCGTTTTTTCGAGATGAAAATCCTTCGACCGGGGTAAACCTGGATCTTGATCCGACGTCCGTGGAGCCCTTCTCGGATACGATGGCTGGAAGGTCCCGGTCAACTTTTTACGTTCGGACTTAGTCTCTTTTTCGGATGTTTTTCTTGACCGGGACGAACCACGAAGTTAGGCCGGGTCGCGGTTGAGGCAAGCCGGCTAGAATTTCCGCGTCGAGTCGGTCACTTTATGGAGCTTTTTTCTAAAATTTCTCCAATCTTTTCCAAACTTCTGGGGCTTCACCCAGATGTTCTTTTAAGGTTCTTTTGGGGTCCACAGCTCACCCCAAGGGTCCAGAAGTTCTGTGATGGTCCTTGGGAAGTGCGGACTTCAACTCCCAGAGTGCACCTGGCGCAAACTCCTTTTTGGCCACTGGGCAGTGGTCAGCTGGTCACTTTTTCAGGAGTTGGTGCAGGGGACTCTGGTTAGCAATTTTTCACCTGTAGCAAACAGGGAGTCCCTCCTTGAACCAGTGGAAGTCAGGCAAAGTCCTTCTTGTGGTGAAGCCCAAGTGTGCAGCTGGTGCAGTCTTTCTGAGTGCAGGGTCCAGGTGCAGGCCAGGGGTCCAGCAGGGCAGTCCTTCTTCTCCTTGTAGTTCCTTCTTCTTGAATTCTGGAGGGGATCTGAGGCGTGGGTGCAGGTCTGCCAGTTTTATCCTTGCTCCTGGGTGAAAAGCAGGGGGGCCCTGGTTCTCCAATCAGGGACAGGGTCGTCCCCCTGTGATGACCACTTCCTGGGAAGTGTGGCAAAAATCCATCCCAGAAGGCAACAGTCTCTAAAAATCCAAAATGGATGAATCTGATTTTTGGAGGAGAGATCTGGCTCAGCCCACCCACTGGTGTGGCTAAAAATCATAAACACACCCCTCTCCTGCCCTCTCCTAATCTAATCAAGGGGGCACCTAGCTGTCTGGGGTTGCAGGATGTGGGGGTGTTGCTGGGTGCTCCAGATGTCCTTCTCTGCCTTTGAAGACCAGTTTGGCAGCCCTCCCCCTTCCTGCCTCACCATCTGCTGAGGGGAGATTCTCTCCCCCAAGCACATTCCTTTGTGTGAAGTCAGGCCACTTCACACCTCATTAAAGTAGCCTGGCAGAAGCTGCTGCAGGCTGGCCAATCAGAGTACAGCAGCAAAAACAATGCAGAGCTGAAATTGGCAACTTTTTAGGTAAAGTCTAAACTTTTTACCTGCACTAGTTATATTAAATCCAACAACTGGAAGTTGGGGGATTTATTATAACAATCAATTTGATACCAAATTCTTGGTATGTAACATTTAAGGGGACTTTAAAATTTAAAATAAAGTCTGCCCATTCTAGCCTATGAAGGCCATTTACTTCAATGAGGGAAAAACGAATTTGGCTGTTTTTACCTCACCAGGGCTTATAAATCTATTTTTATAAAGTCCCTGCTTATAGTTACATGGCACCCAGCCCTAGGGGCACATAGGGCACACCTTAGGGGTGACTTATATGTAAAAATAAGGTAGTTGAAGACTTTGGAAGTACCTTTAATTCCAAAGTCGAATTTGCATATAACTTTAATTTAAAAGCAGCCAGCAAGGCAGGCTTGCTTTTAAAATGACACTGGGCACCTCAGCAATGCACCTAGGTGTGCACCACCTATGCTGTGGTCCCTAAACCTACATGCCCTACCATATACTAGGGACTTATAGGTAGGTTAACTTAGCCAATTATAATTAGCCTAATTTGCATATCCATTTTACACAGAGCACAGGCCCTGGGACTGGTTAGCAGTACCCAGGGCACCATCAGAGTCAGGAAAACACCAGCATAAAGTGGAAAATGGGAGCAAAAAGTTAGGGGGCCTCTGCAATCAGCCCCAGTTTCTCACACCCCTCATGGAGCACGTTCATTTCCAGATGCACACCACCTCCAAGTCTACCTTCCGCGGCATCCTCATCTACAGGCCACCCAGCCCCCGCCGAGCATCCATCGTCGACATCATCTCTCCTCATGCTTTTGCTTCCTCAAACTACTTCCTCTTTAGTGACCTCAACTGCCACATTGACAATGGCAACAACACCAACACAGCTTCCATGCTCAATAACCTTGCCACAAGCGGACTAAAGCAACTGGCCACCTTGCCAACAAACATCTCTTGACACACACTCTATGCCATCTTTTCCACCAGCAACAACATCACCATCAACAACACCTCCACGCATCACTGGACTGACCTCCACTGCATTCATTTCACCATCATCTCTCTGACCATCCCCCTACACACACTCCAATCCCCAAACAGAAAATGGAACCAGATCACTGAGGAACAGCTCACTAATACACTCAGTAAGTCTCCCCGACCCTCACACCAGACGCTAACATCGTAGCAAGGAACTTCCACCAATGGATCTCCAAATGCACTAATAGCCTAGCACCTGTCCCTAAGACCTCAGATAAACACCACCTCAAGAAGGCCAGTTTGTTCTCCCTTGCAATCCAGAACTGCAGAAGCACCTGCAGGCGGTTAGAGAAAAAATAGAGAAACAGCAAGTCCCCTTCAGCGAGTCCTTCAAAGCTGCCACTAAATCCCACCACCACTTCATCAGATTCACCAGAAAAGCTGCCCTACAGGGACATGTCACCACAACACCTAAGCGCTCTTTGCCGTGATCAGAGTTTGCAACAGCAAACATCCCTCCATCTCAAGACCTATGCGACAGACTGGTCTCTTTCTTCCATCAGAAAATCAAAGACATACATGGAGCCCAAGACCCTCTGAGCCCTAAAACAAGCCCCCAGCTCCAACCCTACTGTCACATATTCTGCACCGATGAGACCCTCACCATCATGAGCAGCATCCACTCTGGAGACCCTACAGACCTCTGTCCTCCCCACATTTTCAACAAACGCCAACACCTCCATTGCACCTAAGCTCTGCCACACCCTCAACTTGTAGTGTAGCCATTTTAATATAGCTTCATGCACGTTAGTTTAATATACTAGGCCGCTGTGCACTTTGCCCTAGATATATTTTATTCAGCTTCGCACTGTTATTTTGCAAAAGCCAGGTTTTACGGTCTTGCTTTAATTTCTTCTATCACACTGTTTAGCTTAGTTCAGCACTGTGTTCTCAAATAATGCATTCTTGATCGGCCTGGTCTTCAGTCAAGGCCACAGTCTGGTGCATTACCGGTAAATGTGGTAGAAGTTTAGTCTCCAGTATTCGTAGAAAATACACATCTTTACGTCAGGACATTTTCCTAGAACATCTGCGTGTTAGTAATAAAAACACTTCTTAGTCCTAGTACACGTTAAGAGGGAGATTCCAGACAGGGACCTACAACTAGATGCTGAATGCCTCGTTGCAGATGCTGGTGCAGATTACAGGCCTTTGCTCAGGTATGAGGGTTGATGTCCTCCCAGGGGGACCTAAAAGGCAGGCTTAGAGCTTCACATGCTGTGCTCGAAATATAACTTAGAAAGAAAATAATCTAGCAGCACTATGATAGCCTTATTCTTGCGCTTCACTCTCATTGTTACTATTTTAATCTTACTGTCTTGTATAGTTCTGGTTATTGCAGCTCACCCGTTGCTATCTAAAATGCAGTTGTTTTATTAAACCAATCTTTAAAACTTAAACTGCCTTTGTCATTTATATATGAGACCGTACTGTGTATGAGAGAACCGGTTGTGACCTGAGTGACCACGACTTCCCTGGGAAGTGCTAAGATGTCATGTGCTCAGTTGCCCAATTGTCTCTTCCATTTGGGAGAGATGAGGCACTGCTAGTTAGCCGGAGCAAAACCCAGATTTAGAGTGACAAGTGTCATTCACCGTGGGTTAGACTCAGTCCCCCACATTGTGGACGATCTTATTGCTCAAAATCCAGTAGTCTCATTAGGATAATGAGGGCCTACGTGACAAACTGCTCCATAAATACAGCCACCTTCCCAAAGGACTGGAAGCACACCAAGATCCGCCCGCTCCTGAAGAAACCCACAGCTGACCCCCTGGACCTCAAGAATTACCGACCCATCTCTCTGCTGCCTTTCCCAGCGAAGGTCATCGAAAAGGTCATCAACACTCAGCTCCATAAGCAGAACAAAATCATCCTGGACATCTCCCAATCAAGTTTAAGGAGCAACCACAGCATGGAAACTGCCCTCCTTGCTGCCACAGATGACACCTGCTCGCTCCTCAACTGTGGCCATACAGCAGCCCTCATCCTACTAGACCTATCCATGCCGCCTTTGACACGGTTTCGCACCTCACCCTCTGCTCCAGACTCCACGCAGCAGACATCCGTGGAAAGGTGGATACACTCCTTCCTGTCTGGCAGATCACAGAGAGTCAGACTCCCGCCTTACCTGTCAGAACTTACGGAAATCCTCCCTGAGCCCCACACACTTCAACATCTACATGGCCCGTTTGCATCCATCATCAGGGAGCACGGGCTGAACATCATGTCCTATGCTGAAGAAACCCAGCTGATCATCTCACTAACCGAAAATGGGATGAAGCTGTTGCCACCTGGATGAAGGATAGCTGCCTCAAGCTCAACTCTGACAAGACCAAGATCCTCAACCTGGGACCCTCCACATTAGCCTGGGATGGCTCCTGGTGGCCATCCACCCTCGGCAACCCCCCCACCTCTACAAGCCACACATGCAACTTTGGCTTCATCCTGGACTCATCGCTCACCATGACCCACCAAGTCAACTCAATCGCATCCTCCTGTTTTCACACTTTCCAACTACTCTGGAATATCTACAATTGGATCCCAAAGGACTGTCGCAGAACTGTAACCCATGGTCTGGTTACCAGCAGAATTGACAAAGGCAACGCCCTCTACTTCAGCGCTAAAGAGAAGAACCTGAAGAAACTACACCACATCCAAAACACCTTCACCAGACTCATCCTGGACATTCCCCTTCACAAACACATATACAGTCTCCTAAGAGACCTCCATTGGCTTCCTACTGAGAAAATAATTTATTTGAAACTCCTTGTACACGCATACAAGGCCCTCCATGACCTAGGACACACCTATCTCAACTACTGCATCACCTTATACTCTCCCACCAGACCTCTTCGCTCTGCTCAACCAAGCATAACCACCATACCCCACATGCAGAAGGCCTTAGCTGGTGGAAGATCCTTCGCCCACTTCAATGCAAAGAGGCAGAACACCCTGTCCCTGTCCCTGTACCTCAGGCAGTCACCATCGCAGCACCAGTTCAGGAAGGACCTTAAAACCTAGCTCTTCAACTGATTCTTAGAGGACAAACCCATTTAGTGCCTTGAGACTCTTATGGGTGAGTAGTTGCACTTTATAAACCGTGATTTGAATTTTTCATTGATTTGATCTGATGGTTTTGGTACTTTTCCAAATATCAAAATGGACTCTATTTGAGGAAGTAAACCTATTGAAAACCTCTAATGCATTAACATCTGAAACACTTCTAAAAGAGATTAAACAGAGCAAGGTCACTTATTTACATGATATTTGTCTCAAAGAAAGATAGGGATTGTTTGGCCAGGATACAAAAAGATCAAAAAAACAGATTGGCATTCCACAATGAGTCATAACGAGTTCTAGATAGCTGTTTATGCCTTATTTTCTTCATTACTATGCAGACCAGGGGACCACTGCCAAAAAGCAAAATTATTCACCAAGGCATGTCCTGTTGAGACACCTCATCTGTAACAATTAACTGCTCTGTATGACAAACCTGACTTGAACAGTGCAGCAAGATAGTTTGCCCTGTGTGCAGAATGGTGTGCTGGGTGCAGAACCTATCTGATGGGCTCTGCCCTCAGAGTATAAATGAGGGTTGGTTTGACTGAGGACTATATTGGAGGCAGTGGCAAGGCACAGCAGACTCCAGGTAAGAGATATTGGATAAGGGCATGGCCGAAGTCCTTGTCTGATGGTCATTTTTCCAAGTGGCTGTGTGAAGTGCCTGGACAAAGACCAGAAAGGTTGCCCAAAGACCACTAGATGTGACAAAAGGCCACTTTCACTGGGCTCAGGGCTTTGGAGCAATATTTAACTGAAGGCTAGGCCTAAATCCAGAGGCTGCTCCACGTAGCCAAATGCTAGGTCAATTGGGATTAGGAGTATGATGATTCAGATCAACACATGGTTAAAGTCATGTCCAGAGGGTTTTTATGGATGGTGGGGTTGACAAAAGAACCTGCAGAAAATCAGCTCTGTCGCCAGTTGGGTCTATAAGTGTACTCTAAGTCCAGGGCCTAGATGAAGGTCAGTCTATGCAGTTATAAACTACTGGGCAGCACAGCAAAGGCATTTCACAGTATTCTGAAGGAGAGAGGTAGATTCAATACTGAAAATCAGAACTGGCACAAGCACAGATTAACGCTGTGCCTAATGGATCAGGGAATAAACGTTAGATGTATGGGGTGGTAAAGTCCACATCCAACAGGGCCTGTCTGCAAGCGGATAGACAGGGCATAACCAGTAGCTCTGAGTGAAGGAACACTGGGTGAAGAACATTGTTGAAGTCCTTCTTCGGTGTTCACTATGTACTATAGGTAATTGCTGGGCCTGGTGCAGAAAGTAAAGCCCTACATCTAGAAGCTACTTGGCACATGCACACTTCTTGTGTGATCTGGGAAGGGTGGGCTGCCTGAAGAACCTGTACCCAGAGTGTGTTAAGTATGGTAAAATGCAGTGTTGAGCTGGCTGTGGGAGTGAGGATTGGACAGGGCACATTGCCTAGCAAAAGGTTAGTCATTTGAATCAGAGGCTAATGGGCAGGACAACAGACAATGCTTAATGGGCTCTGAGAGAAGGGGGTTGATTCAGGGCCTACTTTCTCAGTGACCAATGGGCATAGAGGAACTGAGCCTAGAGCTTTGCCAAATATCAGACACTGAGGCCAGAGGCTGCTGTGAATACAGGATGACCTTGCCCATGCACTCTAAGGAGAGTATCTTGTGAGCTGAAACTGGCTAGGGTCTAGCATATGCATTCAGAGTCTGATGGACATGTCCAGACCCTTCTGGGCATAACCAAAGATCTGCTCAGGGGAAAGTGTTGTGTGGCAACAGTGTTGACCTAAGGTTAAGTGCCACATTTATAGGCTAATAGGCAGAGTTCAAGGCACTGAACAGTGTGCTTTGGGAGAAAAGTATACTGAGCACTTGACATGGCCAAAAGTCATACAGAGAAAAGCAAAAACAAATGTGATGGGTACAATGCTTGAAATATTCCCAGTCACTGTTAATTACTCAGGGTCCTAAGACTAGACATAGCACACAAAACGTGATGGGCACAACTGAGAGCTATGTCTAGTGAGCTTCAGGAAAGTGGGGTGAGCGCAGGGTGTTACAGAAGTCCCTGTCTACCATACTCTTTGGGTAGTTGTTAATGCAGTTCTATTTTGTTTTATAGAAAATTCAGCCTGGCAAAACCCTTTTGATGAAATTTCACTTTGAATTAAATTTACCAGGCTAAGTAACACAATGTGATGAACATTCATCAGTCTGATGAAAACAATGAGGTGAATGCTCTTCTTGTCAAAATATATTTTTAGGTGGTCTTTCCTCCTTAGTACTTACAGTATTGTAGTTAGGTGAAAATGTCAGTTACAACACAACATCTCAAACTAAAAAATACAATTCACTAGTTAAAGATACCCAGAGTAACTATAACTTGTGGCCCCACCATGCACAGTGTTTCCATAAATTATGTAATTTCAGATGTCATCATTGAAGTTATCAATGCTCTCATTGAACATGTCATGAGTGATGTAATATGTGATGGTATAAGCAATGCACAGGAAAGGCATGAGTTATAGTTATTTCATGGTACAACATAGTTACTTCAGTTAACTATAACTGGTGAATTTCATTTTTTTTAGTTTAAATTGTTATTTTGTAACTGTTTTCACCAAATTATAACGTCACTTTAACCTTGTTTTTTTTTTAAATATAAAGTAAAATATATCTATCTATATTAACATATCTAACTTTAACTATAGGATTTTTGAGTGAATGTCTAGGGATTGTTTTCATTAGTTATTTCTTTACCTTTCCTTACTATACAAACGCCATGCTGAGTATGGCCTTTTGTGTCCAGCCTCGCATAGGGTTGGGTGCAGGACTAGCCCTGCGCTGGGCACCGCCTTTAGCCATGCCTGGCCTGGGATTTTGTGCAGGGCCAGGCCTGTGGCCAGGCCCTGTGCCTATCCACCGATGGGTGGACAACCACACCCAGGCATTCAGCTGTGATGGCATGGAGTTGGGCAAAGGACCTGGCCTGAGATGAGTCGCTACACCCATCCCCCGAGGGGTAACAAGGCCCCCATTTATTTTTCACAGAGCTGCAGATCTGTGGTTCTGCAACAGAATCATATGGGGTCTGTACCAATAAATAAAACATTATTTTAAAATTTAGAACTCGAGGGCCCCTCTGGGACTCCTCACTACACCCAGGGGCTCAGGGTATCTTTACTCTGATCCCTTATGCTTTTTTAATTTTAATTCTTTTTTCAACCACACAGGGACCGAGTCCCAGAGTCCTAACATGGCAGCTGCAACTTTTTCTTCAGGTTGTGGCCCGTCAATCAGGTTACAAAGCTAGAGCTCGTGGATCTGCAGATTTACATGGTGGATCCATGGTGACACCACTGCTTGAACTATACATAGATTTTGAACCTTAATTTCTCAAACACTACTGAACGTAGTTAAACCAATGTGGGAAACTTGCACCCAGTTGCAGTACGACCACCCCCAACTTCTTGCCTGGTTTCTGGATGCAACTTGGAGTGATGTGCACTGGGATCCTGCTAGCTAGGTCCCCAGTGCCAGTGTTCTTTCCCTAAAAATTACAAAGGTATTGATACAATTGGGAACACCTTTAGCTGCCACTATGAGTCCCTAGTAAATGGTACTTATGTACCCAGGGCATGGGGTACTAAGGGTAGACCCCTGATGGCAGCAGCACAGATTGTTCCACCCTCAAGGGCCATGGTTTCAGATGCACCCTGCACTGCAATTGTGTCCTGGTACAGACCTAAAAAGCAAACTCGACATGACACACAGTAGCATGTCTTACCTGTCCACTACACACTGTATGCATCATAGGTAAGTCACCCCTTTGGCAGGCCTTCTAGCCCTAAGGCAGGGTTCACTATATTGTATGTGAGGGCATAGCTGCATGAGTAATATACCCCTACTATGTCCTTACCAAACATAGAACACAGTAAGTGACCAGAGCAGCCATTTTAAATACATGTGATTGACATTGGTCTTTACGTGTGTCACAGCTACCTGATGGCCACTCTGAGCCCTGAGTTTTTTGGTATGAAACAACCCAGAATGATAAATCCAGACTGGTACCAGTATTGGATTTATTATAAAATGTACCCAGGGGTCACCTTTGAGATGCTCCCTGCAAAAGCTAAATACCCTGGCATGGTTACTGGCCGGTCTTAACCAGCCTACCACCACCAGATAAAATTCTGAGTCCATGGGGTGAGAGATCCTACTCTCTGCAAATCAGAACAAAGCCCTTCCTGTTTGCAGGCATAAACACTCTCTCCCTCAAGAACGTGAACTGCCATGCTAGGGAGCTTCAAAAGGCTTTCCGCCCTTTAAACACAATCCCTAGGCCTGCTGCAAACAGCAGATGGCCACTCCTGTTGCAATTCCCTACTTCTGGCAGGAGCAATGGCAGTAAACCAGACAAAGGACAGGAGGAGTGGTCAGTCCTGCCTTTCAATACCCCTAAGGTGTTTCATGTGAGATGACCCCTCCATTTCATTTTCCTCCATCTTTCATGGAAGAAAAATAACCAATCAGGTGTCGGGAAGTGACCTCTGCCACAGGAAGTGGTCACTTAGTGGGTGTAGCTACCCTAAAGAAGATGACCTATTGTTCTCTACTAGGTACCCCCTAAAAACACCCACTAAATTCAGCATTTAGTGGGCATCCCTAGACCAAGAAATCAGATTCCGTGGACAAAAGAAGACCAGTAGCAAAGAAGACCCAAGGCTCGAGAACTGAAGTCCTGCTGCACCAAGAAAAGGTCCCAAACCATGCTTGCAACCTCAACACTCGAAGGGGACCCATCAGACTTACCGTTAACTCCACCTGTGCATCACATTTGCCTTTGTTCCATCGCAGTGGCATTCTACCAACTCCAATGACTTTCTGCAGCTGCTCTCGCCAAAACCCAGAGCCGCCCAAACTTTCCAGCTGGTCCATAGTGCTCACACTAATGACTTTGATATAACTGTGAAAGGAGACATTTATAAACACACTACCTGATTTTACATGCATTTTTTAAGTATTTTCACAAAAATACTATTTTCTAATACAACTTCAAAAATTAATAACTTAAAAAGTAGATACCTGATGTTGATGATCTTTGTCTTAAATCGTTTTATAAAAATCTGAAGTATTTTTGTGAAGTGGTCTTGAGTCATTCTTTTGAGTGTGTGACTTCGTATATTGATACTGTGTAAAAAATGATTTGCACTTCTCCAAGAGTAGTCTAACTTCTCGACCAAGCTACCATAAAAATTAGAACCTTAGGTGGTCTAGTTTTTACCTCTGTAAACCAACGTATGGTTGCCATGAACCTCTGCACAGTGTGCATAGCTTTGCACAATACACGGAGGGATAGCCTCCTACAACCAAACCACAAAAAGCACGCTTTCTGGTTACTGATTTAGCTTTCTGGCAACTTTGGAGTAAGTCAATTCAGCTGTTTTGTTTTAATCACTGTTAAATTTCCATATGGAACATTGAATAATGGAAAAATGCATTTTGGGACCGCTGCCGCTTATTTCCGGCCCCCACTTGATGGATCACCCCTACACTTTCCAGGAAGGAGCTGAGGTGGTTGAACTTTTTTGAGAAAGCTTTAAAGATCTCTGAACAGCTCCAAGGTTACTCTATCAAACCAAAAAATCAGCACAGGGTCCAGCTAAAGTCTAGGATCAGTGCTCGCGGCATTCTAAGTATGTTGAAAGGCTTTTCTTACTGAACCCTGGAGTACTTTGATGGGAAAGGGAGCCATGTTGAAGTCCATGTCCTGTGTTGTCTGTAGCATTGTGGATGAGTGCAGGACTGGAATCAAAGTGTCCAGAGTCTGCTAGGCACAGGCAAAGCCAATGACCAGTGCACTTTGGGGAACAAGTGAACTTGCTGGGCATACCTATGGAACTGAGAAATGAGAGCAAGGTATAACCAAAGATCAAACATAGTACATCAAGGATGATGAGCTTGCCCAAATGTCAAATACCCTGGGTTCTTTGAAAAGGGGTGTCAGTTCACAGTTTGACTGCCAAGTGACCTCTGCACTGAGGAGACTCTCTGGCAGTTGTAACTCTGTGCTCAGGGACCAGCTAAAGGCCAGATCCTTTGTGAAGAGGCTTATTGGTACAGCTGAAGGCTATGGCCAGTACATGCTGAAAAGGGTGGTAAGCAGGGTGGCTAGAGTGTGCACCGAGAGTGTGATAGCAGGGCAGACTAAGGCCCAGATTTAAGAAAAATGATGCACAGCTGCACTGGGGAAGTTGTGAGTCAAAAAATGTACTGTGCGCTAACGCCATTCCCTAGCGCCATCTGTGCACCATATTAAAAAAATGATGCACAATGGCAATAAGGAATAGTTAGCATTCCAAGAATTATGCTAACCACTGCGACATGCCGTGAGAAAAATTACGCTAATGCTGCAAAAGTGGCATTAGACTGTTTTACGGCACGTTGCGTAACGCATTTGCGTTTTTTTAAAAAAATCGAGCAAACAAGAAAAAAACATTTGGGAAGACAAGATGGACAATGCAGGCCAGGAGAGACCCCAGGGAAATCCTAATCAGCCGAGTAGCAGCTAGGAGGGTCCAGAAAAGTTC
Organism: Pleurodeles waltl; assembly: GCF_031143425.1. Taxonomy (NCBI): domain Eukaryota; kingdom Metazoa; phylum Chordata; class Amphibia; order Caudata; family Salamandridae; genus Pleurodeles; species Pleurodeles waltl. The sequence continues at coordinate 288,791,087 of NC_090436.1, forward strand.
CAGAAGAAAGAAAAGAGGAAACGGAAGGTTCGTTTCAGTGAGTAAGAGCATGACATCTTGGTCAGAGAGGTAATGGAGCACCAACACCAGCTCTTCATCACCTCCAAATTGCCAATAGGTAGGAGAGAGGCCATATGGCAGGCAAATGTAGACAAAGTCAATGGCATGGCAGAAGTGAAGATGACTGTCACCGATTGCAAGAAGCACTGGCACGTTTGCCAGTGCAGAACTAAGAAGGAACTGGGCAGGAACTGAAAGGCAGCACTGTAGAGTGGAGGTGGAAGTCCCACACCCCAGAAGGACCTGGATGAGCTGGAGGAGATTTTGGCAGCGGTCATCTCAGAGGAGCTGGTCACTGGAATCACAGGGTAGGACAGCGCAGACTACCAAGAACTACCACAAATGCACGTTAAGTTGCAGGGCGAACTATCTGGAATCGCACAAATGGCAGAATGGGACACACATAGGACACACTCAATACATGCTAAAGGGTCGCATCAAGACACATAGGCCCTGAACCCAAACACCCCATCGCCCCCCAAGCCACACTTACAGTGGCCCTCTGGTGGCACACTGCACTCTGACATATAAACAATGTGGTCATAATCCACTTACTGTGGCTTCACACCACCTTGTAAATATGCAGCACATTGCCAGGAAGGGATGTGCAATTAGTGAGGCTGTGCCACAGCAACACCCATTGGATATTGTTGTTGACCCAGATCCAAAACAACATGTTCATCAGGGACTGTAACTGAAGTCAACACCACCCCAGGGGTGGTGTCAGGATGACACAACAAAGCACAATGCTTTCCTTCCTCCTTGTGTCATTGCCCTTCTCGTGTGTGCTGCATCATGCAACACACATAGAAATGCCACCTTGCCATAATGGCTTGTTTATGTTCAGGAAGGGACACATTCTTGCATTTAAATGATCTATCCCCTCAATGCAGAGACCCCTTTATTATGGTGCAAGGATGCCTGCATTGGTGCAGGGAGAACAAATCTGCACAGACACTGGAGGAAATGCAGGGGGTTCCAGTAAAAATGGTGCATCCCTGCATTTCAAAAGTTGTGCAGCGCCGTGCAACTTACACTGCTGCTGCAAAGAGCTGTGCCAGTTGAGAAAAAATTAGGGCCTAAATGGGCTGTGCCTGCCCTCACACAATGCAGTTTCCAACCCCCTGGTGTGTGTCTGAAGGCAGGCCTGGGAAAGGCGGGATCTTGTAAACAATTGAGACTTTCCTTTGACGTTTGCATACTTCAAAGGCAGAAAGGGGTATACGTAGTGGACCCAAAACCCCAGATGTTCAGATTTGCTTCTGGATTCAAGAGGAATATCTGCCAAGGAAAAAAGCTGAAGAGCTGTGGAGAAGTGCTGCCCCTGCTTGTGACTGTGCTTTGTTGAGCTATCCTGCAGTTTCTGCTTCTGCCTGTGAAAGGGGACAAAGACTGGACTTGGTGGTATATTCCTGCTTGTGAAGAATCTCCAAGGGTTTGGACTGAGCTTGCCTCCTGTTTTGAAGTCTCAGAGGCATCAAAGACTTCCTCTGTCAGCACCTGGACTCTCTGCTGAGACTCCTGCCCTGCCAGGTGGTACCCTATACAGTCCCTCGGCCCCTGAAAGGTGAAGCTGGTAGAACAAGAACTAAAATCCACGCACAGAGAGCCGTGCTGGAAAAATTCAAAGCACTACCGGAAATGCAGCTGACACGCCACCCACCTCACAGCTGATTTCAACGTGTCACCTGTATTGCAGCTGAAACAATGACACAACACCGCTTGCGGCTGCTTAAAATGATGCAATCCCCACGCATTGAGGTTTTCTATCACTGTGCAGCTGGGTTTCTCAAGCATCATTGCTGGGCGTCAAAATCATTATGAACCTGCGCAGATCTGAGGTGCCTCATCCGGAAATCAATGCATCGCTCTCTTGCAGGAGAGAAAAACGATGCATCCCCTACCTGACCGGAGAAGGAACAACGCGCAGCATCACTTGCGAGTAAGGAATCAATGCATCGCAGACTTTTCTGAAGCACGCTCGCCCGTGCTGCTTTATTTTTTACACAAACCAGGTATTTTCTGTGAAAGCAACATTTCCATTGTTTTCTCTGGAGTAAGCCTCTATTATTTTGAAAATTCATAACTTTACTTGTGTATGTTGGATGTTTGTCGTTTTGGTCTTGTTTGATTTAGATACATTTTGCCTATTTTTCTAAACTGGTATGGTGTCCTTTTTTTAGTTTTTTCACTGTATTACTGTGTGTTTTGGTACAAATACTTTACACATTGCCTTTAAAATAAGCCTGACTCCTTGTGCCAAATTACCAAGGGGGTGAGCAGGGGTTGTCTTAGGAGTGTAACTCCTTTACCTTGATTAGATTGAGGGTCCCTGCTTGGACAGAGTGCACACTGACTGCAAACCAGAGACCCCATTTCTAACACTATAAAAAATCCAGTTTGTTTTAGAGAATTATGGGGGTTATTACAACTTTGGAGGAGGTGTTAATCCGTCCCAAATGTGACCGATATACCACCAGCCATAGTTCGAGTTCCATAGGATATGGCTGGTGGTATATCCGTCACTTTACCGTCACTTTTGGGACGGATTAACACCTCCTCCAAAGTTGTAATAACTCCCCCTATGTCTCCATGTTGATTGAGTGCTTTGGTGTTCTCAAGTGTGCACTGGCCAAGTTGGAGCAATGCCTTAGATTATGCTTTCTGTATTGATTTACATGTATGACAATGTGTATCCCTTATGACCAAGGAGCTGTCAGATTGGCTGAAATGACATAAGCTACTCAAAACATTTGTCATCCCTAGTTCCAGACATTCACATTGTGTATGTATATAGAATCTTTGACAGGTATGTATGGAGCTTCAACTCCCATCGCACCACAGCCTGTCTGTCAGAAATAATGTTGGAAAGTGTGGCCCATATTACATCAATTAATTTAGGGTATGCATCCTGGCACACTGACAGCTGCCTGTTACTGCTGAAATGCACCTCTTCTGTTCCACACATATTAGTTGTACTGGTGCTCTCATCTGGGAAAATTCGTAACACGTGGTTCTGACCCATACATGCCATGTGTCAACTTGCATGGATAACTGTTCAATGCATGTTTTGAGGGCTCTGTAAGTTGGTTGTAGCCCACAACACCACCAATCACCTTTATCATGTTACAGTCCTAGTGTGTGGCTTTCTGTTTGACTGTAAGCCACACATGTAAATAGGTTCAGTTTTCATTGACATAGCTTCACACAATCTACACATTTACATGAGTTAATAGATCACTGTAAAAGTTAACATGATACATGTGGTTATGGTGATTTATTTACATGTGCAAGTGTATATTCATGTGCTATTCATATGCACTACAATGTCCAATTCACAGACCCCATGAGAGATTCTGAGCCATTTGTTGTACATGCACAGTCCAAGGGTCAGGGACATGTCATGAGACATGAGTAGGAAAATTATGCATTAGTGAGGAGGTGTCGAAATTGGCAATAGGTAGGAATTGAGACAATGACAGTATATAGCAGAAAAGTCAACAGTGGTTGAGTGAAGAGGGTACATTGCCAGCTGTCACAACACTGGCATGATCTTAAGCACAGAACGAAGGAGATACTGTCCATGTGGCACAGACTTGTGCTATAAGGTGGTTTTCTGTGTGAATGTTGTTCATTCCACATCTTCATCCTTTGATGTGTGTTGTGCCTCCTGTGCATGGGTGGTGTTGTTGTTGAGGTTGAGGAGGCCACACATACATCTGGGTATAGAGATGTGGAGTCAAAGGACCTGGCAGCTGCCATTGTGGGAACACATAACGCATCACTGCAGCAAAGAGGAACTGCTGATTTCTTAACATTGCAGCAACATCATGGTGGTAGGCAGTCATGTTTTCCCTGAGGGAGGCCACTTCCCGCTGTATGGACTTTCTCCAGGGTATTCTGTATAGCCCCCAGCCTGTTGTCTATCATGGTGCTGCCACTTTGGGCAAGCAATTGTTGAAGCCTCTACGTCATAACAGCAGCTATGTCAGCCAGTGACTGCTGGAGTGCACATAGCGGGGAGTAGGCGCCTCTTATGGCAGCAGAGTTGTCTTTATTTGGACTGAGACACCTCTGCACTCCCTCTCAGCTGCCTGCCATGGTCTCCATCCCCATCTGCTCCTGCTTGGCCAGATCCTGCTACACTGTCCTCTGAAAGGTAAAGTCTGTGTCCTCGGAGTCAAGGTATGTGGCAGGACTGGTTGGTCCTCTGTGTTGGTAGTTGGGTGGTTCACGTGGAGACCCTGCATGGCTGTGTGTCCTCCCTGCGACTGGAGGTAGTGTCTGGAGGGAACATAGGACATCCTGAAGAGTCTCTTTATTGATGGTCGGAAACTGGTCATCCATGTCATCTCTAAATTCCAGGATAGGCAGGTCGGCAGGAGGTAAGGCATCATCCTCTGCAATGAGACAGTGAAATGTCAATCTTTGACTGTGGTGGCTGTTGACATGGCTCATCATTTACTTGCTACAGGAGGCTCAGTGTCATGTTACAGACCCCAGGTTGTAGTTGTAAATTATGTGTTGCATTGTGCATCACACATAGGCCAACCTTTCAAGGTATTTTGTGCCTTGATCCCACATCACCAACTTCCTTGCAGGCTCCTTGCCCCTGCCACCAACACCATGGTGGGACATCATTTACTTTCCTATTCACCATGGTGGACATTCCCACAGTAGAGTAATGTGTGCTGTTACACTTTTGATGCTATAATGCATTGGAACCATGAATTATGGCATTAGTGCAGCAAAGCACAGGTAGGTCCTTTGCTTACAATGCTTGTGTTACATTGTCATCTGCCTTTAGCAAGCCCCACACAGGTGCTAATTGGATGGGACAGTGCAACCATTATGGATTGTCTGCCCCATTAGTTTGTCCCTCCTGACATTTGGGACATTTCTTTACATACAGCATAACTGCCACAGGCATGTGTTGGTGTAAGGATGTAGAATGTTGAACAATGCATGCATTTTGGGACTTTGTTGATGCAGCATAAGGGAAATGTGCAGCTTGGATCCACATGGGCAACTATTTGTATGATGGTACAGTTACATTATGGGCTAGTGACATTGTGCCAGTAGTTCAACGTTGTTGCCACTTGTGCCAGTTCTTACGCATGTAGATGTCCCATTATGCAGAACACCAACCATTCAAACAACACAGACAACCTTGTTACATGGTGAGGTTGAAGCTACTTGTACAGCACCACAAATGATGGTCACAGACATGCCCCATGTGTTGTATGAGTTCACCTTTGTGCCCATTCCCAAATGGCACAAGGAGGTGTGTGAGAGTTGTTGTTGTCCATCCTGTGCAGTTTGTATTACACACTTCTTCCTCCACTCTAGCTCAGATGGCCCATCAGGATATGCAGGCTACACGTCAGCTTCCTTTGTGTCACTATCTAGTGGACATTCACAAACAGCCCACCTGTCAGTCTAACCCAGACATGGAATACACAAGCAGGCAGAGGCACAGAATGGTTTAAGCAAGAAAATGCCCACTTTATAAAAGTGGCATTTTCAAATTGACAATATAAAACCAACTTTACCAAAAGATGTATTTTTAAATTGTGAGTTCAGAGACTCCAAACTCCACAACTTAAAAGACATTTAAAGGCAGCCCCCATGTTAACCTATGAGAAAGATAGGCCTTGTAACAGTAAAAAACGACTTTGGCAGTATTTCACTGTTAATACATGTAAAACACATCAGTACATGTCCCACATTTAACATATACTGCATACTGCCCATGGGGCTAACTAGGGTCGACCTTAGGGGTGTCATATATGTATAAAAAGGGAAGGTTTGAGCCTGGCAAGTGAGTACACTTGCCAGGTTGAATTGATAGTTTAAAACTGCACAAACAGACAATGCAGTGGCAAGTCTGAGCCATATTTACAGGGCTACTCATGTGGGTGGCACAATCAATGATGGAGGCACACTAGTAGCATTTGATCTACAGGCCCTGGGCACCTCTAGTGCACTTTACTAGGGACTTGCTAGTAAATCAAATATGCCAATCAGGGATAAACCAACCACCAATACAGTTTACACAGAGAGCATATGCACCTTAGCATTGGTTATCAGTGGTAAAGTGCCCAGAGTCCTAAAGCCAACAAAAACTGGTTGGAAAAAATAGGCAATCCACTGGGGCCCGCAACCCCCTCTCAACCCTCTGTCTGGAATTATGCACCTCCTCACTAAGAGTGATACTGCCAGACACCAGAACTGGTGGCACCCTGGCTGCAGCCTCCCCCTCAAGTTCTCTTGACACTATGAGGTCTCCCTCAGCAGATGGCCCTCAGGTAGAGGCTAGGCTCCCCTCCTGGTGTTCCCTCATGGAACTGTCCAGGACCTGGGACTGGATCTCGGGCACCCTGGGCCTCAGCCCACCCCCATTCCCTCTCCTCTGAGACTGGACATGAGATCCCTCACCCATCCCACTACACTGGGACCTACCGGCGACACTGCAATCCTTTTCCATCTCACCTTGTTGGGAAACACATAGACCAGACCCCTCCCCTCAGGAGCACCCCCAAATGCCTCTTCAGACTCCCTGGTACTCAGCCAGAGGTCTGGCTCCAGTGTAAGCTCCCTGGGGTCAGAGAACTCGCACTCAACAGGGTGCTATCATAGCTCTGGAAAACAAGGACTTGACATATGCTTTCCAGCATCACACAGCCACTCACATGAATTAACCAAACTACCCTTCACCCAAACATCCAGTAACTCAGCCTTGAGACTGGTGAGACAGTACCTTACTGTTCCTGACACTCAACCCACACTCTTCTGGGATGTCTCCACGCTCCACAACCAGGACATCTACCTGGGAGGAACCCCTCTCCCTGTCACTCTCACCTAAAGCCAGTAGAGTGGCTCTCCCACCACTAGGAATATGACTCCCAATGTCAGTTCCCCAATCCACCTCAGGGACACTGCACTTCACTGGAGCTTCCTCATACTCCTGAGCCTCCTGGTGTGTGTTAACCCCCTCCTTCAAGTCGGCCACCAAGCCTCTGGGCATGTGCACTTCTTCATCAGCACTGGATATAACACTTTTGCTGCCACCATCTTAACTGGACTCAGTTCTCATAGCTTCCGGCTTCAGCTCTTCACAGCTCAGTACCTGATCCGCACACAAATTCTTTTTCCTTGGCTAAGGTTCTCTTGGCCACAGCTCTCTCGAGCAGTTCATCCAGCTCTCTCATCCACTGCTCCTGAGCTAGGAGCCATTCCTCTCTCTCTCTCTCTCTGGTTCCCTTTCAGGGCCACTGCCCTCCTCATCAGAGTAGTCCTCCTCCTCAGAACGATCTGTCATGGCTGCTTCCCAGCGTTTCATCTCATACTGAAACAGGGCTGTCTCAAAGACCCACCTCGGGGACCTTCTCTTCACAGCCAGCCCCCTTTCCAAGCAGAAAACCTTTAGCTCCCTCAACGTGTAATACTCCAGTTGCCAGAAATTGACTTCCATTCTGCAAATGCCTCACAACCAAAACAACAGAGTCCAAAAATATTTCAATATCTCTAGGAGGACACCAGAGAACACATAGTAAAACACAGTATCTGGTACGTAGTGGTCTGCGATATGATAGTAGTGTACACCAACCACTGTAGGTCAAGTGCAAATGCAAGTCCTATCCTTACCGCTGACAACCAATGTTGGAAATGGGGTCTCTAGTTGGCAGTCAGTTAGTACCCTGTCCAAGTAGGGACCCTTCTTCTAGACAGGATAAGGGAGATACCTGCTCAGATAACCCCTGCTTACTCCCTTGGTAGCTTGGAACGAGCAGTCAGGCTTATCTCAGAGGCAATGTGTAAAGCATTTCCACATAACACACAGTAATACAGTGAAAACACTACAAAAGGACACCACACCACTTTTAGAAAAATAGCCAATATTTATATGTGTAAAACAAGACCAAAATGATAAAAAGCCAACATACAGTGCTAAAGATATGAATTTTGTAAGATTTATCTTACAAATACAGTTCCTTGAAGTTGATAGCTCCACCTGGGGCTATCACAGCGTCGTGATCAACAAAACCAACAGTTCAGTCCAGTTGTGGCTTCGCGGGCCAAATAAGGTGTCAGGAAGATCCGCAAACAGTACCTTTAGATTTGCTGGGCGTTATGATCCTCGTGGTGAGCTCTGGAGAGCGACATCACTGGTGTCGTGGTGTAATTTCCGGAGTTGGTGCAGGGGTCGTCAGGCTCATGAAGTCGCACACCTCGGGGATTGAACTCCAGACTGATGAAATCAGGTGTGCTGGCGTGGATGGCGTCGGGCCTGCAGTGTGAAGCAGAATGATGCAACGTGCTGTGCCCACAGGTCAGGGTGCAGGGTGTGGCTTGGTGACAGCATCCAGCGTCGTCGGTGAGACCAGGGCTGTGGTGCGGGACGGGACGGTGCTTCATGTACCTCACGAGCGGTGTCCACAGGCCACGGTGCAGGCAGCAGCACCAGTGTCAGCAGGAGTGGCATCATTGAGGATGCCCAGGCTGTGGTGTGAACGGGCGATGCCGGAGTGCGGGGCCCACAGGTCGCGGTGTGAGCAGCGGCTCGGTGAAGTCGTCCGATGACAACGTCGGTGAGACCAGGGTCGCGGTGCGAAGCAGGGCAATGTGACTCCATGCGGCGTCGGCAGGTTACGGTGCAGGCCAGCAGCATCGTTGCCAGCGTTGCGGTGGTTTCTCCTCTTGAACAACACAAAACACACAGTTCCCAGTGCTGCAGGTTCAGGAAACTGTAGACTTTGGTGTTCCTGAGACTTCCAACAGGAGGCAAGCTCTACTCCAAACCCTTGGAGAGCTTTCTCAAGCAGGACACACATCAAAGGTCACTCTTTGCACTCCTTTCAGGCAGAAGCAGCAACTGCAGGCCAGTCCAGCAAAATAACACAGCAAACAGACAGTAGTCCTCCTCCAGCTCTTCAGCTCTTCTCCTTGGCAGAGGTTCCTCTTGATTCCAGAAAGATACTAAAAGTCTGTGGTTTGGGGTCTTCCTCTTATATCCCTTTCTGCCTTTGAAGTTGGAAAGCTTCAAAGCAAAGTCTCAAGTGTTTGACAGATCCTTCCTTGTCCAGGCCAGGGTCCAGACACACACCAGCGGGTCGGAGACTGCATTGTGTGAGTGCAGGCACAGTCCTTTCAGGTGTGAATGACAACTCCTCCCTCCCCTCTAGCTCAGATGGCTCATCAGGATATGCAGGCTACACCCCCGTCCCCTTTGTGTCACTGTCTAGGGAGGTGCAAAACAGCCCAACTGTCAAACTGACCCAGGCGGTCAATCCACAAACAGGCAGAGTCACAGAATGGTTTAAGCAAGAAAATGCAAACTTTCTAAAAGTTGCATTCTCAAACAGACAATTTAAAAACCAACTTCAATAAAAGATGTATTTTTAAATTGTGAGTTCAGAGACCCTAAACTCCACATTTTTATCTGCTCTCAAGGGGAATCTGCGCTTTAAGGATATTTAAAGGCAGCCCCATGTTAACCTATGAGAGAGATAGGCCTTGCACAGTGAAAACCGAAATTGGCAGTATTTGACTGTTAGGACGCATAAAACATACTAGTATATGTCCTATCTTAAACATACACTGCACCCTGCCCCTGTGGCTACCTAGGGCCCACCTTAGAGGTGCCTGATATGTAGAAAAAGGGAAGGTTTAGGCCTGGCAAGTGGGTACACTTGTCAAGTTGAATTGGCAGTTTAAAAATGCACACACAGACACTGCAGTGGCAGGTCTGAGCCAGGTTTACAGGGCTACTAATGTGGGTGGCACAACCGGTGCTGCAGGACCCTTGGCACCTCTGATGCATTTTACCAGGGACTTATCAGTAAATTAAATATGCCAATTATGGATAAACCAATCAATGCTACAATTTACACAGAGAGCATACGCACCTTAGCACTGTTTAGCAGTGAGAAAGTTCCCAGAGTCCTAAAGCCAAACAAACTGGTGAGAAAAATTAGGAGGAAGGAGGCAAAAATATTGGGGATGACTCTGCAAAAAGGGCCAGGTGCAACACCCCTTTGGTGCTGTCTTAGCATCAAAAATTATTTCGCTATGGCGGCACTAAGGTAGCCCTAGGGGCTCCTATATCAGCTCCAAAACTCCCTGCCCTTACCCTAGATGAAACATGCTGCAGTCAATTTCTTTGCCACTTGTCATGCACATGGAAATGAGGATGTTACAATACAATGGAGTACCCACCAACTGGTCCACTGATCTGAATCCCCAGGTGATCAAGTAGATCTTGTTCCTGTGCAATGAAGTCTGACCAGGTGTTTAATCTGGTGGTCGTTGCTCACAACTCCAAACATCCTGTGTAGCTGGTGGAGCACCTTGACCCACAAAGCTTCCGTGCCTCTGTTGGGTAGCCTTGTATGACCCAGCCACCCAAAGTTAACATCATAGGGATGTAATGTCTCACTAGCCAGATGAACCCTCCCAGTTCATCTCCACTCATCCTTATGCTCTCCCTTACCCAGAAATTTAGCAGTTTCACTTAACTGCAAATGAAAGAGCCCCAAAAATTATAATAAACTATCCCACCTAACCCTAATTACCCCAACAGACAATTTTACCCCAAGATAAACACCCCACAATACAAGAACAATAACAGGACAAAAATACTACACAAGACTAAGGAAAAAGACAAAAAGCACAGAACAGCAACAGGACACAGCACAAAACTCTCTAAAACCACCACTCCTCAACCAGCACCAGCTACAAACACCCTCTCACAATCACGTCCAAAAAGAAGGCAAAGTAAAAGTGAAAGTGAAATCACTGTACAATGTATGCAGCAAAGAAGTCCTGTTTCATCACTTCCTGGGTGTGTGCGTCATGTTTTCTGATATGCGTAGTTTTTTTTATGTATGACGGTCATGCGTCATTTTTTCCCCATTGAGGCTGACAAGGCCTGTCGACTTGTGATGGATCTGCAGGGGCCAGGTGTAATTTCTTGATTAGCTAAGTATGAAGTATTGGTGTTTGTGTCAAAAATGTTTATGCATGACGGTCATGCGTGGTATTCCTTCCCATGAAGGCTGACAAGGCCTGTGGACTTGCAATTATTGCGCAGGGGCCAGGCGTAAATTTTCGGAGTAGCGTTGCATAGAACATTACAGTTTGTGTCAACATTTTTTATGCATAATGGGAATAAGTGGATTTTGTTGGAAAGGCTCACAGTGCAACCAGGTTCACATGCCGTGCCACCAGGGCAATGCATGTACTTAGTCAGTATGGTGTGGCTTCCTGTGTGTGCATGCATGTTCTTATTGTAACAGTAACATCGGAATGTGGTACCATATATATGTATATGTGTGTGATGCATGTAATGACTGATACCATTTGCATATGTGCATGTGTTTTAGACTTTGTCCACATACATGTTACCACATGTGTACTAGGAGTGTGCAGATGTGATGTAAAACATATTTGTGGGTAAACCACATTGTCATGTCTGATTTCCAAATGTAAGTTTGACAACAACGCAATAGATAAAATGGGCTACGTCCCATACATGGTCATGCATGTGATACCCTTGACAAATCATACTCAGGATGCAGTGGACTACTGCTGGGTTGATTTCAAGTAACCCATGGAAATGTGAGTGCATGTGTGTCCACACCTTGGTGTGTTGCATGGTTGAGGGTTCATGATGCTATGCTACATGTGTAATATATGGTTCCCCAGGCATCTACGATACAGGAGATGGTGTACTCACATCTGTCAATGAAGGTTGGTATGTGATGTGTGTGTGAAAGATATATGTAGTGTTATATGTGTAAAGAATGCCACAGCAGTGTGTTCATGAGATAGGAAACCTCACAAATCTATCTTCCTGCACAGACATATGTTGGGCATTGTTAAATGGCTGTGTAGTCATATCAGTGCCACCTATGTTTTCGTATGTGGGAACACGTCTGAAGGTCATTTAAGTATATCAATGATCATGTGATACACATGCAGTTTCTTTAGTGGGAAGTTGGCAGACTCCAATACACAACACCAGGCCTGTACCATTGAAGTGGTACATGTGTGCTGAGAAATCATACATGTGCATGCAGGGGACAAACTTGGTACATATAATTGACTACAACATGTTTGTTATGACTGTCACATACAATGGCATACAACTGTGTAGCAGGGTTGTAGTCAGACAGTGATGGCACTCTAGTCATCTTTGCTACTGTGGGGCTTTTTGTGCCCACACAGAGCCATGGTTGAATTTTTGACACAGGTTGATGGTGCTCTACTCAATTCAGTCCACCTGTGCACAGGCATCAGGCCCCTGACTGTGTCAAGAGTCAATGTAGCCTCTGCATGGGAGTTAGGGGGTGTTGGGCAGGGATCTACTCTCATCATGATGGCTCTTCAGCAGAGCAATGTGCAGTTCACTGCAGACAGACACCTGCACAAATAAGATCACATGACCTGGGATTTTAATTCCCTTTGGGATACTTGATGTCAGGCTTGCCCTATCATGTACAGGAGACTGGTTGCGTGTACGTGTAGGACATGTCTCATCATTTGGCATGGTCTGACAGAAATGGTTATAAATTGTTAGTGTTTTCCATACGCAGCTTGGTTAGGGCATGTATCTCTAGTGTAACTTGTTTATGTTTTACGACCCAGGGGACAGATGATGTCATCTGTCACTGCCTTCTGTCAGAATAGTATGTGATGGGCAACTACAACTTTGTTGTTGTAACAAACAGGAATGAGTTATGTACTGACCTAGACATCCTCTGTGAACATGTCAGGCAATCACATGGTAACATTGTTGTTGAGTCAGTATTGGTCTATGTGTGTACCTTCTCCAACGTTAGCAACATATCTTGTTTGGAATAGATTTGGGCCTACATTGCTGGCATTATTTAGGCTGCTTACACTTTGTACACATCTTCTACTGCAACATCGTCCAGTCATACATTGCAAGGATGCTATGTGTGACTTGTGCAATTTGAAGATTTACACATCTTCTACTACTGGTTATGTGATAGTTTCCCTCCCATTTCCAGGCTTTGCAAGAGTACATGACTTCCACACACACATGACAGCACACCAGCCACCACACCTGTGTAGTGTTAAAGTGACCTCCCAATGTTGTATCTCCAAGTGTCTGTGGGAGTCTCTCAGCTGTTTATCCACATCTTTTGGTGTAAATGAGGATGCACTCACATCTGCATTCCACATCCTATGTCACTGTCACCACGAGTGTATCTTGTTAGTGTGTGAAATCATCTCAGCCCAGGATTTTTGATTTGCTACATGTAACATATCTGTCTCTTTCTTCACCCGTACACTTAAGGATGGGTCTGTGACATGTTTGTACATTGCTAGACTTACAAGCAGATCCCACACCGGATTGGTTTGTTGGAGACCTAGACATTTTAGGGATTTAGTCCCAGTAGGTAACTTTCTCTTGGCCAGGCATGTGATTGTCAATTAGAGATGTGTTTTCATATGTGGTGTGTGATGGTATCATACAGAATATGCTGGGTTATCTTGCTGACACAAATCCACTATTGTAGATAATTTCAAACCCTTTCCTACCTAGGCCATACACCAGTACATCAGTCATCTCATGTTTATCCAGATTAGCTGCAGGCATGTGTCAAGACAGCAGAATTGTGTGACATGTGTGTTAGAATATGAGATGAAAGTGCTTCAGACTCTGCCTACATTCCACCCACACATTCATGTGGTGGTGCATTCTCCCATTTTATTGTTAATTCCTGGCTATGGGGCATCTGTGTGGTGCTTCACTTATCTAGCAACCGTTAGAGCACTCCACAGCCAACATGTATGGGCTATATTTGAGGTGGGGCACACTATGTGGCAGGGTTGGGGCCAATAGGGGTCACTGTACGAAACACCATTGATATACGTTGCAGGGCTAGGATCAAACATTGATACCAATGGTGTTTCCCCTTGTCACACGTGCTCAGTGCTGGCATTACAGCTACCCGTCTGAGATGTGACACAGTTTAGTCAAATACACCATTTGGCAACAGCCCCTACAGTATGTACACCCCTCCTTGCATACATCTTGACTGGTGTGGGCATGATGTGGGGAAAGGGGTAAGATTTTGCATTATGCCTACTTAACCCCACTTAGTTTTTCTGGTGCATGGATCTAGGCCTTCAATAGCCTCATGAGTGTGAGTTATGTGATGCTGATGTATGGCATGGAGGCACTAGACCCTCTTATATCACAACCTATGTTCCAGCTATCTTTTTAACTATTGTGTTTCCTTCCTGCTCTCTAAGGTATGAGCAACATTCCAATGATATATGTAGTGTAAGAATAAGTACATCATGGATATTCTGGTGCAAAGTGATTTATTGATGACATTTACAAGGTGATATTAGTTGTACAGTGCCTCGGTGTAGAAGTTCTGTATAATTTGTTGTCTTCTGTGATCTCCATCAGCAGTGTTTTGTTGTTACCCCTCCACTTGTGCTGCACCATTGTCATCCTCCTCTTCATTTGGGATATCTACCAGTTCATCCCAGGGGACATCAGTCTGAATACATATGTTATGCAAGATAGCACATACAAGGATCATCTTGCATACCAGGGATGGTGCATACAACAGGCTTCCTCCTGTCAGGGCCAGTCACCTGAATCTTGACTTCAGAAGCCCAAATGTCCTCTCCTCCACATTTTGCGTCCTTAAGTGCCCGCTCTTCCACCATTGTCGGGCCGCCAAAGGAGGCATCACCCATGGCTGTTTGCCCTAAGCTTGGTCGACTGCAAAGGAATGAGACAATATGTGTTGGTCATTAATATTTGTGGTTACGTATGTGCCATGGCAGATATTAGTTTTAGGTGAAATGGTGACTCAGACTTTCTTCTGGCAACACAAACCATATACTCCAAAAGTGGAATGCGAACCTCGAATGGACCCCAAACCTATGTGACCTTGTAGAGGGTCGCTGGGACTGTAAGAAAACAGTGAGGGTTAGAAAAATAGCCCACCCCAAGACCCTGAAAAGTGAGTGCAAAGTGCACTAAAGTTCCCCAAAGAGCACAGAAGTCGTGATAGGGGAATTCTGCAGGAAAGACACAAACCAGCAATGCAACAACAATGGATTTCCAAACGAGGGTACCTGTGGAACAAGGGGACCAAGTCCAAAAGTCACAAGCAAGTCGGAGATGGGCAGATGCCCAGGGAATGCCAGCTGTGGGTGCAAAGAAGCTGCTACTAGGCAGTAGAAGCTGAGGATTCTGCAGGAACGACAAGGGGTAGAAACTTCCTCTTTGGAGGATGGATGTCCCACGTCGTGAAGAGTCGTGCAGATGTGTTTTCCCGCCGAAAGACCACCAACAAGCCTTGCTAGCTGCAAATCGTGTGGTTACGGTTTTTGGATGCTGCTGTGGCCCAGGAGGGACCAGGATGTCGCCAATTGCATCAGGGGACAGAGGGGGGCGCCCAGTAGGACAAGGAGCCTTCTCAGAAGCAGGCAGCACCCGCAGAAGTACCAGAACAGGCACTACGAAGAGGAGTGAAACGGTGCTCACCCGAAGTTGCACAAAGGAGTCCCACGCCGCCGGAGGACAACTTAGAAAGTCGTGCAATGCAGGTTAGAGTGCTGTGGACCCAGGCTTGGCTGTGCACAAAGGATTTCCGCCGGAAGTGCACAGAGGCCGAAGTAGCTGCAAAAGACGCGGTTCCCAGCAATGCAGTCTGGCGTCGGGAGGCAAGGACTTACCTCCACCAAACTTGGACTGAAGAGTCACTGGACTGTGGGAGTCACTTGGACAGAGTTGCTGGATTCAAGGGACCTCGCTCGTCGTGCTGGGAGGAGACCCAGGGGACCGGTGATGCAGTTCTTTGGTGCCTGCGGTAGCAGGAGGAAGATTCCGTCAACCCACAGGAGATTTCTTCGGAGCTTCTAGTGCAGAGAGGAGGCAGACTACCCCCACAGCATGCACCACCAGGAAAACAGTCGAGAAGGTGGCAGGATCAGCGTTACAGAGTTGCAGTAGTCGTCTTCGCTACTTTGTTGCAGTTTTGCAGGCTTCCAGCGCGGTCAGCAGTCGATTCCTTGGCAGAAGGTGAAGAGAGAGATGCAGAGGAACTCTGATGAGCTCTTGCATTCGTTATCTAAGGAATTCCCCAAAGCAGAGACAATAAATAGCCAGAAAAGAGGGTTTGGCTACTTAGGAGAGAGGATAGGCTAGCAACACCTGAAGGAGCCTATCAGAAGGAGTCTCTGACATCACCTGCTGGCCCTGGCCACTCAGAGCAGTCCAGTGTGCCAGCAGCACCTCTGTTTCCAAGATGGCAGAGGTCTGGAGCACACTGGAGGAGCTCTGGGCTCCTCCCATGGGAGGTGCAGGTCAGGGGAGTGGTCACTCCCCTTTCCTTTGTCCAGTTTCGCGCCAGAGCAGGGCTGAGGGGTCCCTGAACCGGTGTAGACTGGCTTATGCAGAAATGGGCACCATGTGTGCCCATGAAAGCATTTCCAGAGGCTGGGGGAGGCTACTCCTCCCCTGCCTTAACACCTTTTTCCAAAGGGAGAGGGTGTAACACCCTCTCTCTGAGGAAGTCCTTTGTTCTGCCTTCCTGGGCCAAGCTTGGCTTGACCCCAGGAGGGCAGAAACCTGTCTGAGGGGTTGGTAGCTGCAGCAGCTGCAGTGAAACCCCGAAAAGGCAGTTTGGCAGTACCAGGGTCTGTGCTACAGACCCGTGGGATCATGGGATTGTGCCAACTTTGCCAGGATGGTATAGAGGGGGCAATTCCATGATCATAGACATGTTACATGGCCATATTCGGAGTTACCATTGTGAAGCTACACATAGGTAGTGACCTATGTGTAGTGCACGCGTGTAATGGTGTCCCTGCACTCACAAAGTCCGGGGAATTTGCCCTGAACAATGTGGGGGCACCTTGGCTAGTGCCAGGGTGCCCACACACTAAGTAACTTTGCACCTAACCTTTACCAGGTAAAGGTTAGACATATAGGTGGCTTATAAGTTACTTAAGTGCAGTGGTAAATGGCTGTGAAATAACGTGGACGTTATTTCACTCAGGCTGCAGTGGCAGGCCTGTGTAAGATTTGTCAGAGCTCCCTATGGGTGGCAAAAGAAATGCTGCAGCCCATAGGGATCTCCTGGAACCCCAATACCCTGGGTACCTTAGTACCATATACTAGGGAATTATAAGGGTGTTCCAGTATGCCAATGTGAATTGGTGAAATTGGTCACTAGCCTGTTAGTGACAATTTGGAAAGAAATGAGAGAGCATAACCACTGAGGTTCTGGATAGCAGAGCCTCAGTGAGACAGTTAGTCATAACACAGGTAACACATTCAGGGCACACTTATGAGCACTGGGGCCCTGGCTGGCAGGGTCCCAGTGACACATACAACTAGAACAACATATATACAGTGAAAAATGGGGGTAACATGCCAGGCAAGATGGTACTTTCCTACAGCCCATTGGCATATTGCCCATCCTGGAACCGCTCGTTGATGTGGAATGGCAGAATATGTGGGCATCATGGACGCTGCAGGTATTTTGGGCCAGGATGTTTGTGAAGAGCCCACAGTGGGCCACAGTGGCCTGCACATTTATCGAATGGGTATGCTTGCAGTTCCTGTAGAGGTGTTCCGTTGCAGCAGGTGGCATAAGATGGACATGGGGGCAGTTCATTGCACCCATCATATGCCGGAACCCAGCAATTTGGTAGAAACCATGCTTGGTCTCCTGCTGCAGTTGCTGGGTGTTGGGGAAGCAGATGTGGTGAGGTGTGAGGCGGATGACTGCCTCCAGAATCTTTGGAAGGAAGTCCGAGAAGGATGCTGGGAGATACCAGCCCCTTGTGGGCCCGTTGTCTTGAATGATCCTGACCCCAGCATACGGAGGACAACCAGGAGTTTGGTCATAGGTGGAATATTTGTTGGAGTTTCCGTCCTTGCAGTGATGTCTGGTGCAATCTGGTGCAGCAGGCGTACAATGGACTCCCGCTTCAGATGGTAGGTTCTTCTGACATCTTGTTCCTTGAGCACAAGTATCGATGTGCACTGTTGAAATATCCTCTTCTGCCTTATGCACCGCCTTTGTGGCTTCTGTGGTGGTGTTTGAGGTTCCTGTGGTGGTACTGGACTGTATGAGCAGCCTGGGATGACCCTACACACTCTTGCATCTGTGGAAGTTGGTTCTGGTTGTGAAGGCGTTTTCAGTGAGTGAGAGGATGAGTTGGGTGTCACCTGCTTAAGAAATTATGTTGAAACTGTGGGATCTGATGATGTGGCCAGCGGGGTCATATATGTGTCGAAGAGCATGGGATTAAGGGATGAGCCCTTGGGGAAAATGCAGATGATCTCCTTGGGTTAAAAGGTGAAAGATGGGAGGTGGATCCTCTGGGTTCTTCCTGTGAGGAAGGAGGTGAAGGAAGCATTAGAAATATCATAAAAGAAAAAGGTGCAATACTTTGCCAGGGGGACACCGGGCAATGTCATAGACCGCTGCAAGTGGGTTTTAGCAGAATTTTAGGGTACAATGTCAATCCCTGTATTTATAGGAAACTATGATACAGCCAAATGTCGTTCCCTAATGTGTTTATGGAGAAGGGTGGACTGGGTGTGACACTTTTCAAAATGCCAGGCCTCACACGAAAGGATAGATGGCAAAAACTTGTCTCTGGAATATGATGAAATTATTCGATTTATATTTATATGAGCTTCCTCGATCCTGTAACAAAGTTCATGTAGCCTCTTTTATTATTGACGCTAACTGGTGGTGAAATATACCACATTGAGTCTACAGTTATTCAACCAAAGAGCTAAAAAATATTTAATCCCTGAAACATACAAGAAAGTGAAAGAATTAACATAAGAGGTATAGATGCACTACTTTGGGGAATTAAGGGCCAGATGTAGGAAAGAAAAATTTTGCGAGTCGGAAATTGCGAGTCATTGCGAATCGCAATTTCCGACTCGCAAAATGGGATCCAAGAAAAAAAAGCACCATCAATTTGCGACTCGCAAATGATGTCGCACCGCAGATTGCGAGTCCGCTGTTAGCGAGGTCGCTTTTTGCGACCTCGCTAAAAGCGGACTTGCAATTTGCGAGTCGGGTGTTGCAAATTGCGACTGGGCCGCAAATTGCATGCAGGTGCAGCAAAACAGTTGGAAAAACACTTCCTGGCTCTTGCTGATGACATCAGAGCCAGGAAGTCATCAAATACACCTGGGAAGAGGGAGGACCACACCCTTTTCAAACTGCTGTGCAACTACCTGGAGAGAGGAACTGCTGGTACCATGGAAGACACTGGCAGTGCAGGAAGGAAAAGGAAACTAAAATAAAAGAACTTGAGGTGCTGACAGAAAAATGCTGCTAGCACCATGACCAGCTTTTTGGCAAGGCAGTCCTGAGTGTCCCAGACACTGAGAAGAGGAGGATCTGGCAGCAAATCCAGGAGAGGATCAATGCCATTGGGGGGAGCTACTGAAGCATTGATGAAATAAAAAAAGGTGGTACGACCTGCGCTCCAGGACAAAGGAGAGGGTGGCAGAGCGCCTCAGGGAGATGAGGGGCACAGGAGGAGGCCCATCCACAATCCCACCACCCACAGCCATGGAGGAATTGGTGGAGCAGACACTGGAGCCTGAGGCTGTGTCAGGAATGGGAGCATTGGACACGTCAGCGCAAGGGACATCCAAAAGTGAGTACCATGAAACATGCATGTACACCTACAAATGCCATATCCACACTCACCCAGTACACAGCAGCATGCGCAACCAGACGATCTCCATTCCAGACTAGCAACCACCAGAATGGTGCATTATGGGCAATGTAGTACATTAGTAAGCATATAGGCAAATGTTTATTATGAGGCATACAACAGATGATATAGACTGACAGTGTGTTCCCTATCTCCCACAGGTCTCCCACAAGACACCCCCACCAGCCACACCATCCAGAGTAAAGACAGCAGGCCACAGGCAGTGCAGGAGGCTGCAGCAGCCATTACAGGGCCCAGCACAACACCACCACAGTCCCCCCCAGAAGAAGTACAGGACATGGAGGAAGGAGACACAACACCTGGCCCCAGCCACACTGTGAGACAGCCAGAGCCAGCAGCACCAACATGTCGCAGACGCAGAGTCCAAGTCCAGGCGGTGGCCGAGGAGGATATAGGGGAGGCATCCATGTCTGCAGTTGAGGCATCCCTCCTTTCTGGTCAGCGCCTGCAAACAAGGCAATTAAGGATTATTTCAGGTGCAATGCAGAGAATGAAACACAATATCACACATGGCCTGGCTGATGTGAACACACAGTTCACAAGACTAAATGACAATGTCAGTGAACTTACACATTCAATCCGCCAACTGATGACGGAACTGGTGTCTGAGAGACAAAGCGCAAGGCGCCGTGAGCGCCACCTAGTTCAAAGATTTGACCGCATGGAAGCTCGATTGGCCGTCTTGCCATGAACACCACAGGCCTGTCAAGACGGACCGTGAGTCTGCAGGTGGAACTGGGCCACTTTTCAGGGGATGTGGCGCGGGACTGGGCCGCATTAGCCATGCTGTGGACATGTTGGAGGCCAGGCAGGTGGCAAGGGGCACGGGGGAGACCCCTCAGGACAGTGAGGAGGGGTCCACTATCAGCAGTGTATCTACCACTGGCACACGTGTACTGCGGAGTGGCAGTGCACGTCAGGGGTCAGTTGACCCACCTGGGACGAGCCATGCTGGGCGAACCAGGAGGAGGATGTAGGCACAAACACTGCAGGACTCATGAGGCACATGCATTTAATGTGTCCTCATTAAGGGTAGACATGTGTAGCCCTTTACGGACAGTTATGTTCTTTTGTTATTAGGTTCACTAATTAAAATGTTTTTGTTTGTTCCACTACACAACTGGGCTCTTTGTGTGTGACATTGGTGAGTGTGGTGTCTGTTGCCACGTACCTTCCAAACTATTGGGTTGCAATGTGGTCCCGTCTCTGTCTGCCTTGATTTGGAATGCTTCTATCTCCAGGCTGCCG
Organism: Pleurodeles waltl; assembly: GCF_031143425.1. Lineage (NCBI taxonomy): Eukaryota > Metazoa > Chordata > Amphibia > Caudata > Salamandridae > Pleurodeles > Pleurodeles waltl. Next base: position 288,812,168 of record NC_090436.1, read on the forward strand.
AAGTGGTAGCTCTTGCTCGTCATCCTCCGAATCTGGGTCTGCAGGGGTGAGATGTAGCCCACGTCTGGTGGCAATGTTGTGAAGTATTGCGCATGCGCCAACTATCTTGAATGCTGTTATTAGGGCATACTGGAGCGCACCTCCACTTCTGTGGAGGCATCGGAATCTTGCCTTTAACAGTCCAAAGGTCCTCTCTATGACACTTCTGGTCCGCTTATGTGCACTGTTATAACGCCTCTCATTCTCATTGCTGGGTGTTAGGTACGGGGTTAGTATCCATGGTCGTAGCGCATATGCACTGTCACCTGTTTGGCAAAAATAAGCAATGTTAGCCGGGCATGGATGGTTTCTACAGTGACCTGTGTGTATGGCTTCAGGTTGTCTTCAGCAATACCTAAGAGATATCCGTCTCCAAACTCCCCACGTTCTAGGCGTTGGTGTATCCCACTGTGCCTGAAAATGTAAGAGTCATGTGTACTCCCTGGAAATTTGGCTACCATGTCAGTGATGACATAATGGGTGTCACATACCACCTGGATGTTCAGTGAGTGGGTTCATTTCCTATTGCGGAACAGATATTCCAGATTTGCAGGAGAGCAAATTTGTATATGTGTCCCGTCCACACACCCTATTACATGGGGGAAGTTGGCAATTCTGTAGAATTCCAACTTGGTGCTGTTAATTTCTGCCTCATTCCTGGGTAGGTATATGTATCTGGACATGTGTGTGTAAGTATGGCATCTAGGAAACATCTGAAGAAACGTGAGAGTGCACTTTGGGATACCCTACCTGCCACTGCAATCACCCCCTGATAGCTACCCGAGGCTCCTCCTCCTCCTCTGCTGGGCGGCGTGGACTCTCCTCCTCCTTGCTATCACATATATTTCAGCCATTTTGAGTAACCCAGATGCCTTCTGGGTCTCCTTTTATACTTTGATTCTGGTTACCACCTGCTCTGACTTAGTGGTAATTTGGGTGTGCAAAATGGGCTTTTTGCGACTGGTCGCAATTTGCGAGTGGCTTTTTCATATGGTTGGCGACTCGCAAATTGCGACTTCCTATTTGCGGGTCGCAAAATCAGGTCGCAAATTTTTGCGAGTCGGTAACGGCTCGCATCGCAATTTGCACTATGGAAATGGGATTTTTGCATCCCATTTCCGATTTTGCGGGGTCGCAAATTGAGATTCGGGCCATTTGCGACTCGCAAAATTTTGCTACATCTGGCCATAAGGGAGGTGAGGGAAATCCTTTCATACCAAAGTATTAATGAATGTCATACAGCTCAGTCGTACATATGATTAATGCAAAAACAGAAAACATCGGCGGCTTCAATTTGCAACAGAACATTATTTATTTTGCAGGCACTTATTCACAAATTAAATAGGGAAACCATGCCTTTCACATATCTTGTTAACAATCTGGAGCTATACTTTGCACAACATTTATGTACAATTGAATGTGGTATGTTGTGAATTAAGTAACACAATAAAAACAACGTTTTTTAAACAACAGTCTGAAAGTATAATCAGTCCAACTGTCCTGTATTAATTCATTCCACGGCAAAGCATGGGTCTTTAAGTAATGCATCTTGTTTTTGTATGTTTACGACCAATCGCAGTCAAACTTACTTTGGGGTTGCCTAAAACGGTGCGTTGCTTGGAGTTGCATCTCACTTGGAGAAATCTCTGTTGCTATCTGTGAATGAAGGATTAGTATCTCGTCAATCAATGTATCTATGCTGAACGCTGTACTAAGTTACTTGCAAGAAAACAAACAAATTAGAATAACCAAAATAAGAACAATGTAAATGCTTTTATTCTTCAGAAATGGAAAATGAGTGTGACAATTACATCATTCATTTTCTATCACTTTCTAGCATAAGAAGTACCATTTGTGTGATTATACAGCAAAATGATTTGGAAGCTCACATTTCCCTGCTGCTGTAACATTCTGGGAAACGTTAATGGTATACTGAATGCCCATTGCATTAGGATAGTAATCACCGATGGGATATTCAGTAAATCTTCAGTTTCGACACTACATAGAAAATACCTCGCATCACTTCTTTGAGACTGAACTGACCAGCTACATGAAATTCACCTTGCTAATATCACAGCTAATCAGTTAGTGGCCATAGTCAGAAGGAACAATGATGCTCTGTATGCCGACGTTACTAATATTCTTACTATTATGAAAGCACCATCATTTCGTTCTGGAAATATTATGCTGTATCTGCAGCAAAGCTCATCCTTCTCTTAGTGAAACCGATACTTTTAACAAAAGTGTGCCAGTCGGGAGAGGCCACACGCTCACTTGTTTTGGATCAACTGTTCACAATGTTTGTCAAGGACAATGATAAAACAAAGTTTTGAAAATTACTGGAAAGACCTATACTAATGTCATCGCAACCAGAAATTAGAACAAGCCTGGAGAACAAAACTGTTGCATTTAGATGCTCAGAAATGTAATAAATTCTGTGGTCGCAGATGCAGAAGCAAAGGCAATTATGACACAAAATTTCACTTTTGTGTTCGGAGGCCAGATATTTCTGAGGGGCATGTGAATAGCTACTTGCCTGCAGTTTGACAGTGTCACTGTCAAGCTGCCTAGAAATAAATGCAGCATTATGCAGAAGAGGCCTACAGTAATTAGTTTTTCTTGAAGCTATGAAGTCATAAATGGCTTGAATGAGGAGGACCTTTCAAAAGGCTGTTGCTAAAACAGATAATGTTTTGCCACACACATACTGGTTTTTACATTTACTATAGGATGCTGAACACCACTGAATTGTAGGGCTGCAGGACCCAGAATAAAAATGTGTTAGTTGGGTGCATGGGCAACCCAAGAGTTGAGGAGACCTGGGAAGAGATCAAGAAATGAGATGATTAAGAGCCTCATTCATCATGATTCTCAGTGTGTATGTGTATGTATGTGTGTGTGTGAGCCATTGGCCCAGAGTTACAAAAAATTTACATATTATTTGCATCACAAAAGTGAGTCAAACATACACACACTTTTTTATATTTACTTTTCAGTGGTAACCTTGTTTTGCCCCGGGAAATTGCCTCCATCTAAGGCAAAGAGGTGCAAATTGCGGCTTTGTGTTACTCTGCAATAAGGAGGCATGTCATAAGTTAGAAATGGGAGTTCCTGTGCAACTGACCAAAATTCTATCTACTAACAATAATAGAGAGGGTTTTGCACCAAAAGATAACACCACTTTGAAGCAGGCATATAAAGGAGAAATGCTTTTATTTCTCCCAAGGTTTCCCACTTTGCATGTGTGCTGCACTGTACAGCACACATCCAAAGTGGGAAAAGTTATAAAGTTAGTCTAAACAGCGGGCATATTAATGGAAAATGGCACTGCACCTAGTGCAGCGCCACTTTCCCTGCGTCCCTAAGCACCTCTGTACCACCACCATGTGTGCAGGGTAGGGGGTAATAGCGTAATTTCTCATGACACTATTGATTTATTCTGCAGGAGTAGCGCCAAAATATTGGCGCTACTCCTGCAGAATATGTAGGGGCCAATTCTAAAGAATGGATGCCCCCTTTTAACGCCTGCACTTGAGCACACACAAACTGTGGTGGACATGACACAGATACCATTGCACTGTAGGGCAAAAGTGTGTGCATGGCACTAGGCAGTCTCATAAACCAGTACTATTGAGAGACAGGGACCACCAAAAGTATACGCTAACCCCATCATAAAGGGTTACCTTCTGGCACAATTGTGTCTGTTCACTGCATCATAGAGCCAATGGCATAATAATAGTCATCCTTGACTATTCTGGACATTCTTGGTCTAGTTATGACATACTGGCAGCTATCACTGTCATGTTAAGAGCATAACTGGTCTACATTTAGCCATCCCTGACATAATGGTGGCTGCCCCATGCATAACAGTTGCCATGGCTGATATATGGTGGGCATCATGGATGTTATGGTGTCCAGCACTAGCATATGGGTGCCCTGGTATAATGGTGTAAACAAAAGGTGTCATTAGGTAAACAAACCATGGCCTGGGATGTGGCCCTGAATAATCACCAGTGGCTCAGATTAATTCAAGCATCCCACCCATCACTTTTTTGTTTGTGTCTGTCATAATGATGGGCATATTAAAGGCATCATTGATGTTATGATGAGCATTGATGGCTTATGTTTGTAATACCAGGGCATTTGAAGCCAAATCTGTCCATGTAAGGCACTTGTACATGTGAGTGCTCACTGAAAATGACAGGCTGGTGTTTGGGGACTGTGCATTTCCTAAAAATGAAACTAGTTATTTTAAAAGCAAAAATTATGTTATGTTCAGAAAATGTTTTTGGTCAGGAAAACTGAGAGTGTTAACCTAAAATGGAAAGGGTTATTTGATAGAAAAATATGTGCATTTTCACAAAATGATATGCTGATAAAAACAAAACATGGAGATTCTGAAACACATTTAAAGTTGATAGTTGGATGTTAATTCAAGCTGAGTTGGGGAGACATATTACTGTGGTAAAGTCCTTTGTGCAAGAGGGGTGGTCATTACTGATAATCCTATTTAGGGTGGTAATAATGTAATGCAGACATATGTAACCACTATAATAGAGTAATAATATTTGTTAGCAGGTAGGAAGACATTTTCTTGAGCATAAGCAGCTCTCACTACAGAAAAGGTTGGAGATTCTGGATTGCTGAATTGGAAACCAATGTAGATTAAGACATTTCTAAGACAGTTGATTGCATTTCCTCAAACCCCACACCAATAACAAATACTGAGCCAATTGTGATTTCTAAATTAAAACATTTTGGCTTTCATTTAAAGATAATTCTCAGAGCCAAGCCTAAAAACATATTACATCAGTGACCAATGCTTGCTTTTGCGATGAAATAAATAAATGCTGAGTGTTTCCTCATCATCTCTACAGATGTTGGAAATAGTACAAATGGCTCACCATGTACTCCACTTAAAGCCTCCACTAAGATATAATGTGATACATCTCCTAAACTTAGAGCATATATTAATAACTATGGCCCTCATTACGACCCTGGTGGTGGGTGATAAAGTGGTGGTAATACCGCCAACAGGGTGGTGGTAATTACCACCATGGCAGTGATAACTTCCATAGACAGCCAATGTACCACACCAACCACCAGGGCGGAAACAATATCCAGGCGGGAAACAAAGTATCGCCCACGATATCATGACACTGCAATCCGCCACCTTTTCCGGAGCTGTACCAACGCCAACAAAAGCCTGGCGGAAACAGAGTTCAGAAGTGAAAGGACTCACTTGCGTTTGTGTCCTTTAATGGGGGGCAGACAAGGTGGGAGAGGACACAGAGGATGCATGCATGGCTGTTGTGGAGGTGTCTGCCAGTGAGAAGTGTGTTCTGCTTGGTGTGGTGATACTGATGGTGGATGTAGATGTAGTGCATGCAGGTGTGAGAGTGGACGTGACTGGGAGGGAGGTGGAGGAGGAGGCGGAGACAGTGGAGGCAGTGGATGTTGTCATGTCTGCAACAGTATGGTGCTTGTGTAAGTGCCTGTGCGATGAAGTGTGGTGCTTGTGTTTGCCTATGCCACTCTTGTGTGTTGCCTTGTGTGCATGCTCATCTGTATGTATGTTTGGGATGGGTTGGGGTTGAGGAGAATGGGACTGGGAAGTGGAAGTTGGAGGGGGAACAGTAGAAACAGGGACAATGGCTGCCATCAGAGAGGAAGCCAGAGCCTGAATCGATCTCTGTTGGGCCGCCAATCCACCATGAATGCCCTCCAGGAATGCATTGCATTGCTACATCTGGGATGCCAGCCCCTGAATGGCTTTCACAATGGTTGACTGCCCTACGGAGATGGATCGCAGGAAGTCAGTAGCCTCCTCTCTCAGGGCAGCAGGGCTCACTGGGGCAGAGCCTGAGATGCCTGGGGCAAAGAAGATGCCCACCCACATGGGTAAGCAGGCACAGGCAACTCGCTGAGTGGCTACTAGGAGGGTGATTCTGGTATGGGGTGGCAGCTGTACCTGTAGCTGGGGTGGTCACAGAGGTGTCCGCCACCACCAGGGAGCTCCAATTGGAGGAGGTATCAGAGTCTGTGTTGTCCCCTCCAGTATCCGCTGTGGTGCTCCCCTCGCCCTCCGTCCCACTTGTTCTCTCAGCATCAGTCAACTTTACCTTTAGGGTCATGTGGGATGCAGCTCCCTCTGTCGCCGGTGCCCCTGCTCCTCTGCCAAGAAAGGGGAGAGAGAGACAAAGGATGCACTGGGTCAATGACTGCACTAACACCACATTTGGCATACACAGCACCCTCACACCCAGGGAACAAGCCTACGCACTATGCAGTGCACTACCAGTGAAATGGCTAGTCACCAAGGCATGAGGAGGAGCACACACCACCAACTGCACCACACCTGGGACCCACGCAGCCCTGCCTATAAGTAACTACTAACAAGCTAGGTTACCTGTATTTGCCAAGCAACCATTACCCTTCAGAGGACCCATGCTGCAATGTCTGGCCTGGCCTTTTAAGGGCACCCACTCACACACAACCACCACCCAGCTACCACCCCATCAGCCAAAAATTGTAATGATACCCACTGTACTCACCCCCATGTGGCTGCTGTGATTCCCTCAAGCGCCCATCCAGCTCAGGGTAGGCCACAGCCAGTATGCCGGCCATCAGGGGGGTCAGGGTCTGACGGGCACCCCTTCCTCAATCGAAGGCCATCCCCTGCTGGGCGTCCACGGTCATCGGTGCCCAGCGTCTCAGGTCCTTCCACCGTTTCTGACTGTGGGTGCTCTGACTGCCAATGACCCCCAGGGTCCGCACTTCCTTGGCGATGGCATGCCTTATTCCCTTATTTTGATGGGCGCTGACCTGCAGAAGCAATAAAGACAGGAAAACACCATTGCCCAGCGCACAAAAGGTACACCAAAATCAGATATACCCCCTTGCACAATGCTTTTACATCTCATCCCCATTTATCCATGCCACATGCATTGTGACCACAGTGTACTCATCTGTTAGTCTGGAGGCCCATTCAGGAGTCCATACTGGGGTAGGACTCCATCCACCAGTTACTCCAACTCCTCCAATGTGAAGGCTGAGGCCCTTTTCCCAGTCACAAGGGCCATGGTAGGTTCCAGACACAGGTCATAGCAGCACATGCAGTGTAGGTCTTATCCTGTGGAAGGAAATAAGTGAGGAATGATTGAGAAAATGGCGGTTACGTCCGCGGCGGTGTACACCATCACCACCGGCATACTTCCCCGTTGGCCAGTGTACTCCATAGGGCCCAATATTATCCAATGAGAAATTGCATGGCGGTTCACGACCGCCACGACGCACAACGTTGGTGGAATTACCTCACTTCCACCTGTCCCTCCACACAGGACAGGCAGTCGTCATTTCAAGGGAGGTGAACAGGTCTATCGATAATTGCTGCGTCACAGGATAAATAGGCACATTCTTGTGACAGCCTACTCACTCTTGTGCCCCTTAGATGCCTACCGCTGCGGATGAATAGGAGATGGACCCATGCCCCTGTGTACAGACCCCTGGTGGACTTAGCTACACTGGAGGGCAAGCACATTATACTCTCCTATAGACTGGCCAGGGCCACAATCACAGAGCTGGTTGTCCAGTTGGAGCCTTACCTGATCTCAGGTATCCTTCATCAGACTTGCATCCTCCCTCTTGTGCAGGTTCTATCAGTGCTCCATTTCCTGGCAACAAGTTCTTTCCAAGTGACAGTGGGCTTGGCAGCAGGAATGTCACAGCCAATGTTCTCAATCGTGCTGGCAAGAGTGTTGTCTGCCCTGGTAAAACACATGTGCATCTACATTGCTTTCCCCCAGGAGGAAGATTTGGCCACAGAGAAGGCCAGATTCTATGCAATGAGACCTATCCCCAATATTGTTGGAGTGATTGACAGAACACATATTGCGTTTGTCCCCCCCCCGCAGAATGAACAGGTTTAAAGCAATCGTAAGCGTTTCCACTCCATGAATGTACAGATGGTGTGCCTGACGGACCACTACACCTCCCATGTCAATGCTAAATATCCTGGGTTAGTGCATGAGGCCTTTGTTCTGCGGAAAGGCAGCATCCCAAATGTGATGGGCCAACTACAGAGGCACAGGGTGTGGCTTATAGGTGAGCCTTGGTCCCCACCCAGTGTATGTTAGTGTATGCCTCTGCTGCTAACCAAATAGGATAGTGTGTGGCTAAATGTTGCCCCTCAATACTTGCAGGTGACTCTGGCTACCCAAACCTGTTGTGGCTGCTGACCCCTGTAAGGAATGCCAGGACAGGACTGAAGAACGTTATAATAAGGCACATGTGCAAACCAGAATGGATCATTGAGAGGACCTTCGGCCTCCTGAAGGCCAGGTTCAGCTGCCTCCATCTGACAGCTACTCACCCACAAACGTCTGCCAGATAGTAGTGGTATGCTGCATGTTGTACAACCTGGTCCTCAGACGCCATGTACCTGTTCTGCAGGAGGAGGAGACTGGAGATGCCCCTGTGGCAGCAGTGGACCCTGAGGACAATGAGGATGAGGAGGTAGAGGATGAGGATGTGGACAACAGTCTATTAGTGATCTGTCAGTACTTCCAGTGACACACAGGTGAGACAGTACAACTTCACATTTCTATGACTATTGTATTCTGTGTGGCAGTGGCATGCTGGCATAACCCACTTGTGGACTCTACTTACTGTCACCAATGGATTGTCATTTTACAGATGTTGGTGATATGACAACAATGTCCTGATGTGATCACTACAGCCAGCAACCGGTCATTCATTCTGTGCTCTCACTATGTACAGTTCATTTCCAATGGATGTAGCTGTTTCAATCAATACAAATTTGTAATACATGAAAAACTAGTAGCCGAGTTTTATCTGAGGGGTTTTATTGTAGTGCTAAGAAAAAGAGGGGAAAGTGCAATGGAATGGGGTGATGATGGAGGAAAGTCCAGGGTATTGTTCCAGACTGTATGTAGCAGACCATAGGAAGGGGAGCAATGGCAGTTCAAGGTGGACAAGGTGACTTGGTGGGACACAAGGGGGACAATCAGGAGAGTCTCATTTCCTGGCGGTGGTCTTGGCAAGTGTCTCCAGCTTCTATCTGGGTCACGGGGAACGTTTGTGGGGTGGTTCACCTGCTGCAGGGGGAGGGATGCTGGTGGCCTGTAGGTCCGGTGGTGGGGTCTCCTGCCCACTAGTGGCAGCAGAAGTGGAGGGATGTTTAGTTGACTGGCTAGTGGTAGGGGCCCGCTGGTGTGCTGTTGCCGCCTTTATGATGTTGGCCATGTATGCCAGCACCCCTGCTATGGAGATCAGGGTCTTGTTAATGGCCTGCAAGTCCTCCCTGATCCTCTGGTGCTGTCCCTCCTGCAGCCGCCTATTCTCCTGCACTTTGTCTAGGATCTGGCCCATCGTATCCTGGGAATGTTGGTAGGCTCCCAGGATCTCGGAGAGTGCCTCCTAGAGAGTCTGTTCCCTGCTCCTGTCCTCCTCCTGGTGCACAGCAGTCCTTCCAGTGTCCCTGTTAGACTGTGCCCCTGTCCCCTGAACGGTGTGCCCACTGGCACTGACCCCAGGTCCCTGATTGTCTTGGGGGCGGGGTGTAGCCTGGGGTCCCTGTACAGGTGGGCACACTGCTGATTGACGTGTCCTGGGGACAGAGGTTTGGGTACACTGGGTGAGCGATGTGGTGTTGGTTCCTGATGGGGGGGGCTCTGTGGTGGTTTGTGAGTGGGTTTGGGTGACCGGCTGCCCAGTCGTCCCAGTTGGGCCAGGTAGGGCCTCCAGGTACAGAAGTCCACAGTTACTGTCATCACTGGGGTCCTCTTCTGTTGGGGGACTGGATAGTGGTGGCACCTCCTTTCCACTGACATTGGCCGGCAACACGGATAGGGATGTAAATGATGTGTTATGCTTCAAGTGTATGACATTTGTACTTCCCTATCTTCCCCTCTTTGATTGGTGTTGGCCTGCCAGCTTTTGATAGTGTATGGTTATGTATTGTGGGATTGTTAGTTTCCATATTCTGTGCATGCTTTAGTGATGAGTGTCCATGCAGGGTTGAGAGGGGTGTCCATGCATTGGTATGGCATGCAGGGCTTGGCATTGGGAATAGTGAGATGTGTAGGAACAGTGTGTGGGATGGAGTTATGGGAATGATGGTGTGGGTGTGAGATGGCATGAAGGTATTGTGGAGGTAATAGGTGTAGGAGGAAGCTGGCCTGGTTTGTAGTGGGTACCAATGGTGCTTACACCTCATACCAGGTCCAGATATCCCTTATTAGTAGAGTGTAGAAGTGTTCTAGCAGCTTAGGCTGATAGAGGTAGCTACAGCAGAGCAGCCAAGGCTGAACTAGCAGACATGCAAAGCTCCTGCAATGCCACTATATCAAATAGGTACAATATCATAAGAAAGACAATACCCAGAGTTACCAAAAATAAAGGTACTTTATTTTAGTGACAATGTTCCAAAAATATCTCAGTGGATATACTCCCTTGGGAGGTAAGCAACATACACAAAATATACACAAATAACCAATTCAGGTAAGTAAACAGTCAAAAAGTAGTGCAAACACTGTAGAACACAATAGCATGCAATAGGCCTAGGGGCAACACAAACCATATACTGAGTAAGTGGAATGCGAACCACAAATGCACGCCTAGGCAAGTGTAGTGTGTAGAGGGTCGCTGGGAGTGTCAGAAAACACTAAGGGTATAGAGGAGACCCCACCCCAGGACCCAGGAAAGTAGGAGTAAAGTACTACTATTTCCCCCAAAACACACTAAAGCAGTGATAAAGGATTTTTCAAGGGCCACACAAGACTGCAACATACTGAAGACGGATTCCTGGACCTGAAGACCTGTGACGGAAGGGGACCATGTCCAAGAGTCGCTAAAGTGTCCCAGGGGGGCAGGAGCCCACTAAACCCCAGATGAAGGTGCAAAATGGCTGCCTCCGATTGGAAGAAGATACTGGTTCTGCATCAACGGAGTGACATAGGAGGTCCTGCTTTGTGCAGAAGATGTCCCACAGCGTGCTGGCAGATGCAGGTTGGTTTCCTTGGCAAAGTTCCATAAACAAGCCTTTCTACACGCAAGAGTCGTGGTTGAAGAAAAAGGGTGCTGCCCGGGCCCAGGAAGGACCAGGATGTCGCCCCTCAGGAGGGGAGATAGAGGGGGCCATCAGTAACGTAGAGAGCCCACTGGAAGAAGGGAAGCACCCGCAGGAGTCCTTGAACACAGGTTCAAGAAGACTGAACACAGCGGTGTAGGAGGCTGGCCTGGCTTATAGTGGGTACCTTGTGGTACTTATACCTTGTGCCAGGTCCAGTTATCCCTTATTAGTAGATTAGAAGTGTTCTAGCAGCTTAGGCTAATAGAGGTAGCTATAGCAGAGCAGCTTAGGCTGAACTAGGAGACATGCAGAGCTCCTACTATACCACTTATATCACTTAGCACTATATCATAAGAAAACACAATCCTCAGAGTTACTCAAAATAAAGGTACTTTATTTTAGTAACAATATGCCAAAAGTATCTCAGAGGATATACTCCCTTAGGGGGTAAGTAATATACACAAAATATGCACACACAAACCAAAATCAGGTAAGTAAACAGTTAGAAAAGTAGGGCAAATACTTTAGAACACAATAGAATGCAATAGGAGAAAATAGGCCTAGGGGCAACACAAACCATATACTCCAAAAATGGAATGTGAACCACGAATGGACCCCAGGCCTAGTGTAGTGTGTAGAGGGTCCCTGGGAGTGTAAGAAAACATTAAGGGTGTCCAAGATACCCCACCCCAAGATCCTGAAAAGTGGGAGTAAAGTTACCCTACTGCCCAGAAAGACAGTAAAGTAGAGGTAGGGGATTCTGCAAGAACAACAACTGACTGCAAAGCACTGAAGATGGATTCCTGGACCTGAGGACCTGTAAAGGAAGGGGACCAAGTCCAAGAGTCACGGGGGCAGGAGCCCACTAAACCCCGAATGAAGGTGCAAAAGGGCTGCCTTTGGGTGGAAGATGCCAAAGATTCTGCAACAACGGAAGGTGCCAGGAACTTCTCCTTTGTAAAGGAGATGTCCACAGCGTGCTGGAGGATGCAGAGTTGTTTCCATGCAGAAAGACCACAAACAAGCCCTGCTAGCTGCAAGAGTTGCAGTTTTAAGATTTTGGGTGCTGCCAGGGCCCAGGAAGGACCAGGAGTTTGCCCCTTGGAGGAGGAGACAGAGGGTGCACTCAGCAATACAGACAGCCCATGCAGAAGCAGGCAGCACCCACAGAAGCACCTGAACAGGCATTCAGAAGATCTGAGCATGACGGTCAACTCAGCACAACAAAAGGGAGTCTCATGAAGTCGGAGTACAACTCAGTGAGTTGGGCAATGCAGGACGGAGTGCTGGGGACCTGGGCTAGGCTGTGCATGAAGGAAGTCTTGCAAAAGTGCACAGAAGCCCTAGCAGCTGCAGTTCACTCAGTACACAGGATTACTGTCTGGCATGGGGAGGCAAGAACTTATCTCCACCAAATTTGTACAGAAGGGCCACTGGACTGTCAGGGACACTTGGACCCAGCTCCTGTGTTCCAGGGACCACGCTCATCAGGATAAGAGGGGACCCAGATGACGGGTGATGCAGAAGTTTGGTGCCTGCGTTGGCAGGGGGGAGATTCCGTCGACCCACGGGAGATTTCTTCTTGGCTTCCAGTGCAGGGTGAAGGCAGACAGCCCTCAGAGCATGCACCACCATGAACCAGTCGAGAAAGCCGGCAAGATTAGGCACTACAATGTTGCTGGTAGTCTTCTTGCTACTTTGTTGCGGTTTTGCAGGCGTCCTGGAGCAGTCAGCGGTCAATCCTTGGCAGAAGTTGAAGAGAGAAGTGCAGAGGAACTCTGGTGAGCTCTTGCATTCAGTATCTGACGAGAAACCCACAGGAGAGACCCTAAATAGCCCTCAGAGGAGGATTGGCCACAGAGAAAGGTAAGCACCTATCAGGAGGGGTCTCTGATGTCACCTGCTGGCACTGGCCACTCAGAGATGTCCATTGTGCTCTCACACCTCTGCATTCAAGATGGCAGAAGTCTGGGACACACTGGAGGAGCTCTGGGCACCTCCCCGTGGGAGGTGCTGGTCAGGGGAGTGGTCACTCCCCTTTCCTTTGTCCAGTTTCGTGCCAGACCCGAGCCGGGGGGAATTCCTGAACTGGTGTAGACTGGCTTATGCAAGGAGGGCACCATCTGTGCCCTTCAAAGCATTTCCAGAGGCCAGGAGAGGCTACTCCTCTCAGGTCCTTCACACCTATTTCCAAAGGGAGAGGGTGTGACACCCTGTCTCAGAGGAAATCCTTTGTTCTGCCTTCCTCGGACTGGGCTGCCCAGGCCCCACGGGGGCAGAAACTTGTCTGAGGGTTGGCAGCAGCGGTAGCTTCAGAGAAAACCCCAGAAAGTTAGTTTGGCAGTACCCGGGCTCTATGCTGGAGCCCCGAGGATGCATGGAATTGTCCCTCCAATACCAGAATGGTATTGTGGTGACAATTCCATGATCCTAGACATGTTACATGGCCATGTTTGGAGTTACCATGGTGATGCTACATATAGGTATTGACCTTTATGTAGTGCACACGTGTAATAGTGTCCCCGCACTCACAAAGTCCGGGGAAATTGACCTGAACAATGTGGGGGCACCTTGGCTAGTGCTAGGGTGCCCTCACACTAAGTACCTTTGCACCTAACCTTCACTAAGTGAGGTTTGGACATATAGGTGACTTATAAGTTACTTAAGTGCAGTGTAAAACGGCTGTGAAATAACGTGAACGTTATTTCTCTCAGGCTGCAGTGGCAGTCCTGTGTAAGAATTGTCTGACCTCCCTATGGGTGGCAAAAGAAATGCTGCAGCCCATATGGATCTCCTGGAACCCCAATACCCTGAGTACCTAGGTACCATATACTAGGGAATTATAAGGGTGTTCCAGTGTGCCAATTAGAATTGGTAAAATTAGTCACTAGCCTGCAGTGACAATTTTAAAAGCAGAGAGAGCTTGGTTAGCAGAGGTTCTGGTTAGCAGAGCCTCAGTGATACAGTTAGGCACCACACAGGGAACACATATAGGCCACAAACCTATGAACACTGGGGTCCTGGCTAGCAGGATCCTAGTGACACATATCAAACATACTGACAACATAGGGTTTTCACTATGAGCACTGGGCTCTGGCTGGCAGGATCCCAGTGAAACAGTAAAAACACCCTGACATATACTCACAAACAGGCCAAAAGTGGGGGTAACAAGGCTAGAATGAGGCTACCTTCAGCGGTCATCTCAACACTGCATAAAGAGGTCACACGATGCCGGAGATCAACTCAGAGAGCTGAGCATTGCAGGACGGAGTGCTGGGGACCTAGGCTCGGCTGTACTTGCAGGATGTCTTGGAAATGTGCACAGAAGCCCTTGTAGATGCAGATCATGTGGTGCTTGGTGATACTGTCTCTGGAGGGGAAGCAAGGACTTACCTCCTCCAAATTCAGACAGTTGGACCTCTGGACAATCGGGTTCAATTGTGTCCACCACCTGTGCTCCAGGGACCACGCTGGTTAGGATGAGAGGGGACCCAGAGTACTGGTGAGGCTGTAGTTTGGTGCCTGTTAGAGCAGGGGGAAGACTCCGTCAACCCACAGGAGATTTCTTCATGGCTTCCAGTGCATGGTGAAGGCAGACAGCCCTCAGAGCATGCACCACCAGGAAACAGTCGAGAAAGCCGGCAGGATTAGGCACTACAATGTCGCTGGTAGTCTTCTAGCTACTTTGTTGCAGTTTTGCAGGCGTCCTAAAGCAGTCAGCGGTCGATCCTTGGTTGAAGTCGAAGAGAGAAGTGCAGAGGAGCCCTGGTGGATTCTTGCAAGTCGAAATCTGAAGAGAAGCCCACAGGAGGGACCCTAAAGAGCCCTGAGAGGAGGATTGGCTACCTACCAAGGTATGCAGCTATCAGGAGGGGTCTCTGACGTCACCTGCTGGCACTGGCCACTCAGAGGCCTCCAGAGTGTCCCAACACACCTCTGAAAATAAGATGGCAGAGGTCTGAGACACATTGGAGGAGCTCTGGGTACCAACCCTGGGGTGTTGATGGACAGGGGAGTGGACACTCCCCTTTCCTTTGTCCAGTTTCCTGCCAGAGCAGGGGAGAAAGGGTCCCTGAACTGGGGTATACTGGTTTATGCAAGAAGGGCATAATCTGTGCCCTTCAAAGCATTTCCAGAGGCTGGGAGAGGCTACCTCTCCCCAGCATGTAACACCTATTTCCAAAGGGAGAGGGTGTAACATCCTGCTCTCAGAGGAAATGCTTTGTTCTACCTTCCTGGGACTGGGCTGCCCAGACCCCAGGAGAGCAGAACCCTGTCTGTGAGGTGGCAGCAGCTGTAGCTGCAGTGCAAGCCTCAGAGAGCTGGTTTGGCAGTACTGGGGGTCCATGGTGGAGCCCCCAGGATGCATGGAATTGGCTCACCAATACCAGATTTGTATTGGGGGATACTTCCATGATCTTAGACATGTTACATGGCCATATTCGGAGTCATCATTGTGAAGCTACATATAGGTATTGACTTAAAGCAGGGAAATTTGTAAGAGTAGTGACATCACCTTGACAATTGATTTTATTCCTGGTGCAAAGCTTTGTTCAGCATCAAATGATATTCCCAAATGCTTTGCCATTTTAACGAGGATAGATAGCAGCCCCAGGGTAGCATGCAAGTCAAATGGGAGAAACTCTGGGTCCTCTCTCCCACAAACTACAACTTTGGATCTTGCTCAAACAAAAGAAACTCTCCTTATTCCATTGGTTATAGTAATTAAGATATATGTGTTGCGTGCTCTGTTGCCCAGGTTGTTTTTCAAGTGGCTCTAATTTTGAATGTTATCCATATATATTTGAAAAGGCTGCTCCAGTATTCGTATCAGGGTGTACATATATTTATGAAAAAGAGAAGTGAGTGTAAGGACCCCCACGATATTATACATGACTCTTTTCAGGCAAATATTTCCTTTTTTATTATCAAATTGTAGAGGAAAGAACCAATCCTTTTTGTTTCCAGACCTGACACCCAAGCCCAAAGTACAGGATCAAATGGTTGACATCACTATAGACCTTCTAGAAAAGGTTTGCAAGGTTTGGGTTCACTCAAACCTTTTAAATGCGGATTCCCCCCTCCCCCCCCCCCCCACAATCCTCCCACCCCCAGCTGAAGAATCTCTTCAATTGGAAAGGCTTTGCTTACAAAGATGTACTCATAATATGCTGGCATTCTGTCATTTTTCATTAAAGAGTACACAAGCTTTCTTTAGCCAGAGACATAGGGGTACATTTAAGAGCCCCTAGCGCCACCTTAGTGCCGTAATAATGCCATTTATTATGCCAAGGTGGCACTAAAGTGGCTTTTTCCATGCGCCATATTAACAAAGTGGTGCAATGCATGCATTGCACCACTTTATAAACCGGTGCAAGGAGGCCCGCAAAGATGGTGCAGTGACATTTAACAGATTTCACTGTGCCATTTTCGGTGCCATTTTGAACACCTGCTCAGAGCAGGCATTTAAATGACGCTCCAATAGAAACCCATGGGCCTTCTTGGACTTTGCTACACTTGCTTCAACAGTTTTGATTCTAATGTAGCAAAATACCACAATAGTGTCACAAATTTTGATGCAATCATGATGACCGCCATGGTGCACCAAATGATAAATATGGCACAACCATAGTGTTGTTAGGTGGCAGTAGGGGGTGCAGAAAAAGTGGCACATGAGCTCTGATGCGCCACTTTTTCATAAATTTGGGCTATATTTTGTTTTTTATACATTGATTGAATATAACTGGCTAATTGCAGTCTTCATTTATATCTAAAGGAAAATTGCACTTTCGTCAGGCGGCAATAAATAATCTAGAAGAACTCTGGCTAGAAATCTTTTTGCATTACATTTTTATAAACGAAAATAATAATTGATTACTGGCACTGAGTGAAAAAAAACTGTACGTTGCCGAGAATATCTGCATACGTGGGATGCATACAACTTTTCGTTTAAGCCTTTTTAATTCGCCATGAATTCCACATGTTGGGAATTACTACAAAAAGTATTTCTCGACCTCAGGGACTCATAATCGATCATTGTAAAAAAAAAAAAAATAAAAAAAAAAAAATAACCATAAGATACTGATACGCAGAATGTTACGATATTAAAAAAATAACTCACGTGCATGTTTACATTGTTCTATCACTTAGTTTAGGGGACTTTACTTCATAGATATACCATCAATTACCCAGAAAGGATGTGAGACATCCTGGAATGAAGTTGAGACGTTCTAGTTGTTTCTTGGCAATTAGAAGTGGAATATCCCGAAAACGAAAGAGCTTAACGCAATTATAAATTGACCTCTTGACACCAGTCTGAGGAGGAGAAGCCCTCCTACGGCACTAGCAGTTTCACTTAGAACAATAACAGCTGGTGGTGGCTCCACCAGGCACGAGGGCTCCCGGAAGTTGGTTCATGCAATCTGAGACTTCTGGTTGTCATACCTGACCTGCAGTGTACCACACTGCCAGACGTGTTTTCATTTGAAAAATATACTTTTCTCTCTGAGGCCCATCACTAAACCCTCCTGATCAATGTCTAGGTATGTCAGAGGAAGAATGGAGGAAGCTAGACACTAGCAGTGAGGTTTCACATAACACTGTCTGACAAATGACATTTGAGTCAGAGAACTTAGATTTTATTATGAAACAGGTTACACCAGCTGCTTATGTGACAAATATTGAAGATTTGTCAGTGAAGGATCATCCAATTGCGCAGTTTAAAAATACGTAGCAAGTGTCTAGCTTTGTTGAAAACCATTAAGTTTACATGATAAACAACAGCGGTATTTGCATTATTCACACAGTGAGACAACAGTTTAGGCGATTGTTCTACCCATATTCCCGTTCACGTTCGTACCAAAGACTGCAGAAAAAAGAAACCAGAAAAGTAATGATTAGCCGCCAGATATCATAAAGCATACTGCACGCCTTTAAAAAGAGGTCTACATTCCTTTCATAACAAAACAAACGCTGGCAAACCCAATAGGCCTGCCGTCGACAAGATCGTGAAACTTTTTTTAGATTTTTACTTTTTATTACAAGGTAGTGGACCAAATATAAAAATATAAAATGAAAACATGCTGTATACTAAACGTGGCTGCCATGCGCTCACAACTACACTTACAAATTTAGATTTGAAAAAGAGCTGCACTCGTGTGGTTATTTTACTAGGTGTGCCATCGCATTTATTAATATTATTATTATTATTATTATTATTATTATTCGTAATGTTATTATTATATAATTCATCACTCAACCAAGCACTCACATTGAAGACAGCTACACTGTTTGTCACTTAACCACTTTAAATAGGACACAGAAAACACACCACCATTTAACTGGGTACCTATAGTGCAGACAAAATACATTTTATATATTGTTTAATATAAAAAATGAACAAAATAACACACGTTGAACCATGTTTTCCACTTAAGAGAAAGGAACTATTATTAGAAGAATATGTAAGTAGCCTTGGGTAAGGTGGGATTATCCATTACTCGATTCTGTATTCTCCAGTAAAATTAACTACAATGTGAATGACAATTTAACAGAGTTTAAGTGGATGGTAGTCCACTTCAGGTAATAATGTTATTATTCCTTACTAGATCCAGTAAAGTCTCAATAATTTAAGCCTGAGCTCAACCCTTAGTAGCTGTATCACAGAGCAGACAGGCTTAATGTGTAATGTGTAATGAGAAATGTGTAAACCATGTATCAGTACCAAAACAATGAAATAGTAGAAAACACAGCCCATTAAAAATCCCACTCCCATTTATAAAAAAGGGAGAACATCTTATAGAGCAAGTAGACACCAAATGAGAAAAATCTGATGCAGATAACCAAAGATAGCAAAAATCGTCAAAAAATGTCTTTCACAGCTTTTAGAATGAGGCAGGAGGAGAACACTCCAACTCTCATCCAAAGGCCCTAGGACCTTTGGGACAGCTCCTGGGGATCAGAACTAACTCCAGGGATAGCTACTAGCAGGATCCAGTGCAAGTCCAGTTGGAACAGGTCGGCTTGGCTCTTCATGAAAGTGGGCTACTTGCAGATCTTGTGTTCCTGTAGCTTAACAGGAGCCTGGACAACTAGCCCTTAGAGTGCACTCTTCTGTCCTGGGTTCAAGTGGAGCAGGTCCAGCCCTTGGGGTTCCTCTCCACAGGTAACAGTAGGTGCAGTCCTTCTTCTGTCTTCCTCAGGTCCAGCAGTTTTCTGAAGAAGGTCACCAGTGGTGCCACATTCATGCATGGTAGGAGCTTGTGGGTGGAGGAAACTCACTGTCCAATAGGAAAACAGTTCCCAGAGGTAATCCAACACACTTTGGCACCACTTCTGGGGGCACAATTGTTCAGTGCTGTGTTCTTCCAAAATCCAACATGGCGAGAATATTTCTTCCCCTGGTCAGAGCTCTGGAAATACCATTCAAACCTCCCAGCAAGCTGCCAGGTAACAGTTGGAGGATTAACTCTGAAAAGGCTACTAGAGGCTTTAGACATGAAAATTACAACTTTCTAAAAGTGGGATTTTAAAAAATAGTAATTTAAAATCTGACTTGACCATCAAATTTGATTTTAAATTCATATTTATTGGAGTCATTTATGTTTCTAGGTTTTCCCAAATGTACATTATGCATTTTAACGTATTATGATGTAGCCTAGGGCAGTGGTTCCCAACCGGTGGTCGGGGGACGCCTGGGGGTCTGCGAAGCCTCATCAGGGCGCCCATTAGTGCTTGAAAAATTAACTAATATTAATAGAATAATAAAGTGTATATTAATAAAGTGGCTAAATGTACAGCTGAAAATTTTAAAACATACTATAAATATTAGGGCATTTGAAATTGATGGCTAAAAATTAAATTAGTATCCTCAGACTGATTCGTGGAAGCAGTGAAGGAGCATCAAACAAAATATAGTATGGACAATGTGTGGCTTTAGTTGAATTTAGAAAAGCTCCAACCTTCCTATTAAAATATTTATTTTTATTGGACTTGTTTGCTAATAAATAACATGTGTTATAATTTGTGTATGTGTTTGACGAAATGCTTGTTTCTGTATTTTTATGTATATTGTTTTACTGTTCAAATCATCAACAATGTTAAGGCCAGGTTCCATGGCTTACAGTAAAATCAGTGGGGGCTCCCCGGATGCCGTAATGATTCAGTGGGGGTCCCCAGTTCCAGTAATGATAAAGTGGGGTTCCACAGAAGTCAAAATGTTGGGAACCACTGGCCTAGAGCTTTTCCATGGGAGAGCCACCCTTGTTACAGTGAAAAACGACTTTGGGCCTAAAGAACATCTAACCATAGGCAGTGAGTTACAGCTCAAATACATAATTTCATGAGTAAATTGGGTGATTAATAAAAATATATACATTTGACTTATGCCTGGAAAAAAATCATAATTTGCTTAGGTGTAAATCAACAAGTCACTATGTAGCATTAGACACACTCACAATTGCTTGAAGTGCACTTCTAATAGCTTTGTAATGGGAATGTGTACCCAGCTTGTGCACCTTCGAGCACCTTAAGGTTCCGCAGATGCTTGTGTAGCTCGCTTCTGTAACACAGATAGTGTTGGCACACATGTAGCACTAGCGCTATCATTAGAGGGCGTTCCCTCATTTGCCCCGGGCATGACCCCCTGCCAATGAGGTAATCACCATGACTCTGCACCAGCACTGTATTATGGAGAGGGGGCAGAGGCAAACATGCCTTTAGGAGGCACACATAAAGTGAGTCACCAAAAGGTGGCACACATTTAGTGTGCCTCCTTAAGGCAGCCAGAAAAAAGATGGTCCCACTGATCCACCCAGACATCCCCTTGCAGGAGTGTGCAGTCACGCACTGCATCTGCGTGCAAGGGGATCTCTCTCCCCTCTTCAAAGTGCAGGCGGGTTTCTACCTGCACTGTGAAACACGGGGCAGCTTTAAAGAAGCTGCTCCTTATTTCCCTTGAATGCAGCATATTCACCATAATAGGGTGGACTTTCCCTTTTTGGCCACACCTCACCTGTTTTAAGATGCACCGTGGAACACACAGGGAAAGTGCGTCCTTATGGTAACATGGGCTCAGGTGTCCTTTTGCTGGAGAACTCAATTTAATGCTTTAGATGGGTTGCCCCAAGTGGGAAGGGTATGCCCAGACGTGGGCCCCGTGCTCGCTATGCCACCAGATTCATGCTAGCCTGGCTGATGAAGAGTGATACCCTGAAACGGTCCCAGGATGCTTGTTTCTGGTCTAGGGAGGACCTGGTCAGGCGGTTCGGTCTGGACTGTTCTCATGGGGAACAGGGACAAGACTGATTTCTATATGGCTGGGTCTAAACTGGAATGGCAAGGCAAGCACAAAAACTGATGGATTAAACCCAGGTCTGTGACTGGGGGTGAATGTTTGATTTACTCTGTAACCCGCCCATCATCTATTGTTTTTACTTTTAGAAAGTTGGCATTTCTTGTCCTAACCATTTGATGCCTGCAGCCTGTTCCTGGGTCAGATGACTAAATGACAGTTGGACTTGTGAATTCCTCCCAGACCACCACACATTAGAGGGACTGGATGTTGATTGGATGGGCTGAAAATCCACTGAAATTCACTAGCCTCACAATAATAACTTGCAAAACGGCCATGCAAACCATAACTTACAGACCACATCTAGGTTCTCATTTACAAGAAAGTGGCACAGCGCTGCGACAAAATTGTCAGCGCCACGCTTCATCGCTTCAGAAACACAAGGATGTGCTGTATTTGCGAAAATACATTGCACCTCTGTGTCTCCCCTGGAGCTGGCACTAAAACTAGCTGCCT
The DNA here is from genome assembly GCF_031143425.1 of Pleurodeles waltl. Taxonomy (NCBI): domain Eukaryota; kingdom Metazoa; phylum Chordata; class Amphibia; order Caudata; family Salamandridae; genus Pleurodeles; species Pleurodeles waltl. The sequence goes on from NC_090436.1 coordinate 288,834,106, forward strand.
AGCCCCAACGCAGGCACCCTTGTACCGTAGCGCAAGGGTGTCTGCGTTGCAGAGAATGATTGTTTATGTGAAGGAAGGTGCCCCTTCCTGCACATAAACAATCAATAATGGAGATTTGCTAGTCCTATGTGTGCTGCACAATGCAGCACACATAGAAGTAGCAAATTGTCATCATTTAATGATTGTTTATGTGATTAACAATCAGTAATGGCATTTTGCTCTTCTTTTACGTGCTACAGAATGCAGTACATATAAGAAAAGCAAAAAAGGGGAGAAATAAAAGTATTTCTCCTTGTAGCGCTGCTGCCTCAGGTATACGAATCCTTGTAACTGTGGGGCAGTGCCAAAATGCAATGGGTGTTACAATGGAATGACCACAGCAACACCCAATGCACGTCCCTCTGCCGCAGAAAACTGCATTGTGGGTCCATATTTACAAGGCGGCATTAAACTATGCAAGGTGGTTTAATGCCCCCTTGTAAATATGGAAAATGTCACAGTGCCACCGGAGCGTCGTTAAATGTGACTCTCCAGTGGTGCTAGGGTCTTGTATATAAGCCCCTTAATGTTTATGGCCTCACAATGTTTATACCAATAAGAAATAATAGTCATTAAATAACAACACATACTCAACTAAATAAATATTAATATGCTTATCCAGCTCACTGATAATGGTAACCTGGTATTTAATCTGACCTGTCATAACATTTGTATTTACATCTGTTAATTCAAGATGGAGACCAGGAGCATTGGATTTGGCATGAGTTATGCTTTGTATGAGCGTTTTGCGAGTTATGGATAGAAAAGTTTACAATAACTGGTGAGGTTCAGTGTTTTGAATTCATAACCATAACTGTACTTGCACTGTGGGAATTAAAGTGACTATGTACATACATAAAGTTTACGTAATACCTAGTTGTCGTTTTGCTCCTGTTTAAATACAGTTTTACAGCTACTGTAAACCTTTGTGCATTCGGGAAGGTCACACTTTAGATGACTGAGGGCAAATATGTGTGTGTAATAACTTAAAACATTTCAAGGGACGTTTCTGATTCGAACGAGGCCCATGCAGGGTGATTTAACTACTGTATAGGAAATGGTTGTTATTTCTGCTGCTCAGACTCTGACCACGAGGGCAAACTACAAAGAAGGGAGAGTGGCAGTTTCAAAGAGGTTTTATCCCATTCCCTGGACTCTGGGAAGAGGGGCCTAGACACAATAGGGATTACATGGCCTTTGATGAAGTCCGCCTGATTTGAACCTGTTTTTCCTTGTGAAGCCCAAGATAATCTGGCTGAAAAGAACACTTCCCGTTCTGAATGCCTCCTCAAAGAAATGTAGACGGTTCTGAAAGGCGAAGTCTACTGGCAATAATTAAGGAAAAAAGTGGAAAGCAGCACAAAACAGAGTCAAAATTAGGCACTGTTCCGGTAACCCTAAAAGAGGCTAAGGAAGTGCGCTTTTAAAGGGAGGGATAAGAAAGAATAAATTAAAGTGATATTAGGGATATTGCACACGGATTCATTTTTTGTCGCCAAAATGAGTCGGTGCAGAAGTCGATTGCTGAAAAGATGCAAACAGATGACTATCGTTTAGTTGATCTGTTATTACAAATATAAATGAACGTACTCTTTAGTGCTTTAAATTCCTCAAACAAGAGTTGCGAAAGTAGTATTCTGAGAGACACTGCTTGGTCGGTTTAAGTGCACAACTAGCTGAAATATATATATATATATATGCACACACACACCAAAGGACCATAGGAAGATAAATGTCAGAGTGTTGTGTTTAACTGTGAAATAACTGTGGACCTTATAGGAAAGTTCCACTTTCTTCCGCTTATTGATACTTTTTTTTATGTAGCACTTTATAACAAACCTGCCTTTTCTAAGCACTGTAAATAAATAGTGCTATTATTACCCCATTCGAAGGTACTTGTTTGGCATGTACCACTTAAGGCCACACTTCTGCCATTTGTAGGAGCTCCTCCTAAATTCTCATTAGGCTGGAAGTTAGCCTTGATTCAGTTCGTAACCGACAGATCACGTCACGTCATCAGTGAATGATCGGGTCACTAGACTATTTTGCCAGCTAAGTATTTGGTGCATCTCGGCCAATACGTGTACTAGTAGTTAACTGTTTCAAAAAGCTAATGCTGAAAATACTGTAACTCCTTCAAATAGTCAATCTGTATATTTTTCTTTTCAAAACATAGCTTTAAAGGAGCAGATATTTTATAACTAGTTTATAACTATGTATCGAAATGGAAAGCAGAAGTTGGACTGTATCAAATTGAAGCTCCTGCTAGTGCTTGGTGGAACAAGGAACAATTGAAAACAAGCATTTGCAATGCAATGGTCTCGCGTTTGCTCGTGTTAGCGTTATTAGCGTTGTAAACTCCTAACCGGACTTTTCTTGCCACAGAAATTGAAAATTTAGAGTAAAACAGTTTCACATAACTAACCAGACTTTTCTTGCCATATAAACTGAAAAGTAAAAGTTTCACATAAGCGAGCCAACGGCCGCCATCAGTGCAAAGCAGACTCACAAAGGGAAATAAAAAGGTTGCTTGCAGTGAAACCTATCCACAAAAGTGCAATTATCCATGTAACCAGCAAACGTGCAATTACCTATGTAACAGGATCGATGTCATGCAAAGCACTTGACTACTGCCCAGTGAGATCGCTCTGTAAGAAAAAGTAGTCCAGAAACCAGATGGAAAACATCGAGCTTCGTATGTTTTCAGTAGTTGGTCAGTGCGCTCGAGGCGAGCTAAACACCGGGAAAGGCATGATGTATGCATGCCTTTCACTAATGAAAACAAGCAGATTTTAAAAGGCAAGCCCACAAACCAATGAAAGTGACTGACGTGACATGGGCGTGGTTAGAAGCCCAAAGAGAAATTACAACAGGGGATGGAGCGTTTTGCGCTCTCCCCTAAAAACATCCTTGAATTGATCAGAACAGGAAAGTGACAACGGATAAATACACACAGATTACCTTCAATTTTTCAGGTAATTGATCAAACGTATCCTTTGAACAGCCTCTCGATAGGGAAAATGAGGCATGTTACTAAATTCACAAAGCACACATGTCTATTAGAAGATGCCCTGTACCATAGCAGTGTCAGAGAAGAGGGCACTGGAAGAGCTGGGTCATTAAGTCTTAAGTTCACAGTAGAAGTGCTCCAGAGACCACAGCCCAGATTTACAAATGTTTTGTGTTACGTTTGTATTCATTTTTTAACACAAACATGAAGCAAAGTGTTGTGGTGGGATTTACAATCCAACACAAATTGCAGCCCAGAGTAACACAAAGCTGTCCTGTGTTAATTTGCATCAAGAATGTGTTCCATGGGTGGTGCTTCGACATTTCTATGCAACCACTCATGGACTTAGATGACAACCCCTATATAGAAAGATCTGTAGACAGGGATTTGTGCCAAATCCTGCATCTCCTCGAGGCAGGCATAGCAAGAAGAAATGTTTTCCTTTCACCTCAATTTCCCCACTTTGCATGTGTACCTCATTGCACAGCACACATACAAATTGGGAAATGTCTTAAATAGTTTTTGTATACTAGAAGGGTCCCATTCTAGCACTAAACCTATGTTTCCCACAACACAGACACCTTTGCACTGTGGCACAAGGGTGTCTGCATTGGAAGCCAAAAGTGCACCAGAGCAGGGAGAGAGTAGAACAGCAGATATGGCGCTGTCTTGCTCTCTTTCTTTCAAGCAGCGCCGAGCAGCACCTTTACTTGCTATGCTGCTTTATGTGAATTCAACGTGAATCTGGGCCCAGATCTACTGACAGAGTGACCGTAAATTTTGCACCAAGGGGCATATTTATATTCAGTTTTCATCAAATTTGTGTCATTTTTTGTTTACGCAAATTCAACACAAACCTATCTCCACATTTATATTTTGACGTTAGCCACGTCTAACGTCAAAATATAGAAGTTTACACCATTTTTTTGGATGCATTCAACTACCTTGCGTCAATGAGATGAAAGGTAGGCGTTCCCATCTAAAAAATTGTGCTATCTCCAAAGCCCCATATTTACCCCCCAGCTAAAATGACGCACGGTTCGGAGGAGGGGCTAAATAATGGTGCAAAGCTTTCTTTGCACCATTATTTACACCTGGGTCAGACAGGCGTTAGGGGACCTGTGGATCCATTTCCATGGTTAAACACCATGGAATCGGTCCACAGGTGCCCTCCCCCAAGCCCGAAGACCATCCCCACCCCCACCAGAGGGACACTGAGGATGGGGGACCCCATCCCAGGTAAGTGGGGTAAGTATTTTTTTATATATTATTTAATGCAATCGGGGGCCCTAACTTGGGGCCCCTGTATGGCACAGAGTGCAATGGCCATGCCCAGCAGACACTTGTCCTCTGTGCTGGCCATTGGGGTGGTGGGCCTGACTCCTGTCTTTCCTAAGACAGAAGTCATGTTTTTGGTGGTTAGGCACATGGAAATGGTGCTAGTATGGTCAGAGGCATTTTTTTGCCTCTAACCAGTCTAGCGTTATTTTTTGATGCACAACCCCCTCCTTCCCTACCGCCACCCCCACCCAGCTAGTGTTTTTTTTAAAGACGCTAGCCCAAGTTTAGCACCGACTTGCGCCATTCCTTTAATATGGCGCCAAGCTGGCGCTGTGGAATGGTGCAATCCAAAGCTATACTTTTTGCCACAAACCTTCATTTGTGCAGTTTTGGGCAAAACAATTAAGTCTTTTTCAAAGCGTTTAACTTTGTGGTAAGACCTATGAAATAATAGGTACATTGCAAAATCTCCAGTCGTAGGGTGTCTCAGAACAACCTGCCTAATAAATATTAATTTGGTGAGTCACTAATTAAACCCCTCAATGACTGGCTACAATCACAGGGATGGTGGCCTATAAGAAACAGAAGAACACCATCCGTGTGTTTGCATTACCAAACAGGAAACGTTTTCTTTTAAAGAAGTGCATGTTCCTTTAGGGAGCCAGCACTGATTTACATTAAAAAAATATAATTTTGTTAACATCAAGGGGAGCAGACACTGGTACACCACTGATAGATTACATACCAAATTAAAACTGGAAGGAAATACCCTTCACACACATCTTTTTATTTGTGATAAATTATAGGTCAGTAAATCCATTTAGCAAGTCAGAAATAAAAAAATCTATTTTGCTATTTGAAATTCTGAAATTTTGCAAGTCAGGCTTTGCAGCCTCAAAATGGCTTTTGTACATCTGACCCCAGATCTTATTTGGGCATGCATCGCCTTAGTGCCAGATTGAGGTGAATCCCTTTTGAAAACATGCACATTAAAGTAACACAAACATATAAAGCTGAAGGCGATGCTCTGGGGACAGGACGATGTGTTTTCAAGAGCGGGCACTCAATGGCATCTGAAAACAACAGCTCGGCACTATGTGACAGGGATTAGTGTCATTTCTGTATTTTCCATGCTTCCTGTTGAGGGTAAGCAGTCCATTCTTCAGCATGACAGAATCCCATCGCTGAATGGAGACTAGTGTCAAAGGGCCATTCGAATGCTAAGCTGCTAAATGCCATGGGCCAGCGCCACCCTTTCCTTTACCAGTGTTAAAATGTGTCCCCTTGACTAGTCTCTCACTTGAAATCTCCGACGTCTATCTTTATAAGAAAAAGAAGCTCCATTCCGCCTCACATTCAAAGAAATGTTTGCATCAGTGCCTTCTGACATCATTTTGACTCGCACTGCGCAAAACGTTTTTGTAAATACAAGGTTTGCCAGAACTGGATTTATGCTATATGAAAATTGTTCACTGTAAATTCTTCCCATTTCAAAAGTATTAATTAGGTATTTTGGGTGATAGGTATCTTCACCCTAATGCTTCTCTAGTTCGTTGACCCTTAAACGTGCGATTACCCTGTCTATATGGTGGAGCTTTATTTCCGGGTTTTAGGACGAACGTCGAAATATCTTTTGAGGTTATGCTCAATGTCTCAGTTTTATTATGTAAATTTTGTCTTCCTAAATGTCAATCGTCATTTGGCATTATTTTGTCATAAGTGGTTGGTTCTTTCAGTATGTTCTTCTAAAGTCTTAATCCGTAAAGTCAAGTGCCAGAGTGTTCCTCATTATTTGAGTTAACAGATACACGAGATGTGTTTAAAAGTATTTCTTTAATAAATGAATAACATTTACACGAAATTAATATTCTGATTCATAGTCGTACACTGGTAACAATATATGTACTGCACTGTATGTGTGAGTGTCTGGTTTTTGGTTCTTTCTCTTTGATGATGATGCTTTGATATCTGTGGCAGCGACCTCTAAGACTCAGTGTTAGAAATTGGGTTTCTGGTTGGCAGAGGTATGCACCCTTTTCCAGCAGGAATCAAAATCCATGGTAGGGTAAGTCAGTTACATACCATAAATTAACCTGTGCTCACCCTCCGGTGGCTTGGCATAGAGCAGGCAAGCTTAATTTAGGAGGTAATGTGTAAAGTATTTGTGCAATACTTAAGGTGTTAAAATAGTGAAAACGTAACACAAAAAGAATCTACAGCAAGTTAGTAAGTAAGTAACCTTAATTGCACCGCCGTACTGCAGCTTTTCACCGCACTCCGGGCAAAGTCTCCCAGCCTGCCTGCGGCCAATCATAACGCTGCTCAGAGCAGCGTTATTATTGGCTGGAGCAACCTTTCTGGGCGCTCCAAGGCAGACTGGGAGCCTGGGCCTGCTCTCTCAAACCTGACTGCACACTGCCGGGTTGGAGAGAGCCCTGTGTGCATGTGTGTTTGGCCAGCCTGAGATGCCTGCCAAACATACATGCGCACTGAGGGGAGTGCTCTGTGCACTCCCCTCAGTGCTCGTCGCCCCTGTGGCCCGCCCCTTTAAAAATAAAACAGTAATAAACATAGTTTTAAATCGTTTTATTTTTAAAGGTTTGCAGCTGATGCTGGTGGGGAGCGACACTCCTGCACCATAGCGAAGGAGCTGCCCCTGTAATTTACTAAACAAAACAAGACCAACATGATAAAAATCCAATAGAGTTAAGATATGAATTTTTAAAGAATATCTGCAAACAGTGCATAGACACATAAAGTGCCAACCGGGGCTATGTGGTGGTGCTTGACCGGAGTTAATCTGCAAGTTCAGGATGACAGCGATGGAGCATGGGTTGGATACAGGAGCCACGCAAGGTCTGCTGCAAACAGTACTTTACTTCCGGGTTACATGGAGGAGAAATGCAAGGAGCGATGCTAAGAGCAGCAGTGTTGATGTGTCATCTTCAATCCTGGCAATGTAGGCGATGCATCAGTTCCGAGCCATGCAATCGGAAAAGTGTTGTTAGCGAATTCCTGAGATCTAGGCAATGCGTCATAGTCAAGCCGTGCAGCCAGTGATGCAAGCTCCTCAAACAGAAGCAGAGATATGTTGGCATCGAAGGGAGATGCATCAGTTCCGACTGGCGCAATGTCGGCAATGCAAGGATTTTAAGCAGGGTCAGCCACGAAATACACTTCCAAGGGCCCAGGATTGGATTGGCACCATGTGGCACTGCAAGACTCACAACTGGCACACTCCAGAGGCTGTAGCAGGGTTGGAGAAATGCAGGAAGTCTTTGTTGTCCCTGAGACTGAGGAACAGGAGGCAAGCCACCAAGCCTTTGGTGTCACTTTGGTTCCGTGGATGATGGGGGATGATGGGGGTCCAGTCCTTCTCACCTAGACAAGAAAGGCAGCAGGCAGCAAGTCAGCACAGGCAAGAAAGCAGTCCTTCCAAGTCAGAAGTCCAGCAGAGTAGTAGTCCTTGTAGCAGCACAGCAATCCTTCCTGGCAGAGTATCCACAGGTCCAGAAGTGTACTGATGTGGTACAGTCAGAAGTCAAGTTCTTATGCCCAGTGGTGCCTTTGAAGTGGGGATGACTTCAGAGAGGAGCTTTGAAGTGGACAAAGGTTTTCACTTTCCTGCCCTACCTCCAGACACACTACGGGGGTATGCAGCTCTTTGTATAAGGACAGGCACAGTCCTATTGAGATGCAAGTGTCAGCTTCTTCCTCCCATCCTACCCAGGATGGCCTGGCAGTGAAAAATCTCCAAATTTAATTTTCACTGTGGTTCTTCCATAGAAAAGAACTAGGTTACATTAATACACCTTATAATGCATAGCTTCCATTTGAGACTACATAGGAACATGATTCAAAGGCTCATTTTAATAATAATTTACAATCCAACCTAAGGGTCAAGTCGGAATTTAAAATATTATTTTGAAAATGCCACTTTTAGAACGTTGGCATTTTCCTGCTTAAACAAATGTGCCTTTCTGCGAGTATTCAGTGTCTCCTGACTGCTAATGTCTCTCCTGGTGAGATGTGTATTGCTCTCAGACGATGTTTCCCCCTGACAGGATGGCCATCTGGACAGTGGCCAGAAACTCAATTAAACAGGCAGATGTGGTTCACGCCAAGGGATGCCCCCCTTTACTGTCCTGCAAGCCAGCCAGGCAGCAATCCTAGTGGGAGAGGGGAAGCCCCCAAACCAGTTGTGAGTGACCACAAGGGAGGGTTTGCCCATGTATGTTATGTAGAAAGGGGCACTGTGGGATAATGTACAGTACAAACAAAGAAAGTACTGCAAAAGTGGATAGATCTCCTCCCCTGGAACCTTTACCCCATCAGTTAGGGAGTGACCAAGAGGTACCCACACCCACAGGCTGGCACTGGGCATCAATGTGGCACCCTCAGTAACCCCTTCAAAACACATGTGGACCTGTGGAAGACAAGGAAGAATTGCACATGCTGTTGAACCTGTGGAGAGAGACCCCCAAGGGCTGGACCCACTCCCATTTGTACTCAGTAATGTGAAGTGGAATCCAAGGGTTAGTTGGCGGACCTCCTCTTAAGCTATAGGGACTCAAAAGCTGACCACTCAAGCTGACTAGTTTCAACTGAACCTATCCTGGACCCTGCTGGTAACATCCCCTGGAGTGAGTCCTGACCCTAAAGTGTTGCCCCTAAGGTCCTGGGGTATTTAGATAAGAGTCAGAGTGTATTGACCATGCTTACCTCTAAGGTCAATCGGACTTAGGTGCATTGCTGCTGGACCGCTGATTTAGGTTGCTCCTGATCAGACCTTTTCCACAGCAGCAAATCTGTTTCAGTAGGATGTCGCTGAGAAGGTATCCGGCCCTGTGGAGCTCTGTTCCGCTACAACTTGCAGCTGGAAGAATTTCAGCTCCAAAAAAGTGACTAAGTCCAAATGTAGAGACCTTCCTTTGTGGCAGATTTTGAATTTCTCCTGCTTGGAGCTTACCCACCAAAAGGCACCAGCATTACCGGTGGCTTTCCAACATCATGGAGCACATCTCAGCCACACTATGGGGGTCATTCTGACCCTGGCAGTAAAAACCGCCAGGGCCAACGACCGCGGGAGCACCGCCAACAAGCTGGCGGTGCTCCCATGGGCATTCTGACCGTGGCAGTACAGCCGCGGTCAGAAACGGAAAACCGGCGGTGGACCGCCGGTTTTCCGCTGCGCTGGGGAATCCTCCATGGCGGCGCAGCTTCCTGCGCCGCCATGGGTATTCCGACCCCATTACCGCCATCCTGTGCCAGGAACAGGATGGCGGTAAGGGGTGTCGTGGGGCCCCTGGGGGCCCCTGCAGTGCCCATGCCAGTGGCATGGGCACTGCATGGGCCCCAGTAACAGGGCCCCACTAAGATTTTCAGTGTCTGCCTTGCAGACACTGAAAATCGCGACGGGTGCAACTGCACCCGTCGCACCCTTCCCACTCCGCCGGCTCCATTCGGAGCCGGCTTCCTCGTGGGAAGGGGTTTCCCGCTGGGCTGGCAGGCGGCCTTCTGGCGGTCGCCCGCCAGCCCAGCGGGAAAGCCAGAATACCCGCTGCGGTCTTTTGACTGCGCAGCGGTATTCTGGCGGTCCCAGCCAGGCCGGCGGCTTCCGCCGCCGGCCGGGGTCAGAATGACCCCCTATGTCTTCTGGCCTTGCTGATGATTTTTGGCTTCTATTTCAGAGATCAAGGGCCTTATTTAGAACTTGGCAGATGGGTTACTCCATCACAATGGGATTTAGAATCCAGCAGAATGCATATCTGTCACCGTTGTGACCCATCCGCCAAGTTTTAAATCAGGCCTTAAGTCAGAAGGTAACATTTACGAATCAGTCGAACCTAGTCTCTGTATCCTAACTGCGCTCCATTGTGGTCGGCCTCAACTTTTGACTTTGACCATGTCTAAAGTGACCTGCTGCCCATGGTTTGCGCTTTGTGCTTTTTGATGCTAAAACTTAATTCAAACTTTAAAAATTCATATCTCCAATTCACGGATTTTGTTGTTTTGGTGTATTTGTTATTAAAATGTTCTCTGTTTTCATAAATTGGTGTGAGGTTTTTATTGTGTTGTGTTTTCTACTTTTGAACTTTTTTGGTACTGATAAATTCTTTCCACATTTCTCCTAAGTTAAACTGTCTGCTCTGTGCTAGAGCTACTCAGAGTAGATCTTGGACCTGGCCTTTTCTGCAGGGCCATCCCCAGACATTTTGCCTCTTCCCTCCAATTTTTGCTGATTTTGTTTTTGTTGGCTTTAGGATTCTGAACACTTTACCACTGCTGACCAGTGCTAAAGTGCAGTTGCTCTTTACTCTAAACATGGTAGCATGGGTGTATCCACAATTGACAAATTTAATTTACTCATACATCCATAGTAAAATGAACTATATGTGCCCATTGCCTGTAAATTAAATGCTACTAGTGGCCCTTCAGCACTTATTGTGCCACCCACTTAAGTAGCCATTGAAATATGTCTCAGGCCTGCCTCTGCAGAGCCTTCATGTGCAGTTTCACTGTCATGTCGACTTGGCATTTGAAACCTCCTGCTAAGCCTTAAACTCTGCTTTTCTTACAAATAGGACTCCTCTAAGGTAGGCCCTGGGTAGCCCACAGAGAATGGTGCGGTGTGAGAAAAAGGCAGGGCATATACTTTTTACTTTTACATGCCCTGATAGCAAAAAACCCTTGAATCGTTTTTCATTACTTTGAGGCTTACCCCTCTCATAGGATAAAATTGAGGATTCCTTAAGACTGTTAATAAGTGTAATTCCTGATTGCAAAGGAGTAGGACTGTCATGTTAGGTACCTATGGACTTGTAATAATAAATCCTCCTTAATGCTAAAGTTAGGTTTGTGATTAGAACTTAAAACCTGCCACTTTTAGAAAGTTGGCATTTTTCTGCCTCTTAAGCCCTGTGTGCCTGCTGCCTTCCTACAATACACGTCTGGGTTGGGTGACAGCTGGGCTTTGTGCATTCCCTCTAGACAGTCACACACAAAGGGGGCTGGGTGGGTGTCTGATGTGCCGTTCACATCCTGATGGGCCATCACATTTAAACTTGGGTACCTGTGTCCTACCTTTCACTCACTATTCACTCTACCCTATGAAGTCTAATTGGTCATCTTAGTGGTGGCAGAATAGTTGCTGCAATCCACTACTGACTTTTCATTACATGCCCTGGGTATCTGGGATACCATATACTAAGGACTTATAGGTAAATTAAATATTCCAAGTAGGGTTTTGTTTTTAACCAGTTCGACATATTGTTTGGGGTCAGGATACATGCATTGGGGACTGGTTAGCAGGGTCGCAGTGTTGAGATTCCAGAAGCCAATAGCATCAGGTGAAAACATAAATTGGGTTGATCATGCAAAAAGAGGCATTTCCTTACACTTCTTTTGAAAGACAAATGGTTTTACTGCTCTTGATATAGTATTGATAGAAACACTGGGGTGTCCACCCGAGGCCTGTTCAACATATAGGCCAATTTCTTTCCTGACCTGTTACCCAGCGACTTTTATGAAGATCCTGCCTAACTGTTTGTAAACGTATGCCATTCCTGGTCCATCCAAACAGTCAAACTTTGTTAAGCAAAGAAAGACTTTTGGTAATGGCTGGTGATTTTACACTTAGTGGAGAAAGCGAACATAAGGAAGATGCCAATGGTTATTCCGTCCTTTGATGATGAATAATCATTTCATAGGTTGGACTGGACCTTCTTATGCTGTCTCTTAAATAGGATAGGGCTGTGGCAGATGATGAAAGTACACGTAGGGGTTACATGTAACCGGTATCCAGGTTTGTGGTGTATGAAGAAATGACAGAAGTTATATTGATCTGAAGGGGTACACAACACAGTTGCAGCTGTCGCCACTCTTCATTGCTCCTGCAGTGGATCCCTTAACCTTTGAAGATTAGGGAGATGTGTGATAGAGCATATAAAATTTGGGACAGAACAGCATAGGATGAATCAATTTCAAATGTTATCTATTAACTCTCAGGTATTGCATAAAACTCTATATTTAGGGTTTTACCAATCCTCAAATCCGATGGGTAGGTTTCAGGATTTAAAGTGGCTTTGGATAAATCTAAACTATTGTGTTTTGGGTTGGAATGGGCAGTAAGGGAAAAGGTGGAACCTTTGTTGCCAATTTGATGGTTTAAGTATTAATAATTTAGGTACTTCTATAACACCTACACTTAGGGGACTATACAAGGCTACCCTAATATCATTTTCAAGCCTTACCAATATTGATACTGCAAAAAAGGACATTTCTTTTCTGCAGTCTTAGTGTGATGCTTTTCTAAAGAGAAGTAAGAAACCTAGGGTGTCCATCATTGTGTTGAAAGCCCATACGTATTTGGATTGGCTAGGTCTAACTGAATTTAGTAAGATATGATCAAACAGCCTATCTAAGAGTGATGTAACAGACAAGCATTGGATTCAATTGGAATCAGCAATTATGGGTAGGACACTATAGGACCTAATCTGTCTTCCTAAAAGTCTAGACCTGGGGTGGTGTATGTCCCAGATGTGACACATGTGACTTTAGAGGTTTGGGACACTGTAACTAAGTGCTCACAGTTGACAACTTTTCGCTCCTCGTTTTCACTACTGTTCAACAATTCTGAGGGTGATTTGTTTCACAAGTGGAAAGATGGAGATTCTATTAGGGTAAGAGATTTATTTTGCATGCAAGTGTTCATTAGATGAATCAGAAGCTTACATTATTATCAACAGAAAAATTGGGCATTATCCACAGAAGTAACAATGACTTGATCAGTGATGGCCATGGAATGGCTGACATAAAACAATATGGAAACCCAATGCTGGACTGTCTGAAAGATGGGTCTCAAATGCTTATTTGTACTAGGACAGTGAGCTTACTCCACTGGTATTCTGAACAAACACCCTAAGAATGAATTTTAAGGTCCCACTGTGTTTTTCACCTGAAGCCCCATGCCTGCTAAAATAGGGTGACTTAATAGGTAATAAAGAGGATCTTTAAACAGGGAATTTGTTTCTCAAGGGGTTGCTTCAGAGGATAAATGATTTTGTGTTCTGTCAAGAGCAAGCTATGTTCATTGGGTTTTAGTGAGTATTATGCTGTATTGGATTACAATCCCTAAAAAACTGAAACAAATAATCCAACTTTGTTTTCACAACATAGTTCGACTTTCAGAACACTTGTCTGTAATTCCAATGTTCTTCAAACAACTCCAATGGAAGCAACAGTTATTTGCAAAGAGAATCCTAGATTCGCATAGCAAGGTTGTCACTGCAGCAATGTAGTGTCACAGTCGCCTGGGAAATATGCTGTGGACCACAAGGAACATTATACCCAGAAATCCAACATGGCTGCCCCATCTCCAAACAACATGGGAATTCATGGCCTGCTGGAAAATGTATTTCACTGGGTGGTGCCATGGTAGTACGTTCTCCATGCATACAAAGCTTCTCTCGAGACAGCACAAACACTGCAATGACTACAAATCTTTCCTGTTCTCAGGTGGATTCAGTGAGAGCAGGTTTGGAGTACTGATCCCCCACGCTCACAGAGACTTAAAGGTCCAGTTATACATCATCTGTTTCCAGTAGGTTTGCACCTCTTTAAAATTTTTAAAAAATCAAGAAATATTCCCAGGAAGGTCAAAGATTTCAGATTTCAAAGTTGTGCACGTACATAAACAATTACACATGGATAAATATAGCCGGTGTGTATAACCAAATGTGGAAACGCTTACCAAAAGTACAGCTGTACATGCTAATTTATTTCATTCCACCACACCTCACCAAATTAGGAAGCATATTCAATGCATTCTCACTGTGGGTTACAGACTTACGCCTGAGTGTGAGTCTGACAGATGCAATACTCTATCAAAACTTGAAGAATTCCTGTCTGCCGTATTACAAATGTTATGGGCTATATCATGCTTGCAATGCGACAGACTTGACAGCAGCCACATTCATAATGGAATATCCCATCCGCAAAACTGTAACTCAGACCCTTACTTCTGTGCTTGACAGGTGTGAATACCCAATGACAACCCTGGTAGGTAATTGTCTTGGAAATGTTTGAGACTAAAGAAAATCACACATTTGTGGGAGTTCTCATCCTGCAATACGCACTTCCTAACTCGAGCGGAGATTCACTCTCACATAATGCTACACCATCTAGGTTTGAATAACGAATTTACAAGTATACAGTTACTTTTTGTGAATAACAAGTGCACTTGCAAATCTCATTGAACACAGGTTCAAACAACTGAACTTAGGTGCTAAAATATATTTTTTAATTGGTCCCTAATGTTTTAATTGAAATGAAAAATGCAGTTTGTGAAGTTCATCTTATCAAGAATGTTTCATTAAATATCAAACATCATAAACACACAAAGGGCCTCATTATGAGTTTGGCCCAACTCTTCCCGCCATCAAGCTGGCTGTGCGGCCTGAACTCGGACGGCCTTATTAGGAGTTCACTGCACTGCCGGTGGGCAGAAACAGAGTTCTCCATCCCGCCAGCCTTTCTGCCATGGATAGGCTCACGGATGGGGACTGGTAATCCCCAGGACAGCCCTTGCAGATTACAACTGCTGGAACCGCCAGGCTGCAGGCTGGCAGCAGCCTGGCGGTGTCAGCAGTTGGACCCCGGCGTCTCCGCCATGGTCATAATGTTGCGGTTGGACTGCTACTTTGGCACCACTTTGGCAGCTGTCCGACCGTGACCCTGGCAGTCTGGTGACCGTCAGGGTCATAATGAGGCCTTATGTTCTAGAGAAGCCAGTTCTGGTCATGGAAATACATTTGTATAGGGTAGGGTAATCTTCATAATTAGGATCATTATTTCCTCTAGACTTCTTTTCCTTTGTCTTCCTGGGTCCTTTTGTTGGAATTCCTTACGGTAGAGATCATCTTGTTGATATTCCTTATAATTTTTCCTTCCTTGTGTATTCCCATGAGTTTATTAGGGGCCTGATTTAGACTTTGGGGGAGGGTACCCTCTCCTCCAAAGCAAGGTTGTACCTGCCTCATCTAGAGTCAAGCCAACTTCAGTATGTAGATGGCAGAGACTACTCAATCTCCACAGACGACATACAGCTCTGATATCCCAACAGGTTAAGGGCCTTTGGAAGCTTGGCCATGTGTCTGCTAATACTATGGGCAATTACGTTGCAAGTTTTTACTTTCATACATAGCAATACACAGAAAGTAAGCAAAAACATTTAAATTACCACCACGTCATGGGAGAAAACTCCCATAGTAAGGTTTTTGTTTTTTTTCAAAAACAAAATCCCATTTTGGGATTTAAGGCCTTATTTTGAGTTTGGCAGAGAGGGTATCTACTTATGTCTGATTTCTAAGAAAGAGTACTAATTGCTGAAATGGAGATGTCCAACATTGAATTGCCTGAAAAAGCCATACATGTACCT
The DNA here is from genome assembly GCF_031143425.1 of Pleurodeles waltl. Classification (NCBI taxonomy): domain Eukaryota; kingdom Metazoa; phylum Chordata; class Amphibia; order Caudata; family Salamandridae; genus Pleurodeles; species Pleurodeles waltl. Next base: position 288,849,873 of record NC_090436.1, read on the forward strand.
TGGAGAACAATGCTGCTGTGTGCTGTTGTCTGAATCCCAGTTTAAAGAAGGATAAATAATACATTTGTTCAGCAGTAGCTAGAAACGGTGACATTATACTAGTTGCAACGTTTATCCTTTTAAAAAGATATATTGATAAACAATAGAAATCAAGACATTGATTACCCAATCTAAATGATTGCCTAGACAAGGCTGCGGTTCAAATGCCTTTCAAATAGTTACTACTGGATTGCATTTGGAGGCTGCTCTTGTATGAAAGTAGAGAGAACAAGAGAAAGGGGCACCAAAACCAAAGCAACCTTTCATTTTTTCATAAGAGAAACTCCAGAGTAGTGGAGATGCAATGTCATCATGGGAGGGGGGTGAAAATACTTTTTGTTCATTTTATAGCACCCCCTATGAAGAGAGCCAGAAAACATCAGCTACAACTGGTCAAGTCACAGTGGAAGGTAAGGAAGAAGAGGGTGACATCCTCAAACAAAGCAGCCCTGTCCCCAGCAGTACGCCAGAATCACCCACCTCATTAAACCTCACAATGGCAAAGGAAGACTCAGAATCAGATGGAGACACCACAGCATACAGTGACTGCACCACAACGTGCATTGAGTCCACCACCACCTAAATTCCAAAATTTGCCTGCATCAGTGGCCCCACAACAGAAGAAAATCCAGGCTACAGTTACGGGCATGTTTGGGCAGGAGAGGCCTACGACCGCAACCACACAATGGCACGTTTGTACAATGGGAAGCTGGCAAAATGTTAGCACTGGACCTCCTCCCTTTTTCATTTGTGGAAGGAGTGGGATTCTTAGGGTTTGTGGCAGCCCTCTGCCAGAAATGGAAGGTTTGAAGATGGACCTATTTTGCCGAAGTTGCTTTTCCAGTGCTGCATCACGATGTGCTGCACTTGGTTGGAAAGCTTTGCATCAAACTATTGTCCAGAAAGACATGTGGACCAGTTGTCAGGTGACTGATTACATTTGCATCACTGCACACTGGATCTCTTTTCTGGGGGTAAAACAAAAGCTATCTACAGGTCTTCACCTTCAATACATTTTTTAAAGTGTTCGGCAGCATGCAGCAGTAGCCATGTTCACCATGGAGAATTCACACACAGCTGCAAACATTTTGAAGGAATTTAATAGCAAGTTGCCTGAATGGCTGCAACCCAGAGGCCTTCGAGTTGAATTCATTGCCACAGACAATGGCAGTAACATAATCAAGGCCACGGTGGACAGTGGCTATTTCAGGGTCCTGTTTTTGGCGCACTGCATCAACCTGGTTGTTGTAGACTTATTTTAACAACAAGACATAGTCAGCAACATACTGACCAACTGCAGATTCATCTGCAGGTATTTCAGTCATTCTTATAAAGCCCAGAAACATTTGCGGATTTTTCAGGGTGGTAACTGAGTACCAGTTAAAGCCATGATATGGGAGGTGCAACACATTGGAGCTCAACATATATGTTGCAACGTCTGTTTGAGCAGTACAAACAGATCAATAACTATGTCATTTGAAGAGGAGCTGATGCAATTGGGAAAGCTATCACTATGGATGCAGAGAAATAGGGCCTAGTCAAATGCCTCACACAGATGTGGCTCCCATTTGAGGATTGAAACGGGAAGTTAGCAAGGACGACAGTACAATGGGCAAAGCTATCCCGTTATTGCATCTGCTATAGGAGCAGCAAAAGAAGGCATCAGAAAGGTTCACATTCGTGGGTGCGGATGAAAACCAAGAAGCGCATGCCATGGTTAATAGCCTAAGCTATTGCTCGACTTGTAATGCAAGGCTGCAAAATGACATCATCTCATCCAAAGAGTACATCTGTGCCCGCCCACTTGATCCACGAAACAAAAACAAAAAATTCCTGTTATCATTACTTTTTCTGAAGGGGATGTTTCACAATACAATAGGTGGATTGTTGAGCAAGAAGAAGAACTGGAAGAAGAACAGATGAAACTTATTGTCCCACTCTACAGCTCTGGGGTGCTGCCTTCAACTTCCAGAGAGGGCAGTCTTGCTTCACATTCACCAACCTCAGCAACAACAACAAAGCAGCGACAACAGAAACAGAAGAATTGGATCCAACCTCTGCATTGGCTTGGTTTCAAGAGCAGGTCTTACTTTCAGTGCAGAGGCAAAGGAAAAAGCAATTGAGCAGGTGGTAGCACCTATGACCATTCAGAGGATGTTTCAGGAGTATCTTGATGACCCAAAAGAGGTGTATGTGGATCAAAACCCATTGGTTATAAGTATGGGAAGATGCGCCAGTGGCCAGAGCTCTACAGGCTGGCAATAAAGTTTCTGATCTGTCCTGCAGCCATTGTGTCTGCTGAACATGTGTTTAGTGCTGCTGGTGCAGTTGTTACAGTGAGAAGGACCAGTCTCTCACCTCACAATATGGAGAGATCGACCATGATTAAAATGAACCAGCAATTTTTTCCACTTGATTGCACCATTCCTAAAACACCACAGAAGGAGGAAGAGGGTGATTGGTCAGAATGAAACGTGTTAGCTGACCAACTTCTGAGAAAAACACCAGAGTTTGAGGATGAACTCTACTTCCTGGATTGAATATGCCAGTGTCACAATAGACCTTTTTCATAATTTTTCGTCCAGCTTCTTTTAGCTTCTTTGTTTGCAAAATAAAAAGAAGACAAATATGTTAGTGCAACATTATGTTTGTGTCGGATTTATGCTTCCCCATCATTGATTTTATAGTCACATACAGGCACAGATTAGAGTTGGACCCGTGTGCAGTGAAAAAGCCACAAAATACTCTCCCGGACATTGGCGATGATGCCTCCCTTCCTCAAATGCCGTGGCCTATCCTATTTTTACATCACCTCACAGGGCTGCCCTAGAAGATCAGTGATTAAAAGACTGCAGTACTAAAGCCTAATTCAAATGTGTGGATACCATCAAAGAGAAGGCATTTTGTGCAACCACTGTGCTTGGATTGGAAGAGGTAACTAAGTAACTATTGCACCAATGAGCAGTGATATATTGATTGATTGTGATGGTGAATTTGTGAGTGATGACTGATATATGTGGTGTCTGACGGTGAGGGAGGGCGTTCAACAAACTTGTAAACTTGTTTCCAATTATTTGCAATGTTTGGGGTCTTATGGATAATAATTTTTTCCTGAAAGTGGATGGCCTTTCAAAAGTAGTCAAATTTACCTGCAGGGTCTGCTCCTTTTTTTCTGGTTCCGCGTAAAAAACAGCCACTTTCGTTACCAAACACAAATCTACACAAAAAATACTCCAGTTCTGTTTCTTTATTTGTTCTTCAACAGCAGTGCACTTCACAGGTCTACCTTGCTTGGTTTGGAACTCGGACAGAGTTATTATGATTCTGGAGGAGGAAGATGAAAGGAAACAGGGCAGGACTACCTTAACAGCTAGAAAGGAGAAAGGTTTTGACTTCAAAGAAAACCCATGATGATGGTGAAGACTCTGAGGCCTAGTACACACTCAACTCTGTGAACTGGAGAGCAGTGTGTTGATTTGGAAAGGCTGCTGGGCATGTGTATGCTGCATTGCTAGCTCAAATGTGAAACTCCTCTTATGTTAATGATCTGTCTCAGAGTCTTCTTGGTACACTACTGACTCCTCGTGAAGCTCACATTGCTTTCTTTTGTCCTTTTCCTTTAGTCTATAATTCAGCTTTTGTTTTTTTTTTAATACCCAGGCCTTCTCCTAGTCCTCTCCTGCATGAACAAAAGTTGGACATTCCAGGAAGAATGGAGCTGCATCACCCAACTTGGCAATACAGTATCATTTTCCTTTTTAGTTTTGCAATGCATTTAACTGAACTATGTCATATTTATCCCTTCCTCTCCTTCCACAACAGATTGATGATGGTGTGCTGCCCAGAGCCCCAATGAATCTTGCTGAGGTTTCTTTTGTGTAGCGCTTGTCTTTGTCACACCTTTCCCCAAATCCCCTCCCACATCCATTCTTGGAGCCTCGGGCTGTGTGATTTATTGAGGTGTGACTTAATTTTACACCATAAATGAATCACACACTTGCTGGGGCGGATGTGATGAAAGCGACATCAACTCACTGCATGACCTTCTAACCTTCTACTACCTGAGCAATATTCCACACTGGCCCAATCAAATCATCATTCATGCCTTGTATGTGTTCTGTAAATGCTCAACCTGGTCTAACTATTCGAGTCTGAGCCCACTTCTCTGACTCCATGATTTAATTTCCTAAGTTTAGTCTTATAGCTCCCCACCATTGCTCAGAAGAAATTGATATTGCTAGATTTTATTATCACATCAGGTCTTCTTTGCTGTATGTAAAATACTAAAATACTGTCATTGTGATAGTCTGGCCTCAGTCTTCCTAACATTATGATAATATGATGACTCACTAACTCTCTGTTTTACTTTTCTTTCAATCCAGTTGACAGTGATAGATAACCCTATGATTAATTCTGTAGTTGGAGTTTGCATAGGTGGGAGTGGTACCTTCTGTGAAGTTCTGTTTTCCCTATTAGTGCACTAGCCTGCTACAACTACTAGCTGTTACCCCCTTAAGATGCCATCTTGGGAAAAAGCCTGCTGTAAGAAGACAAAGACTCCCTGGCTTCTTCTATGCAGGTAAGAGAAGAATTATGGATTGAAGTTAATTTACTTAGTTTGTAATTAACTCCTACTAAAGAAGATGCTGTCTTACTTGTCTGTGTATCTAGGTTTTTTGCAGGCCAAACAGGCAATGGCAATCATCCACTAGTGGTCAATATAGTTCAGTTGCAAAGGGCAATAGAGCAAGGGTAACTGTATAAGCAAATGACACACTTCTTTTCAGCAGATTTAAAAAACACAATTTTTTAAGTGTATGTAATTTAAACTTGGTTTGCATGGGAAAAATACATTTTCCTAATCTTAATTAAGCTTTAACCTTTGCTTTTTCCATTGAATTTCAATGTTTTTTCTACCTTTTTTTAATTAAAAAAGTGTTTCACATTGTAGACGCCAGTATCGCAAGTGAAGAGTGTTGTACAGTACAGTGGAGGAGAGTGTTGTAAACGTAGTGTATCTTACAGTGTAGTAAAGTGTTATATAGTGTAGTGGTGTGCTGTCTCATATAGTGGAGTCACATATCGTAGTCTGGAGCAGCTAGTTGTACACTGGAATAGCATGGAAAATAGTTGAGCATGGTGTCATAGACTATCAGTGTAGTAGAGTGTTGTAGAGTGCAGTTCAGTAAGGTAGAATGTCACAGAGTGAAGTATCGTGATGTGAAGTGTAGTAGAGTACAGTGGAGGATTGTGTCGTGGAGTGGAGTGCCTTGTTACATAGCGGAGTGGCATATCATACAGAGAAGTTAAGTGGCATGTTGTTGAGTTTAACAAAGTGTAATACAGTGATGTAGAGCGGATGGGCATAGAGTGGAGTAGAGTGTGATAGAGTGGCATAGAGTGTAGCACAGTGTTGGAGAGTGGAAATGTGTATAGTGGAGTAGAGTGTCAGACAGTGGAGCAGAGTACAGTAGGGTATAGTGAGGGCCACTGTAATTATGTGGCAGTAGAGGGTCAATTTATGCAGGTTTGTGTAAATTATGTGGCAAGAAAAGGCAAATTATGTGGCATAATGCAACACATTTTGTAATAATATTACTTCATTATTTTGTCATTTTTAAACTTGGTAACACTCTCTGGGCATTGGTTGCACCTCTTTAGTACCAGTTCAACACTCAAATACAGCAGTAAGCAACAGAAAGGTGACCAGCCCAGCTTTGCAAAGGGCCTGCCACTGCATGGCAACACTTGCCACATTTGAACAATTTTAGAAACATGTTTTTGGTCAAATCAGCAGATTATACAATGATGGATTATGTGGCAAATGCGACAAATCTATAATTATTTGAAAATTGATGCAGCCACACAATCGCATTATTTCTGTGGCCCTGAGTATAGTACAGTGGAATAGAGTGTGATAAAGTGTAGTAGGGTGGAAGATAGTGGAGCAGAGTACACTGGAATGGGATAGTGTAGAGTAAAGTAAAGGGTCACAGAATGGAGTGGTGTGTTGTTGACTATAGTGGTGTGGACTACAGTAGAGTGGAGGGGCATAGCATACAGTTGAGTAAAGTGCCATAATCTAGAATACTGTGTTGTACAGTAGATTGCAGTGGGCTGTTGTACAGTATGAGAAAGTGATGTAGAGTACAGTAGAGTAAAGTGGCATGCAGTCTAGTTGATGATTGTAGAGTGGAGTGGTATAGAGTACAGTGTTGTGGAGTGTGTTACAGTGGATTGGCATACAGTGTTATAGAATACAAGTCCATTGAGTGGTGTAGAATGGAGTGACAGAGTGGATTGGTGGAGTAGAGTGAACTACTATGTCAGAGTCAGGTGGAGTGGTATACAAAGAGATGCGTACAGTGTTGCATAGTAGACTAGAGTATTGTAGAGTGGAGAATAGTGTTGATCAGTGGCAAACAGTATAGTAACGTGTTGTATAGTGAAGTGAAGGGGTACAGACAGCAGTAAAGTTTTGGAGAGTGGCATTCAGTGTAATAGAGTATTGTAGAGTGGAGTTGCATAGAGTACGGTAGTGTTTGAAACTGTGGCAATGCGTAGATTGGTATATATTGTTGTGTAGTAGCGTAGATCATAAACTGTAATAAATTGGATCAAGGTCTTGCACAGTTGAGTGGAGTGCTATCTCATATAGAAAAGTACTGCATAGTGGAATAGAGTGTAAAGTAAGGTAAAGTCTTGTGCAGTGGGATAGTGTCGAGTGAAGTGAAGTGGTGTAACATAATGTGGAGTAAGGTACAATAGAGTGCATTGGTGCATCATACGGTAGAGTGGCATGGAGTGGGGTGTTCTGGCTTAGCATAGATCGTAAACTGTAATAAATTGGATCAAGGTCTCATACAGTTAAGTTGAGTGGAGTGCTATCTCATATAGAAAAGTACTGCATAGTGGAATAGAGTGCTGTACAGTGGAGTGTAGAAGAGTGGAGTGGAATAGCGTGGAATAGCTTAGAGTGGAGTGGTGTACAGTGGAGTGGTGTAGAGTGGAGAAGGGTGCAGTGGACTAGCATACAGTGAGGGGACATACACTGAAGTGGCATTGCGTAAAGTTGAGGAAATCGGAGCAGTGTCTTATATATTAGAGCGGAGTGCTGTGTAATACAGTGTTAGAAACTGTCATAGAGTTGAGTAGAGTGTTGTACAATAGAGTGTATGGGCATATAATTGAGTGCAATTTTGGACAGTGGAGTGTACAGTTATATAGAGAGGATGAGAATACACTAGAGTGGCAAGAGGAGCAGCATACAGTGAAGCAGCATAAAGTAGCATAGCACTGAGTGGAAAAGCATAGTCTAGAGTGTTGTACAGTGGAGTGGCATAGAGTGTAATAGCGTATGGCACAGTAGCATATAGTTGAGGAACGCAAACTGTGGAGTGGTGTACAGTGAAATGGTTTAAACTGAAGTAGTGTACTAGGGTAGGGCAGAGTGTACTAGTATACAGTGGAGTGGGGTACAGTGGATAGGGGGTAGAGTGGAATACCATACAATAGAGGTGCACAAACCTGTTCTGTATAGTATAATATTGTAGACTGGAGTACAGAGGAGTAGCGTAGAGTAGAATAGTGTAGTGGTATACCATACAGTAGAATAGCATAGTCAAGTGGTGTACAGTGGAGTGGTGTACAATGGAGTAGTATACAGTGGGGTAGGGTAGAGTGAAGTATCATATAGTGGAGTGGCGTAGAATGGAGTAGCGTATAGTGGAGTGGTATTCAGTGAATAGCACAGAGTGGAGTGGTATACAGTAGAGTAGCATGTACTGGAACAGCATACAGTGGAGCATCACCCAGGGCTGTGGCATACAGTAAAGTGGTGTAGATTGGAGTGGAGTGCATTTAAATCAGGTGTAATTGCATACAGTGGAGTGGCATGTGTAGATTAGCATCCAATGGAATAGCATAGAATAGAGAGGGGTAGAGTGGAGTGGCATGCACTGAAGTGCTGTAGAGTGTTGTAGCATATAGTGTAGTGGCATACAGAGGAATAGCGTAAAGTGGACTGATGTAGAGTGGAGATGTGTACAGTGTTGTAGAGTGGAGGGGCATAGAGCTGAGTTTTGTACAGTGAAATTGTATAGAATGTAATAGTGTAAGTGTAGTAAGGTACACTGGAGTAGCATATAATGGAGTGGTGTAGACTGATGTGGCAAACAGTGGTGTGGGATAGAGTGTAATAGCATACAGTGGAGTGGCATACATTGGAGTGGGGTCCAATCAAATAGCACAGAATGAAGAGGCGTAGAGTGGAGTGCCATACACTGGAGTGGTGTAGAGTGAGGTGGTGTACAGAGAGTAGCATTAAGGGGAATAGCATAGAGGGGAGTGGCATGCTGTGGAATGGCATAGAGTGGAACAGCATATAGAGGAGTAGCATAATGGCATACAGTGGAATGGCATACACTAAAGAGGAGTAGAGTGGAGTTCCATACAGTGTAATAGTGTAGAGTGGACAGGTGTAGAGTGGAGATGTGTAAAGTGCAATAGCATAGAGTGGAGGGGCATAGATCTGAGTGTTGTGCAGAGACGTGGCAAACAGTTTAATAGTGTATAGTGGTGTGGCGTACAGTGGAGTGGTTCAGACTGGAGTGACATAGAGTGAAGTACCATACAGGGTAGTGCCACACAGTGTGAAATCATACAGCAGAGTATTTTTGTAGAGTAGAGTTACAGACAGTGGAACAGAGTAGAGTGGAGTGGCATACAGTAGAATGGCATAAAGTGGAATAGCTTATAGTAGATCAGTGTCCAGTGGAGTGGCTTACAGTGGAGTGACAGACTGGAGTGGTGTACAGTGGTGTTGTATACAGTGTGGTAGCACTGAGTGCAGTGGTCTCATATAGTAGGGAGGCATAGAGTGGAATGGCATAGAGTGGGTAGTGTATAGTAGAGCGGCTACAGTGGCGTCGCACATGAACGTATGTGGTATCTACCAGCAATGTAGATTAAGGTGTGTAGAGTAATTCAAAACAGCAAATTGCACTGACTTGAATTATTCCAGATGTACCACTCAACACAGGGCTACCCATTGGGGCCTTGCATTCCTTTGCAAATCTGACTTAAATATTGCATTGCAGGTCCGACACCATAAGTGACGCAAAGGTACTGCAAGCCAATAATACAGCTAGGCCTTAGTTATATGTTGGGCCATGGAATCCTGTGATAACTTTACAGTATACTGTGGTACATGACAATGACAAACCATGTATAATTGGGTAATGGCTGTTTTTAGCAAATGGAAAGGCAGTTATATTGATTTTACTACACTTTGGCTGTGTTCAGTGTTAGTGTCTCAGATATAGGTAAACAGTAGGGCCCTACCTATTACCTCTTAATTTCAGTGGTAATAGGTAGGGAAATGTACTTATTTGTTATATATATTTTTAAATAGGTTTACAGCTATGTACTGTGGAAGTTTCACAAAATGTTGTGAAACTCCACAAAAGTACCCAAGTGACATATTGTTAAGTTTAAATGGCTTGTAACTTAAACAAATACCTACCCTACTTAACTGCAGTACCCAAAAGAAATATAATCTCTGCACCATAATGTATAATCCTGAGATATGTCATGTAAATGCATTCAGTCGTTTTCGAGCTACGTCAAATACACCAGTCTATGAAAAATGTACTTGTGGAAAAATACATTTTGGGACCCCCTTTTATCTTTGCACTCTCTTAAAGATTTGCCACAAAAATTGACTTAATTTCAAATTGTAGAAAATGCTGTAGGTCTAGAAAGTGTTGTGGCTATTCGTCACACAGTTGGAAAGTTATTAGGGAGTTAATATCTAAGGAATTCCTATTATGGGAATGCTAACTATAACTAGAGTGGCAATCAGATTTCATGTGGATTATTTCTCTTTATCTATTCCATTTGGTATGTATTTGTTTATTGGTTTATATAATCATGTGACCATAAATGTGCCTTTTAGTTATTCATGTAGTCATTCTGAAAGTTAACATTTGCAGACCAGTTTATATTTTTTGGCTTCCTTGCCACTTTTTTGTAGGATTGTGCTACGTATGAAGCCCAAAGTGGATGAAAGGTATTCAAAGATGTTGCAAAAATTATGACTAATATTTGTTTTCCCTAATGGACGATTCTCATGTCCTCCATATATTCGTTTGTGTAACGCACTGCTATGTTACTTTTCCATTTTGTTGCACAGGAGTACATAAGGAAGATAATTTTTGTTTGGCTTGCTGAGCACAGTTTTATTTTGTGAGCCAGAGATCATGCAAAGGAAACGTACGTAGAGTAAGATGTATTCTATTTGTTAGATATTTGTTTATAGATTTCCATTAGCATGTGACCATAAATGGGCCTTCCAGTTGTTCATGTAGTAAATCTGAAACTTTACATATGTAGTCTAGTCTATTATTTGGGCTTCCTTGATACTTTCAGTAAGATTGAGCTATATCTGAAGGCCAAGGTGAATGAAAGGCAATCATCGCTATTGTTATAAAAACTGAGATTATTTATTTTTAGTGGACAATTAGCATGTCCTACAAATCGTACTTGATGTGGCTCTTTTTCGTTTTCTTGCTCATGAAAGATGTTTTTTGTTGGGCTTGTTGGCCCACTTTTATTTTTGTGAACCAGGCAGCATGCAAAGAAAACATATGTAGATTAAGATATATTCTTATTTTATTTGTTACATATTTGTTTATACGTTTCCATTAGCATGTGAACATAAAAGGGTCTTTTTGTTGTTCATGTAGTAAATTTGAAACTTTCCATATGCAATCTAGAATATATGTTTTTGGCTTCCTTGCTACGGTTTGGAATATTGTGCTACAAGATATCACTGAGCTGAAAAAGCCCATTGCTTAAGAAATACTTATTCTACTTGTCTGCAGCACCCAAAGGAATTATCTGTGCACCCTAATATCTAATAGTGCCAAATTTTTGAAAACTTCATCTGGCCGTTTTCATGCTATGTGAACAACAAAAGTCTATGTAAAATGTAATAAATTTCAAGCCAGTTTTGGGACTCCCCCTTTTTTCTTTACACCCTCTTGAACAAGTGGAACAGAACGTTTAGCATTCTGACAAAGAAATGGGGACAGCAGGTTTGGAGAGGTTCACACTCATCTGTCAAATGGGTACAAAGTTATTAAGGGACAAAAATAAAAAATAAATCACTATTTCTGGTCACCATCGCTATAACTAGAGAGTGGCTACCACCACTCTTTATATTCACTGAAAAGAATAAAGGATAATGTAATGTGACAACATTAACATTTTGAAATAAAAAAACACAGAAATTTACCAGTTATAGTTAATAGCACTTACTATAACTTGCACCACCGCCATGCACTGCTTATGACCTCACATATGACATCACTCATGACATGTTCTATGACATAATGTATGACATCATTGATGACATCTCAAATGGCATCATTGATGCCATCACTGATGACATCATCCAAGCTTTGTTTTCCTGCATATTGCTGTAAAATGACACTACATCTCCATTCATACCTATCCTAGACTCAGTGGTATGTGTAGTAGGGTGGGGATGGTACTCACCTCACATGTAAGTCTATACTAAGTTTAACAAGTACTAGCCTTCCCACTGACACCTCTCTTCAATGAAATAACCATATTTATTAGTGTATGGGAATAGATTTCCCTGTCCAGTCACAACTTTGTCCACCATGACAGATATACAGTAGTATGTAGGAAAACGGTGTCTTATGCGCTAACACCTATCTGCAGGACAACTTGGATATACATTAGGCTGTACTGAACCAGTGACATCTGTCCTCCTACCTCTCCTTAGAACAGCAGCAATATACAGTGCTGTGTGGGAAGGGAGCCAACTCTCTCCTAACAAAACTTACCAAGGTAAGAAGTGTCTTTAGTAGGACGTGGCCAGGATGGCGATTGGGTGAGATGTGGAGAACCAAGCTCTGTGAGTCCAGTCCACTGCTCGCTATCCTACAGCACTCCCAAACACAGGTGATACCGGCCCCACAGCTGCAGTACCCTCAGAAGAGTGAGGAGAAGGGAAGCAACCTTCCATAGACCTCCTAGTGTGAGGATTTCAGCCCATTTAGAACAAGACCTGCAGCCACTCCCTCTGCGCATGTTGGCATAGAGGTGGGCCCTGCAAATGCATTGAGCCTCTCAATCCCTTCTGCATGAAGGGGTTGGATGCTGATACGGCCCCTCAACTGCAGCCCGAACAGATGGCCCAGTGTTACCGGTGAGGTCCCTGAGAGCTTCCGGGAGGTCGGTGCTGACCACGCTATGCTGCTTGATGGCCATGGTGACTTGCCTGCTGATGGACTTGTGAGGTGACTCCTTGCAGAGCAGCACCCAGTTTACTCAACAGCGCTTGGAGTGACTGCAACCACCCACGCCCTACTGTGTGCTGCATTAAGGACTCCTGCCACATCCCCCTCTTCCCCTCCATTGGCCTCCAGTATTGCCCCTCACTGCCTGGTGCTCAGAAGAGTTTGGGACTGCTGCATGGTGGCCTGATTGAACCTGCGGCTTCTCTATCTTGGGCAGAGTGGGCCTGCAGGCTATGGTGCCTGGCCCAGTCTTTTTGTTGCACACCACTGCCATGAAGAACCACCATTTCCGATATTGAACGCCCGCAGCTGCTGCTCTCTGGAGGCATTGGTCCCTGGCATGGCATCCACATCAGCTGTGCATCAGCCATTTACAGGTTTTCAACTGCACCCTTCCTCCTATCTTCCATACTGACCTGTGCCCTTCTGACTGCCAGCCCTCCCCACTGCTGGGTCGTCCACCTTCATCGCCACTCAGAGATCCTTTGCGGACTTCGCTGAACACACAGTACTGTGTTCCCTGCAATATACATGCTTGTAGGGGTTGGTGAGGGGTTATGCATCACAGTCTGTCCTCCCTGCAGGTGTGCCTGCTCCTCTGGTTGGCCCCATGGTTCGACCCAAACAGGACAAGCATGTAGCAGACACATCTGATGCCAAATGCGCTGATGGGGGGGCCTGCCAGAAATATTACTGGAGCTAACGCTGTTGGACCATTCATGAAAGTTCAATGAGATCTTACAAGCATTCTTGGACATCATATCCTCCCTGGAGCCAAAAATAGATGCCTTTGGGATTGACATAGGAATTGACATCAGCCTCATGTGTGAAGACCATAAAAGATTGATGGACCGGGTGAAGGTCTCCTAATCTATGTTGGCTGTGCTCAGACCAGCGATTGTTGCAGCAAACTCTCATATTAAGTCTCTCCAGGAGGAGGTATGCTACCTTAAGAAGCGGGTTGAGGACCATGAGGGCCAGTCCTGTCACAATAATCTAAGGATCTGGGGCTGTCAGAACAGGCTGGCGGCCCTAGTATGAGGCCCTTGCTTGAGGAGTGGCTTTCCCAGACAGTACCGGGGGAACATTCTCCAGTGCGCCTCTGAGACTGGTGGTTGCTCATCTTAAACTACAGTGACCATATACTACAGATGGTGCATGCAGAGAGACCCTAGGCAGTAGACAACTGTGATCACTTTTCCAGATTATTCTACAGATGTTCAGAGACTGGGGCCTCTTTCTTGAAGGCAAAGAGGCAACTCTACAACCTGGATATAAAATATGCCCTGCAGTTTCCAGCCACATTAAAGATCATCCTTGAGGGTCACACCACCTTTTGTGCAAGTCCAGAGGAGGCATGGACCTAGGTCAAGCGCCGGGTTGTTGCTGCACTGCCAGCAGCAGTTGTGCCATCTGGCACTTGAAGAGGTGCCAAAGGCCCCAAGGCAGAGAACGGAAGACGGGCCCTACAGGCAGCCAGGGAGAGGGCCCAAGTGGTAGCAGTTACAGAGAAACACAGCTCATCCCTCCCCATCTTGTGGTCGGGCTGAGCGAGTTGACCATGCTGCAGCAGATAACAAACTGGCCCTGGCAGATGCTTTGATGTGGAGGGGACTTGCTCTAACCCCATGTCAGTGGAGGCCTTGCTTTGAATTGTCGATATTGGATTATTGTTCGGTTGCCCTCATTGTTTCCTCATGTCTGCCCTTGTCATGGAAAGGGCATGCTGGGCTAGGGGTACTGCAAATACTGTTATTACTTCCTTGGGTCGGCTGTGAGAGCCCCCAATAATAGTGATGGACTGGGCAAAGGAGCTCTTTATTGGATGATGCACAACTGCTGCACCACAATGAGCCCTGCATTGTGCCATTAGTAAACCCCCCTTATAAGATTGTATTCTTTTTCATAATACTGCCACTGGCCGGAAGCCCATTGGCGCTATGGTCTGGGAGAGGGTACTGGGATGTTGACTATGTTTTTCTTTGTTTTCTTCATGTTTATGTATTAACTAGTGTGCATGTCCCGGAGATGTGGTTGGTCACTTCGGGGTGGTACAGCAGCAGGAGAGGGTACATCTCCAGAGTTAGAATTATACTGCATTGACAATGCCAATCAATGATCATTCGGATGGGACATAATACCAGCTTATGACTTCAAATGTTCTGGGCATGGCCAGCTATGTCAAATAGTATCACCTTCATCAATATCTAAGGAGGCAAGGGCGCATGCTGCCCTATGCCAGGAGACCCACCTCTCCTCTACTGGTCTGGAAGGAGTGTGCAAAAGATGGTGTGGTATAGTGTTAGGTGCAACTTACTTTAGATAAGCCAGGGGTCCTGATTGGGTTGCTCCAGATGTGCCTCTTTCGGTGCTGTGCACAAAATCCAACCAAGAACGACAATATGTGTACCTGAGGGAGTATATATGGGTTCCCCATCTCCCTTGCATCCCTTGCAGCCAGGCACCCTTTCTTAACTCCTTGACCCCCGCATTGCTGTCTGATACACTGACTCCATGCTACTGGAAAGGGAATTACATCTGGGACCCAGATGTGACGTTAGACTGTTCTCATTTACCGGTCCCTAGCACACAGTCTCTCTTCCTGCTGAAGCACCTGCAACAATGGGAGGCCAACACCCAACTGATGGCAGCTTGGCGCAGTCTACACCCAACTGGTAGGAAATACTGCTATTAGTCAAGTTTGCATGACTGCCACACCATGTACGATTGAGCCTATTGCAGCCCAATGCACTTTCTAAGGTGATGAGGACTGAATATCTTGGACAGACTTCTGACCACAATCCATTTCAGCTCTCCTTGTCTTGGTGTCAGGAATGGCCATGTATACCCACATAGCATCTACCTGTAGAGAACCTGCAAGATGCAGCATTTCAAGCAACTCTTTCTGAGCACATAAACTTGCACTTTGCAGAAAATGGGGGCTCAGCTTCAGATGCCAGGATCAAATGGGATGCACTTAAAGTGGTTCTCTGAGGTCTGGCCATTAAAATGGTCTATTGCTCCAAATTAGTTCTGTGGCAAGAGTTACACTGCCAAGAGGCAAATATCAGGACACGCAAACTGCTGCTGCCCACAGACTGGGCAGCCACTATCCCATTGACACAGGTGAGGCTCTCACATGCTGCCACCTTAAAGGATCTAGGTGCCCTGGACTACAAAGAATATTTAGCCAGAAAGCATGCAGAGGGGGACAGGGTGGGAAGACACCTGGCCTGGCTAGTCCATTCAGATGAACTTAGGAAGCCAATTACAGCCATTCAGGATGTGGCAAGTACCTTAGTCAGTACACAGGAAGCGATGAAACACGTGTTCTGCTCATCCTACAGCACGCTATTCGCAGCTCCGGTCATTAAGAACATGTGAGCGTCTTGGCCGTTTCTTGAGACGCTGCAGCTCCTCTGGATGCCAGTATCTTACTGTGCAGGCTTGAAGGCCCCGCTGTCAGAAGATCAAATTTTGCAGGTGATTAAACAAATGGTGCTTGGTAAGACTCCAGGGGAGGATGAATGGCCAGTGGAATTGTATACTGCATTTGCCTCGCAGCTCACCCCACACTTCCTCCAGGTCTATGAAACAGCATATGAGATAGGGATACTTCCTCAGTCTCTGAGGGAGACAGTGCTGGTGGTCCTGCCAAAGCCAGAAAGAGATCCTCTGCTGCCAGTGTCCTATCGTCCCTTGTCCATTCTTAACACAGACTACAAGGTTCTGAGGAAGCTGGTAGCCAATTGACTGATACCTGTAGCCCAAAACTTGATTGATCCCAATCAAAATTAGTCTATACCTGGTTGAAACACCTTCAGAAACTGACATCATCTTTTCATGTTAATGGACTGGGCGAGTAACTATGGGGCAACTTCCTGGGTTGCCTCCCTTGATATTGAAAAAGCTTTTAACAGCCTGAAGGAGTTTCTCAGGAAGCTGGCTGTGCGACTGTGTTTTTCAATTAGTGTCTCCCTGCTCTACAACTCACCACTGGCCAGGAAAAAGAGAGGCACCATCATATTATTAATTTTTTGACATCGAGTTGGGCATTCGGCAGGGCCATCCTTTATGATGATAATCTTTGCACTAGCCATGGAGCCACTGGCATAAGCACTCTGAGTCAAAGGTCCGAACCGGGGTATCCGGGTCAGGGAGAGGTGGTATAGTCTTCCTTGATGCAGATGACACCCTAGTGTACTTTAGGGATGAGGTGAACACCAGCCCATGCCTCCTACACCTCTTTGGGAAGACATCAAGGCTCAGGGTAATCTGGGACAAATCTCAGTTTTTCCACCTCACAGTGACTACAGATGACCAAAGTCAGCATCTCCCCAACAGCCCCATCCCTTGGAGCTGTGACACCATTTAATGCTTGGGGGTGCAAGTGTATCACTTGGACACAGAGCTGATAGATGGCAAGGTAGTGAGAGCACTAACAATGATACAGAGTTCTATGCCCTTTTAGAGTAGCCTCCCGAACATTCCTATGGGTCTTACAGCCATTTCTAAAATGATGATGCTCATGAGGCTGCTCCATGTCTTCTCCACCATCCCTGCCTTTGTGACCAAGGGGTTCTTTCTGGGAATCCACTCACTTTTGATTGCATTGATATGGGTTAAAGGGAGACGCCGGGTGGCAGTCTCCAAATTGTATCAATTGTGCCGCAGCTCAGATGCAGTGGCCGGCATGCTGGCTGGTAGGTTCTGATATGTTGGAGTTGGGGCACTGGTTCAAGAGATCATCCTCACCAGAGGTGTTGCAGTGGTTGCTGGGCTCTGAGGTGTTGGTTCCTAGGGGAAAAGGTAACATCCTTATGTGTATTGATAGAGCCTGCTGGACCACCTACACCACCAAACGTCACTCTTGCATACGCTATACACTAGCTTTCGCCCCTCTGGGGGGGATGCCTGGTTGCACTGCGCTCCTTCTGTGACAGGAGGTAACCCAATGGACAGAGGCAGGCCTCACTACCTCGGGGGATCTATTCAATTACAAGGTTCTGTATACGTTCGAAGGTGTGGTGGAGGCCTATGGCATACCCGTGGGCTCCCTTCTGATCTATGCAGCACACACAAGACACCGGTACCAGGAGTGGTGTAGAACTCATGATGAGCTGGAGACCTCACACTTCTTGCAAACACTACTTACACATGGGGGGCAAGGTTGGCCATCACTTGCTTGTTTGGCACCTTACGTACGGACAATGCTGAGCCACTTCAATTATTGAAAACTTACTTGGAGAAAACACTAGACACACCATTTAAGGATGGATAATGGGAACAATGCATAGGAATGGCCAAAACTTTCTCTACCAATACTAGACTTAAGTATATACAGTTTATCTTCCTGCACCCTACTTATCTCACCTCCACAAGGACAGCACAGATGAATCCAGGGATTGGGGATTCCTGCCCCCGCTGTGCATCTACTGAGGCAGATTTTATACATATAGTGTGAGTGTCCCTCTATCAGTATCTACTGGGATGAGATACTCACCCATACTTCAGAGGTATCAGGTTCCCGCCTGCTGAAGGATGCACTGCATTGTCTGCTTGGGCTAATCACACACACTGTTTAGAGTAAACCCCTCAATATCTTTGTAGACCTGGCCCTTGTTCTCGCCAAGAGGTGCATTGCCATGGGTTGGAAGTCTCCCTTTCCTCCTCCTATACAGCTATGACTAATTGACCTGTGCTCTGGGATACTGGCTAAGCAGGATGAGCTGCATAGGCTGACTCTGGGACATGGCGGACCGGCCAGGCACTCAGACTGGTATCAGTACATATCTCTAGTGGAGGACAAATCCAATGGGAGGCCACCCTTAACTCTAGTCCTCTTGAACTACCCTTCCATTGTACACAGGGGTTTGTCTGTGCCAGGGGGGCTATATGTCTCTGCTGTGGGCTCCTCTCACCAGCGGCATGGTGCCAGCCCTCACCTACTGATTAGTGCTATTTGTCACACTATTATACACCACTCTGCCTTTCATATGCCTATTCACTTCTGGTGCCCCTGGCTGACCGTTTCCCCACCTCTTCCCCCTGACGCCCTATCGGGGTCCCCCTCTGCCAAGGCACACCAACATTACCATTGCAGATAGTGTGTGGGATTTCCCTTTCCCCCATGGATCTGGCCTATACATGCTCACTTTTAATTGGCATGTAAGTTTATTGTTATTGGATGCCTGAAGACAGCAACTGAAAAAGTTTACACATATTATTTTTAATTGAAGTAATTCTTGTATGTCGGTATTATACTTTAACCACACTCAACCCCATAACTGTGAATGCCAGACACTGTAAAAAAGTGCTGAAATTTATTTATGCCAAATGTCTATGCATTTTGAAAATTCCAATAAAGTCCTATTGAAAAAAGAGGTGTCTCTAGTGGGGTTTGAGAGAAATTAATCTCTTTATTTGTACCTCTTCTCATGCTGGCAGGTATATATCGTAGGTTGTGGGGAGAAACTGCCCTGTTTCTTGAGATAAGTCTCTGGCATGATTACTCTGCATAGCATAGAGTGTAGAGAGACTGACCTTTCTTCTGTGATGTGTCTCTTGGATAATGCATGTGCAAATTAGGGCATGTGTAGTACGCTGTACACAAAGACAGAGCTCTGTGCCAAAACCTTTCTCCAGAGCGAGTAGCATATATGGTAAGATGTGCAAAACAACTGCCCTCCTCACCAGCAGACAACAGTGTGTAGTATACTATGAGGATGCATTGCCTCTATAACCAAAACTTTCCTCTTGTATAAAAATCTTTATGCTACAGTTGGAAGAAGGAGTCATCTCTCTATAGTACCTTGACATATATATAAATGCAGCAGAACAATTACAGTCAACATTAGAAGACTGTAACATATTCAAATCTTCAAAAGCTATTAAGGAAAGAAATCAGCAGTAACTTTAAACATTTTATTAAAATAACAATTTAACATCATAAACAATAACAACATTAGTAAACTGCAACAACAACAGCAAAAAACAACAAGCTTTATAAACTATTTATATTGTTCCTTTCCTCTTCCTACTAGTCAGTAATACCTCCTACCCTTTTGCTGGTTGTTCTATTTTAGGGTTCAGCCCACCAAACCACTCGCCTTTTTTGTTTTTAACACCTTAACCTCCCTTTACCTCTGGCCTGCTTTGTACTCCACAAGACTCCTTTGCTGTACCTTGAAGAATTGCTTTGCTTCTTGGAGCCTGCCTTGAACCTTCGGATGCCTGTCCTGCTGCTTGATCCCTGCTTCTCCAACTGAGCACAAGTCTACCAGAGTGACTCAAAGGGCGAGTTTGCTGGCCTCCTGTTCAAGACCACAGGAACATAAGAGGTCCCCACCATCTTGAACCCCCCCACCTGGACCGAACCTGAATGAGTCCTAACCTCCCATATCGTGCCCCTCCAGTCCTGGACCCTTGGTGGTGGTGCTAAAGGTGCCCAGATAGCCAAAAATCCAAACGCTGGGAGATTTTGGCTAAAACTGCTCTCTGAACTGAAGGAAGACCGGGACCAACGGGATGAACTGGTGCATCACCAGTTGGCCTGACGCTGCAACTGCTCCCTCTACTTTTTCTCTGCAGCAGCAAACCCTGTTCAGTGGTCCTTTGCTAAAGGGGGCTCTGGCCTCCTGGAATTCTCTTCAGCTAGAGATCCCTGCCTAGTTCTACTGGAGATTTTTGACTTCCATAAAGTTGACTAGGTCTATATGTAGAAAACTTCATCCCGACAATGACACTCCCTCCTTGAACACTGCTTACAGTCTTGCCCAGAAGACCTTTACCTTCTCAAAATGTTTCCTTGAAAATTGTTTTAAGTCTGAAAGTAGCTCCCAAACAGGCCCAATCAACTTTTTGTATTGGATCCATGCTCCACTGATGTAGACCATATTTTTCAACTTTGACCCAGCATCTCATAACTAGATGCAAGGGATTGGCACTAGTTTTTACTACAAACTTTGAAAATTATCAAATAATTTATTACAAATTTCCTGGATCAATGTGGGAATTTATTTGGTTTGTGTCATCACTTTATTACTGTTTGTGTACTGCATGAATAGGTGACACGTGGCCTCTAAGTTAAGCCTGGATGGTTTTTGTGCAAACCTACCCAGGGTTAAGCACAGTTTATTTAGTGACTTTTTGTGGTTCACTCTCCCATGCACTGTGCCTGTTGCTTGACCATGGCTAACACCACAGTGAACCAAACAACCCTATTTCTTACACCTCCCTTTACCACTACCCAACCTTAGGCCCTGAAACCCCCTTACTTTTCTTCCCTACCCATCCCGTAATCCCTTCTTTTTTGACATGATAAAGGATCTGGTTTAGAGGTTGGCAGATGGTTTCTCCCGCACAAACGTGACTATTATCCCATCTGCCTTGTTTCAAGTGTCATAAGATATATTATGAAATTGTATTAAGGCAAATGGGATATCCATCACATTTGTGATGGAGTAACCCATCAACCAAACTCTAAATCAGGCCTTATGTCATTAAAAAAAAATAGTTACATGTGTTATGAAGTATAGCAGGGTACTTACCTGAATGGTACTAACCTGTATGGTGAAGTCTTACAGGGTAAAGACCATGGGGTAAAGACTGCATACCATGTACCTTATTTGCCAATAGCACCAGAATGAGACTACATCGGTGTGAAAGAACAAGTTACTCACCTTCTGTAACACTCTATCAGAGACTTTATCTAGCTGCAGATATGTCACCTTTTGAATAGTCCCCGGCATCAGACTAGAAGCAAAACTTTTATTGCAGTACCTGTGGATCCGCACTGATGCTGTTCGGCTCTGGAAGTGACATGCGTGGCCTATTAGGATGCACTCCCACACATTGACATCAGTTGCTCTTGAGGCTGTCCACACATCCAAATGTAGAGCCCCAAAAGCAAATTGGTATTTATCAGTGTACAGGTTCCTAAATGTATGATCTTGATAATAGGTAGGGTCCAATCACAGAACGTGGAAGATGAGTAATCCGTAGCTAGACACTGTTTCTAGCAAAAAGAGCAATACCAAAGGTAAATAACTTGTTCTGCTGATAGAGACGTCTAGCTGCAGATTGCGCACCTTTTGAATAGATACCAAAGGATTACTGATTTGATGCCAATGTTGTGGTACAGCTTTGGCCCTGGGGAAGTGGCCATGCAAGCCTTCTGGAGGCTGCTTCTTTGCCAGTGCATTCCAGATCTTAATGCAGAGCACAATCCAGCAAGCATGAAATATTAGTCTTCTGCACAGCTTTGCCTTTTTTTCTCCAGCTAAGCCCACAAAGAGCTGATCATCAACCCGCTTGCCTTTGGTACAATCGATGTAGAAGCTGAGTGCTCTTTTGGGGTCCAAGTGATGGAATCTCTCCTCCTCCTGAGAAGTGTGCGGCGGAGCATAAAATGCCAGCAGAGCGATGGTTTGACCGGTGTCACAACTTTCATTAGAAAAGTGGCTCTTGTTCGCAGAACAAGCTTATTGAGGAAGAAGGTGATGTATGGTGGAAGAACAAAGAGACTCTGAACCTTACTCACACCCTGTGTAGATAATGGCAATCAGGAACACAGTTTTAATGGTAAGAAGCCGCAAAGCACAGCTGTGATGAAGCTTAAATGGAGTACACATAAATGAAATGAGGACAAGACTGAGTTCCCAATGGGGCATCGCAAACAGAAAAAGGGGAAACGTATTGTAGCCTTTTCAGAAATCACATCACAAATGATGATTTGAACAAGGAGGGCTGATCTGGCAACCGCATGAGGGTGGAGAGGGAGGGAGAAGGTTTGGCCTGGATGGGGTCAACCTGGGGAGTGCTGAACCAAACCACAAATCTGTTCCAATGACAGGCATATATACTTTCAACCAAGGGATGCTTGGCTGCCAAGATGATATCAACCACCTCCAGGGGGAAGGTCAAAGGTGTTAAGCTGTCACGACTCAATTTCCATGCTTGAAGGTGGAGGTAGCGAAGGCCGGAATGTAGACCGATATCCTATTCTGCAACAGCAGGAAGGTCCTCATGGAGGGGCAGCCCATTCGGAGGACATATGCTCAAACCCAGTAGTTCAAGATACCAAACTCTCCATGACCAGTCTGGTATCACAAGAATGACTTGGGCCCAGTCTGTTCTGATCTTCTTGGGAATACACGCCAGGAGCTGTATCATCAGAAAGGAGTCCTGAGATTTACTCAAGGCAAAACACATCTTGAGTGAGAAATGCCTTGGAGACTCCAACGTGCTGACATTACATGTTTTCGTTGGTGGTGAACAGATTGAGCCTCTGAATGTAACTGCCACTTGTGATCTGCTAGGTGCTGAGGACTTTCAGGGAGCCCGTCAGGTGATTCGCCATGATGAAAATACTGTGGTGATCTAGCCATTTCCAGAGGTGCAAGGTCGCCTGGCACAGAGTCTGTGACTAAAAGCCACCCTGTTTGTTGCAGTACCACATGGTGGTGGTGTTGTCCACGAGCACCTGTACCAGCCCCCCATGATAGATTAAAGGAAGGCTTTCAGCACCACGTAGATGTTCCTTAGCTTCAGAACAGTGACATGGAGCCGGGACTCCACCGGAGACCAGAAGCCTCTGATATCCACCTCTCCCAGATGGCCGCTCCAACCCAGAAGCTATGCATCAGTCACCACTTTCAGGTATGGGGTCTGACACTGACTCAACAGCAGTCTAGCAACCACCGCTGCACATATTTTGCCGCTTCCTCTGAAATCTGCATGTGGTCAGAGAGGTCTCCCTGATGCTGGGCCTTCAGTTCCCACTGAAGAGCCTGCATGTAAAACCTGGTGAGCTAAACCAGCAGGATGCAGGAGACCATCAAGCCAAATCTCAGGGTCAACCTCACTGAAATCCAGGACCAAGGCTGAAAGATTGGGATCATAGCCTGAATGTCCTGGACTCTCTTTCTCTGGGGAAAGGAGCACAACCGAACCCTCGCCAGAACGAAGGGGATATCTCAGAAGGATTCAGGTGTGATTTTAGCACTTTGATAGTGAACCCCAAAGATGACAGGAGGTTTGTTGTAGTCTAGAGGTGGTTGGTGACTGCCTGGGGTGAGCCTGCCTTCATCAGCCAGTCATCTAGGGAGAAGAATAACTGGCCTCACTGACCTCCAAATGTGTGCTGCCACCATCACTTTGCTCTTCACCCACCGCGAACCACAGTTAGTGCCAATGGGTTGGCAGGACAGGAATATGGAAATAGGCATCATGCAGATCAACGGCACCATCCCGTCTCTCAGGTCAAGCGCAGGGAAGACATAGGCCAGACTGAGAAGTTTGAACTTCACCTTCGGGAGGATGGTATTGAGAGTGTGCAGGTCTAGAATAGGCCAAAGACAATCATTCTTCTTGGACACCAAAAAGTAGCGGGAGTGACAACCACATCCTATTTCTGGCACCAGCACCCTCTTGACAGACCCTTTGGTCAAAGGGGCTTTCATTTCCTGCCTCAAAATGGAGAAATGGTCCTCTGTCAGTAGCTGGGGTGACAGTGAGAGGTGTGGCAGGGAAGAAAGGAAGGGTACAGCATAACATTTGAGGATAATTTGCAGAATCCACCTATTTGATGTGATCTCTTGACAACCAGGACAGAATTGGTGAATTCTGCCCCCCACCAGTTGGCTGTGACCCTGTAAGGGTACACTGAAGAGGTTTGATGGGTGGGGCTGCAGGGAAGGGTGGATTGAGCGGTATGCTGACCTTGGGGTTGGTGGGCACCACAGCCTGTCTGGCCAAACTACTGGTTTCCCTGCTGGGGAAGGATATGCTATCGTAAGGAGCGCCTCATCCAAAGCAACAGAAGAATGTTGAGAGTGCTGCTGGCAAGACTGGGTAGAAAGGCCCAGAAAGTGAGCAGTAGTCTTTATTTCCTTGAAACAGGCAAGGACAAAATCAGCATTGTCTCCGAACAAGAGTACCATCGACCGTCATGTTCAACAGGGAGGACTGAACATCGCCCGAGAACCCAGTTGATCGTAGCCACTAATGGTGATGAATGGCAATGCTGGTGTCAATGGCCCACCTGATGGAGTTAGTGGTGTCCAAGCCACAATGACTTGTCAACTTAGCTGCATCACGATCATCCTGAATGGCCTGTGACAGAACTGGATGAAGTTTATCAAGAACATGCACCACCTCCATGGTGGGAAGGTGGAGGTCAATGGCTTCAGCTGCCCTAAACATAACCATGACGTAGGCTGCAGATTCTTCTATGGCTGGGCCAGGAGGAGAGAAATCAGCTGACTCTGGGAAAGTGTCCAGCCAAATAGCATCTTGCAAGTCCTCATTCCAATTGTCACTGGCACGGGGCTGAGGAAACCCATCTCCCTGGTCCCAATTGTCATCAAAGTCTGTTCCAAAAAGAGAATGTGAAGTTTTGTTTGTCTGGTGGTAAAGCAAGTGCAGAAACATGGATCATATTTGGTTGTGACGTAGCTGGTCAAATTCAGACAAGCATAAAGTCAGCGTGGGACAATTGGGGCCACCTCTTTGGGTGGTGAAGTTGGCATCATCTTTGATGTAACCGGGCCCAGAGGAGTTATGGGAGTCGGGGTGGGGTCAGTACTGGAGCCGAGGGCAGAAGTGGCTTAGAAGGCCCAGCTGGCACCAAGGGCAAAACTATCGGTGCTAATCCAGGTTGTGAGCCTCTCATCTTCATTGGGCCCAAAGGCATGCCGGAGGGAGTCCTCAGAGATCTGAAGAGCCAGAGCATTGAGGCAAAACTCTTCAATCTGGCACTGTGTGGATGAAGGACCACGAAACTTGGTAGTGCCCAAAGCAGCTGCAGAATCGGGTTTGAAGTCGGCCAGCTATGGCACCACATGCACTTAATCAGGAAAGTGGGAATGGCACAAAGGAGCGGAACTCCGCTTTAACTTCATATGTTTCTTGTGCTTATCTGAGGATTTGGAACGCAACAAAGACTGGCCCCAAGAATGATTCTGTCAGCTCCAGGAAAGGGGCCGGGAATGAGCTTCAGACTTGGAGTGGGACTTCGAGCAGCCCATCGCTGAGTCTTTTTGCGCTTAGCAATGTAAAGTTTCACTTTGCGTTTCCTGATAGTCTTTGGGTTCAATAATGCACAGGAACCAGAGGTCTTGGCATCACAACTTGACTCCCAGATGGTGGGGTCTGTCACAGACATCTGTTTGCAATTGTTTCTACTGGACATAAAACCTGTCATCTTAGGGGGTGACATCCCTTGCACACAGTTGAACATTTGTTAAGAAAATTTCAAAAAACGGCCTCTGAAGACATGAAAAATCTCTAGGATCACATCTAGAGGAGTGGAAAGAAAGGAATGGACAGCAGCGCACAGGAGTGGAACCTTTATAGGCCCCACACATCACTTCCAGAATGACCCCAGTGCAGGACAACACTGCGCCACCTTCTGGCACACAGAGGTAGTACAAAAAAAGTTTCTAGATCTAGTCTGGTGCCTGGGAATACTCAACAAGTGAGGAATCTCTAGAAGTCGCTATTGAAAGTGTGCTCTACAAATATGCATGCACTTTTTTTTTTTACTCAGTTCCATCATGTGATTCAGTAGTGTTGGAGTGTACTCTGATATAAGAGGGTACCTGAAATCTGAATGTCAGTGAATGACTTTGCCCAAACTGTATCTTCCTACTTTATACAATGGTGACCTTACATTACCGATTTTGTCCCAGCTGAAATGAGCCTGCGATATGACTGACAGTGCCCATCTCTACTACGCAGACAAATCCTGCCAAAGTGAACATATTACTTAAATTACATCCAAATGAGAAAAGGTATCAGCTAGAAGGGTGGGGTGACTCCTGAATACTCACTAACCAAAAGTTTCCAGGACCAACCCTATCAACTTTTTCAGTAGTTTCTGTTTGCTCACAATGATATGAGTCAGGGCATTTTCAAGATGGTGAACGTGTATAGCCACAATAAACTTGGTGTCAGGGCATTTTCAAGATGGTGAAAGTGTGGAGAGTGTACCATGGTAATCCTTGTATTGTCCCTGTTCAACACTAAAATTCAGTTTGAAGCAGGCATTCAACAAACCCAGAGACAGATGGCTTCTAGGACAAAAGCAGGGTCGTTCAACAACCAGACAGGAGATCCATAAGAAATGTCCTGGCATCCTGTTCTCTCCCTTTCTAGTGTGCCCCCACTTTTACACATGACTCAACGGAACTGACAAGCAGGACTTCATAGTGTGGTGTCACAAGATGCCCTCAGCCCCACTCTGAATATTCTGTTGATTTCATAGGCATCATCTCTGCCCAGTCAGATCAGCAAAGTATTTCACATCTATTCAAGGCTCAGCGTAGGCTGAGAGCTGGTAGAGACTTAAGCAGATTAGACTTCTGATTGTTTGGACAGGTAAAGGCTGGCTAAAAGTAACTTTTACTCAGTATGTTTAAAGTCCAACTTCACAATTCATTTGTATTTTTAAGAACTATTACAAATAGTTGATTAATTATTTTTAGAACTCGTCCCATTCTTAAGATACAGTATTAGTATTTTAAACTGTACTCAGGTTTTCTATACTGGAAAGCTATAATAGCTTTTAGAATCTTGTCAATGAAGGGA
Source organism: Pleurodeles waltl (assembly GCF_031143425.1). Lineage (NCBI taxonomy): Eukaryota > Metazoa > Chordata > Amphibia > Caudata > Salamandridae > Pleurodeles > Pleurodeles waltl. The sequence goes on from NC_090436.1 coordinate 288,876,830, forward strand.
CTTAGGAACAATATTTTGTACATGTTTCACATATAAATAGCCTGATTGCTGCAGTGTAAACACTGTAGCCCAGTCACAATAACCTTTTTTGACTTGAGAAAATAAGTCACCCAAAACATAGAGCACATGGATAACTAATGGGTGACTTCTTAAGATGTAAAGGGAGGTTTATTTCAAGTCAAGAAGGGTTATTGTGACTGGTTGTACTGCAGGTTTTACACTGCAGCAGTAGGGATAAACACACAGGGTTGTCCTGTAGTCATGTTTAACTGACCACTGTACTGGATAGTACAGTAGGTGCTGCAGCACATTAGTAATATTTACCTTCTAGGCCCTGAGTACACTTTCTACAGCATATGCTAGGACGTATTCTCAAGTTAAATATCTGAATTAGAGATACGCTATTCAACCATGTTTATAGGGGGGACATGTGTTGCAGGGGTGAAGTACACAGACCTATAAAGCCAGAAAAAATATAGAGTCCAGCAAAAGGTGAAAAATCTGGGGTCACCATACAGAAAAAGTGGATTTTCTACAGCCACACTCCATCAACAAGTGAAATCTTTGAAGAACGCAGCTCATATATTGCAAATCCAAACACAAAAAATGGATGATAAGGTAGATTATGTCGAGGGTGGCTCCCAACAACATAACATGAGGTTTTAATGTTTTTGAAAAATAGCTATTTGCTGAGTTCTTACACAAAGAGTTAATAACAGAGACATTATGCCACTAGAGAATGCACAAAGAACTCTAAGCCCTTGCCCTAATGAGTGAGGCCCCAACGCAATTATAGCATGCCTGTGTAATTACAGAAATGCTAAACTCAAGCATGTACTTAAATGGGTCTGTTATTAAAATCATCACACAGTTGTTTCCAGATTGCACCAGATAAACTCAATATCGGTAAATCTTACACTGCAGTTAAAAGAGAGCAACAGCATATGATGTGCCCCCTTCTATTCCTGGCCAAGTCAAGACTCCAACATAAAGATAAAGCCTACTTTTTGATGACATGGAAGGAAGTATGGGAATGGTTGATGATGATGATCCAGAGGTCTACTGGTACGTGAAACAGAACTTAAAGAAACACAAGCAGTAACCAGGGGACATGTCTGGGGATGGGAGACTCCAGGTGATAGAATCCGAGAATTCACCAACCTTGGTTCAGACAGATGGCACACTCATGGAAATGACTGGCACACAGAGGTGAACCACTTCAGTGGATGTGGTTTCTTTCGGAACAGTTTAACTGCCAACAGGCTGGACAGTACTCTACAAATATATTCAAACCTATTTATAATCTCCCTAGGTGTTCCTTCTTCAGATAAACAGCTCTTAACCTCCTCATTATTTCCAGACAGTAGCACTTTAAAGGGTTTTACTGGATCTACACTATTCCATTTGATCCTTTCAAACCTATTTGAAAAACGTAATGGGTCTTTGTTGCTTACTGTGTGATTTTTACTTAGCATCCAAAATCACAATTACGTGATTATGATCACTAAAAATTGCCGGTAAAATACATGAATCTGTAACTACTGGAGCTAAGGTTGGTGAGATCAATATAAAGTCGATGACATTACCCCTTCCTTTTCCTGTATAAATTGGGTGTTGTGGTGTACCACTCCCTCCTTATCAAATTTTATTGTGGAGCGAAGGTAGTGCTTAGCCATAATTTTTAAGGCCTCTCCATAAGGCGTGTGTTAAAAATGAATGATATTCATTTGATCCATAAACACAGTGTCCCCTTAAGGGACAGCTGGCGAAATTAAAATCACCCGTCCAGATTATAGATAGTTGTTCATGGCTTTTGTTCACATAAGCTAAAATAAAAGACTCAAGATATTCAATAATATCAACAAGTTGTGCAGTAACAAAAATTAAATAAAAATCAATTAACAGAATATCATAATAATCAGAATTAGACAATTCTAACCCCTTTGCTGCCAGGCCTTTTCCCCCTCCTGTGGCAAGCCTTTTTTTTGGCTATTTGGGGAAGATCATGCTTCGGCCCTCATAACTTTTTGTCCACATAATCTACCCACACCAAATTTGCGTCCTTTTTTTCTAAAATCATAGGGATTCTAGAGGTACTCAGACTTTGTGGGTTCCCCTGAAGGAGACCAAGAAATTAGCCAAAATACAGCGAAAATGTAGTTTTTTAAAAAGAATTGGAAAAAGGCCTGCAGCAGAAGGCTTGTGTTTTTTTTCCCCTCAAAATGGCATCAACAAAGGGTTTGTGGTGCTAAAATCACCATCTTCCCAGCTTTCAGAAACAGGCAGACTTGAAACAGAAAACCCAATTTTTCAACACAGTTTTGGCCTTTTACTGAGACATACCCCATTTGTACTATTTTTTGTGCTTTCAGCCTCCTTCCAGTTAGTGAAAGAAATGGGTGTGAAACCAATGCTGGATCCCAGAAAGCTAAACATTTCTGAAAAGTAGACAAAATTCTGGATTCAGCAAGGGGTAATTTGTGTAGATCCTACATTGTTTTCTTACACAAAATAACAGCTGAAAAAAAAATATTGAAATTGAGGTGAAAAAAACAGCAATTTGTCTCTACGTTTTACACTGTAACTTTTTCCTGTGATGTCAGATTTTTTAAAGCAATATACTATTATGTCTGCTGGACTCTTCTGATTGCAGGGATACATATGGCTTGTAGGTTCATAAAGAACCCTAGGTACCTAGAGCCAATAAAGGAGCTGCACCTTGCAATGGGTTTTCATTCTATGCCGGTATACAGCAATTCATTTGCTGAAATATAAAGAGTGAAAAATAGGTATCAAGAAAACCTTTGTATTTCCAAAATGGGCATAAGATAGGGTGTTGAGAAGCAGTGGTTATTTGCACATCTCTGAATTCCAGGGTGCCCATACTAGCATGTGCATTACAGGGCATTTCTCAAAGAGACATCTTTTTTACACAGTCTTACATTTGGAAGGATAAAATGTAGAGAAAGACAAGTGTCAATAACACTTGTTTTGCTATTCTGTGTTCCCCAAGTCTCCCATTAAAATGGTACCTCACTTGTGTGGGTAGGCCTAATGTTCGCGACAGGAAACGTAACATGGACACATCACATTTTTACATTGAAATCTGACGTGTTTTTTGCAAAGTGCCTAGCTGTAGCTTTTGGCCTCTAGCTCAGCCGGCACCTGGGGAAACCTACCAAACCTGTGCATTTTTTGAAAATTAGACATCTAGGGGAATCCAGTATGGGGTGACTTTTGGGGCTCTAACCAGGTTCTGTTACCCAGAATCCTTTTCAAACCTCAACATTTGGCCCAAAAACATTTTTTCCTCACATTTTGGTGACAGAAAGTTCTGGAATCTGAGAGGTGCCACAAATTTCTTTCCACCCAGCGTTCCCGCAAGTGTCCCGATAAAAATGGTATCTCACTTGTGTGGGTAGGCATAGTGCTGCATCCGGAAATGTCCCAAAACACAACATGGACACTTCACATTTTCCCAAAGAAAACAGAGCTGTTTTTTGGAAACTGCCTAGCTGTGGATTTTGGCCTGTAGCTCAGCCGGCACCTAAGGAAACCTACTAAACCTGTGCATTTTTTAAAACTAGCCACCTAGGGGAATCCAAGATGGGGTGACTTGTGGGGCTCTCACCAGGTTCTGTTACCCAGAATCCTTTGCAAACTTCAAAATTTGCCCAACAAAACACTTTTTCCTCACATTTTTTGTGACAGAAAGTTCTGCAATCTGAGAGGAGCCACAAATTTCTTTCCACGCAGCGTTCCCCCAGGTCTCCCGATAAAAATGGTACCTCACTTGTGTAAGTAGTCCTAGTGCTCGTGACAGGAAATGCCCCAAAACACAACATGGACACATCACATTTTTCCAAAGAAAACAGAGCTGTTTTTTGCAAAATGCCAAGCTGTGGATTTTAGCCTCTAACTCAGCCGGCACCTAGCGAAACCTACTAAAACTGTGATTTTTTAAAAACTAGACACCTAGGGTAATCCAGGATGGGGTGACTGTGGGGCTTTCACCAGGTTCTGTTACCCAGAAACCTTTGCAAAACTCAAAATTCAGCCAAAAAAACACTTCTTCCTCACATTTAGGTGCCAGAAGGTTCTGGAACGTGAGAGGTGCCACAAATTTCCTTCCACCCAGCACTCCCCCAAGATTCCTGATAAAAATGGTACCTCACTTATATGGGTAGGCCTAGCGCCTGCAACAGGAAATGTCCCAAAACAAAATGTGGACACATGACATTTTCCCAAAGAAAACAGAGCTGTTTTTTGCAAAGTGCCAAGCTGTGGATTTTGGCCTCTAGCTCAGCCGGCACTTAGGGAAACCTATCAAACCTGTGCATTTTCTAAAACTAGACACCTAGGGGAATACAGGATGGGGGGACTTGTGGGGCTTACACCAGGTTCTGTTACCCAGAATCCTTTGCAAATCTTAACTTTTGGCATACAAAACATGTTGTCCTCACATTTCGGTGACAGAAAGTTCTGGAATATGAGAGGAGCCACAAATTTCCTTTCACCCAGGGTTCCCCCAAGTCTCCCGATAAAAATGGTACCTCACTTGTGTGGGTAGGCCTAGTGCCCGCGAAAGGAAATGCCCCAAAACACTACCTGGACACATCAAAATTATCAAATACAAAACTACCTGTTTTTGCGAGTGGGAGAACCTGTGTTTTTGGGCCTGGGCTCAACAGTCCTACAGGGAAACCTACCAAACCCAGACATTTCTGAAAAGTAGACACCCAAGGGAGTCCAGGGAGGTGTGACTTGCGTGGATCCCCCAGTGTTTTCTTACCCAGAATCCTCAGTAAACCTCAAATTTAGCTACAAAATCAAATTGTCCCCATATTTCTGTGTGGGATCACTGTACCAGGACAAATTTCCTACCACCCACCGTTCCCCTCTGTCCCCCGGTAAAAATGATACCTCACTTGTGTAGGTGGATCAAGTGCCTGTGACAGTGAAGATCCAAAAGCATGTCGAAATTGATGGGGAACCAAAGCGGGTCCAAAAGGGCAGTTTGAAAAAAAACATTTTTAGACTGACAAGTGAGGCAGAATTTTTATTGGTATAGATGAGACAATGCTGGGTGGTAGGAATTTTGTGGATTCCTGCAGATTTTGGAAGGTTCCATCACAAAAATGGGGAAATAAATGTGTGATTTCCAGCAAAGTTGGAGGTTTGCAGGGCATTGTGGGTGCATGTGAAGCACATCACCGTGGACTCTCCCAGATGTTTAGTTTTTAGGTGTGTCTAGGTCTTGTGGATTTTTCTACATGGCAGTGTCCCAAAGTCCAAAAAGTGCAGCCCTCACCATTCCAAGTGGGACGATTTTGAGAGTCAGCCAAGCTCTCACGGCCCAAATGTAAAACCAAAACCAAAAATAATCAAATGTCCTCTTGCTTGCCATGGGCTAAGATGTTTTAGTGTGCGGGGGAGAGCTGAAAGGCTGTTAACCCCTTCAGTTGGGGTGGGGGCCTAAGCAGGCCCATACTGATTGGTAGCCACCACCCCATTATTTTTTGTTTTTTTTAATTCCCTGGCATCTAATAGACTTTCTGCCCCCCTACGGTGTGGATCAGGGGTTATTGCCCATCTGCCCACTGGTGGGCAAAACAACTTTGGCCCCGTTTCTTATTTTTAAAAACAAAATCTTCCCTGGTCTCTTATAATCAATATAGGCCAATCTGCCACCAGGGGGGCAGAAATTGCCTTAAATAAAATTCCCCTGTTGGGGCAATCGTAATGCAGGAATGCACAGAGGGACATGAAAAGGGAAGGAAAAGCCCTTCATTCCCTTTTCATGCCTCTCTGCCTCCACTGCCCCTGTACTGAGGAGAAACTAACCAGTTTCTCCTCGGAAGCCCTTGGGAGGGGCACCAGCGCTTCCCCCGAGGGCCTCTACCAGGACGTATTGGTTACGTCCGTGGCGCCTGAGCGCCGCACCACCAGCTATAACCATTACGTTAAAATCTGAGAGCAGAGGAGAGAATCTCTGCCTTTATATGAGTGTTTTGAGTGAGAAAAACTGCAAGCCCCTCTTTTGTTCTGCCAGATGAGGACGACTGCCCTGGGGGACAAAATGTTTTAAAATCATCTAGGTAAAATCTTTCATCGCACAAGACACAACAGCATAACACATCCAAGGCAGATATCATGGTCAACCAGTCTTCATTTTTTTGTTTCTTTTTGTGTACCCATAATATTCCAGGAATGTATGCTGAAACCTTTTTCCATGTGCCAGTTACTTTACTATGGCATTTATCCAACTTTCCATGCAAAGGATTGTAAAGCTCTTCCACATGTAGGTGAAAAGAAGAGTTTAAAGGGCTGATGTGTTGACAGTCTGTGTCCTACGCCCCATGGGCATAGGCCCAAGGCCTACTTTAACTGCCTCCTCCTGGTGCTGTTTTGTTTCATCGATATTCGGATAGGGATTTAAGGGATGAAATGTGGTCTTATGTAGCAGTCAGTCATTCAATTTCTTCTAAGTATAAGAAAGTTTGCAAATCAGGAGGTGCAGCAAGCTGTTCATAATAGCCCACAAACGTATTGGGCTTAGAGGCAGCCTTTGTTGTAGGGGTTGGCAAAAGATGAGGTCAATAAAAAAAAATCCCAATGAAAGGGCTCTTATCCTATCATGTTGGGTTGACAGGTATTCCAGACGATTTAATAAAGCATATATCATCCCAATCTTTTTTAAACTGACCACTACACAGTCCCCCTTTATTGATTTAGGTGCATATATCCTATCCAGCCTACTCTTCCGCCTGGTATGATTTCATCAATCAAAAAGTTAATCGAGCCCCTATTTTTCCTAATCCATTGAGCAGCTTTGAATTTCGAGCCTAGCTCGTCTTCGTGGGCCCCCTCTTCCAGGAAAGGAAGCCCCCTAAGGCAATGATGAATGATGTATGGAGTACATTACAGCAGAAGTTGCAAGTGAAAAGGGGATCCCACTCTCCTAGACGGAGTTTCTTGGGCTAGCGTGATATGCTTGGGCAGCTGTTACTCGGTAAAGCATTTGTAGTTCGATAACCATTGTTACTGGGCAATTGGGTCTTGACTTCTCTAGGGCTGCGGTGGCCTCTGCCTGCATGACAGAAAAAAATGGTGCACTTATGGTGTTTAAAACTGACTGGGTTTAGGTCAGGGATTGTAAACGTTTATGTAGCTACTCCTTCAGGGCTTTAACTTTGGCTTCCAGACCATTTACTTGGTTTGAAACTGCCAACCAGAAGTCTCTCACTAGTTTCTCCAGACTATCTAAATGAGGTTTACAAAAATTATTTAACTTTGCCTTGAAGTCAGCTATATTAATGGCAACGTTAGATCTTAATGCTAGTGTTGTAGCACCCTGGGTTTTGCCATCCCCTCTTTTCCACTTAGTTAGTGGATGCTTATGCCCAGTGGGATAGTGGACAATGGGGCTCGCAAGGATCATTCCAAAAGTTGGATCATGGGAAATCTACAGATTTGCAGTGTTTACCCTAGCGTGACAGTGTGAGTGAGCTTTATTACGGCCTGCGGTCGGGTATCTTGAATCAGCATTCACTGCCAGGGTTTGGGGCATAGGAGGAGAAGGAATGAGGGGTGAAATTTGGGCACTTGCTCGAATTACTGGGCCTTTAATAACTTTAATGATTTTTGTACCGCATCAGTACGGTCCTCCATCAACTTCAGCTCAGTATCTATTGCTCTCATTGCCCATGTTAGGTATGACGTTAAATGGGGGGCATGGAGATTTCCTTTATCCGTTTCTTCTTCATTTTTGTTTTGTACAGGTCTCTTTTTCCCCATCCGTGAAATGAATACAGAAAAGAAAAAGAGGTAAAAAGTCTACCTTCGTTCGCCAACTCTGAAAATTAGTCTAATGTATGGGAGTCTCTGAACCAAGAGGCGTGGCTTTGACCAGGCACAAGCGGAACCACTTTTGTGCAAGTCTTTGCCCATGCACAAGTCCGTGCACGTCATGCGTGCGTCTGCAAGTCAGTTGCGGCTTGCAGGGATTCCTGGGGGTGCTGGAGGTCTGGGGGCGTTAAAACATTTACATTTATTATAATAAAATAAATAAAAATTACCTTCTCCGCCGCGCGCCGCTCCTCTCTCTCAAGTCATCGCTCTGGACACAGGCTCAGAGCAGCATCAGGACTGGCTGAGAGCCCAGCTAGGGTGCTCCCAGGCAGACTGGGAGCCTGTGCAGGCTCTCTCTAGCCCGGCAACTGTGTTGCCGGGATTGAGAGAGCCTACTGTGCATGTGTGTTTGGCCGGCCCGAGACAGCTGGCCAGACATACATATGCAGTGAGGGGGAGTGCCGTACACTCCCCCTCAGTGCACGTCACCCCGTGGCCATGCCCCTTTCACAGAAAAGCATAGTAAAAGGATAGTTTATTATCCTTTTCTTTGAAAGGTTTTGCAGTTTATGATCCTTTTCTTTGATAGGTTTTGCAGCTGCCTCTGCTGGCAGTGGGGGCGGGGACAGCTCCTCCGCCCTTAAGGAGGAGCCGCGACGCCGCTAGTAGAGCATGCCTCCAGTCTGGTCCTCCTTCCCTGCCTCAAGTGCTGCTGGGCCTTAAAGGCCCTGCCTAGTGAGTCACTTCTTGCATCCCGTGCTGTGGCAAAAGGCAGGATTATTGTAACACATGCATGCACACTGGTCCTGCCTCTCTGCCTCAGTTGCTGTTGGGCCTTGGAGTCCTGGCCCTAGGGAGTCACTTCTTGCACCCCGTGCAGCAGGGAAAAGACAGGATTTTTGTAATGGTTAGCCTATGTTGAGCAGAACTTTTTTTCACTTGGGCCCCAGACCTTTATTATCACCCAAATTAATGTTTAAATGACTCTAAACTACAGATAAAAGTTGTATTTATCAAACAATGCCAAGATGCTGGGTTTGAAAATGCTTTATAACTAACTAACGTGGAAAATGTTCTACGGATTCTGATCTCAATTAATCAAAAAAATTCTTAAGCGCACTACTCACTTGGTGGTGTCTCAAGGCGCAGAGGGGGTGGCTACTGCTCTAAAAGCCATGTTTTGAGGTGCTTTCTGAAGGTTAGGAGGTCCTGGGTCTTGCGTACGTTGGTGGGGAGGGAGTTCCAGGTTTTGGCGGCGAGGTGGGAGAAGGATCTGCTGCTGGAGGTGGTGCGTTGGATGCAGGGGACTGTAGCAAGGGCGAAGTCGGCGAAGCTTTCAAATTGGTTTGTGGAAGTTGATTCGTTCGTTGAGGTAGGCCGGCCCAGTGTTGTGGAGGGCTTTGTAAACGTGGACAAGGATTTTGAAAATTATCCTTTTGTTGATGGGCAGCCAGTGTAGGGTTCTGAGGTGGGTGGAGATGTGTTCGTGGCTAAGGAGGTTGAGGATGAGACATGCGGCTGCGTTCTGGATACGCTGGAGTTTTCTCTGAAGCTTGGCTGTGGTCCCTACGTGGAGGGCGTTGCCGTAGTCTAGCCTGCTGCTTATGAGGGCATGGGTGACCGTTCTTCTTGTTTCTAAAGGAATCCATTTGAAAGTCTTGCGTAGCATGCGAAGGGTGTTGAAGCAGGAGGATGCTATGGCATTGATTTGCTGAGTCATGGAGAGAGATGAGTCCAGTATGATGCCGAGATTGCGTGCGTGGGTGTTGGGGGTGGTCCAAGGGTGGTGGGCCACCAAGAGTCGTTCCATGCTGTCTTGTTGGGACCGAAGATGATGATCTCTGTTTTTTCTGAGTTCAATTTGAGGTGGCTTGCTGTCATCTAGTTAGCGATGGAGAGGAGTCCGGCGTGTAGGTTATTCTTGGCGGTAGATGGGTTCCTCGTGAGGGAGATGATAAGCTAGGTGTTGTCAGCATATGAAATGATGGTGAGGCCATGGGGGTGGATGATGTTGGCGAGTGGAGCCATGTAGATATTGAAAAGGGTGTGGCTGAGGGAGGAGCCTGGGGGGTGGCACAGATGGTCTTGGTGGCTGTAGACCAGAAAAGAGGGAGGCAAACTCTTTGGGTTCTTTCAGAGAGGAAGGAAGTAAGCCAGTCCAGGGCTTTGTGGCGAATTCCGGTGTTGAAGAGGCGTGAGCGAAGAGGGGTTGGAGCCTTAGTTATCATGGCTACCCAACTGGTCCACATCCTTTATCTCACTCATTTTAGAATGAGCACCCGTGCACTTTTTGAATGCTTTCCCATGTTTCATTATATTTCAATCCCCATTCTTGACTTTTTTTGCAACCTTTATAATATTCCCAGAAGACAATTTTTATGACCTATACTGAAAGCAAATCATTTTAGATGTTATAGGCTAGGTGTTTTTCAACGTCAGCGCTTAGAAAATCTGCATATCTTTCATGCTGTGATCGCCTCTACAAGAAATTCATTAAAATCAGAGATAAATATCCAAACTAGGTACTATCTTTTGGCAATTTTAGATATACATTCCTAAGGTTTAATCCTTGAAAATTATGTGCATAGGATGGCCCTTGATACTGTAACATTAAAACTTTCCCAATTGTGCTTTAGATATATATTTTAACAGAAGCTGAATGACCATCAACTATGAACTCCAAATAGAGAGCCCAATGAGCAAAACGTATACAAGGTCAAATGAGTAAACAGTAACTTATGTAGCGCTATGGATGCATACACTAGAACCACGAGGCAACATCCTGAACTATATTCTGAACTACAATGTGATGACTGGTGTTCCAGAGACACAGAGACTAGATTGAAGCAACACTATAAGAAAGCAGTAGTCCAGATGACCCACATAATACTGCACTAATAACCTGGAACATTAATTCAACAGCTATGTTATATATATAATATATAACCATTGGAAGAGGTCAGACACAGGGAAGCTACCCACATACTTCGTGGGCATTGTGGGTAAGATAGGTTGTATGAGAGTGGAGGACAATATTTAGAAGCAGTGATGGGAGCAGCTGAGCAGCCAAGTGCTATGATTTTGGAAGTGTATCCTTAGGTTTGGGGAAGATGCATTATGGACTAGAGAACGGCCCTCCGCAGATGAGTCCCAATAAATTGAATTTGAACACAGAGATAAAGTTAAAGTTACCTTATTAAGTGAACATTTTAGGGGATAGTGCATAAATGCCTCAAAGCCACTACCTATGGGAGTGTGGGAAACGGAAACAGTTTTTACTGTTTGGAATGTGGACAAGTACAATCAGAATCAACAGTACAATGGATAGATAGATATTGGTGAGGAAAATGCATTATGGAGAGAATAAGGGAGTAAGAGATGTGAATTTTGCAAGGAAGCAGCTGAAAACTGTAACTTAATGCAAAGGTTACATGGAATGAAAGAGGTCTCATCAACTATCTAGAAAAATACAGATTCTACTCATATTTGAAAGGCTGCACTGCTACAGGAAACATACCTCGGGAAATAATCATCTCAATGCCTACATATTGGAGAGGGCGCTCCAATATTATGCACAACCTATACTAAAATGGATGACCCTAGTAGTTCAATTCCGAAAAATAGACATAAAGGCTAACACAACTCGAAGATACCTGTTCATGTACGCCACACTAGCCGTCCAAGAGATTTTGTTTAATTAGCATATACTTGTTTAGTCAATCGATAGTGCGGATGCTGTGGTAGGACTAAACCAAATTTGGTCCTTTCAGCCAAAAACTAGGAGCTGAGGCCACATCAGCATTGATTATACGGTGTTATTGGACCTGAGGCCGGTTGGTCTGCAGAGGCAACGGGATTCTTTTTCACAATATTGTAAGGTGAATAATTTAACAATAAATACAGCTAAAACAAAGGTCATGGTCTTTTCGAAAGGAAGGATGCAGTTCATTAGGTTTACTAGGTTGTTGAGAGGTGTTCAAGTTGAGGTGGTAAAATAATATAAATAATTAGGCCTCCTTTTCGGTTATAACTCAAACTTTAAATCTCATATCCACCTCTAGGAAGCACATGCCAAGGCTATCACTGGTGCTTTACAAAGGCTGGATCTAGCCTCGGGCATAAATCTGTAGAAGTCTTAAGAGAGATGTATAACATGAAAATTGTAAATCTATTATTACATGGGTGCCAAGCCAAGTATATCAAGCTGTTGCAAATCGTTGCAAAAACGTATTTGGATAAGATGGCTTGCGTTACCTAGGGACTCTGTGAACAGTGTCTTGAGGCTAGAGCTGGGCCTCACTAACATATAATTTAAATATGAACATCAGACCCTTAATTATTGATTGTGTCTTTAAAAGTTGGAAGATGGCTCCCTGAAACACATTATATAAATGTTTTTGCACAGGAAGAATGTAGGCCAAGGGGTAGCTAATTTGCAAGATATAAAGTCCTCTCTGAATCTCCCAGTATGGCATGAACCCCTAAACATGTCTGTATTCCAACAGAAACAAAAACGTTTGATGGAAGACTGCTCTAGGAATAGCGAATTCGCTGATGTGAGCAACAGATCAATCTGCAGCACCTATTGGAGGCAGATTATACTGAGCAAATTCAGCCTTAACTGTATGTTACACAAAGTAGATATGTAAGGAGATGGGCCTTGAAGGTCAGGTCCCATCCTTTATCAAGTGGAAAGGAGTTAGACAGGCCAGGACAGAAAATTACACCTGCCCGTCTGCCAACTTGCTGCATTGTCTCTCTCAAACATAATTGTGTTTTGCATATACTTGGATAAAATAAGGCAAAGCCTGCTACTTCTAGTTTTTAGAAATTTGCAGGTGCATTGTATTACTGATTTAATGATGATAATTTTAAAGTGCAATAATATGACTGTGTGTTGTGTTTTAGGAAACTTCTTGTCCGTAGTCTCTGAAAGGTTACCTACCTTGACTATCTTGTAGTATAAGACATGTAGGGGGTCATTACGAGTTTGGCGGTTTTCTGGGAAGACTGCCGCTGTGGCTGCCGCTAAAAGACCACCAAGTTGGCAGTCATACGACCGCCATATTGTGAGCCACACTGTGAACTCTGCCAAAAAACAGCCACATTTCTGAAACCGCCAGGACACTGGAGGACTGAAAAGAGGTGGTCCCACCACCGGCACACCAGTTCGACAAAAATTCTCCCATCATATTATGATCCACTAATCACGATAGTGGTTCTTCCATGACGAAAAACCATTGGCGGTGCGAACCGCAGTTGTCTTAACTCACTTCTGTCAGAACACAATAACATATTCGATAGTTTGAATACTCCACACCTGACACACATCCACACACCCAACACACCCACTCACTGCACTATATAGCACATCACTACACAACCCAGAATCCTTTGCATCCAGAACGCCATACACATACAACGAGAAGCCCAAAAAAATGATTTTGCCCTTTTAAACTATAGGCACACATACACATTTCACTCAGCACTCACCCCACATCAGCACAACATTTGCAATACACATTATTAGCACACACAATCCGCTACAACCATCACCCGCTAACATCACAGCACCTACACCTCAACATTTGTCAAACACTGCAACCTTTCACTTACAACACCCCCACACACCGTCTTAACAACCACTAGCATGTCCCCACAAAACACCCACATTTCACTACAGTATGTGAGTAAGCAAGGGACATTGACCTGTAGCTGGTTGTACTGCATGTGCATCGACTCAGCCATCTGACTTTCCAACCCAGGTGAGTCTGTTTCTAGTGTGGGATCTTTAATCTGTGGCCATCATAAATGGGCACTCGGCTACAGCTGTGTTTTCCTTGGGATACTAGTGTGAGTGAGCCATTGCATTGCTGTAATTGTAATGTACTGTTCCACACTAGAACAGTCAAGACGGGGTAGATAGTAAATTAGTTAAACATGCATGACATGTGATATTTAGTGCACATTCCTGGTTTTCACAATGATGTGATGGTGCATTCTGGGAGTTGTAGTGATATGATTAGCCAGTAGTTCATGTGCCATTTTCAAGGGCTATGAGTTCAGCGGAGATGTGGCATGTCAGAGAGGGGGTTTGGGTGATTTAGACAGTGGTGTAGTGGGTAAAAGATTAATTGGAGTGGGTTTAGGTGGTGGGGGAGCATGCAGGACAAGACAATTGTGTGACGTCAATGTTGTGTTTACTTACCAGACTCCACACCCCCAGGTATTCCTGTCAGGCCCTCAGGATGCAGGATGTTCAAGACCTTCTCTTCCCATAATGTGATAGTAGGGGAAGGAGGAGGGCCCCGCCAGTTTTCAGTACGGCTAGTTGGTACCTGGATGACACGGAACACACCTTACCCCTTGGGTTGTTCCACCATTTCCTGATGTCCTCCCTTGGGCATGCCTACAGAATTGACCCTGTGGACTATTCTTTGCCACTACTCCATTTTCCTGGCAATAGATGTTTGTTGGACCTGTGCTCTGCACAGGTGTGGCTCTTCCCTTACAATTTCATGACCCTCGACTCATCATCAACCCTGGAGAGCTGGAAAAGCTAGTGGAGGAGGTCCTACCCCTGCATGAACAGCTATATGGTGCACCAGAGGATTAGGTGAGTCCAATGTCATACCAATGTATGATAGGTGTGGTGAATGTATGTGTACTGTTAATGTAAACTAGTGAAGCTGTTGATGCATGCAGATGGTATATTGTGAAGGATTTGGAGCTGAGAGGATGGGAATGTGTGCCTACTTGCTGTTACTGATGTGTTCTTTCCACTACTGCTGGTATGGTGCATGTGAACATGACTTTCTCCTATTGTCTGTGTCATCCATGCAGGCCAACGCCCATTGGAAGAAGGGAATCTGGTGCACCATCACCAATCAAGTGCGGACCCTGGGGATCCACAGCCAGCGGAGCACCCACTGTAGGAAGTGGTGGGAGGACCTGAGACGGTAAGCCCAGAAGACCACAGATGCCCAGCTGCAGATGTTCACCAAACAAGGGAGGAGTACCCATCCAACTTTGACCCCCCCTAATGGCCCGCATTTTGGTGGTGGCTTTCCCTGAGGTGGATGGTTGATGGGCAGCACAGCAGCCACAAGGTGATACATACTGACAGAACCCATGTACTTTCCGCTGATAGTTTAGCGTATGCTGTCTAAGTACTGCAGCTGTCACAATGTTGTAGGTGCTACAGGTATGCTGACTACTCAGCATACATGGTACTCCAGTTGCCAATATACAGACACAGATGTGGCCATTGCATTGTGCATGGAAACATGTTGATCACCTGTGTGAAGCAAATAGTATGACTGCATGTAGAGATGCACATGTGGCTGTCATATGTGTGACTGTGCCCAGTCATATATATTTGTTATCTGCTGTGTAATCATGTGTCCTGAAATAGCTGGACACTTCATGTGAGACTGTCATCCAAATCAGGCTTTTGTAATGGCCAACTTAGTACTGTCCCTATGAGGTTTGAGGAGGTGTCTCTATTGTCATGTCATAATCATACAATGGGACATGTGAAGATTGATAAGGGTGGACATCCTAGAATGTGGAACTCATGTTGCCTATTAGTCCTTCACATTTCATGGTATTACATTGACATCTGTACAAATAACTTGTATCCCAATGTGTTTGTTGTAGGGAAGGCAAGTGGTTAGGCTGCTTAACCCTTAGCCCATGTGTATTGTCCATGCTAGAAAGGCCAATGCCATACCTATATGAGTCCTACATATGCTATTAGCTGCCTACATCATGTGACAATTAATACTTTGTGATTGGTTATATTTTGTATCCGCTTATTTCCCAGACGTACCTTATCGTATTTAAGGCTGTTTGGACAGGTATGGTTATGGCTCTGGTCATTTCTGCCTGACTTAATGGTATAGCAGATGTTCCATATCACATATACCTGTTGGTTGTGTGGAATATGTTGTCAGTAAATTAGCTTTCCTCTAGGTGCATGTGTCATTCATGGGTACATTGGTAATCAGTTGTGTAAGTGTTAAGTCTGGACTTAGTGAGAATTGCATGTCAGGACAGTTGTGATGTAAGTGTTCTTATATTTTCACGTAGAGGCTTCTATTCAGCATATCTGGTGGAATGGTATGAGCCCTTCAAGCACATTGTATGGTGTCCATAGTTTTGTTGGTGTAACTATTCTCCTCTGTGGATTTGTCCTGTGTGCTAAGTAGCCCCTAATTGCAGTACATAGAGTTGTTGTCTATGTGACAATGTATCTGATTAGTGGGTGCTTAAACTCCTGACAAATCTTTTACTAGTATTTAGATATATGTTTCCCAGACATGTAATGTAAATGTGTAATGCCCACTCTATGGGAATGCCACATATAGTTCATCAGAGATTTTTGCCATTGTTTAAGTTATGTACAGAGTGATCAGTTAGGCATGTCATTGGAAGGAAAGATGCTGTGTGGTATGTGACATGACTTTTGGTGATGAACAGGCCAGGTGATGAACTGGGCAAGTGTGGAGTTGAAGTAGGCATGATGTAGTGTTATCAGTCACCTGCATTTCCTTAGACTGATGTTATGATGGACAGTGATGAGCTGTATGGGGATAAATTATTTGATTTAGCCAACTCATCATGTGCATGATGCTTTTGAG